>NW_026854186.1:0-721419 GCF_026571515.1 Ruditapes philippinarum | reverse complement strand
TTTCCTACATTGACCATTAATGTCAAAAATTTAACTAAGTGGGTGAACAGAAAATGGATAAGCGACAGACCTGAAAAAGCGACAGACCTGAAATCGAGTCCCACTGTATGGGACCATGTGTTAATGCTGTATGCCAAATATCAAGATATAAACTGTGATAAGTAGTGGCTGAGAAAAATGTTACGAATATTTCCTACCATTGAAAATTTAACTAAGTCGGCAAACAGGAAGTGGATAAGCGACAGACCTGAAATCAAATCCCACGGTATGGGACCACATGTTTATGCTGTATGCCAAATATCAAGAGGCTGTGATAAGTAGTTGCTGAGAAAACTGTTACGAAAATTTCCTGCTATTGACCATTAATGTTGAAACTTTAACTAGATCAGCAAACAGGAAGTGGATGAGCGACAGACCTGAAATCAAATCCCACGATATGGAACCACATGTTAATGCTGTATGCCAAATATCAAGAGGCTGTGATAAGTAGTTGCTGAGAAAACTGTTACGAAAATTTCCTGCTATTGACCATTAATGTTGAAAATTTAACTAGGTCAGCAAACAGGAAGTGGATGAGCGACAGACCTGAAATAAAATCCCACGGTATGGGACCACATGTTAATGCTGTATGCCAAATATCAAGAGGCTGTGATAAGTAGTTGCTGAGAAAACTGTTACGAAAATTTCCTGCTATTGACCATTAATGTTGAAAATTTAACTAGGTCAGCAAACAGGAAGTGGATGAGCGACAGACCTGAAATAAAATCCCACGGTATGGGACCACATGTTAATGCTGTATGCCAAATATCAAGAGGCTGTGATAAGTAGTTGCTGAGAAAACTGTTACGAAAATTTCCTGCTATTGACCATTAATGTTGAAAATTTAACTAGGTCAGCAAACAGGAAGTGGATGAGCGACAGACCTGAAATCAAATCCCACGGTATGGGACCACATGTTAATGCTGTATGCCAAATATCAAGAGACTGTGATAAGTAGTTGCTGAGAAAACTGTTACGAAAGTTTTTGCCCCGCCCGAACGCCGCCCGCCCGGACGCCGCACAACATTCACCACACTATAACCCGGGTTTGCACCAGTGCAACCCGGCCAAAAATCAACAAAGAGCCATAATTCTGTTAAATTTGGTTGCAGCAAAAATTCCTTCCTTTACTGCCATCTACACATTAAGGTTGTTCATCCCTGGAAGTTTAAGCAAAATCTGCCATCCGGTTTAAGAAGAGTTGCATTCACAAAATTTCTACATAGTATATAGTGAAAAAATCATCAAAGGGCCATAATTCTGTAAAATTTGGTCGCAGCAAAAATTCCTTCCTTTACTACCATCTACACCTTAAGGTTGTTCATCCCTGTAAGTTTAAGCAAAATCTGCCATCCAGTTTAAGAGGAGTTGCGTTCACAAAATTTCTACATAGTATATAGTGAAAAAATGGGTCAAAGACAGAAATGGCCGGGTTGCATATGTATACAAAATATCATGAGGCTGTGATGTTACTTAAATTTTCTACCACTGTCTTGACCATTGATGTTGAAAATTTAACTTAGTTGGTAATGAGCATCAGACCTGAAATGGAATCCCACAATATGGGACCACAATCATGTCAATGTTGTGAACCACATATCAAGAAGCTGTGGCTTACTAAGTAGTTGCTGAGAAAACTGTTACGAAAATTTCCTACTATCTATAAATCATTAATTATGTCAAAATTTAACTAAGTGGGCAAACAGGAAGTGGATGAGCAACAGACCTGAAATCAAATCCCACAGTATGGGACCATGTGATAATGCTGTATACAAAATATCAAAAGGCTGTGATAAGTAGTTGCCAAGAAAACTGTTACGAAAATTTCCTACCATTGACCATAAATGTAGAAAATTTAACTTAGTCAGCAAACAGGAAGTGGATGAGCGACAGACCTGAAATCAAATCCCACGATATGAGTTCATGTGTTGATGCTGTATACCAAATATCAAAAGGCTGTGATAAGAAGTTGCTGAGAAAACTGTTACGAAAATTTCCTGCTATTGAACATTAATGTTGAAAATTTAACTAGGTCAGCAAACAGGAAGTAGATGAGCGACATACCTGAAATCAAAACCCACATTATTGGACCAGGTGTTCATGCTGTATACCAAATATCAAAAGGCTGTGATAAGTAGTTGCTGAGAAAACTGTTACAAGAATTTCCTGCTATTGACCAATAATGTTGAAAATTTAACTAGGTCAGCAAACAGGAAGTAGATGAGCGACAGACCTGAAATCGAATCCCACAGTATGGGACCATGTGTTGATGCTGAATATCAAAAGGCTGTGATAAGTAGTTGCTGAGAAAACTGTTACGAAAATTTCCTGCTATTGACCATTAATGTTGAAAATTTAACTAGGTCAGCAAACAGGAAGTAGATGAGTGACCGACCTGAAATCGAATCCCACAGTATGGGACCATGTGTTGATGCTGTATACCAAATATCAAAAGGCTGTGATAAGTAGTTGCTGAGAAAAACTGTTACAAAAATTTCCTGCTATTGACCATTAAATGTTGAAAATTTAACTAGGTCAGCAAACAGGAAGTAGATGATCGACAGACCTGAAATCAAATCCCACAGTATGGACCATGTGTTGATGCTGAATACCAAATATCAAAAGGCTGTGATAAGTAGTTGCTGAGAAAACTGTTACGAAAATTTCCTGCTATTGACCATTAATGTTGAAAATTTAACTAGGTCAGCAAACAGGAAGTAGATGAGTGACCGACCTGAAATCGAATCCCACAGTATGGGACCATGTGTTGATGCTGTATACCAAATATCAAAAGGCTGTGATAAGTAGTTGCTGAGAAAACTGTTACAAAAATTTCCTGCTATTGACCATTAAATGTTGAAAATTTAACTAGGTCAGCAAACAGGAAGTAGAATGATCGACAGACCTGAAATCGAATCCCACAGTATGGGACCATGTGTTGATGCTGAATACCAAATATCAAAAGGCTGTGATAAGTAGTTGCTGAGAAAACTGTTACAAAAAATTTCCTGCTATTGACCATTAATGTTGAAAATTTAACTAGGTCAGCAAACAGGAAGTAGATGATCGACAGACCTGAAATCGAATCCCACAGTATGGGACCATGTGTTGATGCTGAATACCAAATATCAAAAGGCTGTGATAAGTAGTTGCTGAGAAAACTGTTACGAAAATTTCTGCTATTGACCATTAATGTTGAAAATTTAACTAGGTCAGCAAACAGGAAGTAGAATGAGTGACCGACCTGAAATCGAATCCCACAGTATGGGACCATGTGTTGATGCTGTATACCAAATATCAAAAGGCTGTGATAAGTAGTTATTGAGAAAACTGTTACGAAAGTTTTTCCCCGCCCGCTGCCCGCCCGCCGCCCAACATTCACCATACTATAACCCGGGTTTGCACCAGTGCAACCCGGCCAAAAATCAACAAAGGGCCATAATTCTGTTAAATTTGGTCGCAGCAAAAATTCCTTCCTTTACTACCATCTACACATTAAGGTTGTTCATCCCTGTAAGTTTAAGCAAAATCTGCCAACCGGTTTAAGAGGAGTTGCGTTCACAAAATTTCTACATAGTATCTAGTGAAAAAATCAACAAAGGGCCATAATTCTGTTAAATTTGGTCGCAGCAAAAATTCCTTCCTTTACTACCATCTACACATTAAGGTTGTTCATCCCTGTAAGTTTAAGCAAAATCTGCCATCCGGTTTAAGAGGAGTTGCGTTCACAAGATTTCGGGACGTACGGACGGACTGACGGACGGACGGACGGGACGGACAAGTGCAACGCTATATGCTCCCACATTGTGGGGGCATAAAAATCAACAAAGGGCCATAATTCTGTTAAATTTGGTCGCAGCGAAAATTCCTTCCTTTACTACCATCTACACATTAAGGTTGTTCATCCCTGTAAGTTTAAGCAAAATCTGCCATCCGGTTTAAGAGGAGTTGCGTTCACAAGATTTCGGGACGGACGGACGGACGGACTGACTGACGGATTGACGGACGGACGGACAAGTGCAACGCTATATGCTCCCACATTGTGGGGGCATAACAATGACACCCCTGGGGCCAGGCCAGTTATGACCCCAGGGTTTTTATTTGAACAAACTTTGTAGACACTTACTAGAATATGTTTCATGCTTAATATCTAAACTCTAGCTATTTGGGTTTTTTCAAAGAAGATTTTAAGTTTTTGCTATACACATATAAGGAAAATCAATGACCCCGGGGCGGGGCCAATTTTGACCCAAGGTCTTTTATTTGAACAAACTTTGTAGACACTCACTAAAAGATGTTTCATGCTTAATATCTTAACTCTAGCTATTTGGGTTTTTTCAAAAAAGATTTTTTAAGTTTTTGCTATACACATATAAGGAAAATCAATGACCCCCGGGGCGGGGCCAATTTTGACCCCAGGGCTTTTATTTGAACAAACTTGGTAGACACTTATTAGAACATGTTTCATGCTAAATATCTTAGCTCTAACTCTTTTGGTTCTTTAAAAGAAGATTTTTTAAGTTTTTACTATATGCATATAGGGAAAATCAATGACCCCCTGGGGCGGGGCCAATTTTGACCCCAGGGCTTTTCTTTGAACAAACTTGGTAGACACCTATTAGAACATGTTTGATGCTCAATATCTTAGCCATAGCTCTTTGAGTTCTTTAAAAGAAGATTTTTAAGTTTTTACTATATGCATATAGGGAAAATCAATGACCCCCCGGGGCGGGGCCAATTTTGACCCCAGGGCTTTTATTTGAACAAACTTGGTAGACACTCACTAGAAGATGTTTCATGCCAAATATCTAAGCTCTAGCTCTTATGGTTTTTTAAAAGAAGATTTTTAAAGTTTTTTCTTTCGGTTGCCATGGTAACCAGAGTTCTGCATGGAATTAAATTCTTTGAACAATTTTTAAAGGTGACCACCAAAGGAACATTCCTGTGAAGTTTGGATGAAATTGGCCTTGTGGTTTATGAGGAGATGTCATTAAAAGTAAAAGTTTACGGACGACGGACGACGGACGGACGACGGACGCCGGACGAAAAGCGATCACAAAAGCTCACCCTGTCACTTTGTGAGCTAAAAAAGATGTCATTTATAAATTTTGACTTTTATATTACGCTGACTGTCTTAAGAGACCGTTTCATTAAGCGACCGTTTTGGGTGTTTCCCTTGCCCGGTCGCTTAATACACGTTTGACTGTACATACACACAAACACACACAGTCAGGTTAATTGCTATATATGCCATCACATCGCAGATGCTGCGGTGGCATAAAAATAACAATTTTCAAATATATACCATTTATAGTAACTAATAAGAAAATAAGAAAATAAACAAGAAATGTCGAACGACACATATAGCCCTCTTTCAAGCCCTTGACTCAAACTATTGGTAAATTGTCATAGAAATGTACATGGAAGTGTCTAGTTATGACCAATCAATGTGTGAAATATGAAGACTTGGTAACTAATTGAGGTCAAGGGAATAAGCAAAAACCATTTAAACATTCAAGGTTATTGTAACCTTGACCTTTGACCTAATGACCTCAAAATCAATTGTGGTCATATACAAGTGATGATCAATTAAAATATGAAACAAGTCGTTTTGAAGATAATGAGTAGAAACCATTCTGTCATATAAAGTCCCTGTGACCTTGACCTTTGACCTTTAGACCCAAAATCTATTGGGGCCATCTTTAATTTATAACCTGAACCAATATGTGAAGCATAAAGGCGAAGTGATAAATAATTTTCAAAATAATGAGCAGAAACCATTCTGGCATTAAAGGACCTTGACCTTCGAACAAGTGATGCCTAAATCAATAGGGGTCATGTACTACATATGACTAATCAATATGTGAAATATGAAGACTGTGATAAACAGTTTTCGCGATAATGAGCGGAAACTATTCTGACCATTTAAGGCCCCTATGACCTTGACCTTTAAACTAGTAACCCCAAAAATCTATAGAGGTCATCAACTAGTTATGACCAATCAGTATATGAATAATGAAGACTCAATAGTTTTCAAGATAATGAGTTGAAACCTTCCTGACATTTATGGCCCCTGTAACCATGACCTTTGACCTAGTGACCCCAAAATTTATACATGTCATCTACTACCGTACATATGAACAATCAGTATGTGAAATGTGAAAACTTTGCGATAAATAGTTTTCAAGATAATGAGCGTAAACCATTCTGACATTTAATGCGCCTATGACCTTGAACTTTGACATAGTGACCCAAAAATATTTACAGGTCATCTACTACATATGAACAATCAGTATGTGCAATTTGAAGACTTTGTGGAGACCATTTTGACCTAGTGGCCCCAAAATCAATTGGGGTCATCTGAGTCAGTGAGTACTACACTCAGCAAAAATAGAAACCTGACAGCGTATATTTTATTATTATTTTCAGGAAATCGATGACGGAAATGTAAAAACAAATGTTGGGCATTAAAAAGAGATGCATGCACAACATTGATATGCATTTTGTTGTTTATTAATTATGATTAAGTTTGTTAAATTACGCTAGTTCTAAGGAAAGGGTCAAATTTAATTTATCAATTTTGTGGCTATAACGTTTTGACTACGTGCAGATAGGTTTTAATCATTTCATAAACAGTCTTAAAATGCATGCAATTTTTCAATATCAGCTGTGGTCACCTCTGGCTCTAAGGAGTGCGTCAACACATCAACGAAATGTTGAACAATGTTATTTGGAAGATTGTTCCATTCCGCTATCAATGCATTTGTCAGATGGAGGATATTCTGTGGGGCGTGATGTCGTCAGACATTTCTGCTAAGCACATCCCAGATATGCTCTATGGGATTCATATCTGGAGACATTGCTGGCCTTTGCATGGTATTGACGTTGGCTGCAGCTAAGCGAGCGTGAGTTATCCTTGCCGTGTGAGGACGGGCGTTGTCTTGTTGAAACACAACAGGACTGTTTCTTTGCATAAACGGAATAGCCTTGGCATTCAAGACTTCGTTGATGTATCTCTGGGCGTTTAAGTTGCTGTGTATAACAATAAGCTGGGTCTTTTGTCAACCCATTTTCCCGCCACATACCATGACGCTTCCACCACCGAAACGATCATGCTGTCTAACACAGACAGGTGCAAACATTTCGCCCTTTTGACGGTAAATTCTTACACGGCCGTCAGCATGATTGAGATTGTAACGAGACTCGTCTGAAAACAGGACAGTATTCCAGTCAGGTTGCAGCCAGTGACTGTGCGCACCTGCCAACCTAATACAGGCATGACGATGGCGTAAAGTGAGAATACCACCTGTATATAGCAGGCCTCGACACTAACTTTTTTAGCAGGTGGTAAGCCGGACCACTAGATTTGAAATTTAGGTGGTCCTTCCGGAAGTCAGGTGGTCAATTATTATTACCATGTTATTATTTTATTGTTTTTGAATTTTGACTCTTTGACTTTGAAAAAAAATGCTTTGAATTGATGACAAAGATGTATAATTAACCTTTACAGTAAAGAAAACAGATATAATAATTATTAAGATATATATTTTTTCATCTAATTAGAAATGTAGAAGAGCAAGTCAGTATGTATTCTATCGTAAAGTTATCTGGTTTTCTTTATCTCATTCAAAAATACAGAATAGGGTTTGTATTTATGTTATTTTTATATTGAAACGACTACTCCTTCAACTTAATTTGTAAAAAAGTGAAACCATTAATTTTGTATCTGCCTTATTTTCTAACTGTTATTCATTGCTGATACATGGTGCGTCTAACTCTTATAATCATGATCAATTTCTTTTATAGATTAACACTTTTAATAAAACTATTTAATTATCTAATTCTTGTCTTTAAAAACAAGGAAATATCTAAGGATAAAAAAAATACCAACGTTAAATATAACTATAGTTTAACTTATTTTTCTCACAGCTTATCATACAGAATTTTTACCTCCCTGCTGCTTGTTGGTTGATATTTATTTTTGACACTGAGTATTTTTAACCTTTTGAAGTAGCAAAGAATTACTAAAACAAATTTTCCATTTCATTTCATTTGCTGCCATTATTCAAGTATCTGACATTTAAGTTCAGCCAATGTTCCATACAATATCAAAATTACTAGCAATAGAATCATTTGAATAAATTTTCAACCTAATTCTTACCTCTTTTAACTTGCATAAACAAAATTTTAGCACCTTAAAATGAAACTTATTGATGACTTAATAACTTCTTGAACTAATGAGAGATTAATGAACCGTATACATGTACATCGGACAAATAATTTTAAACACCAAGTATATAACATGTTTTGACCAAATCGCCATTATAACTCCCAAATGAGTCTTGCACCTACCAGATAATTCAACTGGTCCAAAATAAGGTGGTCCTTGCCAAAATCAGGTGGTCTCGGACCAACGGGCCACCGCTAATGTCGAGGCCTGAATAGACATCGCGCTCTGATCGGGCGTTGTGCGTGCAACTGATTGCGAATGGTTTGTGAAGATATGTTAAATGCGGGCGCGGTCAAGGTCGCTGGTCTGAACCTGTCACGTAAGTGAGTTAAAACAATTGCACGGTTGTCCCTTTGGGTAGTTGCCCTTGGCCTACCTGGCCTTGGACTATCCTGCACATCACCTGTAAGTCTATGGCAGCTAACAAGTTCATGAACTGTGTTGCGACTGCAGTTAAACGTTCTACTCACGTCAACAATAGGTGCCCCACCCAGCAGCATTCCTATTGCTTGATTTCTCTCTGCTTCTGATAAATGTGGCATTGTGAAATCTATCAACTTTAGGTGTGAATAACACTAAATTGTTACTGAACACATGTATAGTGCCTTACATTACTGTCTGTCTGACATCGTTCAGCATGGGGTTCATGTGAAAAAACTAAAATTTTACGCTTAGCTGCATTCTACTCACACCACGTGGTCAAAACAAAAAACATGTATAGTGTATCTATAGTACATGAATACTCACTACATATGTTTTGATTTAAATCACAAATTAGAAAATATTTAAAAGAAATAAAGTGTCAGGTTTATATTTTTGTTGAGTTATAATCAATCAGTATGTGAAATATGAAAAGTTTGTGATAGTTTTTAAGATAATCAGCGGAAACAATATGGTCTGCTGATGGCCAGACAGACCAACCAACCGACCGACCAAGAGACCAACCAACATTAGCAAAAAAATATTCCTCAAAGGAGGGCATAAAAAACAAGAGTGCCATTGGCCCTATTTGTGTAAGGGCCACTTTTGACACAAGAAGCAAACTTTAATAACTTTGGTAGGAGATTTATAGATGATATTATATGCCAGATATCAAAGCTCTAAGCCTTATACCTTCAGAAAAGAATAATAGTCTTGGTAGAGGTCCACTACATAATATTTCATGCCAAATATCTAACCTCTAGCCTTTGTCAATTTTATTGTTTTTACTATATACAATGTATATACATATCCTTTCGATGGCCACACCCTATACCCGTAGACCATCCACAACATAGAAAAGCGTCTCGAAATTTTGATTCCCCAAAAGCCATGCTGACTATACACGGAATACATCCATAGCGTAATAAAGCGGTAGGATATTTAGCTATCCATATAGCCAGAGCGTAAATCTGTGTAAAACGTCTAAATGTAACGTAACGGTACGGGAAAAAACGTTTTTCATACACTGTGGATTTTCTAATCTACAGATTTACAGCAATTAATCACGTTATGGCGTTTTTACTACAAAACGAATTTCAACAAAATGTACCGTAATGGTTGTACTGCTAAAAAACAAAAATACGTTTTTATCGTTATGGCTGACTCTGGAAGACAAGTATGGATTTTGCGATCTGTTTCATTTTTTTCCCGTTTAATTCGTTATTTTTACGAAAAATACTGTTATAGCTTTTCTATACATTTTCTATGCAGAATTTTACTTGAAGAATACGAAAAGTCCGTAATGCATACGCTGTGGACTTTCTAATCTCAATCTTAAAAATAAATTACCACAAACAAATTTCAACAGGACGCTGCTTAATGGCTGTTCTGCTACAAAAAGAAATACGTTTATTTTCGTTATGGCTGATATTCGAAGATAAACTTGAGTCTTTAAAACTGTTTCCTTTTTCCCCGTGTATAAAGTTATATTTACGTAAAATATTGTAATGACTTTTATCAATACATGTAACACTAAAGAAAACAAATTCATATTTTTAGATTTTTATTAAAAAGATTTGTATGACAGCGTGTAATTACAATGCGAATACCATGAACCGCTACATTTCATCTCAAACATTGACCCTTAACAGAAGTATTTGCTAATTAGCACCATTTTCAAATTGCAGACAATCAAATTGCTTCAAAGAGGAATGTTTTTTTCTATAAATACTGTGTTCATTCATTTTAAATCAAACATGTAAGAATTTGCTTAATATTATTATACTTTTGTCACAAAAGATATTTTCAATTCGCCCTATATGATCTGCAAAGGTCTGGCATGTATATTTCACCACTGGATAAAACTGCCCGGAGGCAGATTTAATTGTGTAATCTGACATAATTAGCACACACACTGAAGCGTGGCCTTAGCCACATTTGGAATTCACACTTGGAAATCCACATCGCTAAAAATAGCGCATTGATTATACGGTAAATTATAGCTGTGAAAGACCCTGATATGAATGCAGGAGATGATAAGAAGCTTATGTGCTAATTGATAATTAGGTTACCTCAAACGTATATTTGTGTCTTATTTACAATATTCCCTGTACATTTTGTTTGATAAACAATTTTCCCTATATGTCCCGTTTGATTTACAATTTCCCCTATATGTCCTGTTTGATTTACAATATCCCACTATACAGTTTGTTTGATTTACATTTCATTGATGCCAGCACTATTGAGTGTTGAGAATTGAGTACCACTCAAGCCGGTGCTAGTGAGTTTACCACATCTGATGAAATGTCATTGAAACTTCTAATCAGGATCGTTGAAAAACATAGTAATCAAAAATAACAAAGTGATCCCTCGGAAGCATTAATCGCAACACAATTACATGAAAATTCCATGCTCGGTTTGATTGGGTCTGTACATGAGGGATAATGAATAAGTGCAACATCCCTCACGTACCATAGGGCGGTCTTTAACCAAAATACATACTACGACCCAATCACTAATATTCTTTCCAACACCGTCACAAGATGGCAGAAAAACGAGGAGGGAAAATGGAAAAGGTCGGAATTGCCATGTCCAAAAACAATCGTAAATTTCAACAAGTTTTATGGGAGGTGTTAACAGACATGAGCATTTGAGAAGTAGTTACTCTTTGCAAAGATGCAGTACATGCTGGTGGACGTATTTTGCCTGGTTTGGGATAGACATGGCATTAATCAACAGCTACCTACTCTACAAGACTGTTCAGTCAAAGATTACTCACAAGAAGTTTCAACTGAAGATAATATATGCACTGTTTTGTGAAGATTGCGTTTAACAGTCAAATATTATATTCCATGTTGTGGTTGTGACATTAATCTAGCTTGCTTTTTTAAAAATATAACACACAAATATTGAAATGTACCTATTAGACAGGACCGATTTTTGAGAATTTGGCTCCCTATAAGATGCTAGAGGCATTTTGTAGTACAAGTGGTAACTTGGTGTATTTTACCTACCGGGTATTTTAGGTTTGCTGAATCCGATAAAGGTGGATACCAAATTGAAAAACTTGATCTTGACCATTAAAATGGCCATTTAAAATGACCACTAAAATGGCCGCCAAATTTCTTTTATCAATAATATGATATAGCAATAAAACTTTTAAGGAATGGAAAAGCCTGAAATTTGTCACAAAGCATGTTCAGGTAAAAACAAATTAGACACCAAAACAGAATTAAAACAAAACAATCCAATATTGCCCGAAAAATCCAAGATGGCGAACATTTTTTTAGGCTAATATTAGTAATATAGAAGATTATTAAAGAATATTAAAGATAGAACTGAAAATTTTAAGGCATTTACACAGCGCGAACACTACACTCTTCCCTGCCCTAGATATAGAGCTTTCATGTATTTTATCTGACACTCTATGCAAGCACATAGTGTGGCTTCTCAGATTCCTATTAAAGGCACCTTTATCTGATTACTCTTGGGTGTTGGTGTTCGTTTACCTGTTTATCGGTCGTCGGTCGTCGTCTATGCTCTTCTGTTATCGGTCCTCGTTGCAGTTCTCTTGTTGTGAGTTCTTCTATTATTGGTCGTTATCTTCGTTCTTCTGTTATCGGTCCTCGTTTCTGTTGTCCTGTTATCGGTCCCTGTCCTGTTCTGTCATCGGCTCTTGTCTTCGTTCTTCTCCGTTCTTCTGTCATCGGTTCTCGTCTCTTTTCTTCTGGTCCTGGTCTCCGTTTTCTTGTTGTCAATTCTTCTGTCATTGGTTCCTGTCTCTGTTATCGGTTCTCGTCCCTTTTTTTCTGTTATCAATCCTCGTCTCCATTGTCAGTTCTGTTATCGGTCCCTGTCTCTGTTTGTTTGTTGTCAGCTCTTCTGTTATCGGTCCCTGTCCTGTTCTTCTGTTATCGGTCCTTGTCTCTGTTTGTTTGTTGTCAGTTCTTCTACTGTTATCGGTCCCTGTCTCTGTTCTTCTGTTATCGGTCGACGTCTCTGTTTGTTTGTTGTCAGTTCTTCTGTTATCGGTCCCTGTCTCTTGTTCTTCTGTTATCGGTGCTCGTCTCTCAGTTCTTGTACCCTTTCTTCCTTCTGTTATTAGTCGTCGTCTTCGGTCTTGTAATTTTGGTATGTGTTTCCTGATCCGTTAAGGTCTTTTCTTGTTGTATCTATCGTTGCCGTCATTCTGTGTTGATGTCCTGGTTTTCGTCAGTCTTGTAGTCACTTATTCGTTCAGTGGAGTCAGGTGGGGGATCGAACTCTTGACCCCTTGATTTGAAGGGAGACAGTGTTACCACTGCACCATAGGGCCCGCTCTGAATAATAACCATTTTTGAAAAGCCCTTTATACATTTAATACTATTTTCAATGGCTAACAAAGGGTTGTATTACAAATTATATTTTAACACGTCTACTATGTAGCCAACCCCACGTGACTTTTATATATGCGTCAAAGAAAATATTACTCGATTTATTACAAGTTATATTTTTATAGATAAACTTTGCTGTTACCTTTAAGATATCCTGGAAATTTATTGGAGGGTACCTGGAATTCTAATATATATCAATTGATGTGATAATCTTTCTTTAGAATTTTCTCAAAACCGTGACTGAATTCTAAAATTTTCGAGAGCTGCCACAGTAAAGCAAAGCACACGTAAGGCAATCTGCTCTGTTTTCAGACATTTTATGACTTGATGAAATATGGCGTGGTTATTAGTGTTGTTGTTGTTTTTTCACTTTAACTTTAAATTTCAAAGTAAATCGCCACTTATTTTTAAACAAGAGGTAAACATTTGTTGTTTTCTGTATTTTTGTTAAGAATGTGCAGTATATATTTTAATACACTTTTTGTGTTGTATTTATGGCATTGAAATCACATTTTTTGACATTTCAAAATATTTTTTTTTTAATATTAATTTTAAACCATAAATACCATAATAAGGGCAAAATATATGAAAACAAAATGAACAAATTAAAAAAAATCATAGCTACAAATAATGTTGAAATTACGGAACATCTGAAGTGACATTTTCCGCACTTTCTCACGAAACTGAATTCGTTTTTACGAGATAATAATTCCCAATTAGAAATATTATTTCGTTTTAAGGAAATATAAAATCTAAATTACGAAATATTTGATTCGTTATTACGAAATATTATTCGTAATTACGAAATATTAATTTGTTATTGCGAAATATTTATTCTTTGGTAATATTTATAAAGACGGATTTAAAGCTAGGTTTATTGTTAAATTTAAGTCAAGTAAACAAAATATAAATTTAAAGTGATTTTTTTTCAATCTAAGTCATATACCTTAATGCGCTTGTAAACAGTACTGTATTATAACAATCTCATTTAAAATCTGATTATATTGAATAATCATTTGATTTTGACAAGAATAATAAATTGAGACTTGATGGTATACGGTATTTTTTCATATATGTAAAATTGTTTGAAAACCATTTTTATCGTTGTAATAGATGTCCCATTCGTGTTTAAATATTAAAATAGTTTTGGTAGAGTGTTTGCAGGGGCGTATTCACGTTGGGGGGCAGGATCTGACCCCCAAGCGTCTGTGGATTGATGTAGCTTGAATAGCGTAATTGGCCAGGACAAAAATAAAGTATAACTAGAACTATCACTAAATGTGATTAATACCCCCACAAGACTGCTTCGGAAATGAGGATGTTTACTAGTAACAGAATACCTTGAAAAAGAATTGAAATATAGAGTGATGGTTGTGGGCAATTAAAGATAGTTGTGGTTCTTGTATGTTGCATTTCCTTTCAATGTGGTTGGCCATTGATGAAGTTTTATTGAATTACTCTGTAATAAGTCCAGAAGACAAGGAAAAGAAACAAAGGGCAATAACTCTATAAATACTGAAGATGAAGTTATCGTTCTTGTGCACTGCACTTCCTCTTATTGTGCTTGACCATTGTATGAAGCTTGTTTTGAATTCCAACCAGTACGTTTTAAGTTATTGCTCTGGACAAGGAAAAGTATTAAAGGGCAGTAACTCTGTATTTTGTCAAAATGGAGTTATGGCTCTTGTGCACTGCACTTCCTTTTAATGTCCTTGACAACTGTATGAAGTTGTATTGAATTCCAAACAGTAGTTTTCAAATTATGCTCTGGACAAGGAAAAGTAACAAAGTTGCAATAACTCTGTAATTAATCAAGATGGAGTTATGGTTCTTGTGCACTGCACTTCCTCTCAATGTGCTTGACCATTGTATGAAGTTATATTGAATTCCAACCATTAGTCTTCAAGTTATGCTCCGGACAAAAGAAAGCAATGGCAAAAGTAAAAAAGGGCAATAACTCTGTAATTAGTCAAGATGGAGTAATAGTTCTTGTGCACTGCACTTCCCCTTATTATGTTTGACAATTGTGTGAAGTTGTTTTTTGAATTCCATCCAGTAGTTTTCAAGTTATTCCCCGGACAAGGAAAAGTAACAAAGGGCAATAACTCTGTAATTAGTCAAGCTAGAGTTATGGTTCTATTGCACTGCACTTTCTCTCAATGTGCTTGACCATTGTATGTAGTTATATTGAATTCCAACCATTAGTCTTCAAGTTATGGTCCGGACAAAAAGAAAGCAATGGAAAAGTAACAAAGGGCAATAACTTTGTAATTACTTTAGATAGAGTTATGGTTCTTGTGCACTGCACTTCCCCTTATTGTGTGTTTGACAATGGTATGAAGTTGTTTTGAATTCCAACCAGTAGTTTTCAAGTTATGCCCCGGACAAGGAAAAGTAACAAAGGGCAATAACTCTGTAATTAGTCAAGAAAGAGTTATGGTTCTTGTGCACTGCATTTCCTCTCAATGTGCTTGACCATTGTGTGTAGTTATATTGAATTCCAACCATAAGTCTTCAAGTTATGGTCCGGACAAAAGAAAGCAATGGAAAAGTAACAAAGGGCAATAACTCTGTAATTACTTTAGATAGAGTAATGGTTCTTGTGCACTGCACTTCCCCTTATTGTGTTTGACAATTGTATGAAGTTGTTTTGAATTCCAACCAGTAGTTTTCAAGTTATGCCCCAGACAAGGAAAAGTAACAAAGGGCAATAACTCTGTAATTAGTCAAGATAGAGTTATGGTTCTTGTGCACTGCACTTCCTCTCAATGTACTTGACCATTGTGTGTAGTTATATTGAATTCCAACCATTAGTCTTCAAGTTATGCTCCGGACAAGGAAAATGCAACGGACGTCTGGACCGACCGACCGACCAACCGACCACCAATGACTCCTATATACCCCCCCAAACTTCGTTTTTGGGGGTATAATAATTTACAAAGGGCAATAACTCTAAAATAATGGAGTACAAAGTGCTGGTTTTTATGCACTGCACTTCTTCTCAATAAGATCTATCATCCTATGAAGTTTCATGTCCATAGCTTTTATAGTTTAGGAGAAATGGCTTGGACAAGAATGAAATATGAAAATTAATAAATGGCAATAACTCCAAATCTAAGGAGTGTAGAGTACCAGTTTTTGTGCACTTCTTCTCAATATGATCTATCATCCTATGAAGGTTCAAGTAAAAAACCTTTATAGTTTAAGAGAAATGGCTTGGACAAAAATAAAGTAAAAAAATTAAACAAAGGGCAATAACTCAAAAATCATCAACCGGATTATAAACATTGCACTGTATTTCAATGACATCTATCATCCCATGAAATTTCAGGTCCATAGTTTTTATAGTTTAGGAGAAATGGCCCGAACAAAAATAAAGTATAAAAATTAACAAAGGGCAATAATTAAAAAAATAATTAGCGCAGAATAATGATTCTTGTGCACTGCACTTCAGGTCATTAAAAGAAGTATGCATACCAAGTTTGGAGTCAATCCGCCTTATAGTGACTGAGTTTTGCTCTGCTGACAAAAGTACACAATAAATTAGTTTAATTTTAACTTAATCTTACTTCAGTCATGTATTTCAGACAAACATGCCTATTTTGTTTAATATTACCTACCTTTCATATAGCAGGCAGGTCCTGGGTTAGCCCCAGCAGAATCTGGCCCTACCACAAACATCCCTGAACGAAAAAACAACATGGAACCTCCACCTGCAGCTACTGTGTTAATATCCAACTGAAGTATTTATGTTTAAACATATAAAAGACCTGACAAACAAGTGTAAGGAATTTACTTATTAAGATTTTGTAAATAAACAAGGAGACCAAGATGGCCCTAGATCGCTCACCTGACCCATCAAACTGATCTGAGCAATTTCTTAAACAAGCATCCTAACCAAGTTTGACGACAATTGTGTCAAAAATGAGACCTCTAGAGTGTTAACAAGGTTTTTCCATATTTGGGCAGTGTGACCTAGTTTTTTACCCAAAGTAACCCATATTCGATCTTGCCCTAGAAATCATCAAAACAAACTTGCAGACCAATTTTCAGGATATTTGGATCAAAACAGTAGCCACTAGAGAGTTAACAAGATTTTTCTATTTTTAGTTCCAATGACCTAGTTTTTCATCAGATATGATCCATGTTCTAACTCCTCCAAGCAATTTACTAGAAAAGCATATTGACCAAGTTTGATGAAAATTGGGTCAAAAATGTGACCATTAGTGTAAACTAGGTTTTTTCCATGACCTAGGAATCATTAAAACAAACATTCAGGCCAATTTCCAGGATATTTGGATCAAAACTGCACCGACTAGTGTTAACAAGATTTTTCTATTTTTAACTCCAGTGACCAGTTTTTCATCAGAGATGAACCACATTTAAACTAAACCTAGAAATCATCAAAACAACCTTCCTGATCAATATCCAGGATATTTGGATCAAAACTGCAACCACTAGAGTGTTAACAAGACTTTTCTATTTTTGCGACGGACGCGCCCTCAGGCGCGTTCAGAGCTAAGTCATCTACACATGGGATTTCGTTGGCTACACTCGCGCAATGTGTCCTAAACCAATTAACAGCCCAAGAAATAGTACATGAATTTGATCCTTCAAAACTCCCATACTTTGTCTGGATATCTTAATGTCTTCCATATTTAGCCTTTTCAATTTCAAATTGAGTTATCCAAGTTAAAATATGAACGTATATTATTGATTAAAACGTTGTAGTCCCGTAGTATTATTGCGCAATATGCAAATTACTGCTGAAACGATTTACCTCTGTCGAAAAAGTAGGACAGCAAATTATACTACAATAAAGTGTAACCTCTGAGTTCCAAGACATTATTAGTAGGAAATAAATATTTCTACATTATACAAAACATTATTATCAACAAATCAAAAGTTTTTCGTGACTCTAGGATAACTCGCGCATTAATAAAAGAAGAACTATTTTCGTGACTCATACCGCGGGTTTAGCTGAATATTCAGCAGTTATTAATATATTAGATACAGTTCAATGGCTAGTATAAATATCTATTTTTGAAAATGCATGTAAGACACTTTACCGCCATGTAGTCTTGAAATCATGGTAAGGAAGTTATAATATCAGTTCTACTTCCGATTCTTGTGGTTTGTTTACATATTTTACTAGGTCATGATATGAGTTAACCTTCGATATTCTAAAAATAGATTCTGCTTTACCTGTTCTGATTTTTGGACAGGCGATTAGGAAGTACAACCAGCGGATTGTAATGCAATAGTTTTAGAAATGCTATACAATTGTAAGAAGCAAACAAGTTGAAAATGGAATTTAGTGTGAAGTTGAAAAGGACAACTAAACACTGTAGTGCTTAAGTGACATTTAAATTAAAATAAAAACGATGTGCTCTGGCCTCTACATCTTTACCTTGTAAATAAAAAAAATCTAAGAAATACACTATTAATTGCTGATGATTTTAACCAATTTTTTTTTAATGAGACATATCCAAGAGAAATAAAAATACAAATGACTTATATTTTATTGTCTGTATGCCCACTATGATATAACACGAAGCAATTCTAAATAGCATTCTCAAATGTACAATGTATTATGTTTGAAGTTTATTTGCCTGGATTTATTCTAGAAATATTTCGTTGATAGTTTTTTTTTCTATTTACATATCATTTCTTAGAATAAATCGATAAGGACACTGATTTACAAGTTTGACCAGAGTTTTTAGGCATAAATTTCATTCTGTATTTAAGTGCTTGAAAGTAGAAAATCTGAATTATATCAATTTGGGACACAAAATATATTGCTCTACAAATCTCGAACTTGTATGGAACAAATTTTCTCTGTTATATATTTTGTGTTTTGTTTTTATTTTGTTTTGTTTTTCTAAAGAAGCCTTGGTGTCTCTCCGGTTGCATGTCCGTCGCATTCAGTGCTGCAGCACTTTGATTAGATACTGTGATCTAGTTTTTAACCAGAGAGCTTATCCTAGCAATCATCAAAACAACCTTCCTGTCTAATTTCCAGAATATTTGGATCAAAACTGCAGCCACTAGATTGTTAACAAGATTTCTCTATTTTTAGCTCCTGTGACCTAGTTTTTGACTGGAATTTACCCATATTCGAACTTGACCTAGAAATCATCAAAACAACTTTCCTGATTAATTTCCAGAATATTTGGATCAAAACTGCAGCCACTAGAATGTTAACATGGTTTTTGTATTTTTAGCTCCTGTAACCTAAGTTTTTGACCCGAGATGACCCATATTCGAAGCTGACCTGTATTTCATTGAGACGAAAATTCTGATAAAGTTTGATTATGATCCAATCAAAACTGTGACTGCTAGAGTGTTAACAACCCAAATGTTGACAACACATAATGCCGGACATAGCCCCATCACTATACCTCACCTTGACCACTTTGTGGTCAGGTGAGCTAATGAAAAATGAAAGACCACAGTAATATCTGATTAATTAAAATTTAAAATATGCATTCAAAGGAGTAAAGTTACAACACATAGTAATTTTTTTTCACATTTGACTTAATAATAATCCTCTTTTAAACAAGGGCAAAAGGGTTGATCACGGCAAATAAAACTAGAACTATCACTAAATGTGATTAATACCTCTGCAAGACTGCTTCCGAAATGAGGAAGTTACAAGTTACAGAATACCTTGTAAAAGAATAGAAATAGAGTTATGGTTGTGGGCAATTATAAAGATAGTTGTGGTTCTTGTATGTTGCATTTCGTTTCAATGTGGTTGACCATTGATGAAGTTTTATTTAATTACTCTGTAATAAATCCATAAAGAGTTACACTTCTTGAGCACTGCACTTCCTATCATTGCACTTGACCATTGTATGAAGTTGCATTGAATTCTAAACATTAGTTTTAAGTTATGCACCGGACAAGGAAAAGGAACAAAGGGCAATAACTCTACAAATACTGTAGATGGAGTTATGGTTATTGTTCACTGCACTTCCTCTCATTGCGCTTGACCATTGTATGAAGTTGTATTGAATTTTCAAGTTATGCACTGGACAAAAAAGTAACAAAGGGCAATAACTGTAGTTAGTCCAAATAGTTATGGTTCTTCTCCAGAGCACTTCATCTCACTGCCCTTGACCATTGTATGAAGTATCATTTAATTCCAACCATTAATTTTCATGTTATTCACTGGACAATAAAAAGTAATAAAGGGCAAACTCTTAAATGAGTCAAGAAAGAGTTATGGTTTCTGTGCGCTGCCCTTCCTCTCAATATGCTTAACCATTGTATGAAATTGTATTGAATTCCAAATAGTGCAGACAGGGCCAATTTTGACCCCAGGACCATTATTTGCACAAACTTAGTAGACACCCACTTGAATATGTTTCATGCTTTATATCTAAGCTCTAGCTATTTAGGCTTTTTAAAAGATTACTTTTTTAAGTTTTTACAATATACATATAAAGAAAATCAATGATCCCCAGGGTGGGCCAATTTTAAACCAAGGGCCCTCATTTAAAAAAAAAAACAAGAATATCTTTGAGGGTGATGGATGCTCACCCTACCTATATATTTGTTAAGAAATTCTATTCACAATATAAATTCAACAAGCAAATTCGTTGAATTCATATCCCCGCTGAGTACTGGTTAGTACTAACACAACAACTGAAAGCATAAGGCTTTATTTATATATTTATCATGGCATAAACAGTAATATTCTTTATACATGATAAATATGCAGGGCAATAACAGAACCATAACTCTGTGTTAAAAAGTAATATCTGGACATGCCAATGAGATGTAAATTGCCTTTTTGTACCGATGGTTGCCATAAAGTTTTGTTGAAATCAATACAGTAGTTGCAAAGAAATAGCAATATTGCTCTATATGCATACGATATAACTAATCAAGGGCCATAACTCTGTAATGAAGGGTCAGGTCTGAACAAGGCATCTATATGCACATCTGCTCTTGGTATTAATGGTTTCAATTAACTTTAATTGAAGTCCAGCCAGTAGTTGCAGAGAAGTAGTGCGGAAACAATTATTGGTCTGCTATATGCATACTGCATAACAAATCAAGGGCCCTAACTCTCTGACTTAAAGTGTCTGACCGGAACAGGGCCATGATATGCGTATCGCCTCTTTGTATTGAAGGTTCAAACAAAGTTTGCTCTATATGCATACTGTATAACTAATGAAGAGCCATAACTCAGTGTTAAAGTGTCTGACCGGAACAAGGCAACGATATGCGCATTTCCTCTTAATATTGAAGGTTCCTATAAAGTTTTGTTGAATTCCAGCCAGTAGTTGCAGAGAAGAAGAGTGGATACCATTATTCCTCAATATGCATACTGCATCACTAATCATGGGTCATAACTCTGAGTTAAAGGGTCTGACCACAACAAGCAGATGATAGACGAATCTCCTCTTGATATTGATAATTACCACAAAATTTTGTTGAATTCCAGCCAATACATGCATAGAAGTAGCACCGAAACGATTATTGCCCTATATGCATACTGCATAACTAATCAAGGGCCATAACTCTAGGTTAAAGTGTCTGACTGGAACAAGGCAACGATATGTGCATCTCCTCTTAATATTGAAGGTTCCCATAAATTGAAGTTTCATTGAATTCCAGCTTGTAGTTGGAGAGAAGTAGTGCGGAAACGATTTTTTTGCTCTATATGCATACTGCATCACTAATCAAGGTCCAAAACTCTGAGTAAAAGTGTCTGACCCGAACAAGAAAACGATATGTGTATCTCCTCTTGATATTTAAGGTTCCCATGAAGTTTCATTGAATTTGTGCCATTAATTGCCATTAATTGCAGTGAATTAGCGCGGAAACGAATTTTGATTTTTGCATACTGCATTACTACTCAAGGGCCCTAACTCTGAATTAAAGTGTCTGACCAGAATAAAGCGACGATATTCGCTTCTCCTGTTTAAATTGAAGGTTCCCATAAAGTTTCATAGAATTACAGCCAGTAGTTGCAGGGAAATAGCGAGTAATTTTCAAGGCGACGATATTCGAATCTCCTGTTTAAATTGAAGGTTCCCATAAAGTTTCGTTGAATTCCAGCCAGTAGTTGCAGAGAAGTAGCGCAGAAATGATTTTTGCTCTATAGGCATTCTTCTTAACTAATCAAGGGCCATAACTCTGAGTTAAAGGGTCTGACGGGACCAAGCCGACGATATGCGCATCTCCTTTTGATACTGATGATTCCCATAAAGTTTCGTTGAATTACAGACAGTAGTTGCAGAGAAGAACTAGTGAGGACTCGAAATTCAGACAGACGGATGGACGGACGTACCAACATTTGATATTTAAGAGGCAAATAAGCTCATTAACTACACCTGGACGTAAGTCCATAAGCTCATAAAAACAAACTAGATTGCATTTGTGAAAAATGCTATGCCACCACATTAGTAAAACACTAAATAGTAATGTAGGAACAGAATTATTTTGTTTCTATACAAATGAAGATTGCCATAATGCATATCACTGACCTATCTTAAATTCTTATTATTAGATTAGTGGTTAAATCTATTATTATTCAAATAAAAGATCAGAGTAGGAATCTATCAATGCAGTTGAGTCTAGTGAATTTTTCACATGGCCAAAATTCCATGACTGTACATCAAGGGACAACACAGTTAGACACTTTGTCAAAATCTAGGCCAGCTGATATCAAAGTTCACTATACATCTTAATATGTGCACATGGTTCAAATTTCATAGCTGCACATCAAAGGACTAAAAAGTAGGTCACATCATCAAAATCTAGGTCAACTGATATCAAAGTTCAATTTAACAAATAACAAGAGCCACCGTGGGGGGGGCGGGGGTGACAACGCTCGACTTTTTACTTTTTCGAAAAGCAAACAAACAAATCTTAACGTTTGTTTTTATAAATTTAATATGTCTGTCTTGTCACATTCGTTTTGTCTATATATTTTGTATATATAAATACTCATTTATACAGTACAGATATCGAGGAATATGCAAAATCCTCCGAGGATCGAGGAAAACACTCGCAACTCCGCGAGAGTATTTGTCCATAAAAACGAGTGACTCCGCGTGAGAAACGTGTGATGAGAGTGACTCCGAGACGAAAATAAAAGCGCTTGACTCCGTGAGAGAATTACCGCGTAACTCCGTGTCGGTGTCTAGCTGGTGTAAATAAATGCAAGTGCAATCTCATTTTATATTTAATTTAATTCTTTAGATTACCATTCGAAAATAAAGATGATTTTTACGGTTATTGTTTTCAATTTACCCTGAAACAGTTGAAAGGTACATTTGATTAGAAAAAATCACTACCGTAAGCGTCACCAGTTCTCAAGTTTATTTTTATCCCGATTAATTAGGTCAGTAGCAATAACCACAGGAACCCGAAATTCTATCAAAAACAAAAAAGCGATTTAAAAAATCCATATAATAACGGCCCAACTTTTTTATACTTCTTTAAGAAATGAATTAATTATATAAACTTCTTAATCTTAAATGTTTCTAAATGCATCAAATACCGATAACATGCCGTTCTTATTTATTTCAGGTGCCAAATATTGTGTTGTGTTTTCTTTTTTCAATGTGGAAAATGAGTTTCGATCTTCATAATATTTTAATCATTGATAACATGTGCACATCAAAAAAATTGACTTTCCCAACTTTTATTTTGGTTTGTATAGTTTTAAAAATTGTCATGATGTGCATGTACGTTTCTTCATAATCCATTGTTTACATGTATTTTAGTTACGTGTCAACCTGTCACATCCGCCGTTTTAATTAGAAGACACTTGATTTATATAATTTTTGAAAATTAACATTAACTTAATCGTTTCTAAATAAAGCTGCATAAAAATTAGTAATATATTGTTGTAATTTTATTCCAAGAATATCTCCGAAAATCTGTCGGTCTCATTCTGTTATCAAAGTCATATGTAGATGTATGTTGATATTGGAATCAAAAGTAAATTGTCTTGTGATGATCATTAATAAATTAAGATTTTTGTTTTTTATTTCAGGCATTATGGAGGAATTCAAGAGTTATAGAGGTG
This sequence comes from Ruditapes philippinarum, assembly GCF_026571515.1. Taxonomy (NCBI): domain Eukaryota; kingdom Metazoa; phylum Mollusca; class Bivalvia; order Venerida; family Veneridae; genus Ruditapes; species Ruditapes philippinarum. Next base: position 697,307 of record NW_026854186.1, on the reverse strand, counting down.
TTAACAAGTTGACAGAGGCCGTTCAACTTACCTAGCGCACTGCTCCCGTAATTCATTCACCTGTAATCAGCATTACAAAGATTGACAAAAAATAAAAACAGCAAAGAATAAAATGATCATTTTATTTGTCTTTTTGTTTTATTTGTTTATGGTTTGTACATCATCTATATCATGTCATTTTATAAAAATAAAAAACAGTTCTGACAAAGATTAAACTACTTCCGATTTCACGTATATGTACTGTTCATAGACGATAAAACAATATTTTTATAATAGCATATGAACATATTTGATCGTCACAGCAAGCGGGCATGCATTGTACATGTACGTATGTGGATTGAAAAATACCGCCATGCCTTTATAAAGTCACTGCCAATCTCAATGTTCTTGTTTTATAATTCATGGCTTTATTTTTGAGACGACGCAGCGCCTGTTGTTTTCCCCCTGCAAACATCGGTAGAATTTCATAAATGAATTCCTTAATGTTGTCCTTCCTTGTGCTGCCAACGTCGGTAGAATTGCCTAGCAGATCGAACTTCTTAACTCTGTTCTATATTGTTCTGAAAGCAATAGTAAAATAAATTTAAACATTAATGTTAAAAGCAGGTCTGTACATGCCGACATAGGGTGTCGCTGTTTTGGCTAGTGCATTGTATGGAATGATGTATAATATCTCGTATTTCACGGATTTTTTATCAACCAACAATTAAAAGGAGACGTACATGTACTTCACATGGAAATCAGTTTGGTATCTTTTATGTAACTGGTACAAATTTATCTAAAAGCCTGACAATTACCTTTTTCAGAAGTTTACTTTCCAAGGCAGATGCATTTCACTGAAGAATACTTTGTAAACTGTCTTAAAGAAAATGTTGTTTTTTATTCAGTTCTGGTACAAAGTATAATTTCCCTTACGATAGTATGTCAATGAAATGAATCGACCTAAGCACGTGGTTGTTTGGCCATTATTTCCTTCTTTTTTCTTCTTCTTTTTTTGCTTACATAATAATTATAAATTTGTATAAACAATGCAAAAAATAATCTATATTTTCTTATTTTAGAATACTAAATTAAATAGGTTTTTGACACTGAGCGTTACGGGAATTGCGGGAAATCATCGGTTATTCTTTCCTTTAATTAATTAATGAATCAAGTGTGTCTACTTTCGTTTTCACTTGTAATACTTTACATCAACAAAGAATTTTCGACAACATTGTTATTTTGAATGAATAATACATGCGTTGAAGGATTTTATTTTAGAGGTAGAGCATTAACTAATTAATAAATAAATAAAGCATAAGTGTAAATCTGTCTTATTTTCTCGGAGTCACTCTTTTTACTTGGAGATTCACGGAGTCCCGAGGACAAAATTGTCACTCGTTTTTGTCTCGGAGTCACTCTTTTTCACCCGAGAAATTTATAATCCACTCGGAGTCACGCTTTTTGAGATTACTCGATACTCGCAGAAATTTGCATATTCCTCGATATCTGTACTGTATATATATATATATATATATATATATAATATATATATATATATATATATATATATATAAATAGCAACACGCAATTCTATAAATTGAACCCGCAATTCTATAAATAGAAACACGCAATTCTATAAATAGAAACACGCAATTCTATCAATAGAAACACACAATTCCATAACTAGAAAATTCTATAAATAGAAACACGCATTTCTATAAATAGAAAATTCTATAAATAGAAACATGCAATTCTATGAATAGAAACATGCAATTCTATAAATAGAAAATTCTATTAATAGAAACACGCAATTCTTTAAATAAAAAAATTCTATAAATAGAAACACTCAATTCTATAAAAAGAAACATGCAATTTTATAAATAGAAACACGCAATTCTATAAATAGAAACATGCAATTCTATAAATAGAAACATGCAATTCTATAAATAGAAACACGCAATTCTATAAATAGAAACACACATTTCTATAAATAGATACACACAATTCTATAAATAGATACACGCAATTGTTGTTTTGTTGTTGATGATGAAGATCATCATCTATATATATATATATATATATATATATATAAAGGGAGATAATTAAATTCAATACAGTTATACATTCCCCTGTGTGGGATCACTTAAGATACAAGTGTGCAGATAAATTGATAGAAATGAGAGAATATATACACACATACCACCACATCTATATATATGCCAGTCCAATTACGGCACAGCGCCTAACAGAACAGTCATGAAAGCATAGCCACTGCTCATCCACCATCACAAAAATGATGGTTTCAGAACAGCTTTATATACAGTCACAAACTGCACTACACATTGAAACAAGTTCAACATTCACATATATAGAGTTTGTTCTCTGTTATCATATCTCACAAATCAACGATGACATTTTTATTGTCTTCTTCACTGATTGGGACCAGAGAACTATATATCTATTTCCGAAAGTCAACTGGATCCCGTAAGATCAAGTAGATCCGTAGGATACAATGAATTTAGACAGATAAAGTATATATAAAGGGAGATAATTAAATTCAATACAGTTATACTTTATAATAATGTTTATATACACACACACACCAATGGTCATTTAATGCACAAATCTGAGAAAATTCAGTAATTTAACCTTCAAGGTCAAGGTCATTAAAGAGCCCAAGTCAATTTGGGTTTGATATACAACAAGGTCTTATCCTTAAGAATGTTCTGTTATAATATGAAGTTGATCCCTTCAATAATAGCAAAGTTACAGCCAGTTACAGCCAAAACAATGAAAATTTCAATAATTTGACCTTCAAAGTCAAGGTCATTAATGAGTGAAGGTCAAGGTCTGTCTGGTTATTTTTAAGGGTTATCCTTGAAGATTATTATGTTCAAGTTTGAAGGCAATCCATTCAAAAATAACAAAGTTACAGCCAATTATAGCCAAAAAAATGAAAATTTCAATGATTTGACCTTCAAAGTCAAGGTCATTACAGTAGGGTGAACGTTTCAGTTTACACACAAAACGCACGCTCCGGAAAAAACGCATGCACGTTACACGCTATATGAAAGCACGTTACACGCACGCTTTACGAAATGAAATACCCAGACGCACGCAAAACGATATACGCTAAACGAAATACGCTAAACGATATACGCACGCTAAAACGCACGCAAAATAAAAAACGTTTCTAAACGTTTCATAAAATATCCTTATCATAAATTTTTAACAACTTTAGCTAGATCGTTTAGCTATTTGATTTGATTTCATAGGAAATGAATCGAGACGGAACGTCGAGATTAATTTCCATGATTGACCCTTTTGTCGCCCCATGCGCTGATACCAGCCGGTGAAGTCCGAGTATTTATTCTGTAACTGTTTTATCGCATGACCATCACGACTTTTTTCTTCTCTCGTAATATTTGCTTTATTTAAACATATAAAGATTTTAAGAAATACCCACAGAAATACACCCATTAGATCTAGATGCTGTTGAAGGAACTGGACATAAATAACCATTCCACGAGGTAAGTTGATGCATTTTTTTCTGGATGCGAAATAATAGTCATCTTGCCAGCTCATTTTCAAAATATCCTGGTTGTACTATCTACCGGGAGTGTAAGCCTTATTAGGCCCACCATCATATAATACAGAAACAATCTTGGATAAAATAGTTATTTTCGGTAGAAGGTACCATTTTTTGACAAAAATAACAATCGTCCAAAAGAAATTTTAACTATATCAAAAAGATAGTTCTGTTAATAACCTCATATGAGTGGCAGCCATCTTTGTTTTTAAGTACTTAATACCAGGAATGACTTTTAAGCAATCAATAAAAAGTTAAAAACATATGTAAATGGTCCATTACTGTTAATGATACTAAAGTTCTATTCAATATTTATCAGTTACCAAACAGTAAAAGGGTAACAATTTGATAAGCATTGTACACACATTCAAAATATCATGTTGGGTCCAAATCGTTAGCAATATTACTAGTTTTTATACTTAAAACACATTTATGTGAATAGGGTTATTAAAACTTTGAATTTTCTTTAAAAAATGCTATATTTTGTATGAAATTAATGTGAAAAACACTTGCATACAAAAGAATTTTTTTATGTAAGTATTGTTTGTAATATCTGACATTCCCGGTACAAAGTACCTCCCGGTATAAAGTACCTTGAGGATATAATCTAGGAAATATTGGCGATAAGTATCCCGGTGTATATTTCAGAGGTATATCTTGTATGCGTACTTTTTAAAACTAACGACAATGTAGTGATTTTTACTTAAAGGCACATTATGATTATGCCTCAGAAATCTTTTTTTATTAAGTTCTTTAGAAATGTAAAACACATGTTTAAATGGATTTAGAACATGTAATATATTTAACAGCTGAAGAAAGTAGTGCTGAATGTGCAGTAATGTGTCGTAAAGGTAGCAAAATGTAAACAAATAGTATTTTGACTTCCATACAAAATACTAATTCATTATAATTATACCAATTGCCAGCAAAGCAAAAGATGCAAAGATAGTTCATTTATATTGCAAATAAGTATTTTTTATGGAACTTGTAACAAGACACCAAATATTTAAAATTTTGAGAAATAAAAATGATAGTATTTCTGACGCATAATGTGCCTTTAACACTACTTCCATCTATTAATAATTACGCTAGAATATTATGTTCATATACGTGTAGCGATTTACTGAGTGGCTTACTGGTCCGAATCTCCTGTAAAACGAAGGTATTGTTTAAAGTAAAAAAAAAAAGAATAATTTGATCATTGTTTCAGATTTATCCTCGAGGTCAGGATGCAGAAAATGGCGATTACTTTTATAATCTTTATAATAACTGCATTTTCAGATTTTGAAAAAAAAAGAAAAAAAGATCGAAATGATGTATAAATATTAAAAAAAAAGTCTGTAAACTGTGTAATGTTTTGTTTTGCTCTTTTTCAGGTATGCTCACTTTATTATTTGAAATAAAATAATAAACTGGGCATGCGCGAGAAAGTGTACTGATACCTCATTTAGAGCACCCCAAAGCGTACTGATACCTCATTTAGAGCACCCCAAAGTTTCCCAATACTGAAATTTAGAGAACGCCGATCTTCTAAGGAAAGTTGTGGCGGTCATGCGATAAAAACAAACACAGCAAGGTGATTTATTTGACACCTTTAATTTTTTATTTGATAGATATATTTACATTATTTGTAATAATTAGACTTTCGGCAAGTTAGCGATTGATCTAAAAATTAATGATTATCGGGGATTAACGATAACTGTTAAGGGCCGTAAACCATTAATTAACCCGACCATTAAACGCTGCCGAATTCAACAGAGAACGTTAATTGCCGATGCATGAAGAAAGCTATTGCCCAGGGGAATCGATAGTCGATAATTGGGAGGCTGTATATTGTAAACTTGTAAGTGTCAACGTTCCTGTGTATTATGTGTACCAGGTCAGAATATGTTTTACGATCGAGAGGTGAAATGTGCGAGATTTGATTTAAGAAAATTTTGCAAAATATCATAATTTTTTTTGCCGGGATCAAATCGATGCCCGGGATATCTCCGGGACAGACATCCGATTTCCGGGACAATCCCAGGCATCCGGGACGTTATGACATGTATGGTTATACATCATAGGAAATTAGCCATAATTTTTGGAATGTTCAATGTAATTTATTGAGATATTCTTATTTTAATCAATTAGATATGCTTGTTAATTAATATAATAGATTTATGTTCCACTTATAGCTTTGTTTAATTTCCAAGGCTTTTATAATTAGGTAAAATTTTCATATTTTGTAGTGATTTAGTGTATTATCTTGGACATTTAGGCATCTTAGGGGATTTGTCATAATACTCATATTTTGTAATGAAATTTGTTAGGACTACTTTATTTTAGTCAATTAAATATGTTCGTTAATTAATATAATAGATTTATGTTATATAAAAAACTCTATATCATTTCCTAAGAGGTAAAGTTTAAGGTAAAATTACCTGGTGTATCGACATTTTATGTGGCACTCAGCTTTCTTTAATAGTTGGGGTCCACATGGAATTTACTATAACATTTATATTTTTCATGGAAAATTATTGAAATCTTCTATTTTAAGTCATCTTATTAAAGCTTTTAATTAACAAGCAATTATCATAGTATTGCAAGCAGTCCATAAGTCCCCTACCAGTATGAGCCCAAGCAACATTCTGAATGGCCATTGGCCATTCACTTATGTTCCTATTTTAAGTATATTTGTTAAACTAGAACTCCGCGAGTCGGATGTGTCGCCTGGTGAACAATGTAGTTTAGGAGAAATGGCCAGGACAAAAATGAAATAGGAAAAATAACAAAGGGCAATAACTAAAAAAATAATAAGTGCAGAGCAGCAGTTTCTGTGCACTGCACTTCTTATCAATAAGATCTATCATTCTATGATGTTTCAAGTCTATAGCTTTCATACTTGAGGAGAAATGACCAGGACAAAAATAAAGTAAGAAAATCAACAAAGGGCAATAACTCAAAAAATAAGAAATGCAGAGTATCAGTTCTTATGCACTGCACTTTTTCTTAATCAGATCTATCATCCTATGAAGTTTCAAGTCCATAACTTTTATACTTTCGGAGAAATGGCCTGGACAAAAATTAAGTATGAAAATTAACAAAGGGCCATAACTCAAAAATTAACGACAACGACGCCACCGACAAAAGTAACCCCTATATGTCACCTTTTCAAGGTGCCACAAAAAGTTATTTAAAAGTAATCACAGGAAACAGTTTTTATGTACAGACAGACAGACTGAAGGACACTCTAAAGTTATTTTTTAAACATCCCTGTTATCAAAATATAACATTTTTAAAATCCTATCATGATTGAAGAAGTTGGAGTAAAAATTACCAATTTCTCAAAAAAAAGTCTAAGTCCAAAAGGGGCATAATTCTGGAAATAGTCTTGCTAGAGTATTGAACACTCACAAATGTTGAGTGATAATAAGAAACATTTATATGAAGTTTGAAGTAGATACATTCAAAAAAAGAAGTTATTAAAAAAAACAATGTTTTTTTCATGAAAATTTTACCTCCAAGAAAAAAAAGAAGTTATTAAAAAAAACAATGTTTTTTTCATGAAAATTTTAAGTTCAAGGGAGGTAATTCTGATAAATTTTGTGCTAGAGTTGTAAACCTTGTCACATATGATGTGGTTGATGACATGCAACTTATATTTAAAGTTTGAAGAAAATACCTTAAGAAATAAAGAACTTATAGTGAAAAAACTTAAAAACTAGAATCAGAAATCTTGAAATTCAGTCTATTTGTTGCCATAGCAACCAGAATTTTCAACATAGGAAGATAAGAAAAGGATGTGCATAATTTCCATACTGCCATCTACCCATATGTCAAGTTTCATAAACATATTTTCAGTACTTTTTGTGTTATCACTGGATCAGGGTTATGTGTAAAATTTGCCATATTTTCAGTCTATTTGTTGCCATAGCAACCAGAATTTTCATAATAGGAAGAAAAGACAAGAGCGATCAGTAATCACATGTGTCGCCTCATAATGGCCAATTTCATGTTGGGACAAATTTTGTGACTGACGGACAGACAGACGGACAGTGCACAACTAGACTAAGTACTGATCAATCATGTAAAGTTTGGATAAAATTGCACCAGTAGCTCATGAGGAGTAGTCCGGACAAGCTTTTGCGTATGTGGCAACACACAGAAAAAAACACATTTTTATCAAAGGGCCATAACTCAGCCAAAAATCATTCAACCGGAAAACCCGTGCAATATGCGCAAGGACTTGAGCTACAGATCAATCCTGTAAAGTTTCATTGAAATTGCATAAGTGGTATAAGAGAACTAGTCCGGACAAACTTTAAAAATAAAAATTATTAAAGGGCCATAACTCTGACAAAAATCATTGAACCGGAAAATGCTGACAATATGCACAACTAGACTTGGTACTGATCATTCCTGTAAAGTTTGGATGAAATTGCACCAGTAGTTTATGAGGATTAGTCCGGACAAGCTATTGTGTATCTGGCAACACACAGAAAAAAACACCTTTTTATCAAAGGGCCATAACTTGGCCAAAAATCATTCAACCGGAAAACCCTTGCAATATGCGCAAGGACTTGAGCTACAGATCAATCCTGTAAAGTTTCATTGAAATTGCATTAGTGGTATAAGAGAAGTAGTCCGGACAAACTTTAAAATTAAAAATTATTAAAGGGCCATAACTCTGACAAAAATCATTGAACCGGAAAATGCTGACAAAATGCACAACTAGACTTGGTACTGATCATTCCTGTAAAGTTTGGATGAAATTGCACCAGTAGTTTATGAGGGGTAGTCCGGACAAGTTTTGTGACGGACGGACGGACAGACGGACAGACAGACAGACAGACAGACAGACGGACAGACAGACGACGGAGAAGTGATCCCTATATGTCGCCACTACTCCGTAGAGGCGACACAAAAAGGATGTGCATAATCTCCATACTGCCATCTATCCATATATCAAGTTTCATAAAAATATTTTCAGTACTTTTTGTGTTATCGCGGGATCCAGGTTATGTGTAAAATTTGCCATATTTTCAGTCTATTTGTTGCCATAGCAACCAGAATTTTCAACATAGGAAGAAAAGAAATAGACGTGCATAATCTCCATACTGCCATCTATCCATATATCAAGTTTCATTAAAATATTTTCAGTACTTATTGCGTTATCGCGGGATCCAGTTTTGTGGACGGACGGACTGACGGATGGACAGACGGACGAACTGACAGACGAACGGAGGGTAAACCTAAAGTCCCCTCCGGTAAACCGGTAGGGGACTAATACAGTTTATTTGGAATGAGTTATCAATTACATTACTTTTCATAGGGATCTTGTATTATGCTATTTTTAATGAATTGACCTACCTATGAAGCATAAAATTGATATTGTAGGAAAATTAAAATTACAATCAATTGAAATTGTACAGGTCGCAAGAGATATAAGTATGCAAAATGGGTAGCAACTAACCTGTTTTTATAAATTTATATAAATACATAGGTGATATTTAAATAAGTGATATTATGGTTAGAATTTTATCAGGTATGAGGTTTATAACTTACTTGAGGGAAGTTAAACAAGTGACTTGGAACTACAGCATACCTAGCTGAGAAAAATCTTCAAAGAATTAAATGGTTATATATGGACAGGTTATAGACTTTTAAATTTGCAATGGGCTAAGTTAAGTATGATTACGGATCGATAAACCTTAAAAGTGATTTTAGATAATATACAGAATAAAAATCAAGAGAGCTATATATGTATATCAAAATGGGTTATATTATGGACCTCATATAAGATTAAGATATATTTGAGCCGCGTCATGACAAAACCAACTTGATAGGTTTGCGACCAGCATGGATCCAGACCAGCCTGCACATCCGCGCAGTCTGATCTGGATCCATGCTAACTTCGCTATCAGTTTCTCTACTTGTTATACGGTTTGTAAGCGAACAGCATGGATCCTGATCAGACTGCACGGATGCGCAGGCTGGTCTGGATCCATGCTGGTCGCCAACCCACTATGTTGGTTTTGTCGTGACGCGGCTCATTTAACTTTTAACATGTTAACACCGAACTGGATGGGGAAAGAAGGATTGACAATTTTAAGAGTGCTAAAATAATTATTGTAACTGTTTTTTATTGTACATAATAGGAATATTACTGTATCATTGTATTCTTTTGTTTGATCGGACTGGTTGAAATTCATAGAAATCCAGCTGGGGTGAATTTAATATAAAATAAGAATAATATTTGTTAACGGATGGATAAATTAAGCTGGATTATATTAATATTTTGACCGAACGGCATACCAAAAAGGCAGGCAGTATTAATAGAACAATAACAAGAGCTGTCGGTAGGACAGCACGCTCGACTATTCTAAGTGCTTGATAGTTTAAGAGCCTTGATAATGTTAAATTTTCTAAGTTCACAAAAGGGCTAATTTTTTTTTATAAATTCATGTTATAGGCCTTATAGGGAGTCTTATTATACAGTATTGGCTTGACTATTTGGAAGGTAATGTCACAAAGGTGTTTTATTGAGTATAATAATACTAATTACCTATGAATACATAAAATTGACAGAAAAGGTACAAAGGCTTGTTATTAAGATGTTTTATCAAGTAAATCACTGCTTTATTATTATGAATGCATAAAATTGTCCCAAAGAAGGCACAAACCCTTCAGTAGTTATGGAGATAACAGGTTACAAGCAAAACTTTACCATGAATTTCTAAGTTGAAAAAGGGAAGAAAAATCAGCCTAAATGCAAGATAGAATTATGGATCTTTGTCAGTGACCTACAATTCTGACCCTAATTGCATATGTGAAGTTTTAAATAAATATCTTTAATAGTTATTGAGATATGTAAAACTTGCATGTAAACATTAACCAAGAGACTAAGTAGAAAAGGGGATATGAATCAGCCTTAATGCAAGATAGAGTTATGGAACTTGGTCAGTGACATACAATTATGACCCTCAAATTATGACCCTAAGTACATGTGTAAAGTATCAAGTAAATATCTTTGAAGACCTTTAACCTTTAACCAAAATTTCTAAGTTTCAAAGGGGCAAATAATTCTGCAAATATTGCAGACAGAGTTATGCAATTTTGCAAAATGATGTACATGTTACTATAAAAAAGTATTGTAAATTTCAATTGAATATCTCAAGCAATAATTGAGATATTTGACTTTACAAAAAAACTTTAACCAAAATTTCTAAGTTTCAAAGGGGCATAATTCTGTCAATATTGTGGGCAGTGTTATCCAACTTGTAAATCTGATGTACCTTGTTACTAAAAACAAGTATTGTAAGTTTCTATTGAATATCTCAAGCAATAATTGAGATATTTGACTTTACAAAAAACTTTAACCAAAATTTCTAAGTTAAAAAGGGGCATAATTCTGTCAATATTGTAGGTAGAGTTATCCAACTTGTCAATCTGATGTACCTTGTTACTATAAATAAGTATTGTAAGTTTCAATTGAATATCTCAAACAATAATTGAGATATTTGACTTTACAAAAAACTTTAACCAAAATTTCTAAGTTAAAAAGGGGCATAATTCTGTCAATATTGTAGATAGAGTTATCCAACTTGTCAATCTGATGTACCTTGTTACTTTAAATAAGTATTGTAAGTTTCAATTGAATATCTCCAGCAATAATTGAGATATTTGACTTTACAAAAAAACTTTAACCAAAATTTCTAAGTTTCAAAGGGGCATAATTCTGTCAATATTGTGGGCAGTGTTATCCAACTTGTAAATCTGATGTACCTTGTTACTAAAAACAAGTATTGTAAGTTTCTATTGAATATCTCAAGCAATAATTGAGATATTTGACTTTACAAAAAACTTTAACCAAAATTTCTAAGTTAAAAAGGGGCATAATTCTGTCAATATTGTAGGTAGAGTTATCCAACTTGTCAATCTGATGTACCTTGTTACTATAAATAAGTATTGTAAGTTTCAATTGAATATCTCAAACAATAATTGAGATATTTGACTTTACAAAAAACTTTAACCAAAATTTCTAAGTTAAAAAGGGGCATAATTCTGTCAATATTGTAGATAGAGTTATCCAACTTGTCAATCTGATGTACCTTGTTACTTTAAATAAGTATTGTAAGTTTCAATTGAATATCTCAAGCAATAATTGAGATATTTGACTTTACAAAAAACTTTAACCAACGCAGACGCCGACGCGGACGCTGACGCCGACGCCGACGCCGGGGCGACTACAATAGCTCTCATATTCTTCGAATAGTCGAGCTAAAAATGACAATCGCAATACTGTGGATTATTACACATTTAATAGAAACACAGAATTACAAAGGGAATACCTAATCAAGGTATCATTATTTAACAAAACATATATTTATTAAATATCACAAGTAATTACGCTACATCAATATGGCTCAATATGGCTGTCAGACAGGTCTTGAAACAAAATAAAGGTCCTTAAAAGCCCAGGTCACATACAAAAATAGTAGTCTATGCCCTGATTATGAGCTGACAGATAGGGGAATTTTGTAAAGGGTGGCTTAGCCTGTCTGTTGTGATTACATGTCTAAAAAGTACAACATGGTACATTTTATCCACCATAGAATTTTCTTATCTAGAAAAAAATCTAGCTATTTTTATTCGTACAAAAATATAGAAATAGTACAATGTATAATTAGTAAAGTGTTCACTATACATGTGTAAACAATGAAACTATTAATAAATGTCGGTACAGCCGCGGTACGGTATTCAGAGGGTCACAGGTTCGAGTCCATGTCAGGATGCACTTTTTCCTCACGGCCTGTGACTGACATACATTTGTATAGCCCAGCTAGAAATTAATTCACATTGCTTAGGAACCCTGGGAAATTCGAAGAAATATTTGCATACACAGTGCTAAGGTTTATAACTATTCAGTATTTAAACACATATGTGTAAGCGGCCGAATAGCTCAGAGGAACTCAAGAGCCGCGGAATGGTATTCCGAGTGTCAGGGGTTCGAGTCCCTGCCAGGCTGTTACATATCAATATAAATCTGTTAAGAAAAATGGGAAGGAACTGTCTAAAATAATTATCACCCTAAATAGGATTCGGACAGTTTTGATGAAACGTCAGAAGATGAATTTGTAAAGGGGGGGGGCGGTGCTAGTCTGATTATCATCACATATGATGTCTGACGAACGTCATATCGGATATATTGGTACGCATATAAAAACCTGTTTGCTGAATTGATTTTCAAAAATGTTGCAATTAAATAGTAATTAAATCTTATGCGTATGTAAAATAGGATTAAAACTAATCTTCGGCGTAAAGCATGTAGAAATCTGACCAGTATTCACCACGAGGTCACAAACTTTAAAACTTTAATGTAAATATCACAATAATATTTCTTTATATAATATTTCTATTCTTTGACAGGGACACTGAACATCTTTTACATGTTTAAGAAACAAGAAATTTACATAATATATCTATCTAACATATTCTTTTACTTCTCAATAGTAACAGATGCAAAACACGGTACTTAATTAAACGCTTAGACGAACGCAGACGCACGCAAAACGTTTCTGGGAATAACAAATGCACGCTTTCAGACGCACGATAAACGAAAAACGATACACGAAAAAGGTAAACGCTTGTAAACGATGCACGCTTGAGAAAGCGTTTCAACAAACGCACGTTGCACGATATACGCACGCACGATATACGAAAAACGCACGCACAAAAAAGGCTATTTTTGACAACTGAAACGTTCACCCTACTGTAATAAGTGAAGGTCCAGGTCTGTCTGGTTATTTTTAAGGAATATCCTTTAAAATTATTATAATCAAGTTGGAAGACAATCCATTCAAAAATAACAAAGTTACAGCCAATAATAGCAAGAACAAGCAAAATTTGGATTTTTGTCATTGAAGGTCAAGGTCATTTATGGATGAAGGTCAAGGTTAGTGTGGTCTACTGAAAGGTCTTGTCCCAAGGGTTGTTGTGGCCAAGTATGAAGACAATATACCAAGAACTAAAAAAGTTATGATCCAGGTACAAGTTTGCGGATGGCAATGGCACCGGCAACGGCTCCGGCAACAGCAATGCCGCCGCGACTATAAAAATAGCTCTACTTTTTTTTCAAAAAAAGTCGAGCTAAAAATGTGCACATAGTCCAAATTTCATGGCTGTACATCAAAGGACAAGAAAGTAGGTCACTGTCCCCTTCGGCAAGGCAAAATTTTGACCCAAGGGTTTTATTCAAACAATCTTGATACAGGTCCACCAAACAACATTTCTTGTCAAATATCTAAGAGCGTACCTTTCTCCAATTCAAAAACCATTTGTTTTACTATGTGCACATAATAAAAATCAATGCCCCCAAGCAGGGCCAATTTTGACACCAGGGGCAAAATTTGATCAACTTTGCTAGACGACCTATGGATGATATTATAAAGCAAACATCAAAGCTCTAAGCCTAATGTACATTCAGACAATAAATTTTTTTAATCTTTTACTATAATTTTATGTACATTGTGAAAATCAATGACCCCCGGGGCGGGGCCAATTTTGAACCCAGGGCTATAATTTGATCATCTTGATAGAGGTTTACTACACAAAGTCTCATGCCAAATATCTAACCTCTAGCCTTTGTCAATTTAGAGAAGAAGATTTTTCAAGTTTTTACTATATACATATAAGGAAAACTATCGCCTCTGGGGCAGGGCAATTTTAACACTAGGAGCATAATTTAAACAACTTTGGTAGAGGACCCATAGATGATATTATATACAAAATATCAAAGCTCTAAGCCTAATGTACCTTCAGGCAAAATTTTTTTAAATTTTTACTATATGTACATTTTAAGTGACTGAAAATCAATGACAACCGGGGCGGGCCAGTTTTGATCCCAGGGCTATAATTTGAACAATCATGCAAGAGGTTCACTACACAATGTTTCATGCAAAATATCTAACACTCTAGCCTTTGTCAATTTAGAGAGGATGATTTTTTTTAAAGTTTTTACAATATACATATAAGAACTAGAAATGTGTCGTCAGGCCACGAATGCCCTCGCATGCAGCCAAAATTTCAGATGTTATGATATTAAGTTCCAAATTTGTTTGCACAAACTGTTTTTGTGCCCCCACTATAGGGGGGCATTTAGATTTACCCTTGTCCGTCCAGTCGTCTGTCCTTCCGTACGTTCCCTTTTTGTGTCGCACATAGCTCAAAAAGTGATCAAGAGTCATGAAACCTTTCAAGAATATTGATCAGCATGTGAAGTTGTGCACCTGGGTATATTCATGTGGATATATTAAGTATTTTTAGAGTTATTGCCCTTGACTTAGTAAAAATTTGCAATTTTTAACATGTGTTGCAAAACTCAAAAAAAAACTATTTGACCTAGATTCATTAAACCTTACAGGAATGTTGATCAGCATGTGAAGTTGTGCACCTGGGTATATTCATGTGGATATATTAAGTATTTTTAGAGTTATTGCCCTTGACTTAGTAAAAATTTGCAATTTTCAACTTGTGTTGCACGTAACTCAAAAACTATTTGACCTAGTCATGAAACCTTACAAGAATGTTGATCAGTGCACATGGATATTTTTGTGTGGATATATTTAGTATTTTTAGAGTTACTGCCCTTGAATTAGTAAAATTTTCCAATTTTCAATTTTTGTTGCACGTAACTCAAAAAGTATTTGACCTAGAGTCATGAAACCTTACAAGAATGTTGCTCAGCATGTGTAGTTGTGCACCTGGGAATTTTCGTGTGGATATCATTAGTATTTTTAGAGTTATTGCCCTAGACTTAGTAAAAATTTACAATATTTAACTTGTTAAAAAGTTGATGACCTGTAGGTCTGAAAGTTTACAAGAATGTTGGTCAGCATGTGTACTTATGCACCTTGGGGTTTTCTTGTGGATTTATTCAGTATTTGTAGTATTTGTGCTTTACTTAATAAAAGATTTTTAGTTTTCAACTTGGGCACGTGTAGCCAAAAAAAAAATTTGACCTTGAGACATAAGATTGACAAATGGGTGGAGTGTGGGGGCACCCGTGTCCTATGGACACATTTCTAGTTTTCATTTTAAGTTCACAGCCCTTAAAACTATTCAATGTTAACACAAACCATTTTAAAATTTTTATACAAAGTTCAAGGCACTGACACTATTGTTAATCTTTTGTAAATTGCATACTGCATCATTTGTAGCCAAAATAATGACTACATAAGTATGAGTGCTGTAACTGAAAATTCAAAATTTTACGAACATTCAAGAGAGATAACTTTGTCCAAAATCATTGGTCCATGACCAAATTCAAACTTGAACTGCTTATTCCTTAGATGTATCTATATATCAAATTTGAGTTGAATGTGTACAACCATTGGGGATATAATGAACGGAAACTAAAAATTTCTGAATTTTTTCAAAGTTCAAGAGGGATAACTCTGTTAGCTATCATCAAACCATGACCAAATTTGATCTTGACCAGTGTATTCTTCTGATATATCCATATTTTAAATTTGAGTTAAATATGTACAACTGTTAGGGAGATAATGAACAGAAACTGAAAATTTCCTTTTTTTCAAAGGTAAAGAGACATTTCTCTGCCAGAAATCATCGAACCACAACCAAATTTGAACTTGACCTGTGCATTCCTTTGACGTATCCATATGTCAAATTTGAGTTGAATGTGTCATACTGTTGGGAAGAGAATGAAGGGAAACTGAAAATTTCACATAATTTTCAAAGTGAAAGGGGCATAACTCTGCCAAAAAAGATCGAACCATGACCACATTCGAACTTGACTTGCCCATTCCTTTGACTTAACATATGTCAAATTTGAATTGAATGTGTACAACTGTTGAGGAGATGATGAACGGAAACTAAAAATTTCATCAAAGGGCATAACTCTGTCAAAAATCATCGGACCATGACCAAATTCAACTTCACCTGTATTTTCTCATGATATATCCATATGTCAAATTTGAGTTGAATGTGTGCAACCGTTACTAATGAACAAAACTGACGATGAAGAAAATGACGGAAGGATGGACTGACGGAAGCATGGAGCAGGGTAACACTATATGCCCCAGCGATTTTATGGCAGGGGCATAAAAACCTATGACCCCTGAGGCGGGACTAATTTTGACACTAGAGCCAAAATTTGAACAACTTTTGGTAGAGTACCTATAGATAATATCATATACCAAATATCAAAGCTCTAAGCCTTGTACCTTCAGACAATAGGATTTTTAATTTTTTTACAATTATAATGTACATAGTGAAAATCAATGACCCCCGGGGCGGGGCCGATTTTGACCCCAGGGCTATAATTTGAACAATCTTGCTAGAGGTTCAATACACAATGTTTCATGCAAAATATCTAACCTGTAGCCTTTGTCAATTTAAAGAACATGATTTTTTTAAAGTTTTTACTATATACATATAAGAAAAACCTATGACTACCCGGAGCGGGGCTAATTTTGACACTAGAACAACTTTGGTAGAGTACCTATAGATGATATCATATACCAAATATCAAAGCCTTGTACCTTCAGACAAGAGGCTTTTTTAATTTTATTACTATAAGTATGTACATAGTGAAAATCAATGACCCCCGGGCGGGGCCTATTTTAACCCCAGGGCTATAATTTGAACAATCTTGGTAGAGTTTCACTACACAAAATATTTCATGCAAAATTATCTAACCTCTAGCCTTTGTCAATTTCCAGAAGATGATTTTTCAAGTTTTTACTTTATACATAAAAGGAAAACCTATGACCCCCCGGGCGGGGCTAATTTTGACGCTTGAGGCAAAATTTGAAGAACTTTGGTAGAGTACCTATAGATGATATCATATACCAAATATCAAAGCTCTAAGCCTTGTACCTTCAGACAAGAAGGTATTTTAGTTACATATAGTGAAAATCAATGACCCATGGGGCAGGGCCAATTTTGACCCCAGGGCTATAATTTGAACAAACTTGGAAGAGGTCTACCAGACAATGCCTTATGCAAAATATCTATGCTCTTGGCCTTGTGGGTCTTTACAAGAAGATTTCTTAAATTATTCTTATAATTCCTTTTGTTGCCATGGCAACCAGATTTCTGCATGGAATGAAATTGGAAGCCCTTCACCCAAGGATCAATCCTGCCAAGTTTGGTTGAAATTAATTGGAATTAATCTATATAACACACAAACATACACACATACATACAACACACAGGTGAAGCGCTATATGCCACTGCATCGCAGATGCTGCGGTGGCATAAAAATAGCTCAAAATATGAATTTTATGAGTATTAATTTTGTTCTTTATTTAACTACGGAATGAAGCTCATAACTCTCATATCTTAGTCTGGACGGACGGACAACGCCAAAACAATATCCCCCTCCCGATTCCATCAGCATGGGATAATAAAGGATATAAGAGCAAAATACTGTATATCAGGTTATTTTTGTGGAAGGCAAATTTCAAGATTTTAACAGTAAATCTTAATTTAGCAATTGAATTTTAGAAATTTATACATGTTTCTTTTTTTCGCATTTTTCTTGTGACAAACACATACCACTCCTTTTGTCAGAGATTTATTGTTTTCACCGTTCAAACTTTGTTTTCAATTTTCCTATTGATGTATCGCTTACAATTATGTATTCCGTCTTTCACACTTATTACCTTGTCTCACCTTATTGTTACAGGTATTGTTAATCTGGTATGAATTATCTTAGGCCATCCTTAAGGTAGCTCGCTACTTTCCGACCGAAATTTGACAATATCTCAGATCTTGATGATTTTTGGTATACATAAATATAGATATGTAAGCTTTACTTCTGCAGCATTATTTTACAAATCAACAGCGTTACTATGACGTCAAAGCGCCCTCTATCGGTGGCAGCGAAATTGCGTCTTTTTTATCAATAAACCGGTCTGTTCTTATTAATATTCATCCGATTTCCTTCGTTTTAATTTTATAATGTTCAGTAAATGTATGTCTTTGAAATTATGTCATTATTTAACATTTGCATAATACTCTGTGATTCTACGTTATTTAAACCCACGTTCTGACGTCCATTTATGATACAAATATCGCGCGATATCGCAATAAAGATTGTAAAATAACAAAAAATCATCACGGTGAATTTTGCTTTAATTTTTTTAACATGTAGTGAAGTCATGAAAGAAAATATTTATGCAATAAAAATATAGGGTCAACGCGTAAGATATTTTGCTATCACTATTTTAATATAAGATAAAGGATGAGTAAAACGTAATGATTTTGGTGACGTCAAATATTTTTCTCAAGGAAATTGTCACGACTTTTCCGATGAATAGTATACTGACTGGAATTAAAATGTGTGAAAACCATCAACAACAATAGTATTTAGACATGTTCCGTAAAATGTTCTTTTAAAAGTCCTGTCAGGTGCCCGCATTTCGATGAACAACTTCAATTATATACATGTACAACAAATCAGGGTATGACTGTCTGCAAAAGTTTGTATCAATCTCTAAAAAACTGCAACGAATGGTTATAAATACCTCGAGGACTGAAAGACAATTCAGAATATTGAAAGATATAATTAAAAGGCCACCTAAGTGGAAATAATACAAACATAAATTTTGCAAAGAATGTCAGAAAAAAAGAATGAAAAGGCTGGTGCAGTCGCGGTGTCATCATGTTATGTGTATCTCGGTACTACATAAACTTCCATGTTATCATACGTATGTAACAATTTCGAATTGTATATATCAGTTAGTAGGAAATGAATCAAATTTACGTTTTAAAAATGTAAGATCAACTCGAATTAAGTAACAACGATTTGTACGTAAGTCATGATTCACTGGTAGTCTTAATTATATAAATCTAGCAGACATTTATTTTAAAACTTTTCTACTCGTATACAAATTTATTTGAGCCGCGTCACGACAAAACCAACATAGTGCGTTTGCGACCAGCATGGATCCAGACCAGCCTGCGCATCCGCGCAGTCTGATCAGGATCCATTCTGTTCCCTATCAGTTTCTCTACTTGTTAAAATGTTTAAAAGCGAACAGTATGGATCCTGATCAGACTGCGCGGATGCACAGGCTGATCTGGATCCATGCTGGTCGCAAACCCATTATGTTGGTTTTGTCGTGACACGGCTCATTTATTAACAGCCATCAGTTATTCTATTTTCTCTCGCAGCTAAATACTAGTAAATAATATCCCTGCACTAAGCGTGAGACTCAGATTTAAAGGAGGAATCACGTTCTCATGCTATGGCTTGATTTTCTCACGCATTTCACATAATTACAGATATTCTTATTTATTTAAAACTCGGTGACACGCGGTATGTACGGAATGCCGTTAGGGCCATCGCCTATGAATGTGTTGATCTAAAGCGCGATAGTCGATAGTACGATGGTGAAAACGCGAAATCACGAAACTACGATGGTGAAAACGCGAAAGCACGATGATGAAAACGCGATAGTACGATGATGAAATCGCGACAGTACGATACTACGATGATGAAAACGCGATAAACTATCGTGTTTTCACCATCGTACTGTCGCGTTTTCACTATCGTAGTTTCGTGATTTCGCGTTTTCATCATCGTACTATCGACTATCGCGTTTCAGATTAACACATTCATAGGCGATGGCCCTAACGGCATTCCGGAATGCCGTTAGGGCCATCGCCTATGAATGGTTTGATCTGAAACGCGATACTCGACAGTACTATGATGAAAACGCGAAATCACGATGATGAAAACGCGATAGTACGATGATGAAATCGCGACAGTACGATACTACGATGATGAAAACGCGATAAACTATCGTGTTTTCACCATCGTACTGTCGCGTTTTCACCATCGTAGTTTCGTGATCAAACCATTCATAGGCGATGGCCCTAACGGCATTCCGGAATGCCGTTAGGGCCATCGCCTATGAATGTGTTAATCTGAAACGCGATAGTCGATAGTACGATGGTGAAAACACGAAATCACGAAACTACGATGGTGAAAACGCAATAGTGCGATGATGAAAACGCGATAGTACGATGATGAAATCACGACAGTACGATGGTGAAAACGCGATAGTACGATGATGAAAACATGACAGTACGATTATGAAAACGCGATAGTACGATGGTGAAAACGCGATAGTACGATGGTGAAAACGCGATAGTACGATGATGAAAACACGACAGTACGATGATGAAAACGCGAAATCACGAAACTACGATGGTGAAAACGCGACAGTACGATGGTGAAAACACGATCGTTTATCGCGCTTTCATCATCGTAGTATCGTACTGTCGCGTTTTCATCATCGTACTTTCGCGTTTTCATCATCGTGCTTTCGCATTTTCACCATCGTAGTTTCGTGATTTCGCGTTTTCACCATCGTACTATCGACTATCGCGTTTCAGATCAACACATTCATAGGCAATGGCCAAAGGCATTCCGTAGGTATGCGTTTACTAGCGCATCTTTGAGGCGACCTGAAGCCGCGATCATTTCTCGATTCGAGGCGAAAGATCCGTTGATTTATTTTGTATGTTCATAAGAGGATAATTTTGCATATTAAAATTAATACAGATTCCCTTGTATAGAAGACGATCATGTAGGATCCTCAATTTGTGTGAATATGGTTTTCGGAGAAGTTCGTTTTTATCTGCACATAATACAGTGCTATGTAGAGCCTATGATAATAATGTATGCATTTTATGTTTTATATCTTCTTATTTTTTTAATATTGGGTTTAACGCCGCTTTCAACAGTATTTCAATTATAGCTGAGGGAATTTAACAAAACCAGTGTTTCTCACAGTATCAACTTCTCTACGTAAATAAATGACAGGAGTCCGAGGTGGACCTTGAAACATTTCATACACAGTAAACAATTCTAAAGGATAATCTATTAGTACAATACGCAATCGTGTCTCGAATTCATGCCTTCCGAAATCAGCGTAAGACCACTTTACCGATTACAGAATATTCAAAGTTAAAAACCTGATTATGATCTCCCTTAATAAGGCAGAATACTTTATTGTTTACATCATAAACACGTGTTTTTGGTGTGTGTTTTCGTTTTTTGTTTTTGTTTTTTTTTTCTATTTTTGTTTTAAAGCAAACTGTATTGTATTAAAAATGAACACGATAACGTCAACATAATACATTATTCGTATTCAGTGGTAACAAAAGTTGCACAAGGTATTTAATAATTATATTTTGTATTTAAGTAAAATATACAGTAGAAATGCCCTTTGTTGCCTAGAGCGGTTGCTCTACAGAGGTAAAATGTAGTGAAGCCCTTTAGAAATAAATAGTATTTTGAGGGCCGCTTTGTTATACTGTAATGAAAAAGCGGTAAGTAGGTATACGTAAATCCGAGTTCCAAAAAGTTTTATAGTTTGTCATTTTCTAATTATGACATTTTAATTAGATTATAATTATATAATCTATGTATTGCACATACTTAAAAATGGTAAGCAAAAATAAATGTTTTTGTTTCTTGTACAGTTTGTTTTTAAATATTCTTAAAATGTTTTAATATTATTTCTGAATTTAAGTAAAAGAAAGAGCACCGAAACACGAGGCTATCTGATTTGTACGAGGGGGCGTAGCCCCTCGAGTATTAATCAGATTGCCGAGTGTTTTGGTGTTCTTTCTCTTTTGTATCATAGTCAAACATAAAAGCACGTTCCTTGTTGTCACAAAATGAAACCCCGGCAAAAATGAACCAATGAACGAACATCTGAATATGACATTTCTGTCGCTTTCCCTTTCTCTGCCGTCACAATATGTAACCCCCAGCAAAAATGAGCCAATCAATGGGCATGCTCTGGAGTGCGGGTAACTAATACCCGCACTCCAGTTAACGCAATGTGCATGTATATGTATACGATTTAACCCTAACACATTTTTAACAGAAAGGTCTCCAAACTATGATACAATTTATCACTTATTTCACATATGTATGCATATCTATTTTAATACATTTTTACGATGTGTTTTAACATCCAGGCTCGTCTGCCTGTATTTGATTTTATGAAAGTGTTTAAAAGCTGAATGTAACGTAAAATAAATATTCTAACGGGTATAAGCTAAGCGACCTCAAATTTTTACTTCATTCATACAGCAATATGTGAATCTTATTTTTTTGCACTGAAACTAATTAATTCATATAATAATATAACACTTTTCACTCTTTCATTACAAACATCAAAATATAAAATTAAAATTAAAAGATGTATGAGACTGCGTCCTGCAAATTAGAAATGTATTTAAGATTAAACATTGTAAATTTGCTGATCTAGCGCATGCTTTCAATGAGAAAATAATCAACAATTTAAAAAATATACATTTCATCAAGTTCCTGTGTTGTTTATACTTACAATCGTAATGTTTGACGTAAGAAAATTGTTATTTGGTATTATTCTTTGAACTCCAACGTCTATTAACGCCACCAAAACCATTACGTTACATTCCCTTTATTTTATTTTAAAACAGTAATAGCAAAATATCTTACGCGTTGACCCTATATTTTTATTGCATAAATATTTCCTTCACTTTCTCACGACACGCTCGAAAAATTATAGCAAAGTTCACCGTGTTGAATTTTTTTTATTACACAATCTTTATTGCGATATCGCGCGGTATTTGCATCAGATATGGACGTCAGAATGTAGAGAAAAATGACGTAGAATCGCAGACTATTAAGCAAATGTTAAAGAAAGATATCATTACAAAGACATTCATTTACTGAACACTATAAAATTAAAACGAAGGAAATCAGATGCAAATTGATAAGAACAGATTGGTTTACTGAGAAAAAGACGCAATTTCGCCGCAACCGATAGAGGGCGCTTTGACGTCATAGTAACGCTGTTTATTTATAAAATAATACTGCAGAAGTAAAGCTCACATATCTATATGTTTGCATACAAAAAATCATCAAGATCTGAGATGTTGTCAAATTTCAGTCGGAAAGTAGCGAGCTACCTTAAAAAATTGTTTGTTTGCAGTAACGCTACTCAGAATTTTCAGTGTGGGTAGGTAGGTCGATTTTTTTTTTTTTAATTTTTTTTTGGCATGAACTCTACATATACTACCATAGACTAAACAGCAAAACAAGATCACTAATACCCAATATAGCATTTGTAATGTCTTTGTTAGACGGCTTTCCATGGGGGCTGCCATGTTGAATTAATAAATGATTGCAAAAATATAAACTAAAGTCAAAATTGCCATAGTGACCCACTGTATTCAGCGACTTCCTGTCTTATGTGACCCTATTTGGGTCCGCCCAACGATTTTGGCTATAAAGTTGCACTGTATTAAACGACTCACAGTGTTACGTGACTAGCGACCGTGATTTGAACGGTCCGGAACGGGCTAAGCACTGTTTTTAGCGACTATGTTATGAAAGACAACTCTGTTCCTACTTCCTGTTTCGTTGAAAAAAATGTTGGAAAGAAAGAAAACACGTATTGTTTTAGATCTTCAACAGAAATATGAAGCCTTACAAAAATTGGATAAAGGAATACCGGCGTATAAAGTGGCAGAAGAACTTTGTGTTAGAAAAACACAAATCCAAAACCTTCGTAAACGTAAATTGGAAGTAATTTCGGACTTTGTAAATAATGTTCCATTGAATTCTAAACGTCGGAGACATGCAACTGGTAACAAGAAAATCAATGACTTAACCTTGACTTGGTTTCAGGATGCAGTGAAAAGAAAAATTGGGGTTACAGGTCCTTTGTTAAAAACAAAAGCATTGGACTTTGCATCCAAATTAAATATTTCTGAATTTAAAGCATCAAATGGTTGGCTAGAAAGCTTCATTAAGCGCAACAATATTTCTTTCGGAAGCATGAGTGGTGAAAGGGGTGACGTCAAGAAGCATACAGTGAATGAATGGAAATCTTGACTTCCAGATCTGTGTATAAAGACTCTTCTGCTGATTAAGAAATAATATATCCCAAACTGTGATTTTATCGCTCAATAACATCACTGTTTGGAGTTCGGATGCGAGGAATTATATCACGAGGGCGTAGCCCGAGTGATATAATAATGCGCATCCGAACGACAAACAGTGATGTTATCAAGCAATAAAATCATCGATTTGGATATATTATTTCGATTCTAACAAGACGTCAACAAATAAATGCTGCCGTACATGATAATTAGCTAAATTGCGCCTGATTTGTTTCCGTACTTATTGTCAGCGCGTCGGATTTTATAGTGGTTACGTCACATGTATAATGATTACGTCACATGTCTAAATATAGAACGTCAAACAGTGACTCTATTGCATAATAACACACACTTTCGGTTCTTCTATGTTCAATAGGGAAAAATGCGGGTCGTGTTAGAATAAAATTTTTAATATGGATGAAACAGGGTTGTTTTTTCGGGATACATCGAGAAAAACTTTCCACTTTAAAGGTGATGATTGTTCCGGCGGTAAACGATCAAAAGAGAGGATAACAGTTGCTCTCTGTGCCAGTTTAACTGGTGAAAAGTTAAAGCCTCTTGTCATATGCAAATCAAAGGAGCCTAGATGTTTTAAAAGAATTAGGAAAGAACATTTACCTGTTGATTATTATTTTAACAAAAAAGCTTGGATGACTGGTAAAATTTACCAAGACTTTCTCAAAAATGTTAATCGGAAAATGAAAATGGATAAAAGAAAGATTCTTCTGTTTGTTGATAATGCCCCGTCACACCCAAATATGGATCTGAGCAACGTCAAGGTCCAGTTCCTGCCACCTAATACCACTTCCCTTACTCAACCAATGGATCAGAGAATAATCCAGGCTACAAAACTCAAAATTAGAAAACGTCAGGTACTTTATTATTTTATTCAATTGTTGTCATATTGCTTGATCAAAGAAAGATTGTAGAATTTATATCTATCATAACAGAAACAGTAGAAGATTTTTTTTTAATTCATTTAAAGGGAAAGACAAGGTTGGAATAAAAACTTGATTTCAGAAAAAGAATACTATAAATAATAAGTCTGCAAATTTTCTGCCGCCAAATAATAATATTAAACGAATGATAACAAAATTTAAATCGCTAAATCACCGATTTCTACAAATCAGTAAGCGCGGCCATGTTTGTGTATTGGCCGTATAAAAACAGGTGCGCGTGATGTCATTTCCCCACATCTTTAGATTCATGATAAATCTAGTTGAATCGTAAGGAAATATAAATATAATAAAGTATTGACCAGACAATTTAATTTTCACAGGAGGTGTAGAGGAGTTTTTTTATGGTTCAAAATACGTAACAGTAGTCGTTACAATGTCAAAAAAAAAATAATAATGATAAATAAAGAAACGTACGGCTAGCCAAAAGTTCTAGCCGTACGTGAGTCACGAACGACTAGCCAGGACGCACTGTACGTATTGTCTAGCTGTACGGCACTTTTCAAAATTATATGGATGTCGAACGTTATAAAATTGTTGATTTTCATGCTTATCATTTGTTGTTTTATTTGTATGAATTATTAAATCATTTTTGTTAATTTTAAGCACATGGGTCGAATAAAAAATGATCGGAGTGGAATAAATGAATAAAAAGATCATTGAATGAAAAAAAAACGGTGAAATGCAAAAATAATTATATAATTTTCTAAACAGTAGATAAATATCGAACATAAAAGCACAGTCAATCAATTAATTAGCCTTAATTAAAACCTATCCAGGGACTGACAATAGAATTTTAGTATGCCTTTCACGGAACATGCAAACTTTCCTTGATGGACAAACTTCTATCCGGTATCGTCGGTATTTGTCGCAATTATCAAGAGCCTAACAACAATCATTTTCAGTGTGTGTTGTTTTTTTTTTTTTTTTCATATAAAAGGTGTCGAAAATTAAACTTAATGAAACAAAAAAGGATTATTATCAAAATTTTGTAAACTATTTCAATTGGTGTAAATGCAAGCAAAGGCTATTTTTTCTCGACATCTTGCGATGACAAAGATCGATATATATAGCGATCAAGGCGATTAATCTCTAAAAAGTTAACATCCAAAGACAATTAATGCTGTTTCTTGGTTAAAATCCTCGCTTAAAGTCATAAATAACATATGCATTTTCGACTTCCATAAAATTTTGAAAAGTGCCGTACGGCTAGCCAATACAGCGTGTCCTTGCTAGTCGTACGTGACTCACGTACGGCTAAAACTTTTGGCTAGCCGTACGGGCCCGTACGCTAGCCACTTCCATTATAACAAGAGGGCCATGATGGCCCTAGATCGCTCACCTGAATTATCAAACTCATCCAAACAATTACCTAGACAAGCATTCTGACCAAGTCTCATGACAGGTGAGTCAAAAATGTGACCACTACAGTGTTAACAAGGATTATCCATATTTGAGCAGTGCGACCTAGTTTTTTACCCAGGTGACACATATTCAAACTTGACCTAGAAATCATCAAAACAAACTTTCAGACCAATTTCCAGGATACTTGGATCAAAACAGTAGCAACAAGAGTGTTAACAAGATTTTTCTATTTTTAGCTCCGGTGACCTAGTTTCACATGCGATTTCGAACTCATCCAAGCAATTACCTAGACAAACATCCTGACCAAGTTTGATGATAATTGAGTCGAAAATGTGACCACTAGAATGTTAACAAGGTTTTTCCATATTTGGGCGGTGTGACCTAGTTTTTCATCCAAGATGACCCATGTTCGATCTTGACTTAGAAATCATCAAAACAAATTTTTCAGACCAATTAACAGAATATTTGGATCACAACAGTAGCCACTAGAGTGTTAACAAGATTTTTTTCTATTTTTAGCTCCTGTGACCTAGTTTTTCATCCGAAATGTCCCATGTTCGATTTATTCCAGCAATGACCTAGACTAGTTTCCTGACCAAGTTTGATGACAATTGAGTCAAAATTGTGACCACTAGAGTGTTAACAAGGTTTTTCTATTTTTAGCTCCTGTGACCTAGTTTTTCATCCGAGATGACCCATGTTCGAACTCATCCGAGCTATCACCTAGACAAGCATCTTGATCAAGTTTGATGATGATTGATGCAAAAATGTGACCGCTAAAGTGTTAACAAGGTTTTTCTATTTTTAGCTCTGGTGACCTACTTTTTCATCCGAGATGACCCATGTTCGAACTCATCCAAGCTATCAACTAGATAAGCATCCTGACCAAGTTTGATGATGATTGATGCAAAAATGTGACCACTAGAGTGTTCACAAGGTTTTTCTATTTATAGCTCCGGTGACCTAGTTTTTCATCCGAGATGACCCATATTCGAACTCATCCGAGCTATTATCTAAACAAGCATCCTGACAAAGTGTGCTGATGATTGGGTCAAAAATGTGACCACTAGAGTGTTCACAAGGTTTTTTCTATTTTTAGCTCCTGTGACCTAGTTTTTCATCAGAGATGACCCATGTTCAAACTCATCCAAGCAATTGACTAGACAAGCATTTTGACCAAGTTTGATGATGATTGGTTCAAAAATGTGACCGCTAGAGTGTTCACAAGGTTTTTCTATTTATAGCTCCTGTGACCTACTTTTTCATCCGAGATGACCCATGTTCGAACTCATCCAAGCTATCACCTAGACAAACATCCTGACCAAGTTTGATGATGATTGGGTCAAAAATGTGACCTCTAGAGTGTTCACAAGGTTTTTCTATTTTTAGCTCTTGTGACCTAGTTTTTCATCCGAGATGACCCATGTTCGAACTCATCCGAGCTTTCAACTAGATAAGCATCCTGACCAAGTTTGATGATGATTGAGGCAAAAATGCGACCGCTAGAGTGTTCACAAGTAATTGTGGACGGCCGGACGGACGACGGACGACGGACGACGGACATTCACCGATCCTAAAAGCTCACCCTGAGCAAGCTCAGGTGAGCTAAAAACCCTACTAAAACGTGTTCTTAATAGTACATATAATTAAATATTTGCAGTTTGATTCTGACTTTCAAATTTAAAGGTGTGGACATATGTTATAATTCATGTACACATTTCAAAAATATAAGCAACTATTTTGAAAAGTAAATTGTTAACATGTCTGTCAACGTATGATGCTGCGCATCGTAATCATAGCCTAATATTAACTGCAGGCAAATCATTTTTATTGGCTGCTCAAAAATCTAATTTGCATAATTTATTCACACAATTGCTGGTTCTTACTACTTATGTCTAATACTGCGCATTGTCCATTTTAATTGTTCCTAATTTGCACCAAATGCTCCTGTCACACTGTGTACTGACGATTTTTATTGCTCCTTGTATGCCTCTGTGCCGACAGACCTTTTGATCATGCACAATGTTGCCCTGATTGGTTAATCACCCTTGTCAAATATTCTTATGACGAAATAGACATCTATTTTTTTACGCTTCATCTTGTTTGTTTGTTTGTTTGTTTCATTTTACGCCTTTTTCAACAGTATTTCAGTCATATAGGCGGGTAGTTTCCTAACCATCGTTCCTGGAGAGTTACACCAGTACTAGACTACCTTCCTCCGCGCTAAACTACCAAAGCATCTCCCGGGGATCGAACCCACGCCAGAGAGGTAACTGGATTAGAAGTCATCGACTCTAACCCCTCGACCACGGAGGCGGTACTTACGCTTCATCAGTGAACTGAATGACCTTAGGGGGAATTAGGTTCCACACTGTAGTAAATTACAGCACGTCATAAAATAGCAACACATTTTTTCAGTTACCAATAATCATTTGAAATATTAAGTAGATTTATGATTTTATGTTTTATTGGATTAAATTTACGGTAGTAGTAATGCGTATCTGTCGGGAAAGTAATTTGGTAAGTAGATAACGTGGAAAAAAGATTTAGGGAGCTGGATAAACCCGAGAATATGCGTAATTATAGGGGAATGGGCAACCTGTTGCTGTTGGTACCAGTTTTGACAAATGATAATTTATGTCGCGGCGTCTTCAATAAAATAATTAAATTAATTAATTAAAGCAATTCAGTTCCATATGATGTTTTCATAAATAATATATAATGTACGCAATAAAATAAATAAGTTCTTCATCAAGATATATTTCAGTTGTACCAGCGTGTACACCTATACCGGAAGTGGGTATAACACGTCACAATCTCGGTCTCGTCTGTCTCGCGAGAATGACATAACGCCAAAATGGCGGCGCCCATGAACTTATTTCTCAAGTAAAAAATAGTGTCTTAAAACACGAATTTCTCTCTTATAGGGTTGATGTCAATAGGAAAACTGTCATGATTCCTCTTTTTAAATGATGAATATTTATATTAGACAGACATCAATCCATCCATTCCTATTCCTTTAAAAAACTTAAATTTTGCCTGTTGTTTCCTTAAATACAGTAGAATATCTATTTTAATTATAAAATAATAATAATAAAAAATGTTGTCAAATCGAAATGACAATCATTTCAACATGATATTTGTAGAAATTTTAACCCCCTTATATTTTTCTTTATATTTCAGCTTATTCACATTGTGTAAGAAATGGACAGGCAGCCCAGCTTAGGAGGAACTGAGTTACTAAAACAAATCAGTATCCTAGATGCAATCTACTGGCTTTCAAATGCTTGGGATGAAGTGACAGAATTAACAATTCAAAAGTGCTTTAAAAAATCAGGGTTTGCAGGTGATTTTAGTAAAACTGATCAAAATGAATCAGTATGTGCAAGAGATGAAATTGAAATTGGTAGTAACACACTAGGTATTGAGCAACAACATCAAGATGTTATGGATGATGATGATGATGATGTTCCACTGTCAGCCCTAAAAATGTCATATGAAATTTTTGGGTGCTCATTCAATGATTTGCTACAAATTGATAATCAGCTTCACACACTTGTGATACAGAAAGTATTAATTGGGACAAACCTGTATGTGACATATTGACTCATATAAATGAGGAAAACTCTGATGACATTGAAGAGATGGATGACTCTCAAGGGTCTGTCATGCAAAATGCTCCATCACTGACCCAAGCAAATGAAATGGTGTTACAACTGAAATCTTATGCATTGCATCATGGACATGCCAGTATAATGTACCATTTGTCAAAACTAGAGGATGAATTTTCAAGTCTAGTTGCAAGCAAAAATAAACAGTCAAAAATAAGTGATTTTTTCAATAGGACAACTTAAATGAAAGACACAATGTGATTCTGACATTATTTTATTAGTTTCATAATCATGAATTTTAAATATCAATAACATTGTACATGTATAAATTTTTAACACGGTAAAGAAACAATTTAATTCTGACATTTTAATAATTTTATTAAATATATAAACATTAATTTTTAATAATCAATTTTACAATCAAATATTCAATAGCATTTTACATGTATACAAATTTAACTCTGTACACACTTTTACTGCTCTTATCATAAATAAATGTTTTAACACTAAATGTATATGCTGTATTAGTATTATTTTAATAGTGTTTGGATGTTTTACTGTAAACCTGTATTAAGAGACTCCCTGTCTTATGTGACCTTCTTAAGAAAGTCCCCTGTAGGGTCACATAAGACAGTTTTGACTGTACAGCAAAAACAAAAACACTCTGGGGTTTTCGCAAAAAATTTTTGCTTTGCCAGACCCTAAAAAATAGTTTGGGTAGGGGCAAATTTCGTGAGTCGGTCGCGTTACTGCAAACAAACAATTTTTTAAGGGTGGCCTTACCATATCAGAAAATTAATTAGATAATCGGAAACAAAAATACCTGTTTGCTCATTGTGTTACTTAAGATTTCTTATGTACTAAAGACAAAGAAGAAGAAAACAGGAGGGTCATAAGGGCCCTAAATCGCTCACCTGAGACAGAATACTTTTAAATTAGCTTTTGAAAAGAAGATTTTTTTGTGTTTTTACTACATACATATAAGATAAATCAATGACCCCCCCCCCTTTTCAGGCCAATTTTGACCCCAGGGCTTTTATTTGAACAAACTTGGTAGAAACCCACTAGAAGATATTTCATGCTAAATATATAAGCTCTGGCTATTTGGGTTTTTTAAAAGAAGAGTTTTTAGTTTTTACTATAAACATATAAGAAAAAATCAAAGACCCCTTGGGGCGGGGCTAACTTGAACCCAGGGCTTTTATTTGAACAAGCAAATTCGTTGAATTTATATCCCCTGCCGAGTAGTGGTTATTACTAACACAACAACTGGAGACAGAAGGCTCTATTTAAGTAAATTTATCATGGCATACAAATTTCCTTTTCATATTGATGATTCTCATAAAGTCTTGTTGAAATCAATCCGGATTTGAAAAGAATTAGCAATTTTGCTCTATATGCATACTCAAAAACTAATCAAGGGCCAGAACTCTGTCTTGAAGGCTCTGACTGGAACAAGGCAATGATATGCGCATCACCCCTTGGTAATTTATTGTTCTAATGAAGTTTCATTGAATTCCAGCAAGTAGTTGCAGAGAAAAAGTGCAGAAACGATTATTGCTCAATAGCCCATTTCACCATCCTTTCGTAATTTATCGGAAACATTCGTAGACACGCATCACGTGGGAGTTTAAGTGCTAATATGTTTGACCAATGAAATACTGGTTCTCGAGTGTACATGTATTGTTTATATTTACGATAATGGCGGGTGATTCAGCGGCTGACGAGCGAGTGTTTATTGCATTAAAAAATGCTTATTCTTCTGCAAAACTCCCACAAACACTTTCATTTTGGTGTACGGACTTAATCCCCTTCAGTCAAAATCCCTACTTTCATTTTTTAAACTAATTTGTGATGTCAAATTTAAACATTTCATTATCAGAATCCAATGGATTATCCTCCGCATCGGTCTCAAATGTTTTTCTATTCAAAATGTAACCCGATTTCTGATTGGCTAATATTTAAATATTCTCGGGGAATACCTTGAAAACAACCAATGATTTACGACGCTACAACGTGGCGCAAGTCTTAATGTGGCATGCAGGACAGGTGTAAAGTCGATATCGACTCGTTATCGTGGTGTTAGGTTTTGGAGAGAAGTTTAAACTGACGCATTATCGTGGCGTGAGGGGTCAATGAGTTTACTATGCAGTATAACGGCATATTTCTCAAAATATTTTAACTTTGTGATAAGAATCCGCCATGTAAATTTCCTTTGTTTATTTTTATGTTACTATTATTAGTAATAGATTGTACATGCATCCACCAGCATTTGATTGGTCAGTTGATTATATGCTCGGAATCTGATCGTAGCACTTCGCTAATTTACGTGAGAAATCGTAGTGAAATGGGCTATATCCATACTTCATAACTAATCAAGGGCCATAATTCGTCTTGAAGGGTCTGACGAGAACAAGGCGTTGATATGCGCATCTCCTCTTAGTATTGATGGTTCCCATTAAGTTTCATTGAATTCCAGCCAGTAGTTGCAGAGAAGTAGCAAGGAAACGATTATTGCTCTATATGCATATTGCATAACTAATCAAGGGCCATAACTCTGGCCAACTTTCAAAGAAACTGCACAGAAACAATTATTGCTCTATATTCATACTGCATAACAAATCAAGGGCCATTACTCTAAGTTAAAGGGTCTGACCGATACAAGGGGACAATATGCACATCTTGTTTCCATAAAGTTTTTTTGAACTCCAGCCAGTACTTGAAGAGAAATAGCACGGAAACGATTATTGCTCTATATGCATACTGCATAACTTATCAAAGACCATAAGTCTGTGTTAAAGGTTCTGTCCAGAACAAGGCAACCATATGCAAATCTTCTATTGGTATTGAAGGTCCCCATAAAGTTTCATTGAATTCCAGCCATTAGTTGCAGAGAAATAGCTTGGAAACGATTATATATCTCTATATGCATATTGCATGACTAATCAAGGGACATAACTCTGAGTTAAAGGGTCTGACTTAAACAAGCCGATGATATACGCACCTCCTCTTGATATTGATGATTCCCATAGTTTCGTTGAATTCCAGCCAGTAGTTGCCGAGAACTAGCGGGGAACGAAATTCGGACGGATGGATGGACGAAAGGACAGACAGACAGAAGTTCTAACGGGACAGTAATAATGTGGCTACTCTATGGTTTCTCTATTGTTCTTTTTAGCCAAACAAATGAAAATAGCCACATAAAAGCATTACGGAATGAATGAGAAAGAACAGTTACCTATTTTCCCTCTAGCCACATTATTACTGTCCCGTGAGAGGGGAAGGACGGACGGATGGAAGGAAGGACAGACAACGCTAAAACAGCATCCCCCTCCCGATTCCATCCGCGAGGAATAACAAACTTGGTAGACATTCATTAGAAGATGTTTCATACTTAATATCTTAGCTCTAGCTCTTTGTGTTTTTTAAAAGAAGCCTTTATTTAGTTTTTACTAATAATTAAACATATAAGGAAAATCAATTGGGGCGGGCCAATTTTGACCCCCAAGGCTTTTATTTGAACAAATTCGGTAGACACCAATAAGAAGATGTGTCATGCTCAATATCTAAGCTCTAGCTATTTGCATTTTTTAAAAGAAGACTTTTAAGTTTTTATTATATAAAAATAAGGAAAATCAATGACCCCCTGAGGAGGGGCCAATTTTGACCCCAGGGCTTTTATATTTGAACATACTTGGTAGACACTCGCTAGAAGATATTACATGCTTTATATCTCCGCTGTAGCTATTTCTTTTTTTTTCTTTTTTTTTGTTTTTACTATAAACATACAAGTACAAATGTTGCGGCAATATGTAGTAATTTAGAAGCTCTGCGCAAAAAATTTGCTCATTACAGATACCTTACCAAATCATTCCTACGCACAGGTCATCTAAAATATTTAGATGAAGAACTATTGTACATTATTCTGGATGTTTTGAAAATGATAGAGGACCATGGCCCCTTATTCTATTGTTACAGAATGAACTCTATAATTGTTCTCTTTACAGCTATTTGGCCCCCTAATTCTATACAATAGCCCAGACGGACGGGCAAGGGTAAATCTAAATGGCCCCCTTTAGTGGGGGCACAAAAATCATTGAGCCAGAAAATGCTGACATTAAGCACAACTAAGGGATAGAGAGACCGACAACAGACAACAGAGAAGTGATCCCAATATGTTGCCACTACTCCGCCGAGGCGACATAAAAATGTTCAGTGGTTTAAAGTTATAGAGCGGACAAAAAATGTAGTCTGTTTAAAACTTGACTTTTAAATGTGATCTTGACATTGGGGGTAGCAACCCAATTATTGCGCTCTGCACATAGTCTCATAAAGGTGGTTTATTCTTTATGGAGTTGACACAAAAGTGTTATCAACAGACTGACAGATGGAGGCTGTTCCTTTAATCCCCTCTCCGCTTTGCGAAAGGGGATAAATAACAAAGATATGTACCAACTAAATAAGAACAAGAGCCGGTTGAACCAATTGATGCTCCCCGAACAGGTTTTGGACACAGGAAGGTAGTGTCAATTATGTCACAGACAAAGTTCAAAGTGTAAAAACAACCCAGATGTTGTGCATGACACATTGTCTCAATATGGTGATCATTCCTATGAAATAGTTGAAAAATCAGACTTCAAATAACGAAGTAATGGGCCGACATTTTTCTGCAAGGTCATGCTGTGACCTTGACCTTCAAGGTAGCGACCCAAATGTTGCATGCGACACGTCGATTCAATATGGTGATCATCTCTGTGAAATAGTTGTTAAATCCGACTTCAAATAACGAATCTATGGGCCGGACACGATTCTGCTGCAAGGTCATGCTGTGACCTTGACCTTCAAGGTAGTGATGTCAATGCTGCGAGCAACACATTGTCTCAATATGGTGATCACTTCTGTGAAAAAGTTTTAAAATCCGACTTCAAATAACAAAGTTATGGGCCGAACACGAATTGGGGACGTACATACGGACCGACTGACTGACATTCCTACGAATGGTCATTTATTGGGTACTTCTTTTGTTTAAAAGTACCCAATAAGAAAACAAAAGTACCCAACAATACTGACGGAATGAATAGAATTACCCAACAACTGTCCTCTCGTGTGTCGGAGGTACCCAACAAGTGTCCTCTCGTTCCCCGGGACGGGTGGACAACCCGACGACTATATGCTCCCCCGAAATTTTTCGGGGAGCATAACAAGAGCCAGTTGAACCGGGATGTACCAAAGATAGGTTTTGTACAAAGAGAAGTAAACTCTTGTTAATATCTCTTGCAGTTTCAGGCTTATGTCCCAGACAAAGTTCAAAGTGAAACAAGGGGTCCATCGTTCCCCTAGTGCTCACCTGAGGACAGATTGTTTTTTGTGTAATAGTTGTGAAAGCCAAGTATTTATTACAAGGTTTGAACAATGTTGATCACTAGACAATAATACTTCATGCAAAATATATTTTTTATATTTTTTCATAGCTGTACATAAACAAGAGCCACCGCCGGGCGGGGGCAACACTCCACTTTTTTACTTTTAGCAAATGATTTAAAAAAATCTTTAAAAAAAAAAATTAAGGAAAAGTAGGAAAAGTAGGGCCTGCTTGAAAGCCTGCTATAGGTCAAATATTTTTGGGGCTACATCTGCCACAAGTTAAAAACAAAAATATTTTACTAAATAAATACTAAATAAATCCACAAAGCAACCCCAAGGTGCATAAGTACACATGCTGACCAACATTCTTGTAAACTTTCAGGCCTACAGGTCAAATACTTTTCGAACTATGCATGAACAAGTTGAAAATTGCAAATTTATACTAAATCAAGGACAATAACTCTGACAAAATTGAAAAAAATCCACATACAAAATCCCAGGTGTATAGCTTCACAGTGATGTTGATCATTATTCCTGTAAAGTTGGTTGATTTTAACTCAAGCACTCCACTCCAGGAACAAATGACACAAACTAATGAAACGGTTTTTACTAATTCAAGGGCAATAACTCTACAAAAACTGGATAAATCCACAAGCAAAACCAAAGGTGCACAACTACACATGCTGACCAACATTCCTATTAAAGTTTTATGACTCAATGTTAAATAGAATTTGAGCTATGCACGGCTAGCACAAATTAAAAATAGCAAATTTTCACGAAGTCAAGGGCAATAACTCTCACAAAACAAAAAAAATCACAAGCAAAACCCCACACGATAATACCAAGGTGCACAACTTCACATGCTGATCAACATTCCTACAGTTGGAAATTGCAAATTTTTTACTAAGTCAAGGACAATAACTCTACAAATACTTAATTAATCCACAAGAAAATACCCAAGTGCACAACTACACATGCTGATCAACATTCCTGTAAAGTTTCATGACCCTATGTCAAATACTATTTGAGCAACGTGTGACACAAGTTGAAAATTACAAACTTTTACTAAGTCAAGGGCAATAACTCAGACAAGACAGAATAAATCCACAAGCGAAACCCCACACGATAATACCCAGGTGCATAACTTCACATGCTGAGCAACATTCCTGTAAGGTTTCATGACTTTAGGCCAAATACTTTTGGAGTTCAGGCAAAACAACTAGAAAATTGCAAATTTTTACTAAGTCAAGGGCAATACCTCTAAAAATACTAGATAATTCCACAGGCAAGGTGTACAACTTTACATGCTGACCAACATTTATGAGTTACGTGCGACACAAGTTGAAAATTGTAAATTTTTACAAAGGCAAGGGCAATTACTATAAAAATACTATATAAATCCACACTAAAATACCCAGGTGCACAACTACACATGCTGATCAACATCCCTGTAAAGTTTCATGACTCTAGGTCATATACTTATTGAGTTACTTGCGACACAAGTTGAAAACTGCAAATTTTTACTAAGTCAAGGGCAATAACTTAAAAAAATACTAAATAAGTCCACAAGAAAATACTCAGGTGCACAACTTCACATGCTGATCAACATTCCTGTGAAGTTTTATGACTCTAGGTCAAATACTTTATGAGTTATGTGCGACATAAAATAGAAACGCATGGACAACTGCAGGACAGACATCCGGTCAAAATTGAATAAGGGGCCATTTCTTTTGTTATTTTCTATTGTTTAATAGAGGGCCAATGGCACCTTACTCTATTGTAAAGGAATGAACTCTAATGTTCTTTTTTTGTTTACAGTAAGATGGCCCCCTATCCCTTTTTGGTAGTGCAGATGGACAGACAGACAAGGATAAATCTAAATGACCCCCCCCCCCCACTAAGCATAATACGTAGCATAAGTAAGATACAGTGCAGAGAAACAAATCTTTTTTTTACCTTTGACCACTTGTGACCTTGACCTTCATTTTGCTCAAGACAACTCAACTCACCATGGAGAACATTTGTTCTAAGTTACATTAAAATCCATCAATGTATATAGAAGTTCTACTCACAAATGAATGTTTTAATTGTAATTTGACCTTTGAACATGAAGTAAGACCTTGATCTTTGACACAGACAACTGGATTTTTTTCCGCCTCACAATAGAGAACACTTTTCCCCCAAGTTATTTTAAAACCCTGCCAAGCATGTAGACATTATGCTCTGGACAAAGTTGTCCTGACAACCCAAGTGTGACCATGACCTTTGAGTGGCCGACCTGGGTTTTGTGTGCAACACACTATCCCATCAGTGTGAATATTTGTACCAAATTATTTTGTAATCCTTTAAAGAACAAGCAAGATATAGATGTATATAGATGTTATACACACAAATGAATGTTTTAATTTGTTATCTGACCTTTCACCCTGAACTAAGACCTTGGCCTTTGCCACAGACACTTGAATATTTGGTGCGACACTCCGCCTCACAATGGAGAATATTTGTCTAAAACTATATTAAAATCCCCCAACGCATGTAGAAGTTATGCTTCTGACACAGGTGTTAGGCCGAACCCCCCCCCCCCAATCCCCCCTCCCCCTTAGTGTTACCTTGGGTTTTGCGTGTGATACACAACCCTATCATGGTGAACATTTGTATCAAACTATTTTGTAAAAAAATCTTTTTTTTTTTTTTTTTTTTTTCAGAATGCAGATGAGGTATTCCCATCATATAAAATCACACCAGCATTGTGCCAGTGAATCCATTTGGAAAAGACTGACAGTGTCAAGGACATGTATAACTTTAAATTTAATTGAATGTTATGCTCATAAAATGTTTTATAGTGTTATACCTTTATGCATGGAACCATATTTGATAATGTAGGTGAAATGACTGAATAAGTTTCTTTGATGTAACATTTAATGAATTATTATTGTATATCAGTTGAAAGTTGAAACTGTAATGCTCACCTTAACAAAAAGTGTTCCGGTGAGATTTTGTGATTTCCTGATGTGTGTAATATACCTTAATTGTAATTAATTAATTAAGTTTAAAGCTTCAAGAGAAGTCTAAAAATGTTAACTGATTTTGGAGCATTTACGTTTTGTAGTGGGGCTTCAATAGTACTTTTTTCACTGGGACTTAATTTGTACTTCAACTATATGCTTCATGTGTGCTTCAAAGAGAAGCTTCAGGTATGCTTCTGTTACTGAGACTTCATCTGTACTTCTTTATAGGCTTCAAGTGTGCTGCATAATTACACTGAATGCACATAATATGTAAGCTTGAAATGTACTTTAAAGGATACTCCAAAGATACTTTAAGGAAGTACTGTTGAAGCCTAATTAGCATAATTCGAACCGCATTTCAAAAGACCTTCACCTATGTGTTGGCCACAAATAGATGAAAGCACATATGAAGCAGGGACCGCAACCAAGCTTCTTATATACTTTACCAGAGAGCTTCAAATATACTTATAATATACTTGAATTGTGCTCTATTTGTGGCTGGGAAGATTCTTTTCTTTTTTTCTTATAAATTCTTTTGGTTGCCATAGACACCAGATTCCTGCATATTATCAAATTCTTTGAACAATTTTGGAAGCCCTTAACCCAACGAACAAGCCTGCCTAGTTTGGTTGAATTTGGACTTACCATTTTTTTTAAAAGTTCAATATATAATCTAAAACACACACACACGCACATGTACGCACATGCACTCACACACATACACACAGGTGAATTGTTTATGCCACCATATCACAAACGTTGAGGTGGCAAAAAAAAAACTATTTCAATGTGCGAAATAACATATTTACCTGTGGAGCTTGTATGGTGACACCAGCAGTGGTTGTCTCAAACACATGTTCATACTGTCCAGAATATCTGCTTACATCTGTTGATGTACCTACATTTTAAAATGACTGTTGATTTTATCAGTATACGCATAGAAGCAAATAGATCGGGTGTTGAAATGCCGATAAACACTTGTTGATTACACATACATGCAGGAATTGTTTTAAAACATGTTCGCCCTCCAAAAAGATGCATATATATATATAATTTTTACCCTTGAGCATTTGTTTGAGCTAACTTGGTACACATCCACTAGAATTTTTTTAGTTTTTACTATATACATGTAAGGAAAATCAAACACCCCCTGGAGCGAGGCCAATTTTGACCCTGGGGCATTTATTTGAACAAACTTGTTAGACAATCTCTAGAAGATGTTTCATGCCGAATATTTCATCTTTAGTGCTTTCATATTGCCAGAAGAAGATTTTTTAAAGTTTTACTATATACATTTAAGGAAAATCAATGACACCTGGGGTTGGGCCAATTTTGACCCTAGGGCATTTATTTGAACAAATTTGGTAGACATCCACTAGAAGATTTTCATGCCAAATATCTAAGCTTTAGGGCTTTCTGATTTTCACAAGAAGATTATTTTTGGTTTTTACTTTATACATGTAATAAAAATCAATGACCCCCTTGGGCAGGGCTCATCCGGAAGGGCGAAGTATATTTCCATTTCGCTCAAAGAGAAGTCAACATCGCCGATAAAATCTTAATTCCCAAAGAGTAATTACTTGGCGATGTAAAGAGCAGAGATTGTATCCGCCCATATGACGACTGCTAATTATCATTATCCAATCAGAGCGTCGCTTTATACTACCCTTCTACCTGTATGCAAAGCGATAGACCGCCTACTCTTAACAGTAAATAATGAGAGCATCGGCCCGAAACGGGTATAATTGTGTGACAGTTTTGCGAGTTTAATACGGGATTTGGCGATCATTATAGATTGTCTTTTCCCGATCATCTAAACACGGGCAAATCTTCCCTAATTGATATACACACAGTGTTTTACCTGAGTAAAGGCGATGTGCAATGGATTTTTCACGGTTATCACAAAACTGTTAGTCAATTAAAAATAATCAATTTCATTAATGATCAGCGACCGGATTAAAAACTTAATCATAGTTTTGAATGATTTCAGTCCGTTAACATCAATTAAAAATTGTTATGTCGCTCACGTCATGGCTACAGGGCGAAATGCCCAAACCTAGCAGTAAAAGAAAGTTACTGATTCTGATACACCTACGCGAAAATTTAAGAAAGCCAATTCGCAAAAATCTTACGATTGGTATGTTATAGACAGTGTGAGTGTTTGGCATTGTTATCTTTGTAGAAATGCCAAATTTGACACAGCTTATGCACGTGGGCACGACATCCCGGAAAAACTACGAATCATGATCGGCATGCTACATATCGGTCGTATATCATGTGTACATGTATGAAAATTTGTCAGGAAAGAAGTGTTCTTATTGTTTCAATTTATATAATATATTTGTTTTAATGTCATAAATATGACGCTCAGTTTAATATTTATCAATATTGAAAATTTCAAAAAGCCTTATTTATAAAGGTATTACCAAGTTTAACATTTCATGAAAATAAAGGGAGGTAATTAGAAATTTATTTTCTATAATTTCTCAGTCAAATTTTTCAATAAGAAATAATGTATATGATTTTAGTGATCAAATATAATGTGCACAAATGTTTGCAGTACATATTTTACATATTCTTCGATGTTTGAAAATTGTTTTATAAGCATAATTATATGCATATAAATGTGACATTATAAACTTCTCACTTCCCCTCGGAGCGTGCACGTCGCTGAGAAGGCACAGGGCATCGGCAGATGATGGAAGATTCGAGTTATAATCGTTTAAGGCGGTAAGGCGGCTGTTTCGTTAAGTTAGCTGCCGGTGTCCTGGCATTAGGTGTCCTGACTAATGCCGAGGGGAGAGGCCCTACAAAGTAGGCTGAGACGATGAGGATGGTGTACTAGGGTGCGTGAGCCAACATTCAATCAATAGAGGTCTTCTATAGGGTTAACGCACGTTTTTCCGTGTTATAACGTCTGCAGAGTCCCGAGGAACGGTTGGTGCCCGAGCCCGGTAGGGCGAGGGTTCCAACAGTTCCGAGGGACTCTGCAGACTTTATAACACGAAATAAACGTGCGTTGACGCTATTATAGCATAAAATTTTCAAACAGATTCGTGATGTATAGTTTATACAAAACACAATTACATTACATTCTTGTGCTTGGACGGTATTTATCCAATTCTATGTTTTACGTATGCGTTTCATTTTTCCGGGGCCAACAACTTGGAAAATTCTCGGAACCGAACGAAATTTTGAATTTTAATTGATTTAACAAAGCTTGGCCTTTGGAGATTCATTATCTCCAGAAAAAAAAAACGTTACATTACTCTACCCTCCACCCAAGACAAAACATGACCCTCAGAAATTCTTAGAATGATTTCAGATTGACGGTAGAAAAAGATCAGTGACATCAGAATCGGTTTTTTTTCTCAAGCAAACAAGTTTACAAAAAAATCAGGCACTCAGCATTATTCTCTCAAAGAAATATAAAGAGCATTTATCAACATAAACATAAATAAAAAACATTTTCTTATATTAATTTTGTGTTATCTAGTTTTGTAAGTTAATCGGAGTGTTACACTGAATGACAGGTAGATTCTACTGTGTTTGTTTACATTGACAACTGTCCGTTTCTTAGAAAGGGCGACAACCAAGATTAGCACCGATGTCTATACGCCGTTTTTCCGGCATAGTTACTTGAATATGCGACTGAGGCCCTCGAATCAATAAATTTCAATATAACAAGAGCGCATGACTGTTTGGCAAACAGGCCAAATCGTCATTTTTTGTTTGTTTGTTTACTGGGCCCTGTATGTATTGCGCATAGGTGAAACCGGGCTATAACAAGAGCGCGTGACTATGTTAACACATGGTTTTGGTCCCGTTATAACATGGGCAAAAGAAGGAAAAATAGCCGATTTTATGCTATAATACCCAATATGGACAATCATCTTATGAAGTTTGAACATTGTGGGTCAAATTGAACTTAAGTTTATGCTCCGGAAACTGTTTTCAGTTTTAAGGTAATAGTGACCTTGACCTTTGACATTTTGACCCAAAAATCAATAGGGGTCTTCTACCCAATATGGACAATCATCCTATGAAGTTTGAACATTGTGGGCCAAATGGAACTTAAGTTATGCTCCGGAAACTGTTTTCAGTTTTAAGGTAATAGTGACCTTGACCTTTGACCTTTTGACCCCAAAATCAATAGGGGTCTCTACCCAATATGGACAATCATCCTATGAAGTTTGAACATTGTGGGCCAAATGGAACTTAAGTTATGCTCCGGAAACCGAATTGCTAACTGACAGACGGACAGACACCAGGGGGTATAACATAATATGCCCCTTTCGGGCATATAAAAAAATGAAAATTTAAATTAAAAACATATGACAACTTACCTCCCATATCAAACCCAATGACTGGCATGTGTGACTCCTTATGATATGTTGTTAAAGCATAACCTACCACTCCTCCT
This sequence comes from Ruditapes philippinarum, assembly GCF_026571515.1. Classification (NCBI taxonomy): domain Eukaryota; kingdom Metazoa; phylum Mollusca; class Bivalvia; order Venerida; family Veneridae; genus Ruditapes; species Ruditapes philippinarum. Next base: position 654,051 of record NW_026854186.1, on the reverse strand, counting down.
GCTGGACCAGATAAAATGGCTCGAGACCCAAGAAACCTGTCAAACAATAATATAGTTTATTTTATAAAAAGCATAACTGTTTGGAAACAGATATAATTTTTTTCTTTACTTTTATTGGAGAGGTCATCAGACCTCTCCACAGTGTTGAGGTTGATTGCTAGCATCATCCATTTTTGTGTATCAAATTGAGTTTAATGAATCTCAATTTCAGCCAAAATTCATTAGAACCAGTCTACAAACATTGTTATGCACATGTTTCACTTCAAAATAGGACTTTTCTCAAACGAAAAATAAAGATCAACTGTATTAAATTGTTTATTGTTTTATGAATAGCGAATTCGAAAAATAAGTGACAGTCAACATTTATAATAGCTACAATACTGTGAAATTTGAAAAGGAGTATACTTTTTAGGACAGTATACCATTTTGTTGTAAAACAATTGGGTCATTAACAATCCAGGTCATTGGCACAGCTCAGTTATTATTTTTTGATATGATCATTCTTCATCACGTCTTTCCCAGGCACGCTTGTTCTAATTATGGTAAAGTCGCGCAACAAAAGGTCGCAAACTTAAAGTACTATTTTAGAAAAAAATTCAGATTTTATGAATGATATTCCTTACTGCTATGTCTATATACAGGTTGCATGTAGATCTACTTGGTGGAAATGGTGAGCTATATAAAAGGGATTTTCTCAGTTTATTTTTCTGCTGCTGACAAAGAATAGTTAATCAAAAGTTAGTGTATCAATCTTGTATACCATAAGAAGTACAAATATATTTACTATTTGCAAGAGTTTGCTGCACTAAGTTGCACTGTTTTTTTATGCAAAATTGAAATGACTTCTTTACGATGAATGACTGCAAAATCAAAACATGCAAAAGGTCAGATTTCAATTTTGAATCAAAAACAAGTTCATCGTTGATTGGGTTTTTAAGTGGAGCTAGAATACTGAAAAACAAAGCATTTATAAATATATAAGCTTCGGACCCAATCATTTTTCAACAACTCATGTTTGTATTAATGTTGAACAAATGTTATGCTATTGAGTAAACATGTATGTTTATGTATTTTTGTATTTATGTTTGTATTGCACAACAGTATGAACTACTTTAGCGCCATTTTGAAATTGTTAAGGCATGTTAGCAAGCACAGCATTCAGGTCGTACAAGGAATCATATAGACTGGTTTCCGCAAGTTGGTCGCGCGCCAGTCCATTTTTGCACATAAATCACGCTAGCTGCATGCGCTTTTTATTTGGGTTCTTTGAGTTTATTAAAGTTGAAGAGTGGTTGTTGTTGAGTTGAGTTGTTGTTATTTAAGTGTTAAATTTGCTTTTAGACAGTTGCTAGTATACAAGTATGATGCATAGATTTTATTTTAACTGATTTTATAATCATGCTTTCACTTGGACAATATTAGCGAAAATGTGTTTAGACAGATTTCTATTAAAACAGAGTAATTTCATAACAATATCACCAAGCACTATTTTATGACCACCTAATGAACTGTGTATGGAAATTTTACTGCTTCTTTAACTTCAGAACACGTCACCGAATATTCCTAATCTGAGAGACCGACGGAAATAGCTGATATATGTTGCTTTTGTTCGCAGATTCCATTCGACTAATTAGAAGTTCTTACTTTCCTATCATTTGAACAATTAAATAGGTCCTCAACAGCTGTAAAAAGACCTCTCGCATGCTTTTTTTTTAAAGAAGCAAACTTGTCTCCTGCAGTGACAAAATAAGGACAGGAAATATACAATCATCCTTTGTTTTTTATGACGCTAACAGACCAAGCTTCGGTATGTGTGACCTTGATCTGAGGAAGGTCAAATCTGCTATCTGCACAAGGTCTCCTTATGGTTAACATTTCTGCCAAGAAGTTTAAATTTCTTTCCACTGATAAAGAATGGACAAAACCTGCCAACAGACAGACTTATGACGACCAGGTGCAGAACATTATATCCCGAAAAATTTTCACGCGTATAATAGGAGAAATACGCTGCTCTAAGACAGCTCTTGTTTGAAACTTGTTAACACATAGATATGCCACATTAAATTAATTCAGTCCATAATGGATACTACATTTTTTATGAAGTCAATAAAATGGCTTGCATTTTACTAAGTAGCCAGAAATAAACTTAAGTGTTAAGTGTTACTCACGAGTCAACTGGAGTAAGGCCTCCATCTGATTGCATGAACAAAACTCTCATATTCTGTAAAATCACCAAAGAAATGTCCAATTAAAATACAAACACAAGCACTAATAAATCATACACTGTTAACTCTCTTGTATTTCAACTGAACCTCAGTTAAAAAAGAGCCACCACCGGGCGGGGGCAACGCTCGACTTTTTACTTTTTCTAAAAGCAAACAAAGAAATGATTGAACAAATCTTAATGTTTCCTTTCTATAAATTAAATCGGTCTGTCTTGTCACATTAGTTTTGTCTATATATTTTGTATATATAAATAGAAACACGCAATGCATTCTATAAACAGAAACACGCAATGCATTCTATAAATAGATACAAGCAATGCATTCTATAAATAGATACACGCAATGCATTCTATCAATAGATACACGCAATGCATTCTATAAATAGATACACGCAATGCATTCTATAAATGTTGTTGTTATTTCTGCTGCTTGCTGCTGCTGCTGCTGATGATGATATATATATATATATATATATATATATATCATCATCATCAGCAGCAGCAGAAGCAGCAAGCAACAACAACATATATATATATTTATTACATGCTTTTCGATGGTTTATAGAAATATATCAGTGATATAAAACTGGTAATTTCACTGTTTGGAACAGTGAAATTACCACTTTGATAATTTCACTGTTTTGAATTTAAGCCTCTAACGTTGTTTCAGTGAAATACCAGCGTGCACAGTACTGGGTACCAGCTTAATGACGTGACGTCGTAAATGACGTCACGTTGTATTATTATTTGGCGCGCTTTTCATTCAGTATTAGGTTTAATGTCTTTTTAAAATGTTTATTTGCATATAATAAAAGGAAAATTAGTTTAGTTTAGTGTAAGATCATAATATATTTCACCTTGTGAACAACAAAAGTTCATATTTCACTCGTGGCTGCGCCACTCGTGAAATATACCTTTTGGTGCTCACAATGTGAAATATATTCCGATCTTACACTGAACTAAACAAATATCCTCTATATATATATATCATCAGCAGCAGCAGCAACAACAACAACATATATATACACACCAATAAATATATATGGTCATTTAATGCACAAATCTGAGAAAATTCAGTAATTTAACCTTCAAGGTCAAAGTCATTAAAGAGCCCAAGTCAATTTGGGTTTGATAAACAACAAGTTCTTGTCCTTAAGAATGTTCTATTATAATATCAAGTTGATCCCTTCAATAATAGCAAAGTTACAGCCAGTTACAACCAAAACAATGAAAATTTCAATAATTTGACCTTCAAAGTCAAGGTCTGTCTGGTTATTTTTAAGGGTTATCCTTGAAGATTATTATGTTCAAGTTTGAAGACAATCCATTCAAAAATAACAAAGTCACAGCCAATAATTAGCAAGAACAAGCAAAATTTGGACTTTTGACCTTGAAGGTCAAGGTCATTTATTGATGAAGGTCAAGGTTAGTGTGGTCTATTGAAAGGTCTTGTCCCAAGGGTTGTTGTGGCCAAGTATGAAGACAATACACCAAGAACTAAAAAAGTTATGATCCAGGTAACGCCGCCGCGACTATCACAATAACTCTACTTTTTTTTTAAAAAAAGTCAAGCTAAAAATGCCCCTTTTTACACAATTTGCTATTTGAAAGTAAATTATTTTGTAATTTTGACAGTTTTTATCTGTTACATGATAAATAGAAAAACATGCTACTGTCTTTTGATATCAACTTTATCAAAAGTTGATCAGACTCGGTTGATATGGGCAGAAAGGGCTCGGCCTGCCACGCCCCTTTCTGTTTGTTTGTTTGTTTGTTTCATTTTACGCCTTTTCCCAACAGTATTTCAGTCATAGGCGGGTAGTTTCCTAACCATCGTTCCTGGAGAGTTACACCAGTACTAGACTACCTTCCTCCGCGCTAAACTACCAAAGCATCTCCCGGGGATCGAACCCACGCCAGAGAGGTAACTGGATTAGAAGTCATCGACTCTAACCCCTCGACCACGGAGGCGGTTATACGCCCCTTTCTAACCCATATCAGCCTCTTTCTAACCCATATCAGCCTCACCTGATAAAATTCATATCAAAAGACAGTAGCATGTTATTCTCTGTACATAACACAGGTGTGATTTCTATTGACATTTGACAGCAATAATTGCAGACAGTACATCATGATAAATTGCATCTGCGTAAAATGGAAAAATCTGTTTGATCTTTTATGGAAAATCACTTGATTACAGATTATATTTTTGAAAATATGGATTGCTTTGTTTGTTGCAGAAGTATATGCACTTGTCAAGTGATTATATTTTGGATTCAAGATCATTTTTATTCAAGACGTCTATTATTAAACATAATTTTGAGATATATAGAGGATATTTGTTTAGTTCAGTGTAAAATCGGAATATATTTCACCAAGTGAGCACCAAAAGGTATATAAAGTGAAATATATTTCTCTCTTGCACTAAACTAAACAAATTTTCTTTTTATTATATGCAAAGAAACGTTTTAAAAAGACATTAAACCTAATACTGAATGAAAAGTGAGCCAAATAATAATACAATGTGACATCATTTACGACGTCACGTCATTAAATTGGTTCCCAGTATTTTGCACGCTAGTATTTCACTGAAACAACCTTGGGGCTTAAATTCAAAACAGTGAAATTATCAAATTGATTATTTCACTGTTTAAAACAGTGAAATTATCAGTTTTATATCACTGATATATTTCTTTAAACCACCAAAAAGCATGTAATAATATCTAATAATAATCGTATACAAATAGTGACAAATATTACTGTTGACTTTCTGAAATAAATATTATACACATACTTATATTTCATTTTATTTTAATACACTAGTCATGAATAAAACATTGACATCAACTAAAAGTATTGAGGATTCAAGTATAAAATTAACACATAGCATTCATTCTAATTAACCCCCTCTAGCAGGCGATGCAAAAACTTTTCAGCAGAAATTCTGCAACAAAACAAAACAAGAGCCACCGCCGGGCAGGGGCAACGCTCGACTTTTTACTTTTTCTAAACGCAAACATAGAAAGGTTTGAACATATCTTAACGTTTCCTTTTTATAAATTTAGTTGGTCTGTCTTGTCACATTAGTTTTGTTTATATATTTTGTATATATATATATATATGAATAGAAACATTACGCAATTTCTAAAAATAGCAACATTACGCAATTTCTAAAAATAGCAACATAAGGCAATTTCTAAAAATAGAAACAATGACGCAATTACTAAAAATAGAAACAATGACGCAATTTCTAAAAATAGCAACAATGACGCAATTTCAAAAAATAGAAAAAATGACGCAATTTCTATAAACAGCAACAATGACGCAATTTCTAAAAATAGAAACAATGACGCAATTTCTAAAAAAAAACAACAATGACGCTATTTAAAAATAGAAACAATGACGCAATTTCTAACAAGAGCACCGCTAGGCGGAGCATTATATGCCCGAAAGTACTTTTTCTTTTAGTGAGGAAGACATAGGAATTAAATACAGTATTACCTCCTTCAAAAAGCAATCCTCCTTTATAGCTGAAGAACATTCATGTATATATACAGTTCCTGTTTTCAAAGCACCACCATCAAGTTGTTATCTTGTAAGTAAAAATGCTACAATGGATGGACACCAAGACGTCAGGGGTATAAAGCTGTTAATCCTATAAAATTTTACAGCTGTAGTTCGATTAATACTTGAGTTATTGAGCGAAAACTTTTTCCAGTTTAAAGGTGATAGTAATCCCTTGATCTTTGACCTTGTGACTCCAAAATCAATAGCGGTCTTCTACCCAATATGAACAATCATCCTATGAAGTTTGAATACTGTGGGCCAAAGGGAACTTAAGTTTTGCTCCGGAAACAATTTTCAGTACTAAGCTTAAAGTGACCTTGACCTTTGACCTTGTGACCCCAAAATCAATAGGGGTCTTCTACCCAATATGGACAATCATCCTATGAAGTTTGAATACTGTGGGCCAAATGAAACTTAAGTAATGCTCCGGAAACCATTTTCAGTATTAAGCTAATAGTGACCTTGACCTTTGACCTTGTGACTTCTAAATCAATAGTGGTCTTTTACCCGATATGGACAATCATCCTATGAAGTTTGAATACTGTGGGCCAAAAGGAACTTAAGTTTTGCTCCGAAAACCATTTTCAGTATTTAGCTAATAGTGACCTTTACCTTTGACCTTGTGACCCCAAAATCAATAGGGGTATTCATCCCAATATGGGCAATCATCCTATGAAGTTTGAATACTGTGGGCCAAATGGAACTTAAGTTATGGTCCGGAAACCATTTTCAGTATTTAGATGATAGTGACCTTGACCTTTGACCTTGTGACCCCAAAATCAATAGGGGTCTTCTACGCAATATAAGCAATCATCCTATGAAGTTTGAATACTGTGGGCCAAATGGAACTTAAGTTATGCTCCGGAAACCATTTTCAGTATTTAGATGATAGTGACCTTGACCTTTGACCTTGTGACCCCAAAATCAATAGGGGTCTTCTACCCAATATAAGCAATCATCCTATGAAGTTTGAATACTGTGGGTCAAATGGAACTTAAGTTTTGCTCCGGAAACCATTTTCAGTATTTAGCTAATAGTGACCTTGACCTTTGACCTTATGACCCCAAAATCAATAGGGGTCTTCTACTCAATATGGGCAATCATCCTATGAAGTTTGAATACTGTGGGCCAAATGGAACTAAAGTTATGCTCCGGAAACCAAATTGCTAACAGACGGACGGACGTACGGACGGACGGACAGACGGACGCCAGGGGGTATAACATAATATGCCCGAAATTCTTTCGGGCATATAAAAATAGAAACAATGACGCAATTTCTAAAAATAGAAACTATCACGCAATTTCTAAAAATAACAACAATGATGCAATTTCTAAAAATAGCAACAATGACGCAATTTCTAAAAATAGAAACAATGACGCAATTTCTAAAAATAGAAACTATCAAGCAATTTCTAAAAATAACAACAATGACGCAATTTCTAAAAATAGAAACAATGACACAATTTCTAAAAATAGAAACAATGACGCAATTTCTATAAATAGCAACAATGTTGCAATTTCTATAAAAATCAACAATGACGCAATTTCTATAAAAATCAACAATGACGCAATTTCAAAAAAATAGCAACAATGACGCAATTTCTAAAAATAGCAACAATGACGCAATTTTTAAAAATAGAAACAATGACGCAATTTTTAAAAATAGAAACTATCACGCAATTTCTAAAAATAGAAACTATCAAGCAATTTCTAAAAATAACAACAATGACGCAATTTCTAAATATAGAAACAATGACACAATTTCTAAAAATAGAAACAATGACGCAAATTCTATAAATAGCAACAATGTTGCAATTTCTATAAAAATCAACAATGACACAATTTCTAAAAATAGCAACAATGACGCAATTTCTAAAAATAGCAACAATGACGCAATTTCTATAAATAGCAACAATGTTGCAATTTCTATAAAAATCAACAATGACGCAATTTCTATAAAAATCAACAATGACGCAATTTCTAAAAATAGCAACAATGACGCAATTTCTAAAAATAGCAACAATGACGCAATTTCTAAAAATAGAAACAATGACGCAATTTTTAAAAATAGAAACAATCACGCAATTTCTAAAAATAGAAACTATCAAGCAATTTCTAAAAATAACAACAATGACGCAATTTCTAAACATAGAAACAATGACACAATTTCTAAAAATAGAAACAATGACGCAATTTCTATAAATAGCAACAATGTTGCAATTTCTATAAAAATCAACAATGACGCAATTTCTATAAAAATCAACAATGACGCAATTTCTAAAAATAGAAACAATGACGCAATTTCTAAAAAAAGCAACAATGACGCAATTTCTAAAAATAACAACAATGACGCAATTTCTAAAAATAGCAACAATGACGCAATTTCTAAAAATAGAAACTATCACGCAATTTCTAAAAATAACAACTATGACGCAATTTCTAAAAATAGAAACTATCACGCAATTTCTAAAAATAACAACAATGACGCAATTTCTAAAAATAGAAACTATGACGCAATTTATAACAAGAGGGCCATGATGGCCCTGAGGTCGCTCACCTGTATATAGGCCCCCCACCCCCGGGCCAATTTTTACCCAAGGGCTTTTATTTGTTTATTTGAACAGACTTAGTAGACACCCATAAGAAGATGTTTAATGCAAAACATCTTAGTTCTAGCTCATTGGGTTTTTTAAAAAGAAGATTTTTAAAGTTTTTACTATACACATGTAGTTAAAAAAAAATGACACCCCTGGGGAAGGGCCAGTTTTGACCCCCCGGGCTTTTATTTGAACAAACTTTGTAGATATTTACTTAAAGAATGTTTCATGCTTAATATCTAAAACTCTTAGCTATTTGGGTTTTTTCAAAGAAGATTTTTAAGTTTTTGCTAATACACATATAAGGAAAATCAATGACCCCCCCCCCCCCCCGGGCGGGGCCAGTTTTGACCCCAGGGCTTTTATTTGAACATACTTGGTAGACACCCATTAGAACATGTTTCATGCAAAATATCTTAGCTCTAGCTTATTGAGTTCTTTAAAAGAAGTTTTTTAAGTTTTTACTATATGCATATAGGGAAAATCAATGACCCCCTGGGGGCGGGGCCAATTTTGACCCCAGGGCTTTTATTTGAACAAACTTTGTAGACACTCATTAGAAGATGTTTCATGCTAAATATCTTAGCTCTAGCTCTTTAGGTTCTTTAAAAGAAGATTTTTAAGTTTTTACTATATGCATATAGGGAAAATCAATGACCCCCCGGGGCGGGGCCAATTTTGACCCCAGGGCTTTAATTTGAACAAACTTGGTAGACACTCACTAGAAGATGTTTCATGCTTAATATCTTAGCTCTAGCTCTTTGCGTTCTTTAAAAGAAGATTTTTTAAGTTTTTACTATATGCATATAGGGAAAATCAATGACCCCCTGGGGCGGGGCCAATTTTGACCCCAGGGCTTTTATTTGAACAAACTTGGTAGACATTCACTAGAAGATGTTTCATGCTTAATATCTAAGCTCTAGCTCTTACGGTTCTTTAAAAGAAGATTTTTAAGTTTTTACTATATGCATATAGGGAAAATCAATGACCCCCTGGGGCGGGGCCAATTTTGACCCCAGGGCTTTTATTTGAACAAACTTGGTAGACATTCACTAGAAGATGTTTCATGCTTAATATCTAAGCTCTAGCTCTTATGGTTCTTTAAAAGAAGATTTTTTAAGTTTTTACTATATGCATATAGGGAAAATCAATGACCCCCTGGGGCGGGGCCAATTTTGACCCCAGGGCTTTTATTTGAACAAACTTGGTAGACACTCACTAGAAGATGTTTCATGCCAAATATCTTAGCTCTAGCTCTTTGGGTTCTTGAAAAGAAGAATTTTTTAAGTTTTTACTATATGCATATAGGGAAAATCAATGACCCCCTGGGGCGGGGCCAATTTTGACCCCAGGGCTTTTATTTGAACAAACTTGGTAGACACTTACTAGAAGATGTTTCATGCCAAATATCTAAGCTCTAGCTCTTAGGGTTGTTTAAAAGAAGATATTTAAAGATTTTTCTTTCGGTTGCCATGGCAACCAGAGTTCTGCATGGAATTAAATTCTTTGAACAATTTTTAAAGGTGACCACCAAAGGAACATTCCTGTGAAGTTTGGATGAAATTGGCTCAGTGGTTTATGAGGAGATGTCATTTAAAGCAAAAGTTTACGGACGGACGACGGACGACGGACGGACGACGGACGGACGGACGGACGCCGGACGAAAAGCGATCACAAAAGCTCACCCTGTCACTTTGTGACAGGTGAGCTAAAAATAACAACAATGACGCAATTTCTAAAATTAGAAACTATGACGCAATTTCTAAAAATAGAAACTATCACGCAATTTCTAAAAATAACAACTATGACGCAATTTCTAAAAATTGAAACAATGACGCAATTTCTAAAAATAGCAACAATGACGCAATTTCTAAAAATAGAAACAATGACGCAATTTCTTAAAATATAAACTATGACGCAATTTCTAAAAATAACAACAATGACGCAATTTCTAAAATTAGAAACTATGACGCAATTTCAAAAAATAGAAACTATGACGCCATTTCTTAAAATAGCAACAATGACGCAATTTCTATAAATTAGCAACAATGACGCAATTTCTATAAAAATCAACAATGACGCAATTTCTATAAAAATCAACAATGACGCAATTTCTAACAAGAGCACCGCTAGGCGGAGCATATTATGCCCGAAAGTGTTTTTTTTTTTTTTAATAAGGATGAAGCATTTATAAGACATGGGAATTAGCTGTTCATCCTATAAAATTTTACAGCTGTAGGTTGATTAATACTTAAGTTATTAATAATGACCTTAACCTTTGACCTTTTGACCCCAAAATCAATAGGGGTCTTCTACCTTATATGGACAATCATCCTAAAAAGTTTGAATATTGTTGGCCAATTGGAACTTTAATAATGGTCTAGAAACAGTTTTCAGTATTAAGGTAAAAGTGACATTGACCTTTGACCTTGTGACCCCAAAATCAATAGGGGTCTTCTACCCAATATGGACAATCATCCTACGAAGTTTGAATATTGTGGGCCAAATGGAACTTACGTTATGCCTCGGAAACTGTTTTTGGTTTAAAGGTAATTGTGACCTTGACCTTTGACCTAGTGACCCCAAAATCAATAGGGGTCTTCTGCCCAATATGGACAATCATCCTATGAAGTTTGAATATTGTGGGTCAAATGGAACTTGAGTTATGCTCCAGAAACTGTTTTCAGTTGATAGGATATAGTGACCTTGACCTTTTGACCCCAAAATCAATAGGGGTCTTCTACCTAATATGGACAATCATCCTATGAAGTTTGAACACTGTGGACCAAATGGAACTTAAGTTATGCTCCGGAAACTGTTTCCAGTATCAATTTAATAGTGACCTTGACCATGTGACCCCAAAATCAATAGGGGTCTTCTGCCAAATATGGAAAATCATCCTATGAAGTTTGAACACTGTGGGTCAATTGGAACTTAAGTTATGCTCCGGAAACTGTTTCCAGTATCAATGTAATAGTGACCTTGACCTTTGACCTTGAGACCCCAAAATCAATAGGGGTCTTTTGCCCAATATGGACAATCATCCTATATGAAGTTTGAACACTGTGGGTCAAATGGAACTTAAGTTATGCTCTGGAAACTGTTTTCAGTTTTAAGGGTCATAGTGACCTTGACCTTTGACCTTTTGACCCCAAAAATCAATAGGGGTCTTCTACCTTATATGGACAATCATCCTATGAAGTTTGAAACACTTGTGGGTCAATTGGAACTTAAAGTTATGCTCCGGAAACTGTTTCCAGTATCAATGTAATAGTGACCTTGACCTTTGACCTTTTGACCCCAAAATCAATAGGGGTCTTTTACCCAATAATGGACAATCATTCCTATGAAGTTTGAACATTGTGGGTCATTTGGAACTTAAGTTATGCTCCGGAAACTGTTTTCAGTATCAAGGTCAAAGTGACCTTGAAACCTTTGACCTTTTGACCCCAAAATCAATAGGGGGTCTTCTTCCAAATATGGAAAATCATCCTATGAAGTTTGAACACTGTGGGTCAATTGGAACTTAAGTTATGCTCCGGAAACTGTTTCCAGTATCAATGTAATAGTGACCTTGACCTTTGACCTTTTGACCCCAAAATCAATAGGGGTCTTTTACCCAATATGGACAATCATCCTATGAAAGTTTGAACATTGTGGGTCATTTTGGAACTTAAGTTATGCTCCGGAAACTGTTTTCAGTATCAAGGTCAAAGTGACCTTGACCTTTGACCTTTTGACCCCAAAATCAATAGGGGTCTTCTACCTTATATGGACAATCATCCTATGAAGTTTGATCATTGTTGGTCGAATGGAACTTAAGTTATGCTCCGGAAACTGTTTTCAGTTTTAAGGTCATAGCGACCTTGACCTTTGACCTTTTGACCCCAAAATCAATAGGGGTCTTCTACCCAATATGGACAATCATCCTATGAAGTTTGAACATTGTGGGCCAAATGGAACTTAAGTTATGCTCCGGAAACCAAATTGCTAACGGACGGACGGACGGACGGACGGACAGACTGACGGACAGACAGACAGACAGACAGACGGACGCCAGGGGGTATAACATAATATGCCCTTTCGGGCATATAAAAATAGCAACAATTACGCAATTTCTAAAAATAGAAACAATGACGCAATTTCTATAAAAATCAACAATGACGCAATTTCTAAAAATAGCAACAATGACGCCATTTCTAAAAATAGCAACAATGACGCAATTTCTAAAAAATAGCAAACAATGACGCAATTTCTATAAAAATAGCAACAATGACGCAATTTCTATAAAAAGCAACAATGACGCCAATTTCTAAAAATAGCAACAATGACGCAATTTCTAAAAATAGCAACAATGACGCAATTTCTAAAAAATAGCAACAATGACGCAATTTCTATAAATAGCAACAATGACGCAATTTCTAAAAATAGCAACAATGACGCAATTTCTAAAAATAGCAACAATGACGCAATTTCTATAAATAGCAACAATGACGCAATTTCTATAAAAAGCAACAATGAAGCAATTTCTATAAATAGCAACAATGACACAATTTCTAAAAATAGCAACAATGACGCAATTTCTAAAATTAGAAACTATGACGCAATTTCAAAAAATAGAAACTATGACGCCATTTCTAAAAATAGCAACAATGACGCAATTTCTAAAAATAGAAACAATGACGCAATTTCTAAAAAAAGAAACTATCACGCAATTTCTAAAAATAATAACAATGACGCAATTTCTAAAAATAGAAACTATGACGCAATTTCTAAAAATAGCAAATATGACGCAATTTCTAAAAATAGAAACTATGACGCAATTTCTAAAAATAGCAACAATGACGCAATTTCTAAAAATAGCAACAATGACGCAATTCTATAAATAGAAACAATGAATAAATTGTTGTTGTTGTTGTTGTTGTAAATATATATATACACACACACACACACACACACACACACACACACACACACACCCCAATAAATATATAATTATGGTCATTTAATGCACAAATCTGAGAAAATTCAGTAATTTAACCTTCAAGATCAAGGTCATTAAAGAGCCCAAGCAAATTTGGGTTTGATAAACAACAAGGTCTTGTCCTTAAGAATGTTCTGTTATAATATGAAGTTGATCCCTTCAATAATAGCAAAGTTACAGTCAGTAACCGCCAAAACAATGAAAATTTCAATAATTTGACCTTCAAAGACAATGTCATTAATGAGTGAAGGTCAAGGTCTTTCGGTATATTTTTAACAATTATCTTTGAAGATTATTATGTTCAAGTTTCAAGACAATCCATTCAAAAATAACAAAGTTACAGCCAATAATAGCCGAAAAAATGAAAATTTCAATAATTTGACCTTCAAAGTCAAGGTCATTTATGAGTGAAGGTCAAGGTCTGTCTAGTTATTTTTAAGGGATATCCCTGAAGATAATTATGTTCAAGTTTGAAGACAATCCATTCAAAAATAACAGTTACAGCCAATAATAGCCAAAAAAATGAAAATTTCAATAATTTGACCTTCAAAGTCAAGGTCATTTATGAGTGAAGGTCAAGGTCTGTCTAGTTATTTTTAAGGGATATCCCTGAAGATAATTATGTTCAAGTTTGAAGACAATCCATTCAAAAATAACAGTTACAGCCAATAATAGCCAAAAAAATGAAAATTTCAATAATTTGACCTTCAAAGTCAAGGTCATTTATGAGTGAAGGTCAAGGTCTGGCGGATTATTTTTAAGGGATATCCTTGAAGATTATTATGTTCAAGTTTGAAGACAATCCATTCAAAAATAACAAAGTTACAGCCAATAACAGCATGAACAAGCAAAAATTGGACTTTTAACCTTGAAGGTCAAGGTCATTTATGGATGAAGGTCAAGGTTAGTGTGGTCTACTGAAAGGTCTTGTCCCAAGGGTTGTTGTGGCCAAGTATGAAGACAATACACCAAGAAATAAAAAAGTTATGATCCAGGTACAAGTTTGCGGACGGGAACGGCAACAGCGACCTGACTATAACAATACCTCTACTTTTTTTTTTCAAAAAAAAAAAAGTCGAGCTAAAAATGGTTAAAAGATTTTTAACAAAATACATCTTTTTAAACTATGGTACCCTGAAAAGAGTAAATTATACACTTTGCACTGTGCAGCCATTCAACTTCAGCACAGCCATTCAACTTCATGTTATTTCTGATATCACAAGTCATGTGGGATGGCCAACCTTTCATAGCATTGTGAAGTGATAATGGTTCTTAAACATAATAATGGAAGAAAATACCTGAAGACCATCTTTAAACCCTGATGAAAATCCTTTCACATATTTCTTTATGTGTGGAGTGAGGTAGGCATCGGCACAAGCTGTAAAACATATAAACATAAAACTGGCTTATCAACAAAGTAACATGAAACTGGTTCATCAACACAAAAGGTATTTATCAACCTCAAACAAGAGGGCCATTGGCCACAAAGTGCTCACCTGAGGACAGACTGTTATTTGTGTGAAAGCAGTGAAGCCAGTGTGTAAACGATGTTGGTGACTAGACCATACTTTATGCAAAATGCATTTTTCATTATACTATATATTTACATGGTCCTTATTTCAAAGCTGTACATCATCAAGAGCCGGTTGAACCAGGTGTTGCCCCCCCCAAAACAGGTTTTGGACACAGATAAATTACTTCTTGTTGATATCTCTTGTAGTTTCATAGTTATATCCCAGACAAAGTTCAAAGTGTAAAAATAACAAGAGCTGTCAGAGGAGACAGCAAAGCTTTACCAATAATATACTGGACACAGTAAGGAAGACAAAACTATGATTAAAGAACTAGAAATGTGTCCATAGGGTGCCCCCACCGCGCCACTGTTCTGTCAATCTTATGACTCTAGGTCAAATATTTTTTGAAAACTAAAAATCTTTTACTAATTAAAGGGCAAGAACTTTACAAATATTGAATAAATCCACAAGCAAACCCCAAGGTGCATAAGTACACATGCTGACCAACATTCTTGTAAACTTTCAGGCCTACAAGTGAAATACTTTTTGAGCTATGCATGAACAAGTTGAAAATTGCAAATTTATACTACTGTTAGTCAAGGGCAATAACTCTAACAAAACTGAAAAAAATCCACAGGCAAAGTCCCAAGGTTCATAGCTTCACAGTAATGTGAATTTAGTGATGTTGATCATTATTCCTGTAAAGTTGGTTGATTCTAACTCTGGCACTCAAGGAACAAATAACAACATAATGAAACGGTTTTTACTAAGTCAAGGGAAATAATACTGGATAAATCCACAAGCGAAACCCCAGGTGCAAAACTAAATATGCTGAGCAACATTCCCGTAAGGTTTAATGACTCTATCTCAAATCCTTTTTGAGTTACATGCGACACAAGTTGAAAATTGCAAAATTTTACTAAGTCAAAGGCAATAACTCTAAAAATACTAAATAAATCCAGACAAAAATACCCAGGTGCACAACTACACATGCTGATCAATATTTCTGTAAAGTTTCATGACTCTATGTCAAATCCTTTTTGAGTTACATGCGACACAAGTTGAAAAATGCAAAATTTTACTAAGTCAAGGGCAAAAACTCAAAAAATACTAGATAAATCCAGATGAAAACACCCAGGTGCACAACTTCACATGCTGATCAACATTCCTGTAAAGTTTCATGACTCTAGGTCAAATCCTTTTTGAGTTACATGCGACACAAGTTGAAAATTGCAAAATTTTACTAAGTCAAGGGCAATAACTCTAAAAATACTAAAAATATCCAGACGAAAATACCCAGGTGCACAACTACACATGCTGATCAACATTCCTGTAAAGTTTCATGACTCTAGGTCAAATCCTTTTTGAGTTACATGCGACACAAGTTGAAAATTGCAAAATTTTACTAAGTCAAGGGCAATAACTCTAAAAATATTAAAATTATCCAGACGAAAATACCCAGGTGCACAACTACACATGCTGATCAACATTCCTGTAAAGTTTAATGACTCTAGGTCAAATCCTTTTTGAGTTACATGCGACACAAGTTGAAAATTGCAAAATTTTACTAAGTCAAGGGCAATTACTCTAAAAATACTAAAATTATCCAGACGAAAATACCCAGGTGCACAACTACACATGCTGATCAACATTCCTGTAAAGTTTCATGACTCTAGGTCAAATACTTTTTGAGTTACGTGCGACACAAAAGTGAACGGGCCGACGGAAAGACGGACGGAAGGACGGACAAATGGACGGACGGAAAAGAGTAAATCTAAATGCCCTCCACTAAAGTGGGGGCACAAAAATAAATTATGTAAAATCATGTATTAAGTTATAGTAAAAATAAAATGGGTCAAAGACAGAAAAGGCCGGGTTGCATTTGTACACCAAATATCATGAGGCTGTGATGTTACGAAAAAAAATTTCCATTGACCCATAATGTCAAAAATTTAATTCAGTAGGTTAACAGGAAGTGGATTAGCTACACACCTAAAATCGAATCCCACAGTATGGGACCATGTGTCAATGCTGTATGCCAAATATCAAGAGGCTGTGATTAGTAGTTTCTGAGAAAAATGTTACGAAAATTTCCTACCATTGACCATTAATGTGAACAGGAAGTGGATGAGCTGCAGACTTGAAATCGAATCCCACAGTATGGGACCATGTGTCAATGCTGCATGCCAAATATCAAGAGGCTGTGATAAGTAGTTGCTGAGAAAACTGTTACAAAAATTTCCTACCATTGACCAATAATGTTTAAAAATCTAACTAATTTAACTAAGTGGATAAACAGGAAGTGGATGAGCAACAGACCTGAAATCAAATCCCACTGTATGGGACAATGTGTAAATGCTGTATGCCAAATATCAAGAGACTGTGATAAGTAGTTGCTGAGAAAACTGTTACGAAAATTTCCTAGCATTGACCATTAATGTCGAAAAATCTAACTAATTTAACTAAGTGGATAAACAGGAAGTGGAATGAGCGACAGACCTGAAATCAAATCCCACAGTATGGGACCATGTGTCAATGCTGTATGCCAAATATCAAGAGGCTGTGATAAGTAGTTGCTGAGAAAACTGTTACGAAAATTTCCTAGCATTGACCATTAAAGTCGAAAAATTTAACTAAGTATGTAAAACAGGAAGTGGATGAGTGACAGACCTGAAATCCAATACCATGATATGGGACCACATGTTTATGCTGTATACCAAATATCAAGACACTGTGATAAGTTGTACCTGAGAAAACTGTTACGAAAATTTCCTAGCATTGACCATTAAATTGAAAAATCTAACTAATTTAACTAAGTGGATAAACAGGAAGTGGATGAGCAACAGACCTGAAATCAAATCCCACAGTATGGGACCATGTGTCAATGCTGTATGCCAAATATCAAGAGGCTGTGATAAGTAGTTGCTGAGAAAACTGTTACGAAAATTTCCTACCATTGACCATTAATGTCAAAAAATCTAACTAATTTAACTAAGTGGATAAACACAAAGTGGATGAGCGACAGACCTGAAATCAAATCCCACAGTATGGGACCATGTGTCAATGCTGTATGCCAAATATCAAGAGGCTGTGATAAGTAGTTGCTGAGAAAACTGTTACGAAAATTTCCTACCATTGACCAATAATGTTTAAAAATCTAACTAATTTAACTAAGTGGATAAACAGGAAGTGGATGAGAGACAGACCTGAAATCCAATCCCACGGTATGGGACCATGTGTCAATGCTGTAGGCCAAATATCAAGAGGCTGTGATAAGTAGTTGCTGAGAAAACTGTTACGAAAATTTTCTAGCATTGACCATTAATGTAAAAAAATCTAACTAATTTAACTAAGTGGATAAACAGGAAGTGGATGAGCGACAGACCTGAAATCGAATCCCACGGTATGGGACCATGTGTCAATGCTGTTTGCCAAATATCAAGAGGCTGTGATAAGTAGTTGCTGAGAAAACTGTTACAAAAGTTTTTTTCCCCGCCCGCCCGCTGCCCGGACGCCCGCCCGCCCAACATTCACCATACTATAACCCGGGTTTGCACCAGTGCAACCCGGCCAAAAATGGGTCAAAGACAGAAAAGGCCGAGTTGCATTTGTATACCAAAGTTACCACTGCTAGACCATTAATGTCGAAAATTTAAGTCGGTAAACAAGAAGTGGATGAGCAACAAACCTGAAATAAATCCCAAGGTATGAACTACCTGTTAATGCTGTATGCCAAATATCAAGAGGCTGTGATAAGTAGTTGTTGAGAAAACTGTTACGAAAATTTCCTACCATTGACCATTAATGTCCAAAATTTAACTAAGTCAGTAAACAGGAAGTGGATGAGCAACAGACCTGAAATAGAATCCCACATTATGGGACCATGTGTCAATGCTGTATGCAAAATATGAAAAGGCTGTGATAAGTAGTTGCTGAGAAAACTGTTATGAAAATTTCCTACCAATGACCATTAATGTGGAAAATTTAACTAAGTCAGTAAAAGGAAGTGGATAAGCAACAGACCTGAAATCGAATCTCACAGTATGGGACCATGTGTCAATGCTGTATGCCAAATATCAAGAGGTTGTGATTAGTAGTTGCTGAGAAAAGTGTTACGAAAATTTCCTACCATTGACCATTAATGTCGAAAATTTAACTTATAAGTTGATTAACAGAAAGTGGATGGGCGACAGACATGAAATCCAATCCCACGGTATGGGACCATGTGTCAACGCTGTATGCCAAATATCAAGAAGCTGTCATAAGTAGTTGCTGAGAAAACTGTTAGGAAAAGTTTTTCCCCACCCAGCGCCTGACATTCACCATACCCCGGTTTGCACCAGTGCAACCCAGCCAAAAATAACTTTTCTAAACATAAATTCCAAGTTCAAGGGGGAATAATTCTGGAAATAGCAAGCTAAATTATGAACCTTGTCACACAACATATGTGTAATAATAAGAAATATATATTTGAAATTTGAAGTAGATACCTTAAAAAGTAATGAAGTTATAATATTTCTTAAAGAAAATCCTAAGTTAAAAGAGAGATAAATCTGAAAATATTGCTTCATGCATTACATGTATGAACCTTGTCACATAACATGTAATTGATGATAAGGACTAAGTTTTTGAAGTTTGAGGTAGATACCTTTAAAACTAAAGAACTTACAGCAAAATAACATTTTTCAAGTAAAAAATCTAAGTTTACGGGGAGATAATTCTTGCAATATTGGTGCTAGAGTTATGAACCTTGTCACATAACATGTGGTTAATAATAAGGAACATATATTTGAAGTATGAAGTCAATCGTTAAGAAATAAAAAAGTAACAGTAAACAAGTTTGCATTTGAGAAAAATGCTATGCCACCGCATTAATACAACACTAAATACTAGTGTAGGAACAGATTTTTTTTTGTTTCTATACAATTGAAGATTGTCGTAATGCATAGATCCCTGACCTATCTAATTCTTATTATCAGATTAGTGGTTAAATCTATTGTTAATCCAATAAAAGATCAGAGTAGGAATATATAAATGCACTCGAGTCTTGTGAATTTGGTGGTGAAGGTAATATTTCACACAGCCTAAATTTCATGACTACATCAAAGGACAACACAGTAAGACACTTTGTCAAAATCTAGGTCAGCTGATATCAAAGTTCACTTTACACCTTAATCTGTGCACATGGTTCAAATTTCATAGCTGTACATCAAAGGACAAGAAAGATGGTCACATCATCAATATCTAGGTCACCTGATATCAACGTTCAATTTTACAACTAAAACTGTGCACATGGTCAAAATTTCATTGCTGTACATCAAAGGACAAGAAAGTAGGTCACTGTCCCCTTGGCCTTGGGCAAGGCAAAATTTTGACCCAAGGGTTTAATTCAAAACAATCTTGAAACAGGTCCACCAAACAACATTTCAAGTCAAATATCTAAGCTGTAGCTTTCTCCCATTCAGAAAACATTTGTTTGACTTTCTGTTTTTACTATGTGTACCTAATGAGAATCACTGCCCCTGGGCAGGGCCAATTTTGACACCAGGGGAAAAATTTGAACAACTTTGGTAGAGGACCTATAGATGATATTATATAGCAAACATCAAAGCTCTATGCCTTGTACCTTCAGACAAAAATATTTTGTATTTTTTTACTAATAAAAATTATGTACAAAATTGTACATAATGAAAATCAATTACCCCCAGGGTGGAACCAATTTTGACCTTAGGGCTATAATTTGTACAATCTTGGTAGAGGTTCACTTCACAAAGTCTCATGCCATATATTTAACCTCTAGCCTTGGTCAATTCAGAGAAGAAGATTTTTCAAGTTTTTACTTTAAACATATAAGGAAAACTATCACCTCTGGGGCAGGGCAATTTTAACACTATAGGGGCATAATTAAAACAACTTTAGTAGAGGACCCATAGATATTATATACCAAATATCAAAGCTCTAAGCTTTGTAT
This sequence comes from Ruditapes philippinarum, assembly GCF_026571515.1. Taxonomy (NCBI): domain Eukaryota; kingdom Metazoa; phylum Mollusca; class Bivalvia; order Venerida; family Veneridae; genus Ruditapes; species Ruditapes philippinarum. The sequence continues at coordinate 633,194 of NW_026854186.1, read as the reverse complement.
CTTCAGACAAGAAGATCTTTTAATTTTTTTACTATATGTACATAGTGAAAATCAATTACCCCTGGGGGTGGGGCAATTTTGACCCCAGGGCTATAATTTGAACAATTTTGCTAGAAGTAACTTCAACAGACACTTTAAAATTCACCAAGACATGAAATTACGATTTATATGCTACATCTGCAACAACTCTTTTAGCCGACGTGAACACCTCCAGAAACACAGTAATACGATACACAAACAACCACTAAAACGATACCTCACCAAATTAGACAAAAAAAACGACAACATTGAAATAAAACCTATCAAACCTTGGAAAAAACCTTTTGAAGCAAACACCATACCAAAATTCCGTAAAATCATGGCTACAGAATACACCAAAATCAACAACGGACGAAACTTTAAAAGAAATGATAATAGATCCGGAATTATCCCCACTTCAACTGTCACCCTTTAGAAGTAACAATCCGTCGCCGTGCAGCAGCCACACAAGCACATCAACCAATTGCCAGGATGAAAAAGAAACACTGAATGACGTTAACATAAACATTTATTCCATTTACGGTATTTTTTCTTAAAAGCATACAGTTAAATATAGATTATGGGGTAAACCCAAAATGACATAATTCAAACTATTTTTAGAACAAATCACGTGACGTAAAGTATACCCGATTTTTGTACGTTAGACAATGATTTTTCTATTATTCCGATATTTTATAACCCTGATGAAGACTCGTGAGAGTCGAAACGTCGGTTATCATCATTAAATAAACCTTAAAACTTATCCTGTGTTGATTGTTTGTTCCACTTTTATTGTTTTTCTTGAATTTTGCTAGAGGTTCACTACACAATGTTTCATGCAAAATATCTAACCTCTAGCATTTGTCAATTGCTAGAAGAATTTTTTTTAAAGTTTTTAATATAAGTTTTTACTATATACATATAAGGAAAACCAATGACCCCCGGGGCGGGACCGATTTTGACCCCAGGGCTATGATTTGAACAATCTTGGTAAGGGTCTACCAGACAATGCCTTATGCAAAATATCTAAGCTCTTGGCCTTTTGGGTCTTTACAAGAAGGTATTTTAAGTTTTGACTATACGTACATATAGTGAAAATCAATGACCCCAGGGGCGGGGCTGATTTTGACCCAAGGGCTTTAATTTAAACAATCTTGGTAAGGGTCTACCAGACAATGCCTTATGCAAAATATCTAAGCTGTAGGCCTTTTGGGTCTTTACAAGAAGGTATTTTAAGTTTTTACTATATGTACATATAGTGAAAATCAATGACCCCCGGGGCTGGGCCGATTTTGACCCCAGGGCTATAATTTGAACAAGCAAATTCGTTGAATTTATATCCCCCGCCGACTACTGGTTATTATAAACACAACAACTGAAGACATAAGGCTTTATTTATATATTAATCATGGCATAAACAGTAATATTCTTTGAACTTGATAAATATTCAGGGCAATAACAGAGCCATAACTTTGTGTTAAATAGTAAAATCTGGAAATGCCAATGAGATGTATGCATACTACATAACTAATCAAGGGCCATAAATCTGAGTTATAAGTATCTGACTGGAACAAGGCGACTATATGCACATCTCCTCTTAGTATCCCATAAAGTTTCATTGAATTCCAGCCAGTAGTAGCAGAAAAGTAGCGAGGAACAAATATTTTTCTATATGGATACTGCATAACTAATCAAGGGCCATAACTCTGAGTTAAAGTGTCTGACCGACGATATGCGCATCTCCTCTTGGTATTGAAGTTTCCCATAAAGTTTCGTTGAATTCCAGCTAGTAGTTGCAGAGAAGTAGTGCGGAAACGATTTTTACTCTATATGCATACTACATAACTAATCAAGGGCCATAACTCTGAGTTAAAGGGTCTGACCGGAACAAGCCCACGATATGCGCAATTCCTCTTGATATTGATGATTCCCATAAAGTTTCGTTGAATTCCAGCAGAGAACTACTCCGGAAACGATTTTTACTCCATATGCATATTGCATAACTAATCAAGGGCCATAACTCTGAGTTAAAGTGTCTGACCCGAACAAGCCGACGATATGCGCATCTTCTCTTGGTATTGAAGGTTCCCATAAAGTTTCGTTGAATTCCAGCCAGTAGTTGCAGAGAAGTAGCGCTGAAACGATTTTTACTCCATATGCATACTGCATAACTAATCAAGGGCCATAACTCTGAGTTAAAGTGTCTGACCGGAACAAGCCGACGATATGCGCATCTCCTCTTGGTATTGATGATTCCCATAAAGTTTCGTTGAATTCCAGCCAGTAGTTGCAGAGAAGTAGTGCGGAAACGATTTTTACTCCATATGCATACTACATAACTAATCAAGGGCCATAACTCTGAGTTAAAGTGTCTGACTGGAACAAGCCGACGATATGCGCATCTCCTCTTGATATTGATGATTCCCATAAAGTTTCGTTGAATTCCAGCCAGTAGATGCAGAGAACTACTCCGGAAACGATTTTTACTCTATATGCATACTACATAACTAATCAAGGGCCATAACTCTGAGTTAAAGGATCGGACCGGAACAAGCCGACGATATGCCCATCTCCTCTTGATATTGATGATTCCCATAAAGTTTCGTTGAATTCCAGCCAGTAGTTGCAGAGAACTACTCCGGAAACGAAATTCGGATGGATGGACGGACGGACAACGTCAAAACTATATCCCCCTCCCATCGGTGGGTGATAACAATCTTGGTAGAGGTCTACCAGACCATGCCTTATGCAAAATATCTAAGCTCTAGGCCTTTTGGGTCTTTACAAGAAGATTTTTTAAATTTATTCTTATACAGTGAAATTTGAGAAAACCGGACGCTGAGAAAATCGGAACTCTCTAAATACCGGACGAATAATTCAGTCCCAAATTTTCCCTTCTTTAAACTATTGTATTAAACATTGACAATACCGGAATCTGTAAAAACCGAATATCGGACGGTTGATTGGGGACTACAAAGTCAATTATATAGACAATTACCCTGACAATACCGGACGCCGAATGTGTGAATAACCTTGTGTACTTATCAATTGGCTAATACGTTAATTGAGCGGTAACGGAACAATGATTTGTTTCTTAAGTCTCTTTTCACTGTTTGATTTATTGTCAGGTATAGATGTTACCGTTTTATATAAATGCAAAAATGCGCAAGGAATTGATCAGTTAAAATCAGTATGAATAAAAAATAGAGTATTTTCCTACTGTGTTGCTTTTTGTATATTCATTTCCTAAAATGACAACGCAACGGAAACGACATTTTTCGGCGCTAAGTTCTATTCCATGGCCGAAAAGAATTCGACGAGAGCTGTCTACAAGTGACAAAGTTAAATTAATTAAAGACAGTGAAACTTTGCCGAGACCTACTTTAAAAATCTGACCAATATGTTATTATTATAAACAAACAAAGTAAACTATGTTCGTTAAATCATTACCCATTACCCAAATGTAAACATATGCGGATGTACTCGGACTTGATCGTTATGAGGTAACTTCTGTTCATTTAAATCCAAACTTTAATTGTATTTATATGCAATAATTGGACTAAAACAATTAAAACATATTTTCTTGTATTTTTATCATTCCTTTGTAAGTCATTGCTCGGTTATAATATAAGATCCTGAACAGCTGAAGGGGACATTGAGAATACCGGACCGCTGAGAAAACCGGACAAAACCCTCAGTCCGAAAGCCGTCCGGTTTTCTCAACTTTCACTGTAATTCCTTTTGGTTGCCATGGCAACCAGATTTCTGCATGGAATGAAATTCTTTGAACAACTTTGAAGGCCTGGCTTCACCCAAGGATCAATCCTGCCAAGTTTGGTTGAAATTGGACTAGTGGTTTTTCACAAGAAGATTTTTTAAGTTCACTATATAAACAAACACACACACAAACACACAGGTGAATCACTATATGACACCGCATCGCAGATGCTGCTGTGGCATAACAATAGTATTTTTAAGAAAAATTCTATGTTCAAGGGGAGTTAAATCTGGAAGTATTGGTGCTAGAGTTATGAACCTTGTCACATAAGATGTGGTTGATGTTAAGTAACCTATAATTGACGCATGAAGTTGATCCCTTAACCTTTTACCTCATAATAATAGATGTGTCTTGACAGCTTCTTGCCCCCCCCCCCCCTACTTTTGAGGCCTCAAACAGTGAAAAAATGCCCTATTTTTCGTTTGAGAAATGTTGTTAAAAAAAGTGACCACTTTTTTTGGCGCCGCCCCCCCCCCCATCAAAATGGTACATGGTTGCTAGAAGGGGGATGTGCCCCCTTGTGTTTGGGGGTTTGAAGGGGGGCACTCCCCCTCATTGCCAAGAAAATTTTGGACATGCCTCACACAGGCTAAAAATGGCCTCAGGTCAATCTTAGGGTAACTAGTAACCGACGTTGAAAAGCCTTTTACTCTATCTCAATTTTTTGAGCAGTTGCAGCAGTTTGAAATCTGTTTTGATGGGGAAAAAATGCAAAATACTGATTTTTTGCAATTTTGAGACGTCCCCCAGTTGCCATGGTAACAGGAAATTTAAGATTGAGCATGCTGTTACAGAGGCCATGGTCAAGTCAACATTTGTGCCAAGTTTCATCTGTATTGAAGCATTTATTTATTCATATATATATATTTATATATATATGTACATACACACCAATAAATATATATGGTCATTTAATAAATTCAGTAATTTAACCTTCAAGGTCAAGGTCATAAAAGAGCCAAAGTCAATTTGAGTTTGATAAAAACTAGAACTGCCACTATCATGGCATGAATACCCCCGCATACTACTTTGTCAGAATCAACAGTGGCCATTTAGAGCTCAAGGACAACCTCCCTGCCAAATCTGAGGTTACTAAGCCAGTGCATTGCTAAGTTATGTATTCTACATGCTTCAAATGTGAAAATGTCAAAATCAATACATTGCGGACAGGACATTCTTTAGCAATTGAGAAGAAAAGCTTTTTTTTTGTCAAGGTCCCTGTGACCTTGACCTTTGACCCAGTGACCTCAAAATCAATAGGGGTCACCTTATAGTCATGATCAACATTCATGCAAAATATGAAGACTGTGGGTCAAAGGAATCTTAAGTTAATGGGTGGACAAACTTTTTGAAGTCAAAGTCCCTATGACCTTGACCTTTGATCCAGTCACCTCAAAATCAAAAGGGGTCATCTACTAATCATGATCAACATCCATGCCAAATATGAAGACTGTGGGTCAAAGGAATCTAAAGTTATTGGGCAGACAAACTTTTTGAAGTCAAAGTCCCTGTGACCTCAAAGTCAATAGGGGTCATCTACTAATCATGACTAACCTCCATGCCAAACATGAAAACTGTGGGTCAAAGGAATCTTAAGTTATAGGGCGGACAAGCTTTTTAAAGTCAAGGCCCCTGTGACCTTGACCTTTGACCTGGTGACCTCAAAGTCAATAGGGGTCATCTACTAATCATGACTAACCTCAATGCCAAATATGAAGACTATGGGTCAAAGGAATCTTAAGTTATTGGGCGGACAAGCTTTTTGAAGTCAAGGCCCCTGTGACCTTTGACCTGGTGACCTTAAAATCAAGAGGGGTCATCTACTAATCATGATTAATCTCCATGCCAAATATGAAGACTGTGGGTCAAAGGAATCTTAAGTTATTGGACGGACAAGCTTTTTTAAGGCAAAGCCCCTGTGACCTTGACCTGGTGACCTCAAAATCAATAAGGGTCATCTACTAATCATGATTAATCTCCATGCCAAATATGAAGACTGTGGGTCAAAGGAATCTTAAGTTATTGGGCGTACAAGCTTTTTGAATTCAAGGCCCCTGTGACCTTGACCTTTGACCTGGTGACCTCAAAATCAATAGGGGTCATCTACTAATCATGACTAACCTCCATGCCAAATATGACGACTGTAGGTCAAAGGAATCTTAAGTTATTGGGCGGACAAGCTTTTTGAAGTCAAGGCCCCTGTGACCTTGACCTTTGACCTGGTGACCTCAAAATCAATAGGGGTCATCTACTAATCATGACTAACCTCCATGCCAAATATGAAGACTGTAGGTCAAAGGAATCTTAAGTTATTGGGCGGACAAGCTTTTTGAAGTCAAGGCCCCTGTGACCTTGACCTTTGACCTGGTGACCTTAAAATCAATAGGGGTCATCTACTAATCATGATTAATCTCCATGCCAAATATGAAGACTGTGGGTCAAAGGAATCTTAAGTTATTGGGCGGACAAGCTTTTTTAAGGCAAGGCCCCTGTGACCTTGACCTTTGACCTGGTGACCTCAAAATCAATAGGGGTCATCTACTAATCATGACTAACCTCCATGCCAAATATAAAGACTGTAGGTCAAAGGAATCTTAAGTTATTGTGCGGACAAGCTTTTTGAAGTCAAGGCCCCTGTGACCTTGACCTTTGACCTAGTGACCTCAAAATCAATAGGGGTCATCTACTAATCATGACTAACCTCCATGCCAAATATGAAGACTAAAGGTCAAAGGAATCTTAAGTTATTGGGCGGACAAGCTTTTTGAAGTCAAGGCCCCTGTGACCTTGACCTTTGACCTAGTAACCTCAAAATCAATAGGGGTCATCTACTAATCATGACTAACCTCCATGCCAAATATGAAGACTAAGGGTCAAAGGAATCTTAAGTTATTGGGCGGACAAGAAAAAACCGACGGACGGACGGCCGGACGGACGGACAGCCGGACGGACGGACAAGCTGATTCCAGTATACCCCCCTTACAACTTTGTTGTGCGGGGGTATAATAAGAATAAAGACTTTATTTAAAGAGGCAACATAGTTAGGCATGCCCAGTCTTCCCTGTGAGCCTCTATCAAATATACAATGTACATAGTATGAACATTTACAACAAAGGATATGATAAACAACAACAGAAATAACATTGTTACAAATAGTTAAGAAACATATAAAATGAAAATCTAGGGGGAAAAAAAAAGAAAAAAGAAAAAAAAAGGACATTCAAAAAGCATAGTATAGACAATGAAAGTAAAATATACATTTCTCATTTTATAATACAACTTGATGGAATTTATTCACCATTTAAGATAATTATTTTTGAATGACTGTAAATTTGTAGAGTTTCTTATATCTAAGGGAAGAGAATTCCAAAGTTTTGAGCCTGAATATGATAAAGATTTTCTGCAGAACTCAAGTCTAGGTTTCGGGATTTGAAGTAGTTTTTGTTCATATGATCTTAAATGTGTATTTTCTGTGTAAGTAAAAAGGTTTTGCATATAATCAGGGAGAAGATTGTTTAGGGACTTGTATACTAAAATAGCTTTTTTATAATTAACTCTTTCAGAAAATTTCATCCAGTTTAATTCAGAAAATAAATCATCAGTGGGGGCATCAAAATCTTTGTCTAATATTATTCGCGCTGCCCGTTTCTGAAATTTATACAAGTCATTTAGGAGTTCCTTACTGCAATTTCCCCAAATAGTGCAACAATAGTCTAAATGGGGAAGAATGTATGCATTAAAGAAAATTTTCCTTACATGAACATTTAGAAATTGTTTTATTCTCAAAAGCAGGTATAGTAATGAATTGCATTTATTCAGTGTCATTTTGACTTGCGTTCAGTGTATGATCAACATGGACACCTAAAAGTTTTTCTGTTTCTAGAAATTGTAAGTTTTCATCTTGGAGAGTGATCTGGAAATCACTAGAATTACTGATAGTATTGTAGATATTATTTGAAGGTGAAATAAACATAGCTTTAGTTTTATTAGCATTTGGAAATGCTAATCAAAAATTCTAGAAAGACATGTTAGTGATCACCTAAAATCATTTCTTGAAGCTAACTCTCTCTTTCAACCAAATCAATCTGGCTTTCGCACAAATTATTCATGTGAAACAGCTCTAACTTCAATTGTTGACAACTGGATTAAAGCAATAAATGAAGAGAAACTTATAGGGACAATATTCCTTGACCTTACAAAAGCATTTGACTTAATCAATCATGAATTGTTATTAAAAAAACTAAAAATGTATAAAATAGATAAAAATTCAATTTCTTGGTTCAGATCATATTTAAGTAATCGTTCACAACAAGTATGTGTGTCAGGAAAATACTCTAATGCTCAAGATGTTACATCTGGTATACCTCAAGGCTCAGTTTTAGGCCCTCTTCTTTTCATTATTTACATAAATGACATGCCTTTGCACTTATCACATTCCATTTCAAATATGTTTGCTGATGACACTTTCATTACAGTATTTGGACAAGCTATCAATTCAATCTGTATAAATCTTCAGTCTGACCTTGACTCTATTCAACAATGGTGTACCAGGAATTCAATGATTCCAAATGCCAAAAAAACCAAAGCAATGATTATTTCCCCTTCACATAATATCTACAATATCATCAATAATTCTAGTGATTTCAACATCACTCTGCAAGATGAAAGCATTCAATTCTCAGAAACAGAAAAACTTTTAGGAGTCTATGTTGATCATACACTTAATTGGAAAACACATGTCAAGATGACGCTGAATAAATGCAATTCCTTACTATATCTACTTATGAGAATTAAACCATTTCTAAATCTTCAAGTTAGGAAAATGTTCTTTAATGCATACATTCTTCCTCATTTAGACTATTGTTGCACTATTTGGGGTAATTGCAGTAAGGAACTCTTAAACGACATGTATAAATTTCAAAAACGTGCAGCAAGAATAATACTTGATAAAGATTTTGATGCGACTACTGATGAGTTATTTTCTGAATTAAACTGGATGAAATTCTCTGATAGAGTGAATTATAAAAAGGCCATTTTAGTATACAAGTCCCTAAACAATCTTCTCCCTGATTATATGTTAAATCTTTTTACAAATACAGAAAATAAATCATTAAGATCATATGAACAAAGACTTCTTTTAGTCCCCAAACCAAGAATTGAATTCTGCAGAAAATCCCTATCATATTCAGGCTCAAAATTTTGGAACTCCCTCCCTTTAAACATAAGAAATTCTTCCAACTTACAAACATTTAAAACTAATTATCTTAAATGGTGGTTCTCTGTTGGGCACCAAATAATCTAGCTGTGTTTTAATATCACATATATACATGTATGTCTCATAAAATGTACAATTTCATACTTTCAAAATAATTAATGTTTGTACTCATTTTTTATTGCATTTTTCAATTACTCTATTTTTTTATGTTGTATAACTTGTATACATTAAGTTTTCTTTCTTTGTTTATATAAATCTTTGTTTGTAACGGTATATATGTACATTTTTGATAGAGGCTCATAGGGAAGACTGGGCTTGCCTAACTATGTTGCCTCTTTAAATAAAGTCTTTATTATTATTATTATTATTATTATAAAAATGGCCTCAGGTCTTAGGGTAACTAGTAACCGACGCTGAAAAGCCTTTTACTCTATCTCAATTTTTTGAGCAGTTGCAGCAGTTTGAAATCTGTTTTGATGGGAAAAAAATGCAAAATACTGATTTTTTGCAATTTTGAGACGTCCCCCAGTTGCCATGGTAACAGGAAATTTACGATTGAGCATGCTGTTACAGAGGCCATGGTCAAGTCAACATTTGTGCCAAGTTTCATCTGTATTGAAGCATTTATTTATATATATATATTTATATATATATGTACATACACAACAATAAATATATATGGTCATTTAATAATGTTTTGAACTGAATTCAATCTTATTTAATTTCTAGACCTTATATCTACTTAAAACATAATTGTTTTTAATCTGAATCGCTGTTTAGATGAAAATTGGAGGAAAAATAATCTGTTTCATGATGAAACGGTCTATTTGAACGCTGAATTCGCTTACTGGGAAATGCCGCCACAACAACATTTCAAACACAAGTATAACAACTTTATGTTTTCTTGAAACTTTAATCAAATCTACATCGCATAGCATTCTCCGAATTTTGATATTTGGTGTAGAGTTTACAAAATATATAACAAGAGCTGTCACAGGAGACAGCGAAGCTCGACTAATAAAATACTGGACGCAGTAAGGAGGACAAAACTATGAAAGAAAAATCAATTATGTATAATTATGTTTTAAGCGATAGTAAAAAAATAACATTGTTAACATAAATTCCAAGATCAAGGGGAATAATTCTAGAAATAGTCTCGCTAGGGTTATGAACCTTGTCACACAACATGTGTGTCATGATAAGAATATATATTTGAAGTTTGAAGTAGATACTTTAACAAGAGCATCGCTAGGCGGAGCATTATATGCCCGAAAGTGTTTTTTTTTTAGTAAGGATGAAGCATTCATTAGACATGGGAATTAGCTGTTCATCCTATAAAATTTTACAGATGTAGGTTGATTAATACTCAAGTCATTAATAATGACCTTAACCTTTGACCTTGTGACCCTAAAATCAATAGGGGTCTTCTACCTTATATGGACAATCATCCTATGAAGTTTGAATATGTGGGTCAAATGGAACTTAAGTTATGCTCCGGAAACTGTTTTCAGTATCAAGGTAATAGTGACTTTGACCTTGTGACCCCAAAATCAATAGGGGTCTTCTACCCAATATGAACAATCATCCTATGAAGTTTGAACATTGTGGGTCAAATGGAACTAATGGTATTAGGACCCTAATGGGCACTATCAGGAACTAAAGAATTGACATCATAGGTCAGATGTATACCTTAAAGTACACCTGTATGCAAAATTTAAACAAAGTTTACCGTACGGAAATCCAGTTATGGCCACTTTTCTGAACTCAAACTAGGATGTTATGAGGGCCCTTTTTTAGAAATGAGGAACCTTTAAATAATCTGCAATAACATTCTAATGAAAAATGTTTTCCCATGAATTTTTGGTAAGAAACAAATAGTACCATTCAGCTAACAATCCACATAAGCAAAATTATGGTTTCTACTTAAAATTTATGAAATCTTTATAAATATGTTACCCTACCCCACCCATTTTTACCACATGTCTGACCATTTTTCTACTTAGGGAACCTAATTAAAAAATTATTAAAATTTACCCAAATGAGTGCCTGTTTTCAAAGTTTCCCTAAATTTTTAAAAAAGTATATTGGTTGATCTTGTAAAATATGAAATACTTTTACCGTCTAGTTTTGATTATATTACACTTTGAAAATATCAGGTACCATATTTATTACTAGATTTAGCATAATTTAGCCAATAAATACCTATATAAATTAAAAATTCAAAATTAAACACTTTTTTCTTTCCATATGGGACATGAGAGATACATAAATAATGTTAAAAGAAAAAAAGAAAGAAAAAAAAAGTTGACCCGTCTGGGGATTGAACCCATGGCCCTCATTTTCAAAGTAGTTAACAGTAATTCTAGCCTATTTGAATACTCTTCAAAGCGGAGGTAATGCATTAGGGTGCTAATACCTTAAGTTATGCTCCAGAAACTGTTTTCAGTTTTAAGGTAATAGTGACCTTGACCTTTGACCTTTTGACCCCAAAATCAATAGGGGTCTTCTACCCAATATGGACAATCATCCTATGAAGTTTGAACATTGTGGGCCAAATGGAACTTTTTTTTAAGTTATGCTCCGGAAACCAAATTGCTAACAGACAAATTGCTAACAAACGAAAATTGTTTTCAGTATCAAGGTAATAGTGACCTTGACCTTTGACCTTTTGACCCCAAAATCAATAGGGGTCTTCTACCCAATATGGACAATCATCCTATGAAGTTTGATAATTGTGGGTCAAATGGAACTTAAGTTATGCTCCGGAAATTGTTTTCAGTTTTAAGGTAATAGTGACCTTGACCTTTGACCTTTTGATCCCAAAATCAATAGGGGTTTTCTACCCAATATGGACAATCATCCTATGAAGTTTGAACATTGTGGGCCAGATGGAACTTAAGTTATGCTCCGGAAACCAAATTGCTAACGGACAAATTGCTAACGGACGGAAACTGTTTTCAGTATCAAGGTAATAGTGACCTTGACCTTTGACCTTTTGACCCCAAAATCAATAGGGGTCATCTACCCAATATGGAAAATCATCCTATGAAGTTTGAACATTGGGGGCCAAATGGAACTTAAGTTATGCTCCGGAAACCAAATTGCTAACGGACAAATTGCTAACGGACGGACGGACGCCAGGGGGTATAACATAATATGCCCTTTCGGGCATATAAAAAGTAAAGAAGTTATAATATTTCTTAAAGAAAATCCTAAGTTCAAAGAGAGATAAATCTGTAAATATTGCTTCACATAAAATGTAATTGATGATAAGGAATAAGTATTTGAAGTTTCTAGTAAAAAAATCTTAGTTTATGGGGAGATAATTTTTGCAATATTGGTGTTAGAGTTATGAACCTTGTCACATAAGATGTGGATGATGATAAGGTACATATACTTGAAGTATGAAATTGATCCCTTAAGAAATAAAGAAGTAACAGTAAAAAATAGAATTTTTTAAGGAAAATTCTAAGTTCAAGGGGAGATTAATCTGAAAATATTGGTGCTAGAGTTATGAACCTTGTCACATAAGATGTGGGTGATGATAAGGTACATATATTTGAAGTATGAAGTTGATCCCTTAGGAAATAAAGAAGTATGAAGTTGATCCCTTAGGAAATAAAGAAGTAACAGTAAAAAAAAGTATTTTTTCAGGAAAATTCTAAGTTCAAGGGGAGATAAGTCTAAAAATATTGGTTTTAGAGTTATGAACCTTGTCATATAAGATGTGGTTGATGATAAGGAACATATATTTGAAGTATGAAGTTTATCCCTTAAGAAATAAAGAAGTAACCGTAAAAAATAGTATTTTTTAAGGAAAATTCTAAGTTCAAGGGGAGATAAGTCTAAAAATATTGGTTTTAGAGTTATGAACCTTGTCACATAAGATGTGGTTGATGATAAGGAACATAAATTTGAAGTTTGAAGTTGATACCTTAAGAAATGACAAAGTTATAGTGAAAAATATTTTACTGCACCAAAACTTTAATCTGAAATCTGGACGCAGACGCTGACATCGACGCCACCGCCGAAGCCGGGGCTTCTAGGACAGCTCTCCATATACTTCGTATAGTCGAGCTAAAAAATGAAAACACTTGATACTTGATTTTAGCGACATGCACTAGCTCGGAAGTAGCGATAGAGCGATTTAAAGAGGTAGCTCTATCATTTACCAGGCGTGATGTAATTCTTATCAGTTGTGTGCTGTAGAGCTAATTTTAGCACTGTCAAATTGCATGGGTGAAGTCACACTCCAGTACACAGGCAATAAACATGCTGTGTGTAAAGCACTTTATACATGACATTTTCATTGAGTGTGATTTAAACATATGTAGGATATGATAGGTAACCAGGAGTGGATTGTATGAAGGTAATAGGTGAAAATTCTCATGAGGCAAATTGACTCTTGTGCAGATTTTATCACGTGTCAAATGTGTGCATTTCCTGATTCTCATGAGTCAAAATCCAGATATCCGTGTCAAACGAGAACCATGATTAGCATGTACCAACAAATACATTGAAGCATTTTTCAAACTCACTGATTGTTGCTACTGATTTTTGCCATTCAAAACAATTTAATCCTAACAGTTATGTAAAACCACATATACGAGGGTTGTTCAAAAAGTAATAGGACTGCAGTTCTACTGTTCACATTTTTCAATTTACGTGCACAATTTTACAAGATAATAATATCGGAATATATCCTCTATATACAGTGAAAAAATTGATAAAATATGTTTACAAGTAACGAGTCTGTGAAAATTTCAAATGACAATGGGTACGCGACCCGGCGCACGCTAACAGCACAATAGATGACGTTTATGACGTAGTAAAATAAAAACAAAATGTATCAAGCGTCATCCCTTTGAAAGAATTACCCCTAGTGTTCTAGGTGTCTAAATCATGTAACTTTGACCAGACCTCATATGTGGAGATGAAGCAAGAAAAAAAACAATCACATTCTTGTTCCACTCTCCGAGAAAAAAAGCCCGATAGCCGGCCACTCTCCGCTTATTCTCTTATTCTTGTATCTTATAGTATTCAATAAAGATTAAACAGGCATTAACTTATGATGTTAATGAAAAAGCGATTAATAGAATTATTTTACACATATCATCGTATGTTCTGAAAACAATATGATTATGTAAGTAAAATAACAATACAGCTGTAGTTATCAACTAAAAAGTATATTTTCCTACTAAAAACAGCGTATCATTTTTAAAAGAAAATCGGTGAAAATATTAATAATTACCGTTAATCATTATGATATTAATTTATTGATAACACATATATCTAGTTAAATGAAATAGAAATTTGTTTGAAACAAATCATTTAGGCAAATCTGAATGATGCAGACCCGATGCATAAATCAAACATGCCGGACAGTTCATGGACTGTTTACCGTCGATCATTTTGTAGCGCTTTTTCATTTGACATCACTAACGTCCGGTCAATTTCCCGCTATCATTCTCATCCTTTCCTGTTTATGATTTCGTATGTGCAGTTTTTGAGTTGTTTGCGCAAGCTGAGAACGAGTATCCTGATAGCTGATTAATTGTACTGTGTTAATGTTATGTTTTCATATGTATCTGAAGGAGTATCGCCTATTTGTTGGCAAAGTTTAACGATCGCACACATTTTCAGTTTTTTAACGAACGTCAAATTTCTACATTTAACGTTATGGCCACTGCTGTTCAAAACTTAATGGTTTAGCCATTTCATGTCTGAATGACGTCAAATTTGGGCATAATGTCACTTAAATATAATAAATTGTGTTGGTGGAATTAATGGGGGAAAAAAGAAAATAAGTTATGAATAAAATAAAAGTTCAACTAAGCTTCGATAACCTTTCTATGTGCTGCGCCGGGTGCATGTTACCATGGTTATTCAATAACACAGGGAACACGCGTGAAGCATAAGAATTCAATATTTTTATGTTTAAATTGAAGAAAACATTTTTCGATCACTGTACATATGAAAATATTCTAAATTGAATTGAATATGAAGATGCAAGACTCTCAGTCCTATTACCTTTTGAACAACCCTCGTATATCAAAATACATGCATAAAACTCAAAGGTAACAGCAACTTAAATTCTTGTACATCTTTAAAGTACAAAGCACATGGAGTACGAACATCACACTTTGTCTTGTATAAAATATTCGTTAACGAAGGCTGTATTTTCCAACTGCATGCAAGCAATCAATTGGAACAACCATTATTGAATAACCATGGTAACGACACTAATACCAACGGCTGTATACATTTAAACTTTGCAATTTTAATGTTCTTCTTTTTTATATTTATCAATTTTGACTAATCTGCTGACGAACTCCGTCCTGGTGGATGAGCACAGGGTGAAAATAGGAAACAATGTAAAAAAGCAAAAGTCTTGTGGCTTGACTTTGCAAAAGCAAAGATGAAATATTCATATAATCATACAATTTAAAGCGTATATAGCCATTTACCATAACACACGAAATATTTATTTGTCATTCTCGATTCTAGCCAAGTTTACACTATGCTTCGCCCAGTAATGCATTTTTTTCATTTGTTTCCGTAAAAAAAAACCTGTAAAAAATAGGATATATTTTCGGTTCAGATTTTAAGAGCATGCAAATCCCTACCTTACATAATATTAAACTTTTTAACTATAAAAAAAAACTGTTTGCATTAACACTTAATAAATTGAAAACCTAATGAATTTTCCTTTCGTTTTCATTTGCAAAACGTGATTTTTCCCGCAAACCGAAAGCATGTAAAAATAATATCCGTAAATTAAACTTTTATCTTAATCAGCTAGTTTTTGTGAAAAAAAAATACATTTTTTATTCACTTTCGTTTCTTTGTGAAATAATTTACACAATAAAATGTGCAACTCATTGTCAAGACCCGAAATATTTTACATTGTATTTCGGAAATGACACATTCTCCTTACGGATGATGTTACGAACTTAATGGAAGAATGCATTATTGAATAGGGAAATCAACTTCACTGTAGCTCTCAAAGTTGTGCTATTCTGATTGACTCTGTTTTGAATTAACATTCACATTCAACAACCTTTTCATCTTTTCTAATGACTTAACAGAAAAATCTTCAAAACAATGTCTGTTGAAACAAAAAATACAAGATACACTATACGGACGACGGACGAAAATGATGGACCATCTTAATAGCTCACCTGCACTTTTAATTTTGCCTATATGTCTATATGAAAACTCCGGAAAACGTCTTTAACTACATTGTATTGTAATTTTGTTGTTGTTTATCATACCTTTTGTTTGTAAATGTTTATATTATGTACATTGTATATTTGATAGTGGCTCATAGGGAAGACTGGGCATGCCTAACCATGTTGCTTCTTTAAATAAAGTCTTTAAGTTTGACCCTACCCTTGGAACTAGGGTGTCCAGGTCTTGCACATGGCACATTGTCTCATCATGTTTCACATGCCTGCCTAGTTATTTTAAAATTCCTTGATACATGACAAGAGTTATGGACAGGACAAGGTGTTGTAACTGCTGATATAAGACCTCTAAGTGTGACCTAAGAGCTTGGGGTCTAGGTCTTGCACATGGCACACAGTGTCATGCTACACATTTGTGCAAAGTTATTTCAAAATCCCACAATATATGAGTAATGTTGGGAAGAAGATTTTCTAATTGCTTGCCTTTGACCTCTAAAAAAGACCTTGACCTTGGAACTAGAGGGTTTGGTCTTGCACAAGACACATTGTCTCATCATGCTTAACATTTGTGCTGAAATGTTTCAAAATTCTTTGATAATGACAGAGTTATGAGAAAATTTTCGATCATACCATGAAAGGACTGACTGCCTTCGGCAATCATCATGGTAGAAGCATAAAGATTAAAGTGACATTATAATGTAATTTTTGCACATGATTAATGTAATATTTCATGAAATCAGGTATAGAACATGATGCTTTAAAGTTAAGTTTAATTTTGACACATAATCTGGTGCCCACTAACTTAAGAATACAATTTTCAAAGCACTTTCAATAGTTGACTTAACTATCTTCATAATGTATTAAATTAAATACCTGTATAACCTCTTGGTACAATTCTGACCATAGGCATAACAACAGAGGAGAGAGACACATGTGTAAAGCCCAACTCTTCTGCTATAGCGCCAACCTTTTTCTCATGGACATCATATCTATACAAACATAAATAAAATACATAGTTGAAACTACAAACTACCTTTCCAGATTGGCTTTGATTAAGATCCATAACTAAAAGAATGTCCATTGAACACTAAAATAATAGATGTCACTGTCTAAATGGTGTAAATATGTTAAACTTGAAACTATGATTTACAATTACAGCAAAAAGAATGAAAATTTCATGAATTTGACCTTCAAGGTCAAGGTCATATTAGAGTGAAGGTCAAACTCAGTCTGGTTAACTCACGAGGTATGATCAAGAAGTTCTCGGCCCGATATACTTCTAGCCCCTGCACTGACATTTACACATGATAGGTCGGTATCTATATCTTATTGAAAATTAATGACCGAGTAACACACAGTTTTACACAGATTAAGTAACATAAAACACACTTCAGTAGAGGGGTGTGTCATTTAGACCAAATTGAGAAAATTGAAATCAGAGCCGTCATTAAGAAAGGGATGTCCCCCAAGGAAATCCATGAAGACTTCATGGGAGTCCCCTTCCTATAGCACTGTGAAAAAATGGGCTGCTGAATTTAAGAGGGGCAGGGAGAGCATTGGAGATGATAAGCGGTATGAGATGATAAATTAACAAAGGGCAATAACTCAAACTAGAAATGTGTCATCATGCCACGGATGCCCCCGCATGCAGCCAAAATTTCAGATGTTATAATATTAAGTTCCAAATTTGTTTGCACAAATAATTTTTTTCATTTTAAGTTCAAAGCCCTTAAAACTTTTCAATGTTAACACAAACCATTTTCATACAATGTTCAAGGCACTGAAATTATTCAGTCTAAACCTTTTAAAAATAGCATATTTCATATTTGTAGCCAAAATAATGGCTACATACATTTCAGTGCTGAAACTGAAAGTTCAAAATTTTTAAAAACATTCAAGAAAGATAAGTTTGTCCAAAATCATTGAACCACGACCAAATTCAAACTTAAACTGCTTATTCCTAAGATGTATCTATATTATTTTCAAAGTGAAAGGGACATAACTCTGCCAAAAAGTCATCGAACCATGACCAAATTCAAACTTGACGTGCCCATTCCTTTGACATATCCATATGTCAAATTTGAGTAGTTGGGTAGATAATGAACAGAAACTGTAAATTTCATATTATTTTAAAAGTGAAAGGGGCATTACTCTGCCAAAAATCATTGAACCATGACCAAATTCCAACTTGGCCTGGGCATTCCAAAAATATATCCATATGTCAAATTTGAGTTGAATGTGTTGTACCATTGGGGAGATAATAAACAGAAACTGAAAATTTCATATTATTTTCAAAGTGAAAGGGGCATAACTCTGCCAAAAATCATTGAACCATAACCAACTTTGAACTTGACCTGCGCATTCCTGTGACGTATCCATATGTCAAGTTTGAGTTAAAAGTGTTGTACCATTGGGGAGATAATGACCGGAAACTGAAAATTTCATATTATTTCCAAAGTGAAAGGGGCATAACTCTGCCAAAAATCATTGAACCATGACCAAATTCGAACTTGACCTGTATTTTCTCACGACATATCCATATGTCAAATTTGAGCTGAATGTGTTGTACTGTTGGGGAGATAATGAACGGAAACTGAAAATTTCATATTATTTTCAAAGTAAAAGGGGCATAACTCTGCCAAAAATCATCGAACCATGACCAAATTCGAACTTGACCTGTATTTTCTCATGACATATCCATATGTCAAGTTTGAGTTGAATGTGTTGTACCATTGGGGAGATAATGAACGGAAACTGAAAATTTCATATTATTTTAAAGTAAAAGGGGCACAACTCTGCCTAAAATCATCAAACCATGACCAAATTCGAACTTGACCTGTATTTTCTCACGACATATCCATATGCCAAATTTGAGTTGAATGTGTGCAACCGTTACTAAGATAATGAACGGAAACTGATGATGACGGAATGACAGAATGACGGAAGGACGGAATGACGGAAGGACGGAAGGACGGAAGGACGGAACAGGGTAACACTATATGCCCCGGCCATTACATGGCGGGGGCATAAAAATAAGAAATGCAGAGTACCAGTACTTGAGCACTGCAATTCTCCTTAATGAGATCTATCATCCTATAAAGTTTCATGTCCGTAGCTTTTATACTTTAGGAGAAATGGCCTGGACAAAAATAAAGTATGAAAATTAACAAAGGGCAATAACTCAAAAAATAAGAAATTCAGAGTACCGGTTCTTGTGCATTGCACTTCTTCTTAATGAAATCTATCATCCTATGAAGTTTCAAGTCCATAGCTTTTATACTTTAGGAGAAATGGCCCGGACAAAAATAAAGTATGAAAATTAACAAAGGGCTGTAACTCAAAAAATAAGAAGTGCAGAGCACCAGTTCCTGTGCACTGCACTTCTCCTTAATGAGATCTATCATCCTATGAAGTTTTAAGTTCGTAGCTTTTATACATTAGGAGAATGGCCTGGACAAAAATAAAGTATGAAAATTAACAAAGGGCAATAACTCAAAAATTAAGAAGTGCAGAGTACCGGTTCTTGTGCACTGCACTTTGGGTCATTGTAAGACGCATGCATACCAAGTTTGAAGTCAGTCCGACTTATAATGACTGACTTATGCTCCGGACAAGCTTAAGGGTACGCCGACAACAACGCCGACACCGCCGACAAAAGTAACCCCTATATGTCGCCTTTTTCAAGGCGACACAAAAATATCCAATCGAAAATACCCAGTTGCACAACTATACATTCTGAGCAACATTCTTGTAAGGTTTCATGCGACACAAGTTGAAAATTGCAAAATTTTACTAAGTCAAGGGCAATTACTCTGAAAATACTAAAAATATCCAGACGAAAATACCCAGGTGCAAAACTACACATGCTGATCAACATTCCTGTTAAGTTTCATGACTCTAGGTCAAATACTTTTTGAGTTTCATGCGACACAAGTTGAAAATTGCAAAATTTTACTAAGTCAAGGGCAATAACTCTGAAAATACTAAAAATATCCAGACGAAAATACCCAGGTGCACAACAACACATGCTGATCAACATTCCTGTAAAGTTTCATGACTCTAGGTCAAATACTTTTTGAGTTACATGCGACATAAGTTGAAAATTGCAAAATTTTACTAAGTCAAGGGCAATAACTCTGAAAATACTAAAAATATCCAGACGAAAATACCCAGGTGCACAACTTCACATGCTGATCAACATTCCTGTTAAGTTTCATGACTCTAGGTCAAATACTTTTTGAGTTACGTGCGACACAAAAGTGAACGGACGGACGGACGGACAAGGGTAAATCTAAATGCCCGCCACTAACGTGGGGGCACAATAAAAACTATTATAGTTTGACGGGTGCAATAAACATACCCTTTTGTATTTGTACAGGGATCATTCTGGTCAGGAGTTTTAGTGAGAGATTTTCTCTCATTTGAAAAATTTTAATGAGAGAAATTAGATTTTCTTGAGAGATTTAATTTTCATGATGGGCGAGGTTAAAAATATGGAAATTTCTAACTTTTTAAAATCACTGTACATATAAACATTGTTTATCTAATGAGGATATAGATGTAGCTCTGTTTATAACAGTGATTTTTGTTTTCACTTTTTTGATTCATCCTATGCCTTTTCTTTTGTGAATTTTTAAACATAATAAAATTCTAATTGTGAAAAATAAATGTAACACTTTCATTCTGAAATATAAAAGAATTATATATGGATATCTACTACAACTATTATTTGCAGCCAATGTTCCTAATGGACAACACTGTACTGTACAGAAGTGATTGTTGAGATTTGAAGAATATTTTTTATAGCCTTACATTTTGTTTTCTTTATGATTCTCTTCACACACCTCCCTCCATTAAAAAATATTCATTGAATATGTGACCTGAACACAAGACAAATATCTCCATATCCACAAATATAAACAATACCTAAAGTAATTTTTATTCATAAACATCATTTTTAGTGTCATAGAACACCTTTAAATAACACTCAGCTTCCTTTTAGTATTTTTTTTTTTAATTACAACATCGCGAAAATATGTGACAAATGAATATTTGTCTGTTTTCCGCTGAAACTTTCACAATTCTAGCTGTTGCTGATTGCAATTATATAAAATTAAATATTTTTGTTCAATAAAAGAATATTTATTATCGGCTATTTCATCAGGAATCGTAATTTAATTTGTTCTTTACGGCAAAATTTACCGTGGTTGATGTGACATTTAGAAGACAAATTTTACCGATATTTGGTTTTGACATGTCCATTTTTATGTTAGTCTGTGTCTAACAATTTTTATTAAAATCAATTAAATGTGTTTTGTGTAAATTCTCGACTTACAGATAGATAAAGGTTACAATAGCCATCATACCGTTTTTCTGTACGGTGAATTTGCGGTCTCCGATCGGCAATTATTTTAGGCTAAATAATTCAAAGTGTTGGACTTTTAACTTTTTGGAGTTTTTTCACACCGATTTCATTAATAAACAATTTGAAATTAAATTCTTGTTGGGAATCGTAAATTTTTGATCATTTTTTTGTGTGATTTTAGCATTCTTTAGATTGTGATTAGACATTTTCCGGCTCAAATTGCCGTGCGAGATTTTCTCTCATTTCACAAATTTCTCCGAGATTTTTGTGATTTTTTTGCGAGAAATCGCAGAAATCGCCCCCTAGAATGATCCCTGTTTGTACAATATATTGTGTCTACGTGCGATATTACCAGTGTTTATTTTTCACACTTTTGACATATTTATACACATGCAGTATTACAATTAATTGTTGTCATTGCACATTGTTGATTTTTGTTTATTAACGTTTTGTTTATTGCGTTCATTGAACGCCGCCTTTCCTTGTTGATTTTGTTTATCATATTTAATATACCGATACATGGTGATCACGATGAACACACATTATAAGTCGTCTGCATTTTTACCGGAAGTAATGTACATGTTACATCAACATATCTTGAAATGTTGTCTCAGTGTCTGTTTGTATCAGTTTATTTTGTAAAAATATCTAAATTAAAACGCAGAAATAAAAAACATCAATGCGAGAATGATGACACCGCAGAAATAAGATACGCAGAAATGTAAAACCCCCTGTTTTAACCAAAATCGCAGAATTTTAAGCCGCAGAAATAAGTACTTATACCGTACAATGCTTATTTATGAATAAGCAATTTTAATGCAAGTAATATAATATGAATAACAAGCTTGTTATCAAAGTTTTGATACCCTAGCTAGGTGCAATATACTTTGATCAAAATGACTTAAAATCTATAATTTGTTGTTCAAATCAGGGACAAAAAATATGAATCCAATGTTCCTACTCAAATCTTATACCAAATAACTGATACATTTTTAGTGAATTACATGTACTGAGATTTGTTGGCATAAATAGTAAAAGTTTGTTTTTGTGACATTTGCTCTGTTACATGTCTGACAAATAAGTTTATAGAATTTATGACTAACACATTTAGGTCCTGTCCAAGCTTTTAACTTCAAAATGAGAATCAATTTTAGGATCAAGATCAATATTTGGATCAACTGTAAAATTCCCTTAAACTCATACAAAAATAACAATAAATTTATCTAAAATTTCATAAACTTGCCATCGCAAACCCAACTTCATCAAATTAATATTAGATATATAATCTATGAGGATAAACAATGAAGAATATTAGTTTTTAATTTGATCCTGATCCTTAAATTTTAGTGAACACTGGGCCTGTTTTGACTTTGTAAACATAAACTGTACATTGATGTATATATGTAAGCTCTATTGAAATCTTGTTGAAATCTTGTTAGTTTCGTAAATTTAAAATACTTTTCGTCTCGTTTAACATCATTATATGTGGTGGTTGGTCCATCTATCCGATTCTGATAAAGGTTTGAGTGATTTATTAGTGCGTGGTCCGCGAGCTCACATTTTCTCCAGCAAAAAGATGAATGTATTAAGATATAATCAATGCCGTAAAATGAAACTTTACAAGATAAATACAAGGTAGTCTAACTAGACAAAACTTTTTGATGTATTAGGTTAAGACGCGAACATATTAACATTACGCGAGAGGTAGTTGCCTAAGTTATATACTACAGTATAGGATACTGTATGTAAGTTTCGACCATATATTTTTACGTTTTAAATTTTTGAGTCAGTGCACAGCCATTGTATAAAGTGTACAAAACCTATTTTAAGTGTTTATTTTTAAAAGTGGCCCTAATAAGTGGCCGTGAAACGGTGCTATTGAGAAGTTTATTTATTTATTTATTTTGTAATTTTATTGCTATGTAATTTTAATTGAATAATTTCTTAAATAGGCTGTGCACTAGACTATTTTTACCATACAGTCTCATGGTTATTATCAAAATTGGGAGGTGCTGGCTACAGATTACCCATAATGTCAAAAAAGACTCCATATTGTATATATCCCTATGCCCCCCGCCCCGTGTTATTTATTATCTATCTTTTTTATTCCTGTATATATAAACTAGTATCCTTAATACTAGTAAACGTGAACCCGTGCCCCCATATGGAGCAATATGTTTATCACGGGTTCACTCAAGCATGAGATTTTCTTAAATATGTTACATAAAGACTATCTCATCACATTATGGGTAACCAAGTTATTATTATTAGCCATATTTGGGACTTAGATTTTCTTTCTTATTCTTCTATGAATTGTTTAAGTAATAGAAGATTAATTATTATGTGTGATATCTAGATGCATAATAATTTATAGACCATGAGACAGTGATAAATAGATAAGGCCGTTTCCACCACATTTTAACTATCATATTTGTTTTAATTTTGAAATAAAGTTGGTAAAAACACGTATACATTGGATGCAACAGGCACCCGCAAAATTTCCATCCAGTCCGCGCGACAAACTTGTCGAAATAGGTCAATACAAAACTTGCAGAATTTTCAAGAAAATCGGATTGACCTCCTTATTTTGTAAACAGAGAATTTTCGGCCAATGAGAACAAAGGAGGCAATCCTCTCTAAACCAATCAAAATTAACTTTATAAAGCGGGTGTTCGGTAAAACTTACAAAATTTACAAAATTTTAAAACAAACTCTGCTAATTACAAACATGTAATTAATAATATGCATCCCAATGTATACGGTTTATAACATGTAAATAGAAACCAACATATATAATAGACAGCCCACATTGAATTGGTCAGAAAACGTTCCTGACATGCCTTCTTCGCAAGTATGCGAACTCTACAATTACAGGTAATATTTTAAAATTTTTTAGTTATACCAAATATTAGATAGACCTGTTATAAAAGACGGTAACTACTATAAACGTCTTGGCCAATTTTAAAATAAGTGCTTTTTAATAATTTAATTTTAGAATTCTTAATCTTAGTATGGGATTGCCCCATCTTCCTCCCATGGCAGAGGTTGTACGTAGAGACTACCCTGTCATGGGGGATATGGTATGCACATAAACACATGTACGGATATAACAATAAGTAATTAAACATCAGCTCCCCCTTTTTAAAAGGTTATAAATGAAGTATATGCTCGCCCATATGGTCTCTTTCCGGTGGCGAGGGTAAACAAACCCAAACACACACACACATCTTGTTAGTGCCATGTCTGCAGCTTGACAGGCAACACATAATTTGCTTATTTTTTATTTAATCATTTAATGCCAGGTGTGTATTCACATAATTGGCAAGTCATTTTAAAATGCCAGGCTGTTTGATGATTCAACCATTAATCCCTAAAAAATGAAACACAATGATTGGCATCTGGCACATGCTATTTTATTATTGAATAAGAGTGATTTTTATGCAGTAATTTTCTAATATTTTTCTCCTGTCTGCAATTAATGCCTGACATAACTGTATTGGTCCAGTATTTTAAAATGAATTGCAGGATATGGTGTTTCATTAAGTTTAAAATGAATTAAAAAACAATATCTAAGGCAAAACTGCACTTTTTTTCCAATTAATCACACAAAATATATTTGACAACACTCTTAATACTGGATTACTCATAATGTAACACATTTTTTTACAGAATTTAATAGTGTGAGAAATTTTATATATTTTTTTTTTCAAATTATGCCTTTACATTTGGTCTTCCCTAATAGTTTTTAAACAATATAATGCAGGAAATTAAGCGCTTAATTTCAAAATTTTCAGGGGGAGCATGCCCCCGGACCCCCTAGGAGGCCTGCTAGAATACAAATTTGGCCAGCTGAGCTGAAAGTTATTGAGAACCCTGAGATATGGTACTGATCACTCCTGTAAAGTTTGGTTGAAATCCCACCAGTAGTTTGACCTGTGAAGGCCAGACAAGATTTTTCTTATTTTAGCTCTGGCGGCCATTTTGTACAGCTTAGCGGAACAGGCTGGTGATGTACACAACTAGGGATGTTACTGATCACTCCTGTGAAGTTTGGTTGAAATCCCACCAGTAGTTTGACCTGTGAAGGCCGAAAAAGATTTTTCTATTTTAGCACTGGTGGCCATTTTGTGCAGTGAAACTAGGGATGCTGTAAATATTGGCTGAAATCCAACCAGTAATTTGACCTGTGAAGGCCAAACAAGATTTTCCTATTTTTGAGCCCTGGCCGCCATTTTATGCAGCGAAGGGGAACATGCCGGTGATGTGCACAACTAGGGATGGTACTGATCACTCCTGTAAAGTTTGGTTGAAATCCCACGAGTAGTTTGACCTGTGAAGGCCGGACAAGATTTTTCTATTTTTAGCTCTGACGGCCATTTTGTGCAGCAAAGCGAAACGTGTAGGTGATGTGCACAACTAGGGATGGAACAGATTACTCCTGGAAAGTTTGGTTGAAATCCCACCAGTAGTTTAACCTGTGAAGTCCGGACAAAAAAATTCTATTTTTAGCTCTGGCGGCCATTTTGTGCAGCCAAGCTGAACATGCTGGTAACATACACAACTAGAAATGGTACTGATCACTTCTGTAAAGTTTGGTTGAAATCCAACCAGTTATTTGACCTGTGAAGGCTGGACAAGCTTAATGCAAACGGACGGACAACTGGACGTGCATTCTAATGGACGGAAGTTCTAACACGAGACAGTAATTATGTGGCTACTCTATTGTTCTCTCTATTGTTCTTTTTAGCCACACAAAAAAAAATAGCCACATAAAAGCATTATGGAATGAGTAACATCAAAGAGAAAGAACAGTTACCTATTGTCTCTCTAGTCACATTATTACTGTCCCGTGAGAGCAGACAAACAGATGGACGGACGGATGGCAAAGGCAAAAAGAATATGTCTCCAAAAATTTTGGGAGACACAATTACAAAGTTATAGCCACTTTAAGCAAAAATCACTGAAAAACAAGCAAAATTTAGAAATATAACCTTGAAGGTCAAGGCTATTTATGGATAAAGGTCAAGGATAGTCTGGTCTACCACAAGGGTTGTTGTGGCCAAGTATGAAGACAATACACCAAGAACTTATGATCCACATGCAAGTTTGCGGACTCAATGGCAGCGCCCACATGACTGTAACGATACCTCTACTTTTTTTTTTAAAAGTCGATCTAAAACGATGTGCATAATCTCTAGACTGCCATCTACATAAATTTTGAGTTTCATAAAAATATTTTCAGTACTTTGTCCATATTTCAAGTTTCATAAACATATTTTCATTACCTTTTGCGTTATCATGGGATCAAGTTTTGTAAGCAGACAGAAAGACGGACAGAGGGTTAACCTAAAGTCCTCTCTGGTTAAACTGGTAAGTTTATTTATTGCCATAGCAACCAAATTTTTCAACATAGGGAGAAAGTTAGACAAGAGCGATCAGTGATCACATGTGTCGCCTCATGATGGCCAATTTCATGTTGGGACAAGTTTTGTGACAGACGGACAGACAGACGGACAGTGCACAACTAGATTTGGTACTGATCATTCCTGTAAAGTTCGGAGGATAAAATTGCACCAGTAGTTTATGTGAAGTAGTCCGGACAAGCTTTTGTGTATCTGGCAACACACAGAAAAAAACACCTTTTTATCAAAGGGCCATAACTCGGCCAAAAATCATTCAACCGGAAAACCCGTACAATATGCGCAAGGACTTGAGCTACAGATCAATCCTGTAAAATTTCATTGAAATTGCATTAGTGGTATAAGAGAAGTAGTCCGGACAAACTTTAAAAATAAAAATTATTAAAGGGCTATAACTCTGACAAAAATCATTGAACCATAAAATGCTGACAATATGCACAACTAGACTTGGTACTGATCATTCCTGTAAAGTTTGGATAAAATTGCACCAGTAGTTTATGAGAAGTAGTCCCGACAAGCTTTTGTGTATCTGGCAACACACAGAAAAAACCCCTTTTTAATAAAGGGCCATAACTCGGCCAAAAATCATTCAACCGGAAAACCCATGCAATATGCGCAAGGACTTGAGCTACAGATCAATCCTGTAAAGTTTCATTGAAATTGCATTAGTGGTATAAGAGAAGTAGTCCGGACAAACTTTAAAAATTAAAATTTTGAAAGGGCCATAACTCTTACAAAAATTATTGAACCGGAAAATGCTGACAATATGCACAACTAGACTTGGTACTGATCATTCCTGTAAAGTTTGTGTGAAATTGCACAAGTAGTTTATGAGGAGTAGTCCAGACAAGTTTTGTGACGGACGGACAGATGGACAGACAGACAGACGACGGAGAAGTGATCCCTATATGTCGCCACTACTCCGTAGAGGCGACACAAAAAAGACGTGCAAAATCTCCAGACTGCCATCTACATTTAATTATTTAAGCTAAATATTATATCATATCTCTGTTAACATTATTTTTAACATTAAAAGGAACTCACATGTACGAATGCATAAGAACTACAGCAAGACTTGTGATTCCTTTATTAAGCAATTTCTGCAAATCTTCCTTTAACATGACCTCATTAATACCTGTCCAAACTTCCAGCTGAAAATTCAACATATATTTAATTCATAATAGTTAACAAGCAATTATCATAGTATTCCAAGCAATACATAAGTCCCCTACTGGTTAGATACAAGTCAAAAAATGGGCATAAATATGCTAAAAACAATCTGATTTATAGAACTTATGCAAAACATGTTAGATGATCACAGAGAAGAACAGTGTGAAGTTTCAATCCATTCCCATCAGTAACTATGGAGATACCATCTTACTAGCAAAAACTTAAACAAGAATTTCTAGTTGAACAAGAATTTGTAACAGAGTTACCAACGTCCCCCGCCTCAGGAAGTTTTATATAATGCATAAAATTGTGCTATTTCAAAAGATTGAGGTATGGATCTCAAGACTTTCAGTACAAAATAATGATCAATCCTAGATCTACAAATATAACAATAAATTTATTAAAGAAATAAAATGAAACACGGAATTAAACAAGAGCCACCGCCGGGCGGGGGCAACGCTAGACTTTTTACTTTTTCTAAAAGCAAACAAAGAAATGTTTGAACAAATCTAAACGTTTCCTTTTTATAAATTTAATCTGTCTGTCTTGTCACATTAGTTTTGTCTATATAATTTGTATATATAACAAGCAAATTCGTTGAATTTATAACCCCGCCGAGTACTGGTTATTACTAACACAACAACTGAAGACATAAGGCTTTATTTATATATTTATCATGGCATAAACAGTAATATTCTTTGAACTTGATAAATATTCAGGGCAATAACAGAGCCATACCTCTGTGTTAAATAGTAATATCTGGAAATGCCAATGAGATGTATGCATACTACATAACTAATCAAGGGCCATAAATCTGAGTTATAAGTATCTGACCAGAACAAGGCGACGATATGCGCATCTCCTCTTGGTATTGAAGGTTCCAATAAAGTTTCATTGAATTCCGGCCAGTAGTTGCAGAGAAGTAGCGCAGAAACGAATATTTTTCTATATGCATACTGCATAACTAATCAAGGGCCATTACTCTGAGTTAAAATGTCTGACCCCAACAAGGCAATGATATTCGCATCTTCTCTTGGTATTGAAGGTTCCATGGTGACCATGGTATGAAGTTGTATTGAATTCCAACCATTAGTCTTAAAGTTATGCTCTTGACAAAAAAAACCAATGGAAAAGTAACAAAGGGCAATAACTCTGTAATTAGTCAAGATGGAGTTATGGTTCTTGTGCACTGCACTTCCTCTCAATGTGCTTGACCATTGTATGAAGTTGTACTGAATTCCAACCATTAGTCTTCAAGTTATACTCCACACAAAAGAAAATAATGGAAAAGTAACAAAGGGCAATAACTATGTAATTAGTCAAGATGGAGTTATGGTTCTTGTGCACTGCACTTCCTCTCAATGTGCTTGACCATAGTATGAAGTTGTATTGAATTCCAACCATTAATCTTCAAGTTATGCTCCAGACAAGGAAAATGCAACGGACCGCTGGCCCGACCAACAACCGGGTGACTCCTATCCCCCCCCCACAAACTTCGTTCCGGGGGTATAATAAATCAAATCTTTGCTGTGTTAAATTTTTTGAAGGCATTATAAACATAATCTAGCATGAAATGATAAAATAGTGACTTGTAAGACTTTAATTTTCATTCTTTTATACTATAACAACGGAATATTTGTGAAATTTCCAGTCATTATGGATGCATGACAGCTTGTCTTTGCCAAAATGCCTATGTTCTATGAGACACTAAAATATTTAGAATACAGTTAATCATGATCTACCTTTTCCTTTGTTTTGCCTTCAACAACAGGACAATGATTCATGAGCATTTCACATTGATCTTGTTGTAAGACTAATCTCTCATCAACCTCTATAACATCTTCATACAGCTGATCTGGACTTGATATTTCCTACAGAAATGCATAATGTTTGTTTAAACATACATATCTATTTTTTTATTACAAGTCTAAAGAAATACATGCTTATAAATTGATATGTCAAGCACTATATATTAATGTTTTTGTCAGTTAGTTTATCTCTGTAAATAACTTGTTAGTGCATAGATCTTTGAACAAAAAACTTGATATTCATGTACAATATTTTAGAGTATCAAATATTCAAGCCTTCTATAAAGTAAATGGCTGCTATGAAGTCACTGGATGATATAGAAACTAAGCTTTAGCTACTGTAGATTTAGAGAATTTACTAACTTACTAAGTTTTTAACATATACATGAAAAGAAAATCAATGTTCCCTGGGGCAGCGCCAATTTTGACCTGAGGGCTATTATTTGAAAAACAAGAGCCACTGCCAGGTGGCGAAAAGGCTCTACTTTTTACTTTTTCTAAAAGCAAACAAAGAAACACTTCAACAAATCTTAATGTTTCCTTTTTATAATTTTAATAGGTCTGTCTTGTCACATTAGTTTTGTCAAAGTATGAATCCTTTCCATATATATCCGCATGTGTCTCACAGAAGAAAAACAAGATTGAGAAAAATGCTATGCCACAGCATTAATACAACACTAAATAGTAGTGTAGGAACAGATTTTTTTGTTTCTATACAATTTTGAAGATTGTCATAAAGCATAGATCCCTGACCTATCTTATTCTTATTATCAGATTAGTGGTTAAATCTGTTGTTAACTCAATAAAGATCGGAGTAGGAATATATCAATGCACTCGAGTCTAGTGAATTTGGTGGTGAAGGTCATATTTCACACAGCCTAAATTTCATGACTACTCAAAAGGACAACACAGTAAGACACTTTGTCAAAATCTAGGTCAGCTGAAATCAAAGTTCACTTTACATCTTAATCTGTGCTGATGGTTCAAATGTCATAGCTGTACATCAAAGGACAAGAAAGTAGGTCACATCAACAAAATCTAGGTCACCTGATATCAAAGTTCAATTTTACAACTAAAACTGTACACATGGTCAAAATTTCATTGCTGTACATCAAAGGACAAGAAAGTAGGTCACTTTCCCCTTGGGCAAGGCAAAATTTTGGACCCAAGGGTTTAATTCAAAACAATCTTGATACAGGTCCACCAAACAACATGTGTACATAATGAGAATCACTGCCCCCGGGCAGGGCCAATTTTGACACCAGGGGAAAAATTTGAACAACTTTAGAAGAGGACCTATAGATGATATTATATAGCAAACATCAAAGCTCTTTGCCTTGTACCATCAGACAAAAATATTTTTTTATTTTTTTACTATATGTACATAATGAAAATCAATGACCCCCTGGGCAAAACCAATTTTGACCCCAGGGCTATAATTTGAACAATCTTGGTAAAGGTTCACTTGCAAAGTCTCATGCCATATATTTAACCTCTAGCCTTTGTCAATTCAGAGAAGAAGATTTTTCAATTCAGAGAAGAAGATTTTTCAAGTTTTTACTTTATACATATAAGGAAAAATAACGCCTCTCAGGCAAGGCAATTTTAACACTAGGGGCATAATTAAATCAACTTTAGTAGAGGACCCATAGATGATATTATATACCAAGTATCAAAGCTCTTAGCCTTGTACCGCCAGACAAGCGGATTTTTTATTTTTTTACTATATGTACATAGTGAAAATCAATGACCCCTGGGGGTGGGGCCAATTTTGACCCCAGGGCTATAATTTGTACAATCTTGCTAGAGGTTCACTACATAATGTTTCATGCAAAATATCTTAACTCTAGTCTTTGTAAATTTAAAGAAGATGTTTTTTAAGATTTTACTATATACATATAAGGAAAACCTATGGCCCCCGGGGCGGGGCTAATTTTGACACTAGAGGCAAAATTTGAACAACTTTGGTAGAGTTCCTATAGATGATATCATTTAACAAATATTAAGCTCTAAGCCTTGTACCTTCAGACAATAAGATTTTTTACTATATATTATATTGAAAATCAAATACCCCCGGGGCAGGGGCAATTTTGACCCCAGGGCTATAATTTGAACAATCTTGCTAGAAGTTCACTTCACAATGTTTCATGCAAAATATCTAACCTCTAGCATTTGTCAATTGCTAGAAGAATTTTTTTTATGTCAATTGCTAGAAGAATTTTTTTAAAGTTTTTACTATAAGTTTTTACTATATACATAAAAGGAAAACCAATGATCCATCTTCCCCCAGGGTGGGGCCGATTTTGACCCCAGGGGTATAATTTGAACAATCTGGGTAGATGTCTACCAGACAATGCCTTATGCAAAATATATAAGCTCTAGGCCTTTTGGGTCTTTACAAGAAGGTATTTCAAGTTTTTACTATATGTACATATAGTGAAAATCAATGACCCCCGGGGCAGGCTGATTTTGACCCTTGGGCTATAATTTGAACAATCTTGGTAGAGGTCTACCAGACAATGCCTTATGCAAAATATCTTAGCTCTAGGCCTTTTGGGTCTTTACAAGAAGGTATTTTAAGTTTTTACTATATGTACATATAGTGAAAATCAATGACCCCCGGGGCAGGCTGATTTTGACCCTTGGGCTATAATTTGAACAATCTTGGTAGAGGTCTACCAGACAATGCCTTATGCAAAATATCTAAGCTCTAGGCCTTTTGGGTCTTTACAAGAAGGTATTTTAAGTTTTTACTTTATGTACATATAGTGAAAATCAATGACCCCCGGGGCGGGGCCGATTTTGACTCCAGGGCTATAATTTGAACAATCTTGGTAAGAGTCTGCCAGACAATGCCTTATGCAAAATATCTAAGCTCTAGGCCTCTTGGGTCTTTACAAGAAGGTATTTTAAGTCTTTACTATATGTACATATAGTGAAAATCAATGACCCCCAGGGCAGGCTGATTTTGACCCTTGGGCTATAATTTGAACAATCTTGGTAGAGGTCTACCAGACAATGCCTTATGCAAAATATCTAAGCTCTAGGCCTTTTGGGTCTTTACAAGAAGGTATTTTAAGTTTTTACTATATGTACATATAGTGAAAATCAATGACCCCGGGGGCTGGGCCGATTTTGACCCCAGGGCTATAATTTGAACAATTTTGGTAAGGGTCTGCCAGACAATGCCTTATGCAAAATATCTAAGCTCTAGGCCTCTTGGGTCTTTACAAGAAGGTATTTTAAGTTTTTACAATATGTACATATAGTGAAAATCAATGACCCCCGGGGCGGGGCCGATTTTGACCCTTGGGCTATAATTT
This sequence comes from Ruditapes philippinarum, assembly GCF_026571515.1. NCBI lineage: Eukaryota > Metazoa > Mollusca > Bivalvia > Venerida > Veneridae > Ruditapes > Ruditapes philippinarum. Next base: position 599,910 of record NW_026854186.1, on the reverse strand, counting down.
GAACAATCTTGGTAGAGGTCTACCAGACAATGCCTTATGCAAAATATCTTAGCTCTAGGCCTTTTGGGTCTTTACAAGAAGGTATTTTAAGTTTTTACTATATGTACATATAGTGAAAATCAATGACCCCCGGGGCATACTGATTTTGACCCTTGGGCTATAATTTGAACAATCTTGGTAGAGGTCTGCCAGACAATGCCTTATGCAAAATATCTAAGCTCTAGGTCTTTTGGGTCTTTACAAGAAGGTATTTTAAGTTTTTACTTTATGTACATATAGTGAAAATCAATGACCCCCGGGGCGGGGCCGATTTTGACCCCAGGGCTATAATTTGAACAATCTTGGTAAGGGTCTGCCAGACAATGCCTTATGCAAAATATCTAAGCTCTAGACCTCTTGGGTCTTTACAAAAAGGTATTTTAAGTTTTTACTATATGTACATATAGTGAAAATCAATGACCCCCGGGGCAGGCTGATTTTGACCCTTGGGCTATAATTTGAACAATCTTGGTAGAGGTCTACCAGACAATGCCTTATGCAAAATATCTAAGCTCTAGGCCTTTTGGGTCTTTACAAGAAGGTATTTTAAGTTTTTACTATATGTACATATAGTGAAAATCAATGACCCTGGGGGCGGGGCCGATTTTGACCCCAGGGCTATAATTTGAACAATCTTGGTAAGGGTCTGCCAGACAATGCCTTATGCAAAATATCTAAGCTCTAGGCCTCTTGGGTCTTTACAAGAAGGTATTTTAAGTTTTTACTATATGTACATATAGTGAAAATCAATGACCCCAAGGGCGGGGCCGATTTTGACCCCAGGGCTATAATTTGAACAATCTTGGTAGAGGTCTACCAGACAATGCCTTATGCAAAATATCTAAGCTCTAGGCCTTTTGGGTGTTTACAAGAAGATTTTTTAAATTTATTCTTTTAATATCTTTTGGTTGCCATGGCAACCAGATTTCTGCATGGAATGAAATTCTTTGAACACCTTTGGAACCCCTTCACCCAAGGATCAATCCTGCCAAGTTTGGTTGAAATTGGACTAGTGGTTTTTCACAAGAAGATTTTTTTAAGTTCACTATACAATCTATATAACACACACACACACACAAACAAACACATGCGCACACACACATACACACAGGTGAATCGCTATATGCCACCGCATTGCAGATGCTGCGGTGGCATAAAAATATATATATATATAGATGTGTATAATTATATATAAATGCGTATATATATTTATAAATATATATATATTCAATGTTAACACAAAGCATTTTTATACAAAGTTCAAGGCACTGAAACTATTCAGTGTTACCTTTTGTAAATTAAATATTTCATATTTGTAACCAAAATGATGACTACATACATTTCCACAAAAGTAACTCAAATTGAAAATTCAAAATTTTTCCCAACATTCAAGAGAGATAACTTTGTCCAAAATCATTGAACCAAGACCAAATTCATTCTTGAACTGCTTTTTCCTAAGATGTATCTATATGTCAAATTTTAGTTGAATGTATGTATGTATGTTGTTAATGTTTAAGGGTCCATCTGCCCGTAAGGGCACAAAAAGCAGCTTTCGCTGTTGAGTAGTCGGACTCCTGACATGTCACCAGTCATGCCCTTAAAGTGTGTTATAATCCTAAGTGTTGACTTATTTGATTGAAATTCAGTAATTCACTGAATGAGCCCAAATAAAATGCAAATGTTTTTAGATTTATTAATGAAATAATACACGGGAGGCCAATGAGACCATTCTGGCATTATGTTGTTAAATGTGTACAACAATTGGGGAGATAATGAACGGAAACTAAAAATTTCTGATCTTTTTCAAAGTTCAAGAGGGATAACTCTGTCAGCTATCATTGCACCATGACCAAATTTGAACTTGACCTGCGCATTTATTTGACATATCTATATCTCAAATTTGAGTTGAATAATAAATACCGTTGGGGAGATGAACAGAAACTTAAAATTTCATATTATTTTCAAAGTGAAAGGGGCATAACTCTGCCAAAAATCATTGAACCATGACCAAATTAAAACTTGATCTGCGCATTCCTTTGACATATCCTTATGTCAAATTTTAGTTGAATGTGTTATACTGTTTGGTGGAAAATGAACAGAAACTGAAAATTTCATGTTATTTTCAAAGAGAAAGAGCCATAACTCTGCCAAAAATCATCAAACCATGACCAAATACAAACTTGACTTGCGCATTCTTTTGACATATCCTTATATTAAATTTGAGTTGAATGTGTTATACCGTTAGGGCGATAATGAATGGAAACTGAAAAGTCATATTATTTTCAAAGAGAAAGGGGCATAACTCTGCCAAAAATCATTAAACCATGACCAAATACAAACTATACCTGCAAATTCCTTTGACATATCCATTTGCCAAATTTGAGTTGAATGTGCAATACCGTTGGGGAGATAATGAACGGAAACTGAAAATTTCATCAAGAGGTATAACTCTATCATAAATCATCGGACCATGGCCAATTCAAACTTGACCTGTATTTTCTTATGATATATCCATATGTCATATTTGAGTTGAATTTGTGCAACAGTTAATTATATAAAAATAGGACTTTTAATCTAAATAGAATTTACTGACTACATTTTATATTGTACATGTCATGTTATTTTTCCATTTTTGTGATTCTCAATATTTTATTTAAATTTCAGATTTGTCATTGAACTGGTTGTTAAATTGTGTCAGTGGTCACCTTGAAGAATCACAGTTGAAGGGTTGTTCATCTTGGAAGAAGAATCTTAGCATGTGTCTGTATTTACAGTACTTTTCTGGTGATTGGTGAGAATCTTACTAACATTTTCCCATCATAAGCCCTTAGCATTGAAGATTTTCCTAACATGAAGACCTCTCCCATTTCTAATATGCATATATTTGCCCTTCCTTGATGTACCGGTCTCTTTGTGGATAATATAGCATATATATTTATGTTTAAACCTTGAACATGTATAGATTGTCAGTGGTACTGGTAAGTTATGGTAGTTCAACTGATCATGTTGTGAGTACATTTAGTAAGAGTGCCTTTGATGGTAATGGAACTATATTGTTTCTCTTGAGATCAAGACAGATTGTTGGTTTTCTCTTTTGTTACATTGAATGTGACTCAAGTGAAATCTTTATGTATTGAAGAATGTGACTTTCTATATATTTGTCAACAGGTCAATATGAATATATACACATTTGATATATGCACTGCTGTAACTGTATGCTGTCAGTGTATATTGGAGAAAAGTAAACTTTAGTTAGCACTTTCAAATTTGTAAAAAATTTGACTGTTGCTGTATTTTTTACAGAAATAAAAATTTGTTGTTTGTTTTATTCAAAATTTGACATTCAGATATTACTATCTAAAGTAACATCCCTGTGGTGAATTACTTCAGTAACTATATATATACAAACAATTTATTCCAACTGTGCCGACTGGCAATTGATGAAAGATAATGGACAGTGTACTTCATTACATAAGAATTTGTAAGCTGTACTTGAATGAATTGCACCATGTACATTTACAATTGATCTTTTAAATAAAATTATGGTGGGCAATTGGTGACATATCTAATAAATTTGGAATTAACATTTTAGCTAACTTAAGTTGGGTGTATTTTGGTAGGTTGCATACATTTACATTTTATACGGTGCTGTGTAAGGAACACAATTGTAATATTTCTACTTTAAGAGTAGAAATTACATAAATCAGATGTTATAGCTGAATTGTAAGCTATTTATGGTATTGTGTCCACTTCTGAACACCTGAGAGAACAATTTTATTGTGCCAGATAGGAACCTAATGAGTCCGTTGCTGAATAGCCTTCGGTGAGAACAGATTCTTACCAATGCCAATCTCCATTTAGATAAAGATGCCAAGAATGACATGCTTCGCAATCGTCTTTGGTCAGGGCTTCATAATGATGAACTTCGTATTGTTTCATGTTACAAGTTTGAGTCAATTTACAATTTTAATGTTCTTCGTAGAGAACTTATGCAAATTGAACAGGATATTACAGCCCGTTAATCTGTTCATAGTTCCTCCTTAGCTGCCAGGGCCGTCATCTTCTACTTGTAATTCTTCATCTGGTATGTCTTGTTCTGTAAAGATGTCCGTTGTTGAAAACAAAATCCTTCAACAGTTAGAGGAAAAAACCACACAGATGAAGAAACTCAATACCAGAGTTGAAACTGTTGAGAAAGAGTTTGCAAGTTTTAAAAGGAAGGCTGAGCCAACAGCTAAAGCTACCACTGGAGCACAATCTCGCTGGTCTGATAGAGGTCGATATAGTAGATCAACCTATACTACCCCTTCAGTCGACGATAAAGCCAAGGAGCCCGACACCAAGTCTTTAAACGAGCAGAGACCTTCACAGAAGGGCCAGTAGAAGGTCTGATTAATAAGAGCCCTACACTTGTACCTTTAGTTGGTAAGTCCAATACCTCTGAAGTTTCTATCAATGGTAAATCTTACACAGCTCTTATTGATTCAGGTTCCATGATTACAACCGGAAGTGAGTCATTTTTCAAGAATCTTGGATCTTCTTTCAAGCTTTGCTCTTTAGAAGACTTTGCTCTTGATATTTCTGGTGCTAATGACTGTAAAGTTCCTTATATTGGTTATATTATATTGGATCTTTCTGTACCTTCACTAGACTCATCTTCTATTTCAGTTCCAGTGTTAATTGTTCCAGACACTACTTATTCTGCCTCTGTTCCTCTTATTGTTGGTACCAATGTCATACGACATCTTTACTCATCCAGTAGTCAGAAGGATATTCCTGATTGTTGGCAACAAGCTTTCTCTGCTGTTTCTTTTCATCAAGCAGTACGTGTAAAATCTTTTAATCGTAGATCTTTCACAATTCCGCCGTATCAGACGATTACAGTGACTGGCAAGGTTCGTGATACTGGAAAGATGACTGTGGGTGTCTTGACTCTTCTCATTATCTTAGTGTTTGTCCTAGGGTTGTGAATGTTAGACCAGGGAATGTTTTATCAAAGATTCCAGTTAGAATTTGTAATCTTTCAGCAAGACCTGTAAAGATTGGTCCGAAGACGGTTTTATGTAATCTGAAGCCAGCTGAAGTTGTGCGTAACCTTGATCCGTCAAAGGGTTATATTCCTAAAGACCACAACCAAGATAAATCTCTTGAAGATTAAGGTATCAATATTCCTTCTGATAATCTTTCTCTTCAAGAACAGACCCAAGTCACTGAGTTTCTGAACAAGTGGAAGTATATCTTTTCATCTGGTTTAACAGATCTAGGGTGTTCAAATTCGAGTTGTCAGATCCTACTCCATTCAAGGATCCATATCAAAGGATACCACCAGGGATGAATGAAGAAATGCTTGAGCACATTAAAGATATGTTGAAAGCTCGTGCGATTAGGCCATCACATAGTCCATTCTCCTCTAATGTAGTTTTGGTCAGGAAGAAAGATGGTTCTCTCCGCTTCTGCATCGACTTCCGTCGTCTTAACAATTGTACAGTCAAAGATGCCTATGCACTTCCTCGCATAGATGAGACAATTGACACTCTTTCAGGTTCTAAATATTTCACCAAGCTCGATGTCCAAAGTCATTTTCAGAGACTTAAAGCTGTTTTTAAAAGGCTTGATGAGTTTGGTTTAAAATTAAAGGTTCAAAGTGTGAGTTTTTTCTGAGAGAGGTGAAATATTTAGGTCATGTTGTCAGTTCAGATGGCGTGAAGACTGATCCAGATATGATTTCAGCACTAAATAATTGGCCAGTACTAACGTCTTTGGTACTGATCTTCGCTCTTTCCTAGTCTTCTCTGGTTATTACTGACGCTTTGTTCCTGGGTTCTCCCAATTAGCCAAACCACTGAATTACTTGCTTGTTGGTCACCCTACATACAAGAAAGGCAAATGCATTAAAAACACAGCGCCTTGGATCTGGGATCAAGATCAGCAACAGGCATTCGAGACTATTATTGAAAAATTAACCTCTGCACCTGTTCTTACTTATTAGTCGCCGGTAGAAACCGGCAACTATATTTGTAACAGTTTAATATTATATCTATGGTAGGAGAAGGCCTTAAAATCTGAAAATAAAAGCAAATCAATTACTGAACAATTAAGGACCACAATTATTTTTCATAATCTTAAAAATTCAAAAATAAAGTAATGTTGCTAAATGAAATGAAATATACAAATATTGACATTTTAAAAAGCAACATTACAATTTTCATAAAATGAACTAATAACGAATCCCTATGGACCAGTCATTGAATTTAGGGATACTTTTACTTTTTTTCTAAGTGTCAAGTGTTGCTATTTTATGATTGATAAATCATGAATGATATTTGAAATGACACAGTTAAATTATTTGGTTGTTTATATCTTATGAGACCTATTATATTTCATTATTTTATCTAATTATAAACAGATTATCTTTCATTAATCAGTTTCATATCTTATATCATTAGAAAGGTCTGTATACTCATAATTTGCACATTAAAGAATTAAATAAGTTTTCAAAACTTTTTCATTTTTTATTGGTAAAGGATTAAACTTGGCCCTTTCTGTCAACGTTCTATTGTAAGAATCACGTGACTACTAGTTGTATGTTAGTGTTATAGAATCTATTAATAGTAACAGATTGCTGATAAGACATACAAGTAACTTGTGAATAGATGGAAAACGGTATGGTGGCTGATTAGATGCAAATGTATAAATAATGACAAAGTTATCTTTCATTAATCAGTTTCATATTTTATATCATTAGAAAGGTCTGTATACTCATAATTTGCACATTAAAGAATTAAATAAGTATTACAAAACTTTTTCATTTTTTCTTGGTAAAGGGTTAAACTTGGCCCTTTCTGTCAACGTTCAATAGTTTAGTTTAGGTTGAACATCACAAAATAGATTTATGCTTAAGAGGCACATTTATTGAAATAAATAGCGGTAATCGTCGTCTTCGTTATATCCGTCGATTTCCGTTGCACAGGTTACCAAAACGGTATGACAGTAGGGATCCGGAATCGTATTAGATACATAATAAAGTAAACTAATAAAATATCTTTTTGTTAATATTTTATCGAACTGAAAGGCAATTAAACGTTTACTATATCGTATGTAACGACAGGAATATTGATTTTAACTAAATAATTTATTTTTTCGATAGCGCAAAAAAAATAATTTTTATGCAGATACCACTTTTACGGTAGAATTGCATTGTTTCATGCAATAATTAAAACATACATATTTTCCAATTTTCGATGACCGTTGATTATTTGGCGGTAATTATCGGATTCTGAAGTATACAAAACGGATTTCGATGTCTGGTATAACGGTATATGTATAAGGTAGAATTACAAGTAGAATTACAAGAATATCACTCGCCTTACAAAATTAATCAAAATTATGAAATAAAAAAAATGCTAGAAATGAAACACCATTAATCAACTTATGTTTCATATAGTTAAAAGAAATAATAAACTAGAAATGTGTCATCATGCCACAGATGCCCCCGCATGCAGCCAAAATTTCAGATGGTGCATTAATTTTTTTTTCATTTTAAGTTCAAAGCCCTTAAAACTTTTCAATGTTAACACAAACCATTTTCATACACTGTTCAAGGCACTGAAATTATTCAGTCTTAACTTTTTAAAAATAGCATATTGCATATTTGTAGCCAAAATAATGGCTAAAAGTATGAGTGCTGAAACTGAAAGTTCAAAATTTTTCCTACATTCAGGAAAGATAAGTTTGTCTAAAATCATTGAACCACAACCAAATTCAAACTTAAACTGCTTATTCCTAAGATGTATCTATATTATTTTCAAAGTGAAAGGGACATAACTCTGCCAAAAAATCATCAAACCATGACCAAATTCCAACTTGACCTGCCCATTCCTTTGACATATCTATATGTCAAATTTAAATTGAATATGTTACACTGTTGGGTAGATAATGAACAGAAACTGTAAATTTCATATTATTTTCAAAGTGAAAGGGGCATTAGTCTACCAAAAATCATTGAACCATGACAAAATTCGAACTTGGCCTGGGCATTCCAAAAACATATCCATATGTCAAATTTGAGTTGAATGTGTTGTACCATTGGGGAGATAATAAACGGAAACTAAAAATTTCATAGTACTTTCAAAGTGAAAGGGGCATAACTCTGCCAAAAATCATTGAACCATGACCAAATTTGAACTTGACCTGCACATTCCTTTGACGCATCCGTATGTCAAGTTTGAGTTGAATGTGTTGTACCTTTGGGGAGATAATGAACAGAAACTGAAAATTTCATATTATTTTCAAAGTAAAAGGGGCATAACTCTGCCAAAAATCATCGAACCATGACCATATTCGAACTTGACCTGTATTTTCTCATGACATATCCATATGTCAAGTTTGAGTTGAATGTGTTGTACCGTTGGGGAGATAATGAACGGAAACTGAAAATTTCATATTATTTTCAAAGTAAAAGGGGCATAACTCTGCCAAAAATCATCGAACCATGACCAAATTCGAACTTGACCTGTATTTTCTCATGACATATCCATATGTCAAGTTTGAGTTGAATGTGTTGTACCGTTGGGGAGATAATGAACAGAAACTGAAAATTTCATATTATTTTCAAAGTAAAAGGGGCATAACTCTGCCAAAAATCATCGAACCATGACCAAATTCGAACTTGACCTGTATTTTCTCATGACATAGCCATATGTCAAGTTTGAGTTGAATGTGTTGTACCGTTGGGGAGATAATGAACGGAAACTGATATTTCATATTATTTTCAAAGTAAAAGGGGCATAACTCTGCCAAAAATCATCGAACCATGACCAAATTCGAACTTGACCTGTATTTTCTCATGATATATCCATATGTCAAATTTGAGTTGAATGTGTGCAACCGTTCTTAAGATAATGAACGGAAACTGATGATGACGGAATGACAGAATGACCGAAGGACGGAAGGACGGAAAGGACGGAAGGATGGAAGGAAGGAAGGACGGAATGACGGAACAGGGTAACACTATATGCCCCGGCCATTACATGGCGGGGGCATAAAAAATAGTTTTATGAAAACTGCAAAAGGGATTATCAAAGATTCGAACTTGGCCTACTAGGTCACAACTTCGTCCTACTTACCACCTGTAGGCCATCAAGCAATATTAATTGATTTAATATCGAGATCTATACTATCAATAAAATCTTTAGCATAAATCATAATAAGTTACGTAAACTAACGAAACACCTCCTGAAAATGAGTCTTTGGTCAATATTGCCAGACAATACTTGCTTATTTAATAATCATAGCAGTTCCTTGACAATATTGCTAAGCGAGTTTGCTTCATATATGATGTTTTATTGTGAATAAACAGTTACCAAACATATTGTTCCTCTTTTCTTTATACTTGAACCATTAATTAGATGACCGTTGATTATTTGGCGGTAATTATCGGATTCTGAAGTATACAAAACGGATTTCGATGTCTGGTATAACGGTATATGTAAAAGGTAGAATTACAAGTAGAATTACAAGAATATCACTCGCCTTACAAAATTAATCAAAATTATGAAATAAAAAAAATGCTAGAAATGAAACACCATTAATCAACTTATGTTTCATATAGTTAAAAGAAATAATAAAAAAATAGTTTTATGAAAACTGCAAAAGGGATTATCAAAGATTCGAACTTGGCCTACTAGGTCACAACTTCGTCCTACTTACCACCTGTAGGCCATCGAGCAATATTAATTGATTTAATATCGAGATCTATACTATCAATAAAATCTTTAGCATAAATCATAATAAGTTACGTAAACTAACAAAACACCTCCTGAAAATGAGTCTTTGGTCAATATTGCCAGACAATACTTGCTTATTTAATAATCATAGCAGTTCCTTGACAATATTGCTAAGCGAGTTTGCTTCATATATGATGTTTTATTGTGAATAAACAGTTACCAAACATATTGTTCCTCTTTTCTTTATACTTGAACCATTAATTAAACTGATATTTTCTTATATTTATGATAATACAGTCATTTTCTATCCGGCGACTTGATGCTTTAGCATCAAAATCTCTACTTGTGCTGATTTTTCCCAGCCATTTATTGTCAATATAGACACCAGTGGTTTAGGCTTAGGAGCTATTTTATACCAGAAGGTAGATGGCATGGAATGAGTTGTGGCCTATGCTAGAAGAGGATTACGTCCAAATGAGCGAAACTATCAAGCTCACAAACTTGAATTTCTTTCTTTGAAATGAGCTGTGGTAGATAAGTATTACAATTATCTGTATGGTAACCAATTTCTGGTATGTACGGATAATAATCCTTTAATTAACATACGTTTTTACAACTGCCAAGCTCGATGCTCAATCTCATCGTTGGTTAGCTGCTCTTTCAGCTTACAACTTTACCATTCAATATTCTTCTGGAAAACACAATATTGATGCTGATATCTTGTCCAAATTACCAGGTGTTACAGAATGTGATAATGAAAAACAAAATTTTCTATATCCTGACATTCTAAAAGCTTTATTTCAAGCTGCTCTTGCTGATGTTAGGGAGCTTCCTGTCATTGAGTGTGTTTCTGTTTCTCAACATGTACTGAACAATAATCCAAGTGATAATTTTGATTCTGGTACCTATCTTAGTGACATAGATTGGCATGTTGAGCAGTCGAAGGATAGTTCTACTTCTAGAGTCCTTGATATTGTGAAAGCCAGTCATAAGTTGACAAGGCGCCAAAACGCCTTAGAACCCAAAAGTAAGACAGTACTTACGGGAATGGCCTTCTCTGTTTGTCAAAGATGACAATTTGTATATAAATGGTTTTGTTAATGGGCACCCTGTTATACAGCTTGTTGTTCCAAGTGTTTTTTTATGACATCATATTCTCTGGACTTCATGATGAAGCAGGCCACCAGGGCCGGGATCTAACCACATCTTTGATAAAATCTAGGTTCTTTTGGCCAGGTTGAGATAAGTTTGTTGATCAGCGTGTGCATGGATGTCCAAGGTGTATTCATCGCAAGTCATCTACTGGTTTAGGTGGATATGAGAATATCCTGGTGATAACAGACCACTTCACCAGGTTTGCACAGGCAATTCCCACAGGTAAATTATAGGAATTTACTCCTACCATTTCTAGGACTCCCACTCAACAGTCCAAAGGAGAATATTTCCTCCAATGAATCTTGCAATCCCCTTAACAGGTCTGTGAGTTCATCAAATATTACAAAATTTGATTTGCCCTCTTTAAGTTCTTCCACTTAGAAGTATGTTCAAAACCCATGGAAGTCTTCTTTAAATCCCAGTGCTGAACCATTTTATCCAAATCGTCTTACCCTTTTCAAGAAAAAACCTGCATGGCTGTCATCCACTGATTGGATAACTTCATTATATTGCTGAAATTAAGTTATAACACTGTTTGATATAATGTTTCTATTAATGTTGATAAAAGTTTATTATCTGTTTATGTTTGCTGATAACATTTGAACATATTTGATGAATTCATGTTTTCTATTATTTCCAGGTACGCATAAGTGCAGGTGTGACTGTATGTTATATATGGTAATCTGTTTTTAGGTGTACTTTAAGATAAATCAGCCAATATGTTGTTGAACAGTACACATGTGTTTTGTTTCAGATGTGAAGTTCTTGATACACCAGTACACTTAACAAAAGTTCTAACCGATCACTTTTTAAATTTTGATTATTTTATAACGGGTCAATAGATCCTTATAAAATTTTGCAGAGGTGATTTTTGTGTCATTTTCTACCGATTTGTGGAATGAAACATAATTAAATACGGTTCCATGCACTCACGCGGGAGACAGGGCGCGGTTTACACATTTTGGCACGAAATGTTCGTGCAGAGCGTGGTGAGTATTAAATTTTACATTGCATAAATCCTTGTTAACTTTATAAGTGAAAAAACATAAAACATGGCACGAATGTCGATGCAGGATCGTGCCATAGCAGTTGGAATGTTGAATGCTGGAGCCTCTATCAGACAGGTGGCTGTTCATAAAAATATTTATTTTTTTAAATATCAATAATATCAATACAGTATTATCTAAATAGAAAAATGTTATAGTTTTATTATTCTCAATATGTTCATTCTCTTCGAAATAAAATAAAAGTCGGATCTATTGGTATTATTCTTTTTCATATATAAGCGAAAACTCAGGGTGATCGGTTAGAACTTTTGTTCAGTGTAGAATATTTGGATTCTTATGCGCAGATAGTTGCTTTCAAACATTTTGTGCCACAATAATACGTTATAGATTAATGTTTGTCATAATAGAACATATAAATAATCAAAAGATTGGATTATAATAAGCAATTATGATTGAATCTAAATAATTTCATGAGTATATTACACCTGATACTCAAACTGAATCTGTCTTGATATCGAGAGAGCAAGGTGGTTCATTTACTATTGGTTACTGTAGTGTTATTACCAGTTACATAGTTATGTAGTATTTTAAGTAGTTTTCCAACAGGTATAGTATTTCTGAAGTAGTGCCATGGATACAGCTGCATAGTTTGCAGTTTGTGTTTGAAATGTCAGGACAACATTTTTCCTGTGAGGGGAACAAGGATGTCACAGGTTCATATGCGTACATGTATACATGTGTTATTGTTAGTCATTGAAATTGCATTAGTTGTATAAGAGAAGTAGGTCCGGACAAACTTTAAAAAAAAGAAAATTATTGAAGGGCCATAACTCTTACAAAAATCATTGAACCGGAAAATGCTGACAATATGCACAACTAGACTTGGTACTGATCATTCCTGTAAAGTTTGGATGAAATTGCACCAATAGTTTATGAGGAGTAGTCTGGACAAGTTTTGTGACGGACGGACAGACAGACAGTGTACAACTAGACTTGGTACTAATCATTCCTGTAAAGTTTGGATAAAATTGCACCAGTAGTTTATGAGGAGTAGTCCGGACAAGCTTTTGTGTATCTGGCAACACACAGAAAAAGACACCTTTTTATCAAAGGGCCATAACTCGGCCAAAATCATTCAACCGGAAAACCCGTGCAATATGCGCAAGGACTTGAGCTAAAGTTTCATTGAAATTGCATTAGTGGAATAAGAGAAGTAGTCCGGACAAACTTTAAAAATAAAAATTATGAAAGGGCCATAACTCTTACAAAAATCATTGAACCGGAAAATGCTGACAATATGCACAACTAGACTTGGTACTGATCATTCCTGTAAAGTGTGGATGAAATTGCACCAGTAGTTTATGAGGAGTAGTCCAGACAAGTTTTGTGACAGATGGACGTTCTGACGGACGGACAGACGGATGTTCTCACAGGACAGTAATTATGTAGCTACTCTATTGTTCTCTCTATTGTTCTTTTTAGCCACACAAAAGAAAATAGCCACATGAAAGCATTACACAATGAATGACATCAAAGCCTTCCGACTTCCCTTCGCGGCGTGCACGTCGCTCGGAAGGCATAGGTCACACCAGATGGGTGACCTAGTTAGGTCACTTAGCTGGCGTGACCTAACCAACGGCGAGGGGTGTGGCCCTAAAGAGAGCTGCTGCTCCCGGAAGAGGTGCCTTTCCTCTATTGTCAACCATTGTTCAACAAGCGAGGAATTGGGTCCTAGAGAAGGTCTACGACGAACGACAGCATGAAAAGACCTCTGTCGCGGCTCGACGACGTCGACGACGTTGCAGGCGAATAAGTCCTCCCTTGCAGGCTCTACGACCAGCAATCGTAATAGAGGCCGACTAGTCTGGGACATATGGGAAACCGGCGCCCAGTATAAATAAAACCTAAAACAACAAAAAATGACATCAAAGAGAAAGAACAGTTACATATTGTCCCTCTAGCAACATAATTACTGTCCTGTGAGTGCGGACGGACAGACGGACGGAGAGGTGATCCCTATATGTCTCCACTACTCCGTAGAGGCGACACAAAAATATTTGAATGCGCATAATTTGTGTATTTATAGGTTAATTGGTAGATTGTTTTAATGCCCTGATTCATACTTTCTATTTTGTCATTCATCATTTTCATTGATATTTTGCATTCTGCACTATTTTGAAAGATTTTGTTGGCCCAAGAGTTAATTCATTGTTTTAAAAAATTTTGAAAGAGCAAATTGTGTTTTAAGCCGCGGTAAAGGTTTTCCAAACCCGGTCAATTGAATCCTTTCATTTGGCTTCGACAATTTTTCCAACTGGGACACTTATGTAATTTATTCACATTCCGTAACTGTAAATAGTAAGATACTGGAAAAGTTATTACCCTACCCCGTTTTATGTTATAAGGTTTATTTTTCTCACAAAAAATATGTGAATTTTTGCATGGGGAAAGATTTGCGAAAATGATTTCTGGAATTTAATACAGTTTTTGTGATACCAATAATTAAGCAGGTACATGTTAAAAATATGCTGCTATTGTAATTGTTCTATTCAGTTGTTTAATACCTTTATTGTTCATATAATTGTTTGAAATATACATTGTCAGTTTGATAAAGGACCTGATCACACATTTCTTTGTCATATTTTGAAACATTCTTTTGTTATTTTGAATAACCTATTGTGTTATTAATACATATATTGTTTCATTAAAACAATCACAAATTTTGTGATTTCTTAAGACCAAACTTTAAACAAACAAGCAACGAGAAAAATAAATCTCAGAACCTGAACAGTCAAACTTATTCATGTAAGCTGCTGTATGAACAAGAGCGATCAGTAATCACATGTGTCGCCTCATAATGGCCAATTTCATGTTGGGACAAATTTTGTGACAGACGGACAGTGCACAACTAGACTTGGTACTGATCATTCCTGTAAAGTTTGGATAAAATTGCACCAGTAGTTAAAGTAGTAAAAATTATGAAAGGGCCATAACTCTGACAAAAATCATTGAACCGGAAAATGCTGACAATATGCACAATTAAACTTGGTACTGATTATTCCTGTAAAGTTTGGATGAAATTGCACCAGTAGTTTATGAGGAGTAGTCCGGACAAGCTTTTGTGTATCTGGCAACACACAGAAAAAAAACACCTTTTAATCAAAGGGCCATAACTCGGCCAAAAATCATTCAACCGGAAAACCCGTGCAATATGCGCAAGGACTTGAGCTACAGATCAATCCTGTAAAGTTTCATTGAAATTGCATTAGTGGTATAAGAGAAGTAGTCCGGACAAACTTTAAAATTAAAAATTATTAAAGGGCCATAACTCTGACAAAAATCATTGAACCGGAAAATGCTGACAATATGCACAACTAGACTTGGTACTGATCATTCCTGTAGAGTTTGGATGAAATTGCACCAGCAGTTTATGAGGAGTAGTCCGGACAAGTTTTGTGACGGACGGACGGACAGACAGACAGACGGACAGACAGACGACGGAGAAGTGATCCCTATATGTCGCCACTACTCCGTAGAGGCGACACAAATATGTGTTTAAGAAAGTTCGTCTACAAAGAAATCATCTTTGCGCAATCAAATGTTTGCAAATGTTTTCAATTCGCAAATATCGCAAATATTTCCATGTTGCAAAAGTAACTACTTATGCAGTACTTACCAAGTCAAAGATGCTTGGCCTGGCCTGGTTCCCAATGTGTAGCAAATCCTTGAATCCTTTTGTTATAGCTAGAGCCATTCTAGTGCCCTTTCTCTCTAACAATGCATTGGTAGCTACAGTTGTTCCCATTCGTATCCACTCTATATTGGACACATCAATAGGCACATCTGATGCAAATCTATTTCCAGTTTCCTGACAAGTAAAATGGTTTCCTGCGGTGAACATTTTAATGATATAAAGATATTTCATTTAACTATTTTCAACATTTTTTGGGGGGAATAAATAAACATTTGTATTAGGAATATAGTTGACAATTGAATAAACAATCAATATAGAAGAAGGTCTTTGGAAACTGGTGACCGTTGAAGACCGGAGAAGGTTGAACATAAAACAATTATTTCTTTTTAAGAAAATGCATAAACAGGGCTGGGAATCAAAACTGCGTCGTATCCTACAAAATGTAAACGAACGCCGCCATCTTGGAGCGAAAAATGTATGTTTTAATTATATACTCGTTTTCAGAGTTCACCATAAACTTCCGAACATAATTTTGGATCATTTACTAAACTTTCATTAAAAAGACTGCATTTTGGTAAACTATTTAAATTATGTGCTAGGTATGCTAATAACGTCCAACAACATTTCTTGTTTACGACTTAAGTCAAATGCAGAGGTCACTCATTGGTTTCATAAAAATGGAAATGTAATACAATTCTATTAAGGCTGCGTTTTTCGGTCGCATTTTATTACCTATCATAAGCATCTACAAATTCCAAAAAGCTGTATCAAATGCAATATACCGGTACATTGAAACACGTGATCGCACAACCATATGACAACGTTTTCTAGTGTTGCCTTAGCATGCTTATAAACTTGTTCCCATGAGTTCGAAATGGGAGTGATTACTATTTTTGATACAAAATTCAATATTCCAGTGTAACCTCTCCTGGACCCTGTATTAATCAGGAATGACCTTTTTTTTAAAAAAAGGAAAGAAATTCAAATTTTGAAAAGGTCTCTCGCTATCGGGAGAGAGCTAGCCTACCTTTGTTACTTGTAATTAGCAATAATTTCCGTCAATTCCGTTATTAGTTTATTACTTATGTCTTTTACGTGCCGATTTTATTGTATTCATTTTCTTAATAATCGGTGAGGACAGATGAGATTGATTATTTGAAACTGAACATTAAATTTTTAAAATCATATTATAAATGGTTAAGCTACAATATATTTTTCCAATTATTATCATTCTTTTCCATCAAAAACTTTAAATTTTCAAAATCGAGTTACATATATGATACAACTACAAATTATTTTGTAAAGAAGTTGTCCGTTTTGCAAAGGTATTTTTACGCTGTGCACCGATAAATTTGATACAGATATAGGCAGACATGATCTTACAACAGTATTGAAGAAGTACAGAAAATTTAGACTAGACTAGAGGCATGACATCTTAACATACCTTCATACTAAAGTGTGATTTTTATTTGATAATGAATTGCCTGAAAACTTAAGCAAAAGTTTTCAGAAAATGACTTCACGGAGGATTACCCCCTGTTTACATTGGAAATTTCTCTGTTAGTCATACCGAAATAAGAAGTTTAAATGTTATTCTCTTTATAATTAATTCAAATATTTATAATCTTAAAACTTCACACCAGAAGTTAATAAAACAAAGCTGTACGTACAGGACAGCAAATTTTTTGCTCGACTATTCTTAGTGCTTTTATTTATAGTTTAAAGGAGCCCTTTGAACAATGTTGAAATTTTTTAAACCACAAAAGGCCTTTTTTTTTTCCATATAAATTCAATGTTTCATAGGCCTTAGATGAAGAGTTTTTGCCTAAATAATGCAGTATTTGGCTTGACCTATTCAGAAGGTAATGTCACAAGGGTGATTGAGAAATAAAAACTAAATTACCTCAGAACATGAAGAATACATAAATTTTGACAGAAAAAGGTTCAAAGGTTGTTTTAATTTTTTTCAGAAACAGATTATTTTAAAATTTGAACATAAAGGAAAAAAGGAAAAATTTCAGTATTATTAAGTAACAGTTCAAGTTAACAAAACCCTTACATGAATTTCAATTTTAAGTTAAAAGGCGGAAAGAAAAATCAAAACAATAAATGCTATAAAATGGATCTTTGTTACCTAACCAATTATTACCTAAAAAAGAAAAGTGAAATTATTTAAATAAAGAAAATCCCAATGCGAAATTTTAATGTTTCAGCAAATTTTCAAAACTTTTCTTGAACATTTGTTTTTAATTGAATTTTAGGAGCGAATTTAAATGGCTTTTTAATTATTTCAAAAAAAAATTTAATTGGCGAAAATTTTTAAAATTTGTTCATTCGCCTTTTTTTTCCCCCAAAGTTTAGAAAATAAACAAGGGAAAATATTGCTTAATTTTTGGTTTTCGTCTTCCCTTTCCCCTTTTTTCGTTCCAAAATGGCGGCGTTTGTTTACATTTTATAGGATACGACGCAGTTTTGATTCCCAGCCCTGATAAATAGGCCTACCATTTTATGAATAATTCCGAGCAAAAAATAAATAAAGTAAACACACAAGTTTACGCAGAAAATATCTCTATTTATTATGGCAGATGCCACTACGAATATTTTAATTTTGTAGATTTTCAGTATAAACAATTTGTTAAATTTGATAGATATTAAAGAAACATTGATAATTTTCAAACACTACATTCAAGTTTTTCCACCTTAAACGGTAAAATAATTATAGAAAATTAGAAATATCCCGTAATAGTTTTTTGTTCTTAATTAGGTGTAATTCGGACTAATTCCCTACATGTAAATCTGTAACGTACCGGCAAACGGTATTTAGCTAGGTTTTCGAAAAGGTCTATTAACCAATCATGTACAGTTTACAGATCACATGCTCCTCCATGTACCGAAAACAGGTCACGTGCTCCACCATGCCTCAAAAGTTAAACGCGTACCAATACGGTCTCCAGACCGCAGGGAATAATATAATTCATTTAGTTGCAATATTAAAATCTTTAAAAAAGAGGACCATTATGGCCCTTATAATCGCTCACCTTATTATTGATGCTCTTAATACTATTAGCAATGATTGAAAGACAGATAAATGCCATTAACTTAAACTGATATAACATTCATATCTGAAATAGTGCAAATGTTAATAAGGTTTTTTTCATATATGCCTTTTTATGTGCTGTGATGTTAAGGAACATATATTTGAAGTTTGAAGTGGATACATTAAGAAATAAAGAAGTTGCAGTAAAAAAAAAAATTAATGAATAAAGAAGTTGCAGTAAAAAAATAAATATTTTTAATGAAAAATCTTAATCCAATGGAAGTTTTGCCAGAGTTATCAACCTTGTCACATAAGATGTGGTTGATGATAAGGAAAAGCATTATGATTTGAAGTTTGAAGTTGATGCTTTAAGAAAAAAAAATGTATATGTAAAAAATATTTTACTGTAAAATTACTGCATAAAAATCTTAAACTGAAATCAGGACACAGACGCTGGGTGAGGACAAGTCTCAATATATATGTCATATAGATAGCTGCATATGAAAAAAAAAAATGTTCTTTGTATCTGATTTATTTAATAACAATGATTTATGATGTTATAGTCTGGAAAAAAAACTGGATACCTACGTACATGTAGCCTGGAACAGTATTTCACTGTTGCAGCTGTTTATACTGCATAAAATACTTTTTTTGGCATGGACTGCATAATTCAGTTGTAATATTAACATAAATCATTTAAACTTTATATTATTTATTTATTTTTTTGGTCTACAAACCAAAATTTTCTTCAAAAAATATTTTCTAAAACAGGTTGGGGGGCGTCCGTGGCCGAGTGGTTATGGTCTTTGACTTCAAACCACTTGCCCCTCACCGCTGTGGGTTCGAATCCCGACAGGGACTTTGGATTTTTTCATGTGAGGAAGCTATTCAGCTAGCTTACGTAAAGTCGGTGGTTCTACTCAGGTGCCCGTTCGTGCCTGAAATTATGCCCGGAAGGGCACCTGAGGTCTTCCTCCACCAGTAAAGCTGGAACGTCGCAATATGACCTGCACTGTGTCGATGTGGCATAAAACCTAAAACAAACAAAACAAACAAAAACAGGTTGGATAACTTTTTGGTGGTCCCTTCCTATAAAATTGCATGACCCGCTTTTGGACAACTCGGTGCAATTCATTTGAATAGCGCTATCAAAATAATTCCTCAAGTTTTTTTTAAACGGTTGGTGTTGCAGGTAGATAACATATTGGGCATCAAATATCTACCAGCTGTGATCCAATATCTTTCGAGTTTTTATGATAAATAAGGCAAATATTGCAAATTTGCGTTGTCAAAGGCATTAAAATTTCACGAGAAACGGAAACGCTTGGTTAATCATCTGAGTGAATCTGATATGAATTACACGGATGTTTACATTTTTTTTCCGCTGTCAAGTAGCTAACATCCTAATGCACATGCCTGTTAGGTAAAAACATTTTTAAGCTCAAAACTGAATATTTCGTTAAATTACTGACTGATCTGTTATTGGCTATGATCCGCTATTGGCTAAAAATGCTACGACGGATGGACGGAAAGACCCCAGGGGTATAACATAATATAAGCAATTTTTTTAGGGCATATAATTAATGTACTCAATATTAGTGATCATCCTATGAAGTTTGACAGTTGTAAAACTGTTAACAATATCACGGATTTATATTTCAAGGATCGGACACTATCGTTTAGCTTAAAATCTCGTCGCGCGGTGCGTGGAATAGCACTTTGTATAAAGGTGGATGGCAACGCGCCGAATGCGAAATATGACAGATTTTCACAAGAGTATGTGGTGTTATTGCAGCTTTGTGAAAAATTACACACATATGAATGTATTGATACAGTATTATTTTGCATTGCTAAAGTATTAATATATGAAAATATGCTGATAGAAGGCTGCAACGCTGAGTTAAACTAGAAATGTGTCCATAGGACAAGGATGCCCCCACACGCCACTGTTCTGTCAATCTTATGACTCTAGGTCAAATATTTTTTGGACTACATGTGCCACAAGTTGAAAACTAAAAATCAACAAAGGGCCATAATTCTGTTAAATTTGGTTGCAGCAAAAATTCCTTCCTTTACTACCATCTACACATTAAGGTTGTTAATCCCTGGAAGTTTAAGCAAAATCTGCCATCTGGTTTAAGAGTAGTTGCGTTAACAAAATTTCTACATAGTATATAATGAAAACATCAACAAAGGGCCATAATTCTGTTAAATTTGGTCGCAGCAAAAATTCCTTCCTTTACTGCCATCTACACATTAAGGTTGTTCATCCCTGGAAGTTTAAGCAAAATCTGCCATCCGGTTTAAGAGGAGTTGCGTTCACAAAATTTCTACATAGTATATAGTGAAAAAATCAACAAAGGGCCATAATTCTGTAAAATTTGGTCGCAGCAAAAATTCCTTCCTTTACTACCATCTACACATTAAGGTTGTTCATCCCTGTAAGTTTAAGCAAAATCTGCCATCCGGTTTAAGAGGAGTTGCGTTCACAAAATTTCTACATAGTATCTAGTGAAAAAATCAACAAAGGGCCATAATTCTGTTAAATTTGGTCGCAGCAAAAATTCCTTCCTTTACTACCATCTACACATTAAGGTTGTTCATCCCTGTAAGTTTAAGCAAAATCTGCCATCCGGTTTAAGAGGAGTTGCGTTCACAAGATTTCGGGACGGACGGACAGACTGACTGACGGACTGACTGACGGACGGACAAGTGCAACGCTATATGCTCCCACATTGTGGGGGCATAAAAAGTACCTAATTTAAAAATATTGACACCCTTTTACTTCAAGCACAAATTATTACCACGATTCAGATAATTATTTTTTACATGGTTTCATGGTTGCATTGCAAAAAAATGTTTCTTGATTGCTTAATAACCTTTAAAGAAATTCATGTTTGAAATTTGTCTTTATTTCTGTGAATTATTTCCAAATGATTTGTATTTGATTACTGAATATTAGTATAAATATAGTAAATATTCTACTTATTAGTGTTACTGTGTGTTAAATATATTTTCAGATCATTCAAGACAAGCGTTCATATATAGATGAATTCATTAGATTGGCAAGGAAGAAACTTTTATTGGCACACAGAACAGCTGTTTTATAATATTATTTTTTATTTTCAAACAGAATTTTTTCATAGTTATGATTATCCTTCACAATTCACGTAAAATGATTTATTTGTCATATGTTTATTTTCATTATTTCTCAAAGAAAGGCTATACAAATCTAGTTGTATATTTTCAATTTCATTAATAAATGTTAATAAAGAAAATAGATTTACATTGTATTTATATATATCCTCTTCAGAATCATTTTCTTATTACACATACCATGGACTGTAGTTAAAGACCGAGCACATACAAAATATACATTCAAATTCTATTTGTTTTTGAAGATTGAGTGTCGCAATTATCACATGTAACCCGGTAATGAAAGTTTGAAAATAAAGTTTTTCAATTATCTCTTGTTACCTGGTAATTAACCCCCTTCAAAAGTAATTAAACTTCAAAGAAAGTTAAGCGATGTGTAAAAAATAATCAACAGTTACTTTTATTTCGCATAATACTGACTCAACACTTGTAAAGATTTTATTGTTTCTTCTTAGCTGTTAAAAAAAAATCCAAAAAAAAAAGGGGGATTTTTATTTTTTTTTAGCGTTATACATTAAAAAATCAGGGGGGGGCATGGGTAAATAAGAAAGAATAATTAAAATATACGAGTGACAATAAAAAGGCCGGAATCGTGACAGCCACACGAGAGTACTTTACTGTTATGATGATTGTCTACTTCACTGCACCGACATTTGAAAACAGATTTACAAAAAAAAATAATGATATTAATGATGAAGGAAATTTAAATATTTTATGAAAATGGCATTATTGACAATATCAACAATATTTTGTATTAACAAGACATGGCGTCAACATGGCCATCCCCCGCCGAATGGGTTTGCTCATTGGAAGAATGTATATGTAGTAGAGCAGATAAATCAATTTTAAGAGGCCTTTTGGTAATGAAAACTGATGGCTGAAGTGATTACAGATTTGAAACCTATATGAATACTGATGGCTGAAAATAACAAAGGGCAATAACTGAAAAAATAATGCAGGGTAGGTCATCATTCTTGTGTGCTGCACCCCTCCTCAGTAAAATCTATCAACCAATGAAGTTTCAAGTTGATACCTCAAATACAAATAGCTCTGGACAAAATAGTATGAAAAAGAAAAATGGGCAATAACTTAAATATTTTATAGGGAAGAGTTATTATTCTTGTGCACAGCATTCCTCCTCAATAAGATCTATCCACCTATGACATTTCATGTTGACATCTCAAACACTTTTGAGTTATGCTCCACTCAGGTGAAAAATTAAGTATGAAAAATAACAAAGGGCAATAACTCAAAAATTATGAAAGGTAGAGTTATCATTCTTATGCACTGCACGCCTCCTGAGTGAGATCTATGCACCTATGAAGTTTCATGTTAATATCTCAAAGGCTTTTTGAGTTATGCTCTGGACAAAAATTAATTTTGAAAAGTAACAAAGGGCAATTACTCAAAAATTATGCAGGGTAGAGTTATCATTCTTGTGCACTGCACTCCTCCTCAATGAGGTCTATCCACCTATGAAGTTTCAAGTTGATACCTCAAATACTTTTTGAGATACGCTCCGGACAAAAATGTCGGACGGAAGGACGGACGGATGGACTTTCTTACAGGACAGTAATTATGTGGCTATTCTATTGTTCTCTCTATTGTTCTTTTTAGCCACGCAAAAGAAAATAGCCACATAAAAGCATTACGGAATGAATGACATCAAAGAAAAAGAACAGTTACCTATTGTCCCTCTAGCCACATAATTACTCTCCTGTGAGTGCGGATGGACAGACGGAAGGACAGACGGACAGAGACTATTTCTATATCCCCCGCCCCCTTTCGATGGGGGATAAAAAATGAATAAATTTACTACACGTGTTGAGTGAATTGTAAAGCACGCAATACATTACCCGTAAAACAATTGTGCGTCAATTAATTTGACTACATAACCCCATAAATCTTAAATATTGCATTTTTGATCATCTGTGAATAACTTACATCGGTTTCTTTTTTATTTTGAAATTGAATTTATTATGTTACCCTAATACCTGCTTTTTATATAAATATGCTTTTTATGTTAATTTACCGCGGATTTCGTCAAGTTAATTTGTTAATTGTCGTTGCAGACAAATATTTTGTATCTTCAAAAAACAAATAAGATATTTGTATTAAACAAGTATTTTTTCTTCAAAATAAACTTTAAATTTCCAAAATCGGATAATAAATGGAAAAGCTATATGGTATTTTCTAAAGTAGGTATCCGTTGGGAACGGGCATTAATGCTTTAGCGCCGGTAAATTATCGATCGGTGTACCTTTATCGGGTGCGCGACACGATATTAAAGCATTTATATAGGGTTAACTGGGAGTATCCGATCCCTGTAATATAATCCGTGACAATATTAATTTCATTTGATATTGACCTATGACCTTGTGTCCCCAATATAGATATGGATCTTTTATTCAATATAATATACACTACAGCCTCATTATAACGCTCATGTTGGGGTCCAATGTCTCAAAACCGTGTTCTAACGAGGCTCTCATTAGAACGCTCATTGCAAAATTACCGCATTACCCCACCCACCACCTATATATATAACGCTGACGATTTTTACTTACTGTTCAAAGAATATCGACATTATCTTTTTCTAAAACAATTCAATGATGTAAACAAAATATTACATTCACAAATAATACTAATTATTTTTAAAAGAAACAAAAAACTTTCGAAAGAAAAACACATAAATCATGAATGTAAGTGTAAACAGTTAGCCATTACTGTACTGGCGCTTGATTAACTAGCGGACGCAACTAAAGCTGGACTGTAAAATACACTGTAATTTACAGTCCAGCTTTAGTTGTGTCCCCTAGTTAATCAAACGTCATTTACTTCCTGTCTCGGCCATTCTATTTACAGTGCAGGGTTTTAAATTGATATTGGGCTTGTGTGGGTTATTTAATTCGGCGAGGTTTACAGTACATGTCACAGATATGTGTGTGAATTTTAGATTATTTATACTCACCAACAGTTGCCCATGTCACAGTTATGATATGAATTTGAGATTTTGGAAACAATTTGATGCCTGACTGATGGACAGGTAAAACAAGACTAGAAATGTGTCCATAGGACACGGATGCCCCCACACGCCACTGTTCTGTCAATCTTATGACTCTAGGTTAAATATTTTTTGGACTACATGTGCAACAAGTTGAAAACTAAAAATCAACAAAAGGCCATAATTCTGTTAAATTTGGTCAAAGCAAAAATTCCTTCCTTTACTATCATCTACACATTAAGGTTGTTAATCCCTGAAAGTTTAAGCAAAATCTGCCATCCGGTTTAAGGAGTTGCGTTCACAAAATTTCTACATAGTATATAATGAAAAAATCAACAAAGGGCCATAATTCTGTTAAATTTGGTTGCAGCAAAAATTCCTTCCTTTACTGCCATCTACACATTAAGGTTGTTCATCCCTGGAAGTTTAAGCAAAATCTGCCATCCGGTTTAAGAGGAGTTGCATTCACAAAATTTCTACATAGTATATAGTGAAAAAATCAACAAAGGGCCATAATTCTGTAAAATTTGGTCGCAGCGAAAATTCCTTCCTTTACTACCATCTACACATTAAGGTTGTTCATCCCTGTAATTTTAAGCAAAATCTGCCATCCGGTTTAAGAGGAGTTGCGTTCACAAGATTTCGGGACGTACGGACGGACTGACGGACGGACGGACAAGTGCAACGCTATATGCTCCCACATTGTGGGGGCATAACTCCCATATTGTGGGGGCATAAAAAGAGCGGATAAATGCTAACCTGGGCATGTATTTCACGCCTTTGGCACTCATAATTTTTTTAATGTCCTAATTACAATTGTTTATTGTACTTGACCAGGTCTAGTATATCGCCAGATTAGTGCATGATGCACAAATTGGTACATAATACACAAATTGGTGTATTCAATCATACACTGATCGGTGAATAAAAATGTTGATAAATGCATTTCTGTAAATAATTTGTTGTTTATTTATAATCATGTTTTGGCACCTGCACACAACATTGATAATAGTCTGTTTTATTGACAAAGAATAAACACAACTTCTGATCTAAATGAACTTCAGAAGATTTTAATGTTTTCATCCAATGAAATATTGTAACTTTCAGACATAAATTTATTTCCATATTTCATATCTAGTTATTATTCTAATCAGGTATACTTAGTTTTAAAATTGTCTCTTGACTGGAAAGTAAAAAAATAACCACTTCCATTTTTGGGATGCACCAATTAGTGTATCATGCAGATTTTCAAAAAAGTGCAAGAATTGCCAGTGTTTACATCAATATCTTTAGTTTCAGGATATTTCTATGGATATTATCCACTGCGGTATACCGTACCCCGGATATTGCTCGATATTATGAGGACTTTCATCCCATTTCGCGACTTTGAACGAGAAAGGAGGTAAGTTCAGTGACGATATTTAGTCATTTGGAATTGGTTTGATATAAATTTTATAGAAAAACAAATACTTCGATAATTTCTCTAGTTGCTGAAACCCAAAAAATGTTGAGAAATAGCTTTGAAATGTAATTAGGAGGTAAAATTCGTCTCTTTGCTCACGTGATAAATGAGCTCGGATCAGTCAAATTTGATGTTTTTGTGCATATACTTCTTTAAAAGAAAAACTTGAATCGAGTGAAATGTGATAATGATGATAATGTTTATGATGTAAATGTTCAATCAACAATAGAACCCCAGATGACAGTGCATTTTGAGAATAAATACACATGTCAGTGTACCGAGTATTGCGTTGGAGTTGCCCGATGGTGTCACGAGTATTGCTTTTTAGTGTAACGAGTATTGGTTATCAATAAAGAGTAAATGCAAGTAGTAAACACAAAGTATTTACCACATTTAATTTTAAATATTTCTTATTGTGTATACTTATTTACACTATAAGTGCAGAATATGCAGAGTTCGGAGGTACTTTACTGGAAACATCTGCAAATAATCCAGATTTTCATTCCTGCTCATGAAAAATCTCAGTCGAACGAACTCAGCAATTTTCTGTGTTTACAAAGTTCTCGTTGCTATCGAAGGATCAACCTTTCCAGAATTTGTTAATAAATATTGCATATCTTACTTTAAATAGTAAAAAAAGCATCCAAAGTGCATTAATGCTGCCTCAAGATTGTCAATATTAGATGGTATTGAGCAAGTGTGCCAATATCTATTATCAACCGACTTCCTACTATGCCAAAAATCCATATAAAGGTAACTTTCGGTCATTTTGTACCTGCACTCTAGCAACGGCAGACCGTCTGCACATGAAATGTGTTACGTCATTAGCAGTGAGTTAACGTATGACTGCCGAGCGGGTACAGCTCAAAAAATCGAATAATGGATTTTGATAAGATTATGATAAAGGGCAGCAGATGCAATAAGAAGGTTATGTTCCTTATTACCTTTTACCTCATAAAGGCGTGTTTTAGGGCTGTTTTGTGCTGTCCTGTTTTTGTTTGGGGTCCGCCTGGACTCCTTGCCACTGGTTCGTGTTGCTGGGTCGTAGGGGGGTTGCGTTCATTGAACGCCGCCTTTCCTTTCCTTTTCTTGTTTATCATATTTGAAGGCTTTACACCCCACCCCTTTTGAGGCCTCAAATAGTGTAAAACATGCGCTATTTAGAAATTTTGAGTTTGAGAAATGTTGTTAAAAAGAGTGATCACTTTTTCGGCGCCACCCCCCCCCCCCATTCTTATCGCCAAGAAGATTTGGGACTTGTGGGGGGGGGCTAAAATGGCCTCAGGTCGATTTAAACGTACCGTGTAATCAACGCCGAAAATCTTAGACTTTATTTCAATCAATTGAGAAGTTGCTGCACCTTGAAATCAGTTTTGATGGGGAAAAAACAACGCAAAAAAAGAGATTTTTGGCAATTTTGAGACGTACCCCCGTTGTCATGGTAACTGGAAATTTAAAATTGAGCAAGGTGTTCCACAGGCTATGGTCCAGCCAATATTTGTGCCCAGTTTGATCAGTATTGAAGCATTTTTTTATAGTTTCATAGCAGTTTGAACTTGTAAAAGAGGCTTTAATCAATGAAAACAGGCTTTTTTTTTTTCGCAATATGCTCATGCAGTTAAAGGTTAAGACGATATCGGCATGCTTGGACGGCATAAGCCCTCGGGCCAATATTTTACTAAGTGTGTCGATATGTTTCTTCTGTAAAAACCTATTATTAATGTCATCTAAATATGTTTTTTTCTTCTCCTTCTTTTCAGAGATGGGTCTCTCTTGAGACATGCATTTAAATATTTTTATCGTCAATTTTGATGGTTCTACCCTGCTCCCGACCCTGCTTCCGACCCTGCACACACTTTATTTCATCCATAGTGTGATTTTCAATCAAATGGGAAATTAAATCTCTGTATTTGCCCGTTGGAAAAGAACAGTAATAACACTGAAAATGCATTGTTGAATCTGAATATTTGAATAAATATCATATAAACAGTACATTATCAGCATAAGAATGTAATGGAATCGATAAACAGACGTGAAAAATAGACAAAAATATCGATTTTCCATACTAATGTGCTCATTTTGTTTTGCAATACACTGTACACTAAAGTTGGGCTATTTTGCAATACTCTGTACACTTAAAATCAATACTCGGTACACATTCTTGTATCTTTATTGGCCTGTATCTTTTTGTACTTTCACACTTTTTGCCTGAAATTTGGACAAAGCATACTTGGATTGTATATAAAAAAATTGCTCAATTCATTTTTTTTATATTGGTAATATAATAATTTCTAACGATTCTACAGTATCGCGGTCAGTATTTCCTAGTGAGCAGCAGATCGTTTAGAGGTAGTTTAATCAATTTTACAAATACCTGCACTACTTTTACGTCTTTTAGAGCTACAAAAATACCTCTAGATATATAAAACCCGTTGAAATAAATGAAATAGCCATTAGTTTGGAAAATATCGTCGTTGAACTTACCTTCGTTCTCCGTTCAAAGTCGCGAAAAGGGATGAAAGTCCTCATAATATCGAGCAATATCCGGGGTACGGTATACCGCAGTGTTATCTATAGTAAGTGCAGGTGCCATAATTCACACTGCTATACAGTCAGGACTCAATACACCGGAATCCATTATACTGACAAATTCAAATAACGACAGTGAATTGGTGGGAACCAATTTTTTTCAACATAATTATAATCCATTATAACGGAAAATTCGTATTCCGACTCCGACACAATAAAATTGGGAACCAAACGTGTTATAAACGTGTTATTTTCTATACAATCAGTACCCGTTATACTGACACTTGGTCAGTCAAGCTCGCGTATAATTGAGCCGTGAACAAAAGTCGAAAGGTGTTAAAACAGGTATTGTAGCTTGGTCAATTGGTTGTTACACCTTATTACAATACCAACGTGTTGTTGACAGCAGAATTTTCTTACACTTATCAACTTTTTTATTAAAATAATGGCAGAACCTCCAGCTAAACGTCAACGGACTAATTTAACTTTTGAACAAAAATACGAAATCATTTCATATAAAGAAAGTAAAAAGGATGTTACACAAAGTGATATTAGTGTTCATTTTTCAAATGTATGGAACATTAAAATAGGGAGATCGACAGTGAGTGACATTTTAAAAAACAAAGAGACAATAACTAACTCTCCAAAATCAAAACATGTGCGTCATCGAAGTGGAAAATATAAAAATCATGAAAACGCGTTGTTCATGTGGTTTAACGATATGAGGAGTAAAAATGCTATGATATCAGACGAAATGTATCAGCTAAAATATTCGGACAACAATTTGAAATCGAAGAAAACTTTCAGTACAGCAAGGGCTGGGTACAGCGCTTCAAACAACGCAACGGACTGAAATCCTTTAAAGCCCACGGAGAAGCAGGAAGCGTCGATCTATCTCTCGTGAATACTGGTTAGATTTTTATTGTTATTATTGGTTAATAATTATATTAAATAAATTCTTAACCTGATTGAAATCATCTCTAATAATGAATTTATATTTAATATTAAAACCGTACTTAAATGTTATGAAAAACTAAGGGAGTTAATCAATCGAAATTGGTCACAAGTTATCTTTTCCAGAGTACTCTCCTAATTAGAGTTTTGGTGTTATTTTAAAGAAAACCGAAATTGTGAGTAAAACATTTTCTTTTGCTTTTATTTTTAGGTCGCAGTGGACTGAAGGATTTATTAGAGGTGTATGATGCCGATGACGTCTATAATCTTGACGAGACTGGCTTGTTTTATCGACTCGGCCCAAATTCAACACTTGCCTCTGGTTCGATCTACGGACTTAAACGATCGAAAGAGAGAATTTCCATTGCCCTTTGCTGCAATGCTTCTGGAACGGACAAGCAAAAACCGCTTGTAATTGGGAAATGTGCCAGGCCTAGGTGTTTTGGTAAAACTTTTGATCCGAAGATATATGTAAATTACACTTTTTACAAAAAAGCCTGGATGACGTCCTCTGTATTCCAAGATTGGTTGAAGCAATTTGACAAGTCTATGTGTTTACAAGGAAAACATGTTGTTTTACTTGTTGACAACGCATCTAGCCATACTGAAAGTGGGTTGTTGCTAACAAACACTAAACTAAAGTTTCTACCCCCAAATACAACTTCACATATTCAACCTATGGATGCTGGCATTATCAGAAATTTCAAGTGTCACTACAAAAAGTTACTGTGCTCTCATTTTCTGTCTTGTATTGAGGAAAATAGACAACAAACAATTGACATGAAGTGTGCTCTTGCATTTGTTAAATCCGCCTGGGATTCTGTAACAATCCAAACTATAGTCAACTGTTGGAGACATGTGGACATTCTACCAAAAGACACCCCCTTGTCCTTGCTTGCAGAGCCTGAGGAGTTTGAGGACGATAATGTCCCTCTGGCAGAATTGATCTCCAGATTTCCATGTGAAGTAGGTGAAAAGCCCAAGTCTGCCTCTCAACTTGTGGAAATTGATAACGGTTTGGAAACAGGGGAGTTATTAACTGATGACGCAACATTGAGCCTTTCTAAGCTTGAACCCAGAGACTGTTCATTAAACGATGTCAGTGATGATGATGACGATGTTGGTGATGGTGACACTGATGTAGCAGTTTTAAGGAAAGTTACGAAAGTTCA
Source organism: Ruditapes philippinarum (assembly GCF_026571515.1). Taxonomy (NCBI): domain Eukaryota; kingdom Metazoa; phylum Mollusca; class Bivalvia; order Venerida; family Veneridae; genus Ruditapes; species Ruditapes philippinarum. Next base: position 568,976 of record NW_026854186.1, on the reverse strand, counting down.
GGCGAGAAATAGCTTGAACGATGTGATAAATTTTTTAGAACAACAGGGTACCCTCTTTGATCCGAAATATTTAGACTCTGCCTGGGCATTGATGTCTGCTATAAACAATACAAAATCAAACGAAGTTCCAAAAAGTATCAAAGACTTTTTTTGTTAATTGACAAAGACATCAAACAAAGTGCAATCAATTTTTAAAGATTTAACTTTTAAAAGTCCTATCGGTGTATGTGCTTTTTATTCTATAAAGTTTTATCATTTTCATATCAATCTTTAACTACAGTCATTTTAGTTGTTATAATTTTAATAAAGTTGTTGTTTTATGTATATGATATGTAATGTGTATAATAAAGTGTAAACATAAACAAAAACATCTTTTTCATTATAGATGTTTATTATAGATCTAAATACATAATATTCAGATACCAGTAAATAAGCATATCATTATATGAAGAATGATGAAATTCAATATACTGACAACAGTGTCGTTATTATTAAATGAGCCCTGACTGTATTTACAAAATAATGGGTCTTCAAAGATTTGAATGATAGTCTGGTACACCAACTGGTGCATCATAAAATACACCAATTAGTGCATCATACACATACTGGTGCATCATGCACTAATCTCGCGATATACTAGACCAGTTGACTGTCAAATTGAACAAGCGTTATAGGGCGCTATAGATCTAGATCTACTTGTTTTTTTTTTTTTTTTTGGGGGGGGAGGTTTTTTTTTTGTTTTTTTCTTTTGGGGGGGGGGGGGGAGGGAGCCAAGGTCTATGAGCGCTATAATGAGATTAGAGTTATAACGAAGAGCGATATATCTTGGCTACAGTTATATTAATATAATCATCCTATGAAGTTTGAACACTGTAAGCCAAATGGAACTTGTATTATTTTCCAGAAACCACAATTTTCAGTGTTAAGGTCATTGTGACCCTGACCTTTGACCTTATGACCCTAAAATCAATATGGGTCATGAATTGGACTTGGCTGTTCATCCTTTATTATATTACAGCTGTAGGTTGATTAATAATTCATTTATTTAGTGAAAACTGTTTTAAGGTAATAGTGACCTTACCCTTTGGCCTTGTGACCCAAAAATCAATTGGGGTAAGTTCTACTCAATATGGACAATCATCCTGTGAAGTCTGAATACTGTGAAACCGAATGGAACTTAAGTTATGCTCTGGAAACCAAATTGCTAAAGGATGGATTGACAGATGCCGGGGGGTATAACATATTATGTCTGAAATTCTTTCGGGCATAGAAAAAGTAATGATCAAGGTTAAATTTGGACGGCAACAGCAACGCCCACATGACTTAACGATAAGGCCCCAACGGTTACATATTTAAATGGATTCGTTTTGATTTTCATTCCTAAACGTTTACGATATTTTTTACCGTTTCATCGAAATAACATACAGTCAAACTTGTATTAAGCGACCGCACAAGTTTTTCACACATTTACATATTGTGTTTTGATTGTTGACAGTTGTGAGATTACGAGGGGGCGTTCTCTATAAACACAATTACTTGACAGGTAAAAGTGGTCGTTAAATGAAAAGATAGATCTCAATTAGCTGACTAATTAGCGGTTGTTGGTCGCGTTGAGCAAAAGTCGCTTAATACATTAAAGATATAGTGAGAAAATGAACGGGGGGAATTGAAAGTGGCCGCATAAGACAAAAGTCGCTTAATACACGTGGTCGCATGGGCAAGTTAGACTGTATTGTCTTAAAAAATATGTATTTATCATTTTTTAACATTTTTGAATTAGTTAGATTGATATTTCAATTGTACAGTGTTTCTTATTATTTGAGTAATTTTGTACTCTTATCAATATGAATTAATTTAATTAATTAAACTATTAGATAATACTTGTTATTGAATTTCGTATTTTGAGCCTTTTCAGATTCATTATTATAGTTATGTACTGGATAATTTCAGAGTCAAACGATTGTTATGTGTTATGTTCCTATATTTATACCTATGTTTAAATATAACAAGAATTTGTAACAGAGTTACCAATGTCCCCCGCCTCAGGGAAGTTTTATATAAAGCATGAAATTGTGCTATTTCAAAAGATTTTGGTATGGATCTCGGGACTTTCAGTCCAAAATTATGATTAATGCTATATCTGCAAATGCAATAATTACAGCATTAGAGATAGCGTGCATATCGGCGTCATTTACGCAAGCAAATACTCAGGATTTTCATCATTTCAATACTCATCATTTTGGCGTATATTTACGCATAATAATTACAGTTTACGCATTTAGTGAAACAAATTTGGCGTAGGCAATGTTTACATTGACACCGATAAATATGACGTACTGTTCTATAAAGGTGTTTTATTTTCTCAGCCTGGGTTGATAAGTGCAAACCAGTCGACATTGTATCACAGAGACGCTCGGTAATAGATGTATATAAGATAAATCAAGCGTCTGTCACGTTATTGAAGTAGACGAAAAAATATTGTCAAATCTGTGTGAATGTATATGTATAACAAATACATGAACATTATATTTAATTATTAAATTATAATTAAGAATATATTGGCACATTATATATTTGGCAATAATTTATTGAACATGATAATATTTTATCACAAAATCAATGTATTTTTTTGTATAATAAGTGTAAACTTTTAAAACAAAGAAATTGGTATGTGATTTATTTGGCACAAATCAAAATACTTGGTATAATGTATTTCTTATCCTGTTTTTCAGAGCTGCCCTGAAAGAAGAATCCTTAGAGGCTCTCCTTACTGTGTCACTAATTGCCCAACACTCAGCCAGTTTAAGCCAGCAGGCAGTGTGAGGAGATGGGTTAGGACAAAGCAGAGAAGGAAAAGGAGGCTAACTGCACCTTACAAGTCAAGAACACTAAAAACATTATGTCTAAATATGTAAAAAGTGTAAATACATGATACCAATAAATACAAGTGATCTATGAATACATTCTGTTTGCAGTATGGTTCCTAAATTTAGATGCGGCAAATTGACTCCCAAGTTCTTAAAACTGAGTCAATTTTACTCCTTCATTTGGCCAGAAACTGGCAGTTTACTCTCAGGTCTAAAAAACAGAGAGTATTGACTCTTGAGTAAAAATAATTATCTAGAACACTGCAATTAATTTATTAAAGAAATAAAATGAAACACAGAATTTAACTAGAAATGTGTCATCATGCCACGGATGCCCCCGCATGCAGCCAAAATTTCAGATAATAGTTATTTTTTTCATTTTAAGTTCAAAGCCCTTTAAACTTTTCAATGTTAACACAAACCATTTTCATACTGAATGTTCAAGGCACTGAAATTATTCAGTCTTAACCTTTTAAAAATAGCATATTGCATATTTGTAGCCAAAATAATGGCTAAAAGTATGAGTGCTGAAACTGAAAGTTCAAAATTTTTCCAACATTCAGGAAAGATAAGTTTGTCTAAAATCATTGAACCACGACCAAATTCCAACTTAAACTGCTTATTCCTAAGATGTATCTATATTATTTTCAAAGTGAAAGGGACATAACTCTGCCAAAAAATCATCGAACCATGACCAAATTCCAACTTGACCTGCCCATTCCTTTGACATATCCATATGTCAAATTTAAGTTGAATATGTAACACTGTTGGGTAGATAATGAACAGAAACTGTAAATTTCATTTTATTTTCAAAGTGAAAGGGGCATTACTCTGCCAAAAATCATTGAACCATGACCAAATTCGAACTTGGCCTGGGCATTCCAAAAACATATCCATATGTCAAATTTGAGTTGAATGTGTTGTACCATTGGGGAGATAATAAACGGAAATTGAAAATTTCATATTACTTTCAAAGTGAAAGGGGCATAACTCTGCCAAAAATCATTGAACCATGACCAAATTTAAACTTGACCTGCACATTCCTTTGACCCATCCATATGTCAAGTTTGAGTTGAATGTGTTGTACCTTTGGGGAGATAATGAACGGAAACTGAAAATTTGATATTATTTTCAAAGTAAAAGGGGCATAACTCTGCCAAAAATCATCGAACCATGACCAAATTCGAACTTGACCTGTATTTTCTCATGACATATCCATATGTCAAGTTTGAGTTGAATGTGTTGTACCGTTGGGGAGATAATGAACGGAAACTGAAATTTCATATTATTTTCAAAGTAAAAGGGGCATAACTCTGCCAAAAATCATCGAACCATGACCAAATTCGAACTTGACCTGTATTTTCTCATGACATATCCATATGCCAAATTTGAGTTGAATGTGTGCAACCGTTCTTAAGATAATGAACGGAAACTGATGATGACGGAATGACAGAAGGACGGAATGACGGAACAGGGTAACACTATATGCCCCGGCCATTACATGGCGGGGTCATAAAAATCTATCATGTTAAGCTTTGACCTCTAAGTGTGACCTTGACCCTAGAGGTAGTGGTGCAGGTGTTGAGCATGACCTATCATCTTATTATTGTGACTATTTGTGCCAAGTATTTTCAAAATCCCTTGAACTATGAAGAAGTTATAGATCGGACACAAAATATACCCTATAACAGACTATGCTAATCTTTGATCTCTAAGTGTGACCTTTGAGGTAGGGACCCATGTTCTGCGCCTGACATATCTTCTTACTATTTTGATTATTTGTGCAAAGTATTTTTTAAATCCATTGATCTATGAAAAAGTTATGGACTGGACACAAAATAAACCCTATAACAGACTATGTAAATCTTTCACCTCTTAAGTGTGATCTTGACCTTGGAGGTAGGGACACAGGTGTTACGCATGACATATCATCTTATCATTGTGACAATTTGTGCCAAGTATTTTCAAAATCCCTTGATCTATGAAGAAGTTATGTACGGGACACAAAATATAGCATATAACAAACTCTGTTAAACTTTGACCTCTAAGTGTGACCTTGACCTTGGAGGTAGGGGTGCAGGTGTTGTACTTGACATATCGTCTTATTATTGTGACTATCTTATTATTGTGACTATCTGTGCCAAGTTATTTCAAAATGTCTTGAACTATGAAGAAGTTCTAGATAGGACACAAAATATACCCTATAACAGACTATGTTAATTTTTGACTTGGAGGTAGGGATGCAGGTGTTCCGCATGACACATCGTCTTATTATAGTGACTATTAATAATTTGTGCCAAGTATTTTCAAAATCCTTTGATCTATGAAAAAGTTATTGACCGGACACAAAATATACCCTGTAACGGACTATGTTAATCTTTGACCTCCAAGTGTGACCTTTACCTTGAAGGTAGGTGACCAATTTTTGCGCACGACACATCAACTCATTATTGTGAACAATTGTGGCAAGAATTTACAAAATCCCTTCAAAGAGAAGAAAGTTATGGACCGGACACGACATATACCCTCAAATAGACAATGTTGACCTTGAATGAGCAAGTGCGACCTTGACCCTTGAGGTAGGGGTCTGGTTGTCAGGGTTCGACACTTACTGTTTTTACAAGGGATCCCATAGGAATCCCTGAGATTTAATTCAGGGATTCCTCCTTAATGTCAGGGATTCCTCAGATCAAAATAGTAAAATATGAAGGCGAAGAATAACAAGGGAGTGGAGCAATCCGATTTCAAATTCTTTTTTTAAGACTACATACAGGATATATTGCCTTGTTTCAGATGCAGAAAATGTAGTTTATGAGCCCTTTGGTTTTGTTTGTTTGGACTTTTACGGCACGTCAACACATAACTGGCCATATGAGCCCTTTGGAAATATTGCTGTTTAAGGTGTATCAAAGTGTTTACTTTACTAGTATATATATAATTGAACAGCTAACATAAATTAAAACATAAAACATTTTTTACATGCACAGAAACAGAATAACATTAAGCTCACCCACTGAACAAGAGTTTGATTTGAAAATAAAACCTGTTCACTGTTTTCTCCCTGGAGTGAACCAGTTTCAGTAAATGAAGGTATAATGCAAGTGACTGGGCAATGGAACTTAAGGTTGGAACTTTTGAAGTTAAGTAGGAACTGGGGAAACATTTTCCCAGATAGCCTAGGGTTCACTGAAATTGAGCCCACTTATCATCTGTAGATCTTTAAAAACTTGTAGGTAATGATTAGGCTCTATATTCCAGTAAGTTCTGGTATGGATAACTTTTGGAAAATATTTACTTTCATGTCATTTAAAAAGAAATGTTTAATTATGATCACTTTAAAAAAATAAGTGATTTTCAGCTTACTGTACACATTTTGTGTTTAAAAAGTAATATCCCATAGATTGTTGTAAATTAAATATTTTGTTAATTTTTTACTAAAGCTAAAAGGTAAAGGGTCAACTCGGCTCTATACCAACTCGGCACTGGTCAACTCGGCCCTCTTTTAACTAGAACTGCCACTATCATGGCGTGAATACCCCCGCATACCACTTTGTCAGAATCAACAGTGGCCATTTAGAGCTCAAGGACAACCTCCCTGCCAAATCTGAGGTTACTAAGCCAGTGCATTGCTAAGTTATGTATTCTACATGCTTCAAATGTGAAAATGTCAAAATCAATACATTGCGGAAAGGACATTCTTTAGCAATTGAGAAGAAAAGCTTTTCTTTTTGTCAAGGTCCCTGTGACCTTGACCTTTGACCCAGTGACCTCAAAATCAATAGGGGTCACCTTATAGTCATGATCAACATCCATACCAAATATGAAGACTGTGGGTCAAAGGAATCTTAAGTTAATGGGTGGACAAACTTTTTGAAGTCAAAGTCCCTATGACCTTGACCTTTGATCCAGTGACCTCAAAATCAAAAGGGGTCATCTACTAATCATGACTAACCTCCATGCCAAATATGACGACTGTAGGTCAAAGGAATCTTAAGTTATTGGGCGGACAAGCTTTTTGAAGTCAAGGCCCCTGTGACCTTGACCTTTGACCTGGTGACCTCAAAATCAATAGGGGTCATCCACTAATCATGACTAACCTCCATGCCAAATATGAAGACTGTAGGTCAAAGGAATCTTAAGTTATTGGGTGGACAAGCTTTTTGAAGTCAATGCCCCTGTGACCTTGACCTTTGACCTGGTGACCTCAAAATCAATAGGGTCATCTACTAATCATGACTAACCTCCATGCCAAATATGACGACTGTAGGTCAAAGGAATCTTAAGTTATTGGGCGGACAAGCTTTTTGAAGTCAAGGCCCCTGTGACCTTGACCTTTGACCTAGTGACCTCAAAATCAATAGGGGTCATCTACTAATCATGACTAACCTCCATGCCAAATATGACGACTGTAGGTCAAAGGAATCTTAAGTTATTGGGCGGACAAGCTTTTTGAAGTCAAGGCCCCTGTGACCTTGACCTTTGACCTGGTGACCTCAAAATCAATAGGGGTCATCTACTAATCATGACTAACCTCCATGCCAAATATGAAGACTAAGGGTCAAAGGAATCTTAAGTTATTGGGCGGACAAGCTTTTTAAAGTCAAGGCCCCTGTGACCTTGACCTTTGACCTGGTGACCTCAAAATCAATAGGGTCATCTACTAATCATGACTAACCTCCATGCCAAATATGAAGACTAAGGGTCAAAGGAATCTTAAGTAATTGGGCGGACAAGCTTTTTGAAGTCAAGGCCCCTGTGACCTTGACCTTTGACCTAGTGACCTCAAAATCAATAGGGGTCATCTACTAATCATGACTAACCTCCATGCCAAATATATAGACTAAGGGTCAAAGGAATCTTAAGTTATTGGGCGGACAAGCTTTTGAAGTCAAGGCCCCTGTGACCTTGACCTTTGACCTGGTGACCTCAAAATCAATAGGGGTCATCTACTAATCATGACTAACCTCCATGCCAAATATGAAGACTAAGGGTCAAAGGAATCTTAAGTTATTGGGCGGACAAGCTTTCTGAAGTCAAGGCCCCTGTGACCTTGACCTTTGACCTGGTGACCTCAAAATCAATAGGGGTCATCTACTAATCATGACTAACCTCCATGCCAAATATGAAGACTAAGGGTCAAAGGAATCTTAAGTTATTGGGCGGACAAGCTTTTTGAAGTCAAGGCCCCTGTGACCTTGACCTTTGACCTGGTGACCTCAAAATCAAAAGGGGTCATCTACTAATCATGACTAACCTCCATGCCAAATATGAAGACTAAGGGTCAAAGGAATCTTAAGTTATTGGGCGGACAAGCTTTTTGAAGTCAAGGCCCCTGTGACCTTGACCTTTGACCTGGTGACCTCAAAATCAATAGGGGTCATCTACTAATCATGACTAACCTCCATGCCAAATATGAAGACTAAGGGTCAAAGGAATCTTAAGTTATTGGGCGGACAAGAAAAAACCGACGGACGGACGGCCGGACGGACAGACGGACAGCCGGACGGACGGACAGCCGGACGGACGGACAAGCTGATTCCAGTATACCCCCCTTACAACTTTGTTGTGCGGGGGTATAAAAACTTATATTAGGATATAGATTGTTTGGATAGTTTAGTTAAAATAACATTTAAGGAGTAAATTATTCTAAAAGTATTCAGAAATACGATCAATTACAAACAGGAATTGAAAAGGTTGGCAGTGTACATGAACGTATTGTTTGAAATTATCTTTGTTAAGAAGATACAATATACATGGATGTTAAATATTGATCCGTAAATAAAGTTTTTTGATTGAATTTTTATGACAACAAAATGTTATTGTATTTAACACTGTTTGTTCTTTAATACGATCAATGCTGTTTTAACGATATTTTTTTTTACTAAAAACATCTGAAGTAGACAAAACATGCATATAAATTGTAAACTCTTCCTTTCTCTACAAATTGGTACTTTTGTCAATAAAACTTTTCTAAAACCTTGAGTAGAAGTTTATTACTGTGAAAATGTTAAACAATGAAAGTTATGATGAAAACATATAAAAAGTAATCATCAGTAATATATAATTTTGGGCTGAGTTGACCCGTGCCGAGTTGGAATAGGGGCGAGCTGACTCGGGGCTGATTATGTTTTAGGGCCGAGCTGACCCTGATTCAAGCTAAAATATCAAGAAAAAAGTTTTGTTTGCATTGCAAGTATGGTAAATACCTTCAAATGATTTCACTTTTAAAAATAAAAAGTTGCTCAAAGTCCATGACAGGATGACATGTAATATCCAAATTTATTGTTCTCAATTTTTACACTGAAATGTCCGATTCTTTTCCTCCCTGTGTGTATTGATTTTTGACATCAGTCACATCAAAGGCACTCACCCCATACAGCAGTCATGTAGTTCAGAACACTGATTGGCTCAAAGAACTGTCAGATGAAATATACGTCATTTGGTGTATGTTTCACCACAGACGCTTGGGGGTCAGATCCTGCCCCCCAATGGGATACGCCCCTGTAAACACTCTATCAAAACTATTTAATATTTAAACACCAATGGGACATCTATTACAACGATAACAAGAGCGATCAGTAATCAAATGTGTCGCCTCATAATGGCCAATTTCATGTTGGGACAAATTTTGTGACAGACGGACAGACAGACGGACAGTGCACAACTAGACTAAGTACTGATCAATCATGTAAAGTTTGGAAAAAATTGCACCAGTAGCTTATGAGGAGTAGTCCGGACAAGCTTTTGCGTATCTGGCAACACACAGAAAAAAACACCTTTTTATCAAAGGGCCATAACTCAGCCAAAAATCATTCAACCGGAAAACCCGTGCAATATGCGCAAGGACTTGAGCTACAGATCAATCCTGTAAAGTTTCATTGAAATTGCATAAGTGGTATAAGAGAACTAGTCCGGACAAACTTTAAAAATAAAAATTATTAAAGGGCCATAACTGTGACGAAAATCATTGAACCGGAAAATGCTGACAATATGCACAACTAGACTTGGTACTGATCATTCCTGTAAAGTTTGGATGAAATTGCACCAGTAGTTTATGAGGAGTAGTCCGGACAAGCTATTGTGTATCTGGCAACACACAGAAAAAAACACCTTTTTATCAAAGGGCCATAACTCGGCCAAAAATCATTCAACCGGAAAACCCTTGCAATATGCGCAAGGACTTGAGCTACAGATCAATCCTGTAAAGTTTCATTGAAATTGCATTAGTGGTAAAAGAGAAGTAGTCCGGACAAACTTTAAAATTAAAAATTATTAAAGGGCCATAACTCTGACAAAAATCATTGAACCGGAAAATGCTGACAATATGCACAACTAGACTTGGTACTGATCATTCCTGTAAAGTTTGGATGAAATTGCACCAGTAGTTTATGAGGGGTAGTCCGGACAAGTTTTGTGACGGACGGACGGACAGACGGACAGACAGACAGACGACGGAGAAGTGATCCCTATATGTCGCCACTACTCCGTAGAGGCGACACAAAAATGGTTTTCAAACAATTTTTACATATATGAAAAAAATACCGTATACCATCAAGTCTCAATAAAGTATTGAGATTCCAATTTTGACACCAGGGGAAAAATTTGAACAACTTTGGTAGAGAACCTATAGATGATATTATAAAGCAAACATCAAAGCTCTATGCCTTGTACCTTCAGACAAAAATATTTTTTATATTTTTACTATATGTACATAATGAAAATCAATGACCCCAGGGCTATAATTTGAACAATCTTGGTAATGGTTCACTTCGCAAAGTCTCATGCAATATATTTAACCTCTAGCCTTTGTCAATTCAGAGAAGAAGATTTTTCAAGTTTTTACTTTATGCATATAAGGAAAACTATCGCCTCTGGGGCAGGGCAATTTTAACACTAGGGGCATAATTAAAACAGCTTTAGTAGAGGACCCATAGATGATATTATATACTAAATATCAAAGCTCTAAGCCTTGTGTACTTTCAGACAAGAAGATCTTTTAATTTTTTACTATATGTACATAGTGAAAATCAATGACCCCTGGGGGTGGGGCTAATTTTGACCCCAGGGCTATAATTTGTACAATCTTGCTAGAGGTTCAATACACAATGTTTCATGCAAAATATCTTAACTCTAGCCTTTGTAAATTTAGAGAAGATGATTTTTTAAGTTTTTACTATATACATATAAGGAAAACCTATGGCCACCGGGGCGGGGCTAAATTTGACACTAGAGGCAAAATTTGAACAACTTTGGTAGAGTACATATAGATGATATCATTTAACAAATATTAAAGCTCTAAGCCTTGTACCTTCACACAATAAGATATTTTGATTTTTTACTATATCATCATCATTGTATATATTGAATATCAATGACCCCCGGGGCGGGGGCAATTTTGACCCCAGGGCTATAATTTGTACAATCTTGCTAGAGGTTCAATACACAATGTTTCATGCAAAATATCTTAACTCTAGCCTTTGTAAATTTAGAGAAGATGATTTTTTAAGTTTTTACTATATACATATAAGGAAAACCTATGGCCCCCGGGGCGGGGCTAAATTTGACACTAGAGGCAAAATTTGAACAACTTTTGTAGAGTACCTATAGATGATATCATTTAACAAATATTAAAGCTCTAAGCCTTGTACCTTCACACAATAAGATATTTTGATTTTTTACTATATCATCATCATTGTATATATTGAATATCAATGACCCCCGGGGCGGGGGCAATTTTGACCCCAGGCTATAATTTGAACAATCTTGCTAGAGGTTCACTTCACAATGTTTAATGCAAAATATTTAACCTCTAGCATTTGACAATTGCTAGAAGAAATATTTTTAAAGTTTTTACTACAAGTTTTTACTATATACATATAAGGAAAACCAATGACCCCCGGAGCGGGCCGATTTTGACCCCAGGGCTATAATTTGAACAATCTGGGTAGAGGTCTACCAGACAATGGCTTATGCAAAATATCTAAGCTCTAGGCCTTTTGGGTCTTTACAAGAAGGTATTTTAAGTTTTTACTATATGTACATTTAGTGAAAATCAATGACCCCAAGGGCGGGGCCGATTTTGACCCCAGGGCTATAATTTGAACAATCCTGGTAGAGGTCTACCAGACAATGCCTTATGCAAAATATCTAAGCTCTAGGACTTTTGGGTCTTTACAAGAAGATTTTTTAAATTTATTCTTATAATTCCTTTTGGTTGCCATGGCAACCAGATTTCTGCATGGAATGAAATTCTTTGAACAACTTTGGAAGCCTTTCACCGAAGGATCAATCCTGCCAAGTATGGCTGAAATTGGGCGAGTGGTTTTTCACAAGAAGATTTTTTAAGCTCACTATATAATCTATTTAACACACACACAAACAAACACACACACATACACACACACAGTTGAATCGCTATATGCCACCGCAAAGCAGATGCTGCGGTGGCATAAAAAGACACACAAGTAGAAACGGAGAATTTACTGTTACCCATTGTTCTCCAAGTCACACAAGTACCTCTGGGTTTGTACGGACAGACTGAAGGACAGACGGACAGAGCCTATTTCTATATCCCTCTTTTTTTCGAAAAGGCGGGGGACAATAAGGTATAGAATAAATGCAATGTTAATGACTGATGCTACATATGTGTTTGTGTTTAATTTTCTTAGTTTTTGTAGACTAAAGGATAAATGTTTTATTTCTGTTAAAGCGAAAGCAAATTAGGAAATAAATTTTAATCATTGCCTGTAATCATGGATTTTATCAATTTTAATTGGTTTATTCCAGAGTAAACAAGCAATTATCATTACTTTTCATTACTTTTTGCATTATCACTAGATCCAGTTTATATGTTAAATTTGCCATATTTTCAGTCTATTTGTTGAATTTTCAACATAGGGAGAAAAGAAAAAGACATGCATAATCTCCATACTACCATCTATCAAGTTTCATAAAAATATTTTCAGTACTTTTGCGTTATCACTGGATCCAGTTTATGTGTTAAATTTGCCATATTTTCAAACTATTTGTTGCCATAGCAACCAGAATTTTCAATATAGGAAGAAAAGAAAAAAACATGCATAATCTCCATACTGCCATCTATCCATATATCAAGTTTCATAAAAATATTTTCATAACTTTTTGCGTTATTGCTGGATCCAGTTTTGTATATACATGATATAAGGAAACCTAAGACCCTTGGGCCGGACCAATTTTGATACTAGGGGCAAAATTTGAACAACTTTGGTAGAGAACCTATAGATCAGACTATATACCAAATATCAAAGCTCTAAGCCTGATGTACCTTCAGGCAAAATTTTTTTTTAAGTTTTTACTATATGTACATAGTGAAAATCAATGACCCCCTAGGGAGGGGCCAACTTGATCCAAGGGCTATAATATGAACAATCTTGATAGAGGTCCACTACACAATGTTTCATGCCAAATATCTAACCTCTAGCCTTTGTCAATTCAGAGAAGATTTTTTAGATTTTACTATATACATATATGGAAAATCTATGACCCCCAGGGCCGGGCCAATTTTGACATTAGAGGCAAAATTTGAACAACTTTAGTAGATCTCGGACCTATTATGATATCATATACCAAAATCAAAGCTCTAAGCCTTGTACCCTAAGACAAGAAGTTTTTTTAAGTTTTTACTATATGAACATCAACATTAACAAGTGAAAATCAATGACCCCCAGGGTGGGACCAATTTTGACCCCAGGGCTATAATTTGAACAATCTTGGTAGAGGTCTACCAGACAATGCATTATGCAAAATATCTAAGCTCTAGGCCGTGTGGGTTGTTACAAGAAGATTTTTTAAATTCATTCTTATCATTCCTTTTGGTTGCCATGGCAACTAGTCAAAATATATTGACGTGCCAAAGCTTGATTCTGAGATATTTTCGTTCTGGGACAGAATCTCGCTTTAGAGGCGAGATATTGCCCAGACACGAAAATAGCACAATATCTCGTCGCGCAGTACAATTAGTTGGACTACCATGGCAAACAGATTTCTGCATGGAATCAAATTCTTTGAACAAGTTTGGAAGCCCTTCACCCAAGGAACAATCCTGCCAAGTTAGGTTGAAATTGGACAAGTGGTTTTTCACAAGAAGATTTTTTAAGTTCACTATATAATCTATATAACACACAGGCACACACAAACACACACACACACACACAGGTGAATCACTATATGCCATCGCAGATACTGCGGTGGTATAAAAATGGAAAATTGGTGTTAACAATGCTGCACACAGCATTACCGTGCAATAATCGCTTGTGACAGAATACATTTTTGGTAAAGTTGATTTTCCTTTGATTTTTCAAAAGAGCGAAATGGGGATTCAATGCAGAAAATGTGTGCCGACTCAATCGTGATGAGCCCTGAACATAATTTATTTGTACATGCATTAAAAAGAGAAAGTAGGTCATCATTTGGCAACTCAAATACATGGTGTAGTATAGTGCATAGAAGTACCACCGTTTAAACGGTACCGTTTCGGTTCTTTGCAATCGTGTAAACGTTTACAAAAAATTGCAAACGTGAGAGCCTTTGCAATTACTTAACAATATCTCCAATTTTTTTTTTTTAAAAAGTCGAGCTAAAAAGGATGAAAAACCATATTATATGTAACTTACTTGTTCTAAAATTCGCCTTATACCTTCCCTTGGGGCATCACTGTAATTTTGTGGGTCCTCAGACAACAACTTCATCACAGTGATGTTGCCAGAAGGGCCTTGAGCCCATATGTCAGTGAATGTTCCACCACGATCAATAGCAAATCTAAATTTACCCTTAGTCATTCTTTTAGAAAAAGTGTCACACCTCTTGATGTTAAGGCAGACTGAAATAAACAAGCAATTATCATAGTATTGCAAGCAATCCATAAGTCCCCTACCGGTTAGAACCCCATCAACATTCTGAAGGGCCAATGATGATGGCCATTCACTAATGTTTCAATTTTTCTATATTTTAAGTAAATTTGTTGGAAAAGTTCTTTAAAAGTGATCACAGGAAACAGTTTTTATGAACAGACAGACAGACGGACTGAAGGACACTCTAAAGTTAATATTTGAAACATCCCTGTTACCAAAATATAACATTTTTAAAAGCAAAATGCTTAAAGAGGAGATAACTCTTGAATTAAAGATGCAATTTCATAAAAAATTTCAGCTCTTTTTGACTTATCACAAACAATGTTATATTTGCCATGTTTTAAGCCTACAATGTATTTGTTGCCAAGGCAACCAATATTTTTTCAAAATAGGGAGAACAGATAAGACATGCATAATCTCAAGACTGCCATCTACCCATATATCAAGTTTCATAAAAATATTTCCAGTACTTTTTGAGTTATCACTGGATTCAGTGTAAGTGTAAAATTTGCCATATTTTCAGTCTATTTGTTGCCATAGCAACCAGAATTTTCAGCATAGGAAGAAAAGAAAAAAACGTGCATAATCTCCAGACTGCCATCTACCCATATTACGAGTTTCATAAAAACATTTCTATTACTTTTTGCGTTAACACAGGATCCAGTTTATGTGTAAAATTTGGCATATTTTCAGTCTATTTGTTGCCATAGCAACCAGAATTTTCAACATAGGAAGAAAAGAAAAAGACGTGCATAATCTCCAGACTGCCATCTACCCATATTTCAAGTTTCATAAAAATATTTCCAGTACTTTTTGTGTTATCACTGGATCCAGTTTATGTGTAAAATTTGCCATATTTTAAGCCTATTTGTTGCCATAGCAACCAGAATTTTCAACATAGGAAGAAAAGAAAAAGACGTGCATAATCTCCATACTGCCATCTATCCATATATCAAGTTTCATAAAAATATTTTCAGTACTTTTCAAGTTATCGCGGGATCCAGTTTTGTGGACGGACGGACTGACTGTCAGTCCGTCCGTCCGTCCACAAAGACGGACTGACAGACGGACTGGGACTTACTTAGCAGACGTGTTTGTGGGGTTATTCCTTTGATCTCTTAACCCCACAAGAGCAAATTTTTTTAACCCCATAAGAGCATTTTTAACCACATAATACATGTCTCTACGGAATGAACCCCATACAGAGTGCCTGTACATAAACCTAAACCTCATAATGTAGCTCTCGTCTGCTCGGACGGACGGACAGACAGACAGACGGACTGTAAACCTAAAGTCCCCTCCGGTAAACCGGTAGGGGACTAACAAGATTGCATTTGTGAAAAATGCTATGTCACCGCATTAATACAACACTAAATAGTAGGAACAGAAATAAATCTTTTTTGTTTCTATACAATTGAACTTTGCCAAATTGCAGAAGTGTCTGGTGAATTTGGGGGTCAAGGTCATATTTCAAATTGCATTTCAAACTATAACTGTCACTGTCATGGCGTGAATACCCCTACATAACACTTTGTCAGAATCAACAGTAGTCATTTATGGCTCAAGGACAACCTCCCGGTGAGTAAGCCAGTGCATTGCTAAGTTATGTATTCTACATGCTTCAAATGTAAAAATGTCAAAATCAATACACTTTT
The DNA here is from genome assembly GCF_026571515.1 of Ruditapes philippinarum. Lineage (NCBI taxonomy): Eukaryota > Metazoa > Mollusca > Bivalvia > Venerida > Veneridae > Ruditapes > Ruditapes philippinarum. Next base: position 552,566 of record NW_026854186.1, on the reverse strand, counting down.
GACAGGCATTCTGAAGCATTTGCGTAGACAATATTATTGTAGAAAAACCCCTGTGACCTGACCTTTGTGTACAGTCACCTAAAAATCAATAGGGGTCATCAACTAGTCATAAACAACCTCAATATTAAATATGAAAACTGTTGACCAAATCATTCTTAAGCAATTGAACAGACCCAGTGACCTCAAAATCAATAGGGGTCATCTACTAATCATGACTAACCATCATGCCAAATATGAAGACTTTGGGTGAAAGGAACCTTAAGTTATTGGGCGGACAAGCTTTTTTTTAGTAAAGGCCACCTGTGACCTTAACCTTTGACCCAGTGAGCTCAAAATCAATACCGTCATCTACTGATCATGGCTAACCACCATGCCGAATATAAAGACTGTGGGTCAAAGAAATCTTAAGTTATTGGGCGGACATGGAAAAACAAGGTAATCCCATCCGGCCAGACAAGCTGATTCCAGTATACCCACCTTACAACTTTGTTTTACGGGGGTATAATGAAAGACAATATGCAGATATGTCTAAGGCCATAGGATAACTGATACAGTTTAAAAAAAGTATTCTTACTTGATAAAATTTTGGTATTTACTGTATGTACTATAAAACATAATGAAATACATTTACAGTTATTTTTCTTAAATGATATCTTTTCAATTAAGCATTACCTACTAAGGAAAACATAAACAAGAGGGCCATGATGGCCCTTATATCGCTCACCTGATTATGAAGGTTCAATCCAATTTTATTTGGGCTGTTTGACCTAGTTTTTTAACCACAGATGACCCATATTTAAACTTGACTTAGCAATCACCAAAACAACCTTTCTGACCAATTTTCAGATTATTTGGATCATAACAGTAGCCTTTGAGGTGTAAACAAGGTTTTTCCATATAAGGGCTGTGTGACCTGGTTTCTGAACACAAGTGACCCATATCTTTACTTGACCTGGAATACATCATTACAACCATTCTGACCAATTTCAACGATATTTTATCTGGAACAGTAGCCGCTAGGGTGTAAACAAGGTTTTCCAATATGACCAACATTTGAACTTGACCAAGAAATCAACAAGAATTTGTAACAGAGTTACCAACGTCCCATGCCTCAGGGAAATTTTATATGAAGCATAAAATTGTGCTATTACAAAAGATTGAGGTATGGATCTCAGGACTTTCAGTCCAAAATTATGATCAATGCTAGAACTGCAAATGCAACAATTAATTTATTAAAGGAATAAAATGAAACACAGAATTTAACAAGCAAATTCGTTGAATTTATATCCCCCGCCGAGTACTGGTTATTATTAACACAACAACTGAAGACATAAGGCTTTATTTATATATTAATCATCATAGGCATAAACAGAAATATTCTTTGAACTTGATAAATATTCAGGGCAATAACAGAGCCATAACTTTGTGTTAAATAGTAATATCTGGAAATGCCAATGAGATGTATGCATACTACATAACTAATCAAGGGCCATAAATCTGAGTTATAAGTATCTGACCCGAACAAGGCGACTATATGCACATCTCCTCTTAGAATCCCATAAAGTTTCATTGAATTCCAGCCAGTAGTTGCAGAGAAGTAGCGAGGAAACGAATATTTTCCTATATGGATACTGCATAACTGATCAAGGGCAATAACTCTGAGTTAAAGTGTCTGACGCCAACAAGGCAATGTTATGCACATCTTCTCTTGGTATTGAAGGTTACCATAAAGTTTCATTGAATTCCAGCCAGTAGTTGCAGAGAAGTAGCACCGTAATGATTTTTGCTCTATATGCATACTGCATAACTAATCAAGGGCCATAACTCTGAGTTTAAGTGTCTGACCAGAACAAGGCGACGATACGCGCATCTCCTCTAGGTATTGAAGATTCCCATAAAGTTTCGTTGAATTCCAGCCATTAGTTGCAGAGAAGTAGCGCGGAAACGATTTTTTCTCTATATGCATACTGCATAACTAATCAAGGGCCATAACTCTGTGTTAAAGGGTCTGAGCGGAACAAGCCGACGATATGAGCATCTCCTCTTGATATTGATGATTCCCATAAAGTTTCGTTGAATTCCAGCCAGCCAGTAGTTGCAGAGAACTACTCCGGAAACAAAATTCAGACGGACGGACGGTCAGATGCGCATCTCCTCTTGATATTGATGATTCCCATAAAGTTTCGTTGAATTCCAGCCAGTAGTTGCAGAGAACTACTCCGGAAACGAAATTCGGACGGAAGGATGGACGGACAGACGGAAGGACAGACGGACAACGCCAAAACTATATCCCCCACCCTATTCCATCGGCGGGGGATAACTAGAAATGTGTCCATAGGACATGGGTGCCCCCACACACCACTGTTCTGTCAATGTTATGACTCTAGGTCAAATATTTTTTGGACTACATGTGCAACAAGTTGAAAACTAAAAATCTTTTAATAGTTAAAGGGCAAGAACTTTACAAATACTGAATAAATCTACAAGCAAACCCCAAGGTGCATAAGTTCACATGCTGACCAACACTCTTGTAAACTTTCAGGCCTACAAGTCAAATACCTTTTGAGCTATGCATGAACATGATGAAAACTGCAAATTTATACTACTGTAAGTCAAGGGCAATAACTCTAACAAAACTGAAAAAAATCCACATGCAAAGTCCCAGGTGCATAGCTTCACTGTGATGTTGATCATTATTCCTGTAATTTAGTGATGTTGATCATTATTCCTGTAAAGTTGGTTGATTCTAACTCAAGCAATCAAGGAACAAATAACACAACATAATGAAACGGTTTTTACTAAGTCAAGGGCAATAATTCTGAAAATACTAAATAAATCCACATGAAAATACCCAGATGCACAACTGCACATGCTGAACAACATTCTTGTAAAGTTTCATGACTCTTTGTCAAATCCTTTTTGAGATACATGTGACACAAGTTGAAAATTGCAAAATTTTACTAAAAGAAATGCAATAACTCTAAATATACTGTATAAATCCACAAGAAAATACCAAGGTGCACAACTACACATGCTGATCAACATTACAATAAAGTTTCATGACTCTAGGTCAAATCCTTTTTGAGTTACATGCGACACAAGTTAAAAAATTCAGATTTTTGAGATACATGTGACACAAGTTGAAAATTGCAAAATTTTACTAAAAGAAATGCAATAACTCTAAATATACTGTATAAATCCACAAGAAAATACCAAGGTGCACAACTACACATGCTGATCAACATTACAATAAAGTTTCATGACTCTAGGTCAAATCCTTTTTGAGTTACATGCGACACAAGTTAAAAAATTCAGATTTTTACTAAGTCAAGGGCAATAAAAATACTAAATAAATCCACAGGAAAATACCCAGGTGCACAACTACACATGCTGATCAACATTCCTGTAAAGTTTCATGACTCTATGTCAAATCCTTTTTGAGTAACATGCGACACAAGTTGAAAATTGCAAAATTTTACTGAGTCAAGGGCAATAATTCTAAAAATACTTTATTAATCCATACGCAAATACCCAGGTGCACAACTACACATGCTGATCAACATTCCTGTAAAGTTTCATGACTCTAGGTCAAATCCTTTTTAAGTTACATGCGACACAAGTTGAAAATTGCAAATTTTTACTAAGTCAAGGGCAATAATTCTAAAAATACAATATAAATCCACAGAAAAATACCCAGGTGCATAACTACACATGCTTATCAACATTCCTGTAAAGTTTCATGACTCTATGTCAAATCCTTTTTGAGTTACATATGACACAAGTTGAAAAGTGCAAAATTTTACTGAGTCAAGGGCAATAACTCTAAAAGCACTTAATAAATCCACACGAAAATACCCAGGTGCACAACTTCACATGCTGATCAACATTCCTGTACAGTTTCATGACTCTAGGTCAAATCCTTTTTGAGTTACATGCGACACAAGTTGAAAATTGCAAATTTTTACTAAGTCAAGGGCAATAACTCTAAAGATACTGAATAAATCCACAGGAAAATACCCAGGTGCACAACTGCACATGCTGATCAACATTCCTATTAAGTTACATGACTCTAGGTCAAATACCTTTTGAGTTACGTGCAACACAAAAAAGAATGGACGGAGTGATGGAAGGACAGACGGACAAGGGTAAATCTAAATCCCCCCCCCCCCGCTAAAGTGGGGGCACAAAAAATCTATCATGTTAAGCTTTGACCTCTAAGTGTGACCTTGACCTTGGAAGTACATGAAGGGGTGCAGGTGTTGTGCATGACATATCCTCTTATTATTGTAACTATTTGTACCAAGTATTTTCAAAATCCCTTGAACTATGAAGAAGTTATAGATCAGACACAAAATATACCCTATAACAGACTAGGTCAATCTTTGACCTCTAAGTGTGACCTTGGAGGTAGGGACCCATGTTTTGCGCCTGACATATCGTCTTATTATTGTGATTATTTGTGCAAGTATTTTTAAAAACACTTGATCTATGAAAAAGTTATGGATTGGACACAAAATATACCCTATAACAGACTATGTAAATCTTTGATCTCTAAGTGTGACCTTGACCTTGGAGGTAGAGACACGGCTGTTATGCATGACATATCATCTTATCATTGTGACTATTTGTGCCAAGTATTTTCAAAATCCCTTGATCTATTAAGAAGTTATTTACGGGTCACAAAATATACCATATAACAAACTCTGTTAACCTTTGACCTCGAAGTGTGACCTTGACCTTGGAGGTAAGGGTGCAGGTATTGTTCCTGACATATCGTCATATTAATGTGACTATTTGTGCCAAGTTATTTCAAAATCCCTTGAACTATGAAGAAGTTCTAGATAGGACACAAAATATACCCTATAACAGACTATGCTAATCTTTGACCTCCAAGTGGGACCTTGACCTTGAAGGTAGGTGACCGGTTGTTGAGCAGGACAAATTGTCTTATTATTGTAAAAAATTATGGCAAGTATTCCTTCAAAGATAAGAAAGTTATGGACCAGACACGACATATACCCTCAAATAGACAATGTTGACCTTGAATGAGCAAGTGCTATTTTGACTGTAGAGGTAGGGGTCTGGTTGTTGCGCACGACACATCCTCTTATTATAACAAACATTTGTGCCAAGTTATTTCACATTCCTTTAATAAATGACAAAGTTATGGACCGTACACTAAAGTGTGATGGACGGACAGACGGATGGAGCCTGTTTCTATATCCCCCCATTTTTCTTGGAAAATGGGGGTGACAATCAAACAACCCTTTGACCAATTTCCAGGATATTTGGATCAAAACAGTACCCTCTAGAGTGTCAGCAAGGTTTTTCCATATTTGGCTGTGTGATCTAGTTTTTGACCCCAGGTGACCCATATTCAACTCAACCTAGAAATCATCAAACAACCTTTCTGGCCACTTCACAGGATTTTGGGATCAAAACAGTAGCCTCTAGAGATAAATTTACTGATAAAGAAATCAATAAAATTGCAGATGGTCCATAAATTTACAGATTATCAGTAAATACTCATGAAATCATAGACCTGATAATATGTGATTTACTCAATTACTTTCGGAGTTATCTCATCAACAGTATCTTCGGTATATATTGTTTTAGTTTTCTCTCCTCACCTTTGAATCAGACATACCTATAACAAATACTTAGATCTTTATGACGACTGTCTACGTCGACAAAATAATATGAAAATCACTGTGTTAACTTTTAAGAAATTTGACAGGTCGCGAAATTTTGGACAACTTTATATTATCGGGTTTTATGCTTTTCTCTCGTCGATTCGTGACTCTTATTTGGAAAAATTGCACTTGCACAACAAATAGCAGACATACATACAGTTCAATTAGTGCATTTGTTAAATAAATTCATTATCTAAAAGTTCAAAAACTTTAAATTACTTCTAAAAAAACCGCTCAAAGATTAGAGCATCTGAACATGTCAACCATGACTGTCTTGCTCAGCTGGACGCTTACCTTGTGACGTCATCAAAATTTAGGTGCTCACACCACTAAATGTTCGCATTGTTATTTTCAGCCATATGTTTCAAAGTCTATAAGTAAATTCTTACAGCATAATGAATATTTATTTGGCTTAAGTATGTGTGTTTAATAAATTAAAACATCAATATCGAATATTTTAAAGTAATTTGGTCACCAGCTGATTGTAGGGTAAGGTCATTTACACCTGTTCAATTACGCATTTTGATTGGATAGAATTGTCTAATAAAACTTGTGTAGTTTTCGGATGGTGTATGTCCATGCAGAAGTATTTATACCAGACAATTATTTAGGTCACGAATCGATGAGAAGGCACGAATTCATACATACATACGTACGTACACGTACCTACCTACGTGGGCCCCATTACTGACAAAAAATATGTCGGCATGCCTTGGAATACGTCTTTATTATCCCACCAAACAATGATGTAGGTAGATAGGTACGTGTACGTATGTATGTATGTATTCGTGCCTTCTCATCGATTCGTGACCTAAATAATTGTCTGGTATAAATACTTCTGCAAGGACATACGCCGGGGGGGGGGGGGGGTCAATTCAAGCTTCCATAAAAACAGAAACATTGCACATAATGAGTAACATTTTGACGAGAAATTAATATTTAAAAGGTCTTTTTCGGAAAACATGTAGACGCAATTACTAAAGTGTAGTCTGGTTTTCGTTACATTTTTGTCGAGAAATGCTATATATCAATATACACATCAGCGGTAATCTTGCACGACCGTAGGGAGTGCTATATTATCCACGTGAGAATAAGTGCATATTTTATCATACACGATAAATAACCCTTTTATTAAATACTTATTTCAAAATTGTATACTGAGTTAAAAATAAAACCTTCATTGTTGAAATATTTTTAAAAATGGCTTTTAATAATGTAACTGTCTGGTTACGTTATCCAGCCAACATGACATTAAAGTTATTTTGATGATGGCGTAAACGTCAACGCGCAGTAGTCAAGGGGCAGGACGTGAAGTGGTTGCACACTTGGTTCAAGCGAGCGAATTGGTTGCAAACTTGACAAAATGGCGAACACGGCGTGATTTTTTGAAACGGATGAACGAGTTTTTGCCAGGCAAGTGGGTTTCTTTGTTATTTTGAAGTTCATTAGTATGTCTTTTTCATAATGCAATATATATGCCACACTCGGTTAAAGGTTTCAGCATCCTAGATTCTGTTTTGACGATGTTATTGAAGATATAAACTGATCATGTACATATTTTTAAATTTGACATGTGTGACTGTTCTGGTCGGTTTTTCTCCTAATTTATTCGAATTTGTAAGTTTTGAACTGCATTAAACAATAACAAAATATGTTTCTGTCAATGCTGTACAAATGGTTTAGTTCGCAAGTCCGAAGATAACGTTCAATACACAAAAATATCTTTTTCAAGCAAAAATATCTTGTTTAAAAAAAAAAAACATTTCTCAAACAAAAACAAGTGTTGGGGGCCTAAATAAGGCATTTTTTCACCATTAGAGACAACAACAAAAAGGTGGGGGTGAAAAAGGCGTTAAAAGGTCGCGTAATGGGTTAACAGAAAATGATGAAAATACTTGAAATTACCTAAAATCGCGTTTTTCCATGTTAAAACATGGCCTGTCGTATAAATTTGAAGAAAAAATGTTGTTTTGTAGATTTTTTGATTTTTTTCATTAGCATTAGCATTCTTCATGAGCATTTTGTGAAAAATAGCTGTTTTCATTGAAAAGTCTCCCGTTACAAGTTCAAATTGCTATAATACTATAAAAACCGCTTCAACACTAATCAAATTGGCACAAATGTTGACTGGACCATTGCCCTTGAAACAACATGCTCAGGCTTAAACTTTCTGTTACCATGGCAACGAGGGGAAATCTCAAAATTGCCAAAAATCACTATTTTGCGTTGATTTTTTCCATCAAAATTGATTTCAAAGTGCTGCAACTTCTCAATGGATTGAGATAGAGTCAAATGCTTTTCAGCGTTGGTTACACGTTACCTTATGATCAATCTTGGGTCATTTATAGCCTTTCACAAGTCCAAAATTTTCTTGGCGATGAGGGGGATTCCGCCCCCCTTCAAACCCCCCAAACAGAAGGGGGTACATCCCCCTTCTGGCAACCCCCTGATGTATCTTTTGGCCGCGCCGAAAAAGTGGTCACTTTTTTAACAACATTTCTCAAACAAAAACAAGTGTTGGGGGCCTAAATAAGGCATTTTTTCACCATTAGAGACAACAAAAAAGGGGGTGGTGAAAAAGGCGTTAAAAGGCGTGTATATCGCATAACGGGTTAAACAAATCCGACTAAATGTTTTATGTACTTTCAGTTATAATAAATATATAAATAATGTATTGTTTGCTTTTGTACCTATGAATTCACTTATTTTAGGTTGACTTTTACTACATATATTGGAAATAAACTTGTCAGCAACTCTCAGCATTAAATTTACTATTTGTTTACATGTTTAGTTTCTTAGCGTAGGTTAGACCGAAAAACCGCATTCATACTATTGTGTTCGAGGTCCTTATCCGAAGACTGACGGAAAGGCCCGAGCAGTTGCGATTGCGAAACAAATATTGCATATTGTGACAATCAGAAGTCAACTGGGCTTTTTGAAGGCATGTAATAATGATTGATAATGCCCACGAAGGAAGGCATATTTAAATTGACCTTCCTATCCGTCCAAAAGGAATCTTAATGGCGAAAAATATAAGAAATTTGAAATCATAAAATTACTTTGAGTCTGTAAAGACTTTAAATACTAGATTTTTTTTAAAAATCAGTTTCATGGAGCTAGTAATCAGTATATTGCTTTTAGTATTTCTGTCCTCACCGTTCGAATCCCGCAAGATACTTAATATTTTATATGAGGAAGATTCTCTAACTAATTTACGGAACGTCACTGATTTTATTCAGGTTCGTGCCTGAAATAATGTACGGAGAGGCACCTGAGGTCTTTCTGAAAAAAGTCACAATGTATGTTCCTGACGTAAAATCCGACAAAAATCTATTTGTATCAGACTGCTTATTTTGTATATTTTGTTGTATACAATATCAACTTGGTTATTTTTAGGTTATACAAATTTATTTTAGTCCTGTCGTTTTGGAAGCTCGATGCGTGATAAGAACTGAAAACCAACCAGCACTAAGCAATGATTGTAAAATTATTTTTACTAAACGACTTGCCACTGACTGGGTTTGAACCCACGCGGCCAGCAATCGTTAGATTACTAGTCTGACAAGTTAATAACTGGACCAAACCACATCTAACTTGATTATTTTTAATGAAGTCTCATTAATAATCTTATTACGCACATTCTGTGCGTTCGATGAGATCAAGACCCAATATAACAATTAATGATTATAATCCGGTCAACTACGGTACATGTACGCTTGTTTGTGCGCGAGTGTGCGTTTGTGTGTAATTGTGTTTGTTTTAATTGCCTTTGTCACCGGCAAAAACATGAGATCACTTCCATTTCCTTTCTGCAGGCCTTATCATTTTGCCACGGCTAGCCGCTATTCATACTAAATAACGCAAAAGAATATGACCTAAAAGTCCGTGACCATCTACATTCTTGCCCATGCTTGAACTCCACCTAAATACCTTATGACCAAATGGCTAAAAAATGATATCAATGTCAGTCATTATAGATGTTTATGATTTATGAACGTCAATTTTTCCAAATAGTGTTTAATATAAGATATTTGATTAAGATTTGCTACGCAAAATACACTAGTTAATATACACTAGTTTACCTACGTCTGGCATATCATTTTACCTTCCACGCGAGGAATTCGGGCGATACCCTTTAATTGCCGCAATACCATGCGATACCTTACGCTTTTTTTTCTAAAACACATTCACCCCTTCAGACTACATACCGGCAAAGTCTTGCCGAAATGGGGATGCATAATATAACCAGTGGAGATCTTCTTTCTACATGTACTTTAGTTAGAACTTTTTAAAACTTATGAAAACAAGACTTTTTTAGCTCAGTAGAGGTATTGTTATAGTCGCGGCGCCGATGCCGTTGCCGTTGCCGCCCGCAATCTTGTACCTGGATAATAACTTTTTTAGTTCTTGGTGTATTGTCTTCATACTTGGCCACAACAACCCTTCAGTAGACCACACTAACCTTGACCTTCATCCATAAATGACCTTGACCTTCAAGGTTAAAAGTCCAAATGAAGCTTGTTCTTGCTATTATTGGCTGTAACTTTGTTATTTTTAAATGGATTGTCTTAAAACTTAAACATAATAATCTTCAAGGATAACCCTTAAAAATTACCAGACAGACCTTGACCTTCACTCATTAATGACCTTGACTTTGAAGGTCAAATTATTGAAATTTTTCATTGTTTTGGCTGTAACTGGCTGTAACTGCTATTATTGAAGGGATCAACCATATATTATGACAGAACATTCTTAAGGACAAGAACTTGTTGTTTATCAAACCCAAATTGACCTTGGCTCTTTGTGACCTTGACCTTGAAGTTTAAATTACTGAATTTTCTCAGATTTGTGCATTAAATGACCATATATATTTATTGGTGTGTGTGTATATATATATATATATAGAGAGAGAGAGAGAGAGAGAGAGAGAGATATCTATCTATCATCAACATCAACAACAACATTATAGAATTGAGTGTTTCTATTTATAGAATTGAGTGTTTCTATTTATAGAATTGCGTGTTTCTATTTATAGAATTGTATGTTTCTATTTTTAGAATTGCACATGTTTCTTTTTTTAGAATTACGTGTTTCTATTTTTAGAATTGCGTGTTTCTATTTTTAGAATTGCGTGTTTCTATTTATAGAATTGCGTGTTTCTATTTTTAGAATTGTGCGTGTTTTTATTTTTAGAATTGCGTGTTTCTATTTTTAAAATTGCGTGTGTTTCTATTTTTAGAATTGCGTGTTTCTATTTTTAGAATTGCGTGTTTCTATTTATAGAGTTGCGTGTTTCTATTTTTAGAATTGTGTGTTTCTATTTTTAGAGTTGCGCGTGTTTCTATTTTTAGAATTGCGTTTTTCTATTTTTAGAATTGCGTGTTTCTATATATATATAGAGAGAGTAAAAGAATATTTCATTTATATATAAATATATATATATATATATATATATATATATATATATATATATATATATATTTATATATAAATGAAATATTCTTTTACTCTCTCTATATATATATAGAAACACGCAATTCTAAAAATAGAAAAACGCAATTCTAAAAATATATATATATTAAAACGTGATAAATGTTCCTTGTGCAGTGTTGAAATAGATAAAATTATATTAATGTTTAAGAAATAACAAACTCTATGTAAAACATATGTATAACATTATAAAACATATATATAACATTATAAAACATATGTATAACATTATAATTTTATCTATATATATATATATATATATTAAAAGGTGATAAATGTTCCTTGTGCAGTGTTGAAATAGATAAAATATTAATGTTTAAGAAATAACAAACTCTATGTATATTCGGTAGAGCTTTCAATGCTTTCTTCGCATATCTTCAGCCGAAACTTTAATACTTTTATATATATGAAGATATGCGAAGAAAGCATTGAAAGCGCTACCGAATAGAGTTTGTTATTTCTTAAACATTATTATTTTATCTATATATATATATAGAGGATATTTGTTTAGTTCAGTGTAAGATCGGAATATATTTCACCGAGTGAGCACCAAAAGGCATATTTCACGAGTGGCGCAGCCACGAGTGAAATATGAACTTTTGGTGTTCACAAGGTGAAATATATAGAGGATATTTGTTTAGTTCAGTGTAAGATCATAATATATTTCACCTTGTGAACACCAAAAGTTCATATTTCACTCGTGGCGCACTGTTTCAAACAGTGAAATTACCAGTTTTATATCACTGATATATTTCTATAAACCACCGAAAAGCATGTAATAAATTTCAATCTTACACTAAACTAAACAAATTTTCTTTTTATTATATGCAAAGAAACGTTTTAAAAAGACATTTAACCTAATACTGAATGAAAAGCGCGCCAAATAATAATACAACGTGACGTCATTTACGACGTCACGTCATTAAGTTGGTACCCAGTACTGTGCACGCTGGTATCTCACTGAAACAACGTAAGGGGCTTAAATTCAAAACAGTGAAATTATCAAAGTGGTAATTTCATTGTTTCAAACAGTGAAATTACCAGTTTTATATCACTGATATATTTCTATAAACCACCGAAAAGCATGTAATAAAATTATGTAGAGTATGTTTTGGGAAATGCAGAGTACAAAGTTCGTTAATTTTTTATCTGTTAGCGCTTTCAAATGTTTTTACATATCTTCAGACAGTAACGTATAATACAAATATTAATGACGTAACGTTATAAAAGTGCGGGAAACGTAAAAATATGACGTTGCGCGGCAAATGAAATATTCTTTTACTCTCTTTATAAGAAATTTTGAATTGCTACAAAAATACATATTTACTTATATAAATGTTGCATGAACCTCATAGAATAAATAAAGGGTGGTAATAAATATGCTTTAAAATTAAAAGCATTGACTTATCATAGACGTAAATGCAAAATTTGTATTACAAATAAGTACTTTTTTTATGAATTAGCTAAACGAGTAAAAAAATGTCAGAAAGAAAGTAACTTAAAACCATGTGGAAATGTAAAATAATTGTTATATATAAATGCCCAAGTTACATTATGAGCGGAAAGGGGCCTCCGTGGCCGAGTGGTTTAGGTCGTTGACTTGAGATCACAGGTCTCTCACCGCTGTAAGTTCGATCCTCACTCGGGTCGAAATCTTTCATGTGAGGAAGCCATCCAGCCAGCTGCCCGAAGGGGCACTTGGGGTCTTCCTCCACCAATAAAGCTGGAAAAAATCTCGGCGGGACGCTCTAGGATGGCCCGACTTGAATGTACGGTCGCCTATATGGGCGAAAAAAAAAGTTATCGCAGATTCACTTTTATTATATGTGAATTGTATACTTTGATGCAAGTTATTAAGTTCGTTAAAAAAATCAGACGTGTCAATTTCTTTTGGTAGAATTAAAAAGCAATCGTCAAGAAATCTCTTCCAATTAAGTCTTAAATAGCTTGAAAATTCATTGTTGTATTTAGTTTTCATCCTTTCATAAATAGAGGATATTGAATGAGTGTAAGTTCCATACTGAATTTATTGCACTCGTTGAATAAAATTATATTATGCGAGCATGATATTATTTTATTCAACGAGTGCAATAAATTCAGTATGGAACCTACATGAATTTAATATTCTATTTATCACATACCCAAAATAAAGACCGTTTAAAGTGAAATAAGAGTCATATTTCATTGACGCGCCTATAGTATAACGCTAACATTAAACGCTCTTTACACTATGTTTGTATAACGCTAATGACGTCACGTCAAAATATATATGCAGTACCATATTTACGGAGTCGCAAAATCGGCACGGATGTGTGATAAATAGTTTCTTTTATTACATGCTTTTCGGTGGTTTATAGAAATATATCAGTGAGTTAAAAACTGGTAATTTCACTGTTTGAAACAGTGAAATTATCGATTTGATAATTTCACTGTTTTGAATATTTGAGCCCAGTACGCTGTTTCAGTGAAATACAAGCGTTCACAGTACTGGAAACCAACTTAATGACCTGACGTCGTAAATGACGTCACGTTATATTATTATTTGGCGCCCTTTTCATTTAGTACTAAGTTAAAATGTCCTTTTAAACGTTTCTTTGCATATATAATAAAAAGAAAATTTGTTTAATTTAATGTAAGATCAAAATATATTTAACTTAGTGAACACCAAAAGTTCATATTTCACTCGTGGCTGCGCCACTCGTGAAATATACCTTTTGGTGCTCACTCGGTGAAATATATTCCGATCTTACACTGAACTAAATAAATATCCTCGTGAACACCAAAAGTTCATATTTCAACTAGTGAACTAGTGAACACCAAAAGTTCATATTTCACTCGTGGCTGCGCCACTCGTGAAATATACCTTTTGGTGCTCACTCGGTGAAATATATTCCGATCTTACACTGAACTAAACAAATATCCTCTATCTAAATATCCGAGGACTAAGGTAGCGTAAGTTGGAGCGATAAATAGTACCCATAGCTGCGCCTTTTTTCTGAATATAGTATTTTCCGTCGAAGTAGAATACGTTGTTGTATAAAATAAGTTGTAGCGATTTTATTATGAAATTATGTTGAAATTGTTTGTCTATCTTTTCTGGTATTTTTTCCAACTTTCAATCCAAGATCGTGGTGAATATTAGAATACGAGTTTACTTCATCGAAAGTGACTAGTTTAGATTCATGATCTTCTATGTGTTCTGGTAAATATTTCAGAAAATCTAAATCATCTCTAAAAAAACTAGGAACACATTTACATAGAGATTTAAGAATTATGTCTAATAGTCGGCTGAGTCTTTGTGTTATGCTCCACAAATAGGTCTAAAAGGTAAATCGTTAGGATCACAAGCTTTCAGATATTCTGACTCAGCAATTGTTTTACTTTTGTGAATTTTTGGTAAACCATAGAAATTTGTTCAAAATTTGTTAGATAGTCAGACTCTTCTTTCATTAGGCCACCACCGTATTTTCTAATAATGTCTTGTAAAACATGTTTAGTTCTTAAATCTGCTCCTTCATCAGTTTCTTCGTAAATAAATAGTATCATTTAATATAGATAAATCTTCTCTTTGTCTTTAATTATCAATGTATAAATTAGAGTTTTAAGTGCTTCGCGGTCATTACGGGATAAATTATGATTCACGTTGCAGTAATTTTCTAATGGATATTCCTTTAAAAGTTGAAAAGCGTCTTCCAATGCTATTATACTTTTGGGAGGGTTCCATCCAGTCTTATTTCTAACTAGAGGTAAATCAGTGTTAGCTTCTTGATTGTCATCATGAAAACGTTCACTTAATCTCAATATTCTACAAAATTCTTTGATGTCTGTATTTAGTTCTATTTTGTTTTCATTAGGGGTGGGAGTAAATTTAAGTCCTTTACGGAGTAAATTGATTTCGTTTTTTGATAATTCAATATTAGATAAATTTATTACCTTTGGATTAATTACCCTGTTTTTCTGATTTATGCTATCTGCTTCCGAAAAGTTATTTCGTTGTCTACCATTACGAGGTGTTTCTCCACCTTTGTCGAATTGAGGTTTTTCTAAAAAAGACTGCCTCACATTTTTTCCTATATATGTTATTCCATTATGTGTTACAGGTTTGCTCAAAAAGGTGACATTTTCACTGGATTGATTCGCTTTGATTTTGCGGGAATTATTTTCTTTTTTTGCGTCTGTTCATCTTGTTCATTTTGTACATGGTTTGATCTATGCGTAAAATTGCGGATGTAATCATCTGATGTATTTGTATTTCTGTTCTGCCATGGTCTCTTGTTTTTGCATGAGTCATATATATAGAGGATATTGAATGAGTGTAGGTTTAATACTAAATTTATTGAACGAGTTGAATAAAATCAGCATAATATTTTTTATTCAACGAGTTCAATAAATTTAGTATTGAATATACACGAATATAATATTCTATTTATCACATATATAAAATAAGAACGGTAAACTGTTAATAAGAGATATTTTTCTTTGACGCGCCTATAGTGTAAAGAGCTGTTTCCCAGCACTCCATTCGAGCCAAGTCTAACAAAGCTTGTCCATAACAAAAGTAGGCATCTGCACATTCTTTAGCAGTTTCACCGTAGGCTTTTGAGAGTATGGCACATGCCTCTTGAAACTGGTTCACTGCAGTTGGTATCTCCCCACATACCATATTTCTTTTGCCCTGGGCAAGAATGTTAACAGTGTAATATCGTCTAGTGTAATATCGTTTTTATTAAATGGCTTTATTACACTCCTGCACCGCGGTTTATGTGATAAATGAATTTTCATGTACAAATATATCAGTTTCAAAATTGTTCTCGTACTCTTTCAGCCATTCAAATTTTGCAGCTGATTTTTCTTCTTCCTTCTTGCATTCTACAGATTTCTGCAGATTTCTTCAGATTTCTCCGTCACTGATTTCTCCGTCATTTTTTTTCTCAAAAATAGCAAACATTTCATCGTGTGTTTGCTTGAAAGCATTTTCATATCTTCGAGATTTATTCTTCAAGATTTTAATTGTCAGCTTCAAAACAGTTGTAATGATGTTTCTCTTCTGACGTCTTCAACTTCTCCTGGGATAATTTTAGGTCTGTATATATTTTCTAGGTATAATCGGATGGTCCTTCTTTATCCATTCACTATACATGCTCTTGAATTTTAGGTAGTTCAAGTAAGCCTGTTTTCTCTTATTTAGAGATCTATTCCACACATATTTCATAGATTATATTCTGTATGATGCAATATTCATACTCGATTCATCAGGTGTAAATGTGTTATTTTCACAGTTCTGTCCTATTTGATTACTTTGTCCGTTGGTGTTAACATATTCATTATCATTTATATCACTATAGCATCTGCATTGCAGTAGATGATGTGCAACAACTCGGAATACATTTAAGGTTTCCGTATTTCCATTTTTCGTAATGTCAACAAGTTCCTTTAATGTTAGATTTAAGACTTCAAACTTACTTGATATCTCTTTCAGAATTTCCTTGTCCATCCCGGATAAAATGTTTAAACTTTACTCTGATAAGTATCGTCCGCACTTTTTTGTTTTTTTACACTGAATTTCCCTTCATTCACAAGTTAAATTTACAAAAAAAAGAAGTTCAATCTCTACCAAGTTTGTTCTGACTCCTGGGGTTAAATGGCCCCTTATACAGGACAAACGTCAAATATTTTCTTCTCCAGGGTTTAGCATTTTCTAGTTGACGTCTACTACGTTTGTTCAAAACATGATCCCTTGGGTCAAACTGACCATACCCGAGAGTCACATATATTTCCGATAGGAATTTTAATAAAAACTTGTCCACTTCATAACCAAAGGAGCTACAGCTAAGATATTTGATAAGAGTATTATTGCAAAGTAAATCTCTGTTAAGATTGTTCACATCAGGGCCCGATGGGCTAAAATGAACACACCAGAGATCGCTGTCGTCTGAAAACTTAAACATTTGTCATAATCTTGTTACACCTCTAATTCCTAGACACAACATCCCTATGGACAAAACCTTGAAAATAATCCATATGAAGGTGACCTTTTTGACTTTAAATTATCTTGACTGTCAACATTTCAAATTTGCAAGTATCTTTGATATTAATTAGTTTATTTTAGTCTTACTGGAACAAAACAATCTTAATGAGACCGCTATAGGGAGTAAAATAAATCTGATATTTAACAAATAAAACATGGCCTTGAGGGCAATATGCAAGTTTACGGACGGGTTGGTCAGACCTCGGAAGGTATATGTCCCTCAGCTGCGCTTCGGGCAATATACCTTCCTCAGTCTGACCAACCAGTCCGTAAACATGCATTTTGCCCGAAAGGCCATGTTTTATTTGTTATATTATACCGAATCTAAATCCTTTCACCCCTTTTGTTGCTGTCATTTTTACTATAATTTGCTTTCAAATAATAATTTATTTGTTCCGTGTGTGAAATAGTCGGATTTTTTATTATTATTTTCAAGCGATACAGCAAAAAAAAATCATGCTTTTTGATTTTGTTATTCATTTTTTTTTATTTAAATTTAACTGGCAAAAACCTGAACTTTTAGATTTTCACAAACTGTATAAATAAAATTTATAATCAATTTAAAGACAAATCGTGACTTTTGATCAACATGTAATAAAATTTATGTAAAACAAAACAATAAATTCAGTAAAAAGAATCATTAAACAACAAAATTAAATATTATACCTCATTTGCATTCGCCCTTCTATATTTAATATGACGTCATCCGGTCCATATAAGAATTATGGACCGCCCCCGGTCTGTATGCGGTTTATGGACCGGAAGACGTCATATTAAATGAGGAATGGCGTATGCAAATGAGGTATAATATTAGTCCTTATATGACTTGAAGTAGCCAGGTAAGCGATTTAGGGCCATCATGGCCCTCTTGTATTTCATTTTATCTTTCACAATGTCGTCATTTAACTTCGTAAGTCAATGATTTTTGGGGGGAGACAAGCAAATGCTTGGAGAAAAAATTATAACAGCCATTTTGAGCCACCTACGTCCGAAAACGCAATCGGGGGATATGTCATCTAAATACTACAATAGAATAGAGAGAAAAAACACAATGAAAAATGAAAATGTTGTAGGCTCGGTTTGATTGAGCCTGTTCGTGGATAATACTGGTAAGTGCACGTTACCGTTCACGCCTCCAAGCACCGGCTTAAGCAGAATTTAAGAAACATTTAAACACGAAAATGGTAAAACTTTGAATTTAGAAACATCCGCAGATGTGGCATATATACGGCGGTTATTATTAATAATAAAAGCTTCAATTTGCAATATACCACATAACATGTGTACACAACAATAATGTCGTGCTGAACGATCCAAAATACAACATATAACATAACATATGATATTATAGCTTTTATTTTTAATACATACCAGATCAAATTATAAAACCAAGCACTTTCAAAGCAAGGGGAATGTTTGATAGTAACGGGTCTTTGTTTATTGTAACTGTTTTGCAATTATCTTGTTCTTACAGGTGAATTTATAAACAAAGCTGTGTTTACTTAAGACTTCAAAATGTTTTATTGCAGACATGCATAAATCTTTCCTACCATTTAAACAAAAAACAAACAAACAAAAAAACGAAATACCTAAAGATGCCATAACCTTTTCAGCTGAGCATTAACATTGACTGAACAGGTTGAACATATTCATTGTCCACACAAGTCTATACCTGTCCCGGATTTCTTAAAATTGTCAAGATGATATTTTAGAATGAAATGAATGAAGTCTTAGGCATTCGATATGCAACTGATCGGTATTATCAAATAGGTTTATTTTAAATCTAATCTTTAAAGATTCGTAATGGTTCAAATGCATGCACCCAAGTTTCATAATTTACTGCATTTGCAAATTTCTTTTTATCATATTTTTGAAGTATTTTGGTAAACTGTTTGATTATTATTTTAACTCTTTGTCCTCGTAGATTGCAGTTATCAAATTTTGATTTTAAATATTGAATTTAGAATTAAAACATGAACTGTAAAATCTTATAAATATTTTCCAAAACAATAGTGATTTTTTCAATTATTTTCATTATACACATTTGAATGTATGTAGCCTAGTGGTTTAGGCGTTTACCTACGAAGAGGCAGATCGAAGTTCGTGTCTGACCTTGGTGGCTGAGGTAGTCGGTGGCCTCTGACATTATATAGAAGAGAGGATTTGAGAGATATTGTGCGTGAAAATGTGTCTTAAGAGCTAATAAAGCTGGCAAAACAATCGGGGTAAACAAAGCCTTTATAACGCTCTGCCCCTGGTGTAATTCTAGCCATTTTTTGCGTAAAAAAATAATGAGGTATATACCATCCACGGAACAAGAAGCGTAGGCAGAGAGTAACCAAGTCCAACAGCCACCATCCAAAGCTAAACCAAATACAGCAACATATGGACCTCATGTTGTTTTTTTTCCTCTAATTCTGAGAACTTATCCTGATACGATTATTATCTTTAATGAAGATGTAAACAAGTGTCAAAACGCTAAACATGGGCATTTTAGCCATTGTTACAGTTATTAACCCTACTGACCCGATATCCTAATACTTCTTCTTACCAATTATACAAAAGATTTGTAGATACATAAACTTGCAGGAGTGTCCAAAAGCTCAAAATAGGCATTTTAGGTCATCTGGACTAGCTTTTTTGTATTTGTAGAACTTACACAATATGTACTTTATATGACTAAATATGTAACCATATGTAACTTATTATACTTAAGATATGTGAAAATAGCAACTTACCAGAGTGACCGAAATATGGATATTTTGTCTCCCTTAAGGGGCCCTTTGTCTCCGATATTGAACCTACTCACTTGTTCTTTTTCCGATATTCCTTGCCATTTGTCAAGGTTTGTAGAAAAAAATAACAACACTAGAGTGACAGCTGAAAAAAATATTATGAGCCATTTTGACCTGAAGTCGCAGATTAATGAAAAAGTAAAAAAGCAAGCCAGACCAAAGTTTCATGTTTCCAAGATTACCTATTGGTGGTTATTATAGCATAGGTTCCGAACAACTAAGGCATATGGTGTTTGGGTTAAGTGCCAAATTGCTAAATTAAAACAACATGCCCACTTGCACTTATATAAAAAGGTAACATATATTTTGTCGACAAAGAGTATTTATCTATACATAAGACAACATGACGCAGTGATCGAAAATTTCGTTGAATTTATGACATCAAGTTTAAATCTAGACCTTGATGTGTTAAAAATAGACCACCAAACAAATCAAATGAAAAGCTTCTTATCAGTCTTAAGACCATAAGTTTTAACAAAGAAACTCGTTCAGTAACCAACTAAACTCAGGTGAGTTTATATAGCTAACATTGCCCTCTTGTTTATTAAAAGTTATATATTTTGCAACCATGATCATTTTACGATTAATTTTTTATGAAAGGCAAGCAGCATTTTTATAGATAGTATTTAGATAAAGTGTTGTTTATATAATTTTAAATGCTTATTACTTTTTCTTTGATCCATTTTTATGGTCAAATAATTTTCATGTTTTGTTTACAGCTGAATTGATATAATTATGTTATCATGCTGGTTTCATAACCTCATGGACCAATGTTTTAAATACTTAGTCATTCTGTTGGTTTTAGATACAAAAGCAGCTATTCTAAAACTCCATTATAAGTCTTCTGGCAACTAGCTGAAATGATTGTGAACCTTTCTGGGGAGAGCAGTTTTCCTTTTGTATTGTATTAAAATGCAAACATTTCGACAGAAAATTATCAATTATCTCCTTCAACTATAATGTTCGTCAACCATGCCTGAAAAATAATTGAAGGAACTAAATTTCCTAACATAAAAATTTTGTATTCAGTTGATTTTGATATTATTTACTTTTAATTACATTGTATCTGGGAAAGAATCTTGAAAAAAAATGTAATTGTTCTATTATTCATAGAAGATACATTTGTTTATAATTACTTTATTTGAAGAACATTAAAATTTAATTTGTTTATTGCTTTACAACTTTGATTATAATGATCTTAATCACATGATTTCAGAAAAACATTTCTGGTCTTTCTTTTGAGCTAACCTGTCACAAAGTCAAGGTGATCATTTTTCGTCTGTATATTTTAACTTTAAATAATATTTCTTCATAAACTGAAACAGTTGATTCAAAACTTCACTGTGGTCATCTCTGAAATTTGTTCAAAGAATTAAATTCCATGCATAATTCTGGTTGCCATGGCAACCAAAAGAAAAAACTTACAAAAACCCAAAGAGCTAGAGCTTAGATATTTAGCAATAAACATCTTCTAGAAAGTGTCTACCAAGTTTGTTCAAAAGATGAGAACCTTTCACCAACCGTGTCCCCGGTGGAAAAACAACAACTGAATCAAACAAAGAAAAAAAAGAAAAGATGGCACAAAATATTAATTCGCCTGGATCTACAGGTAATCAAATGAATGCTCAGACCATTATGTTCCAATATCCACCCTTTGTGCAAGGAGTAAATAACATGGCAACCCCAGGAGAACCTATACCGACGAAGCAAAACAGCATAAATTACAAACTATTTTACAAAAATCGGAGCATATTGATATGAAGTTAGGTCAGATTGATAAAATTCAATTATTGGTGAGTGATTTAACGGAAAGAATCGAATGGACAATAAAGTCTGCGAAATAGAGCGTAGCCAAATGTTTACTGGCGATCAGTACGAGACAATGTCAAAGTGTACAAAAAGAAATAAAATTAGTATTCAGTCAGTCAAGTCAAAGAGCTACAATAGGTAAATGCGGAACTGAACACAAATAGTGAATCTATGGCCGAATCTATTGTTGATTTGAAATGTAAGTCTATGAGAGACAATCTATTATTTTTTGGCATCCCAGAGGGAACTGTATAAAAGAGGAGATGCAAACGAAAACCCACCACCCCCACAAAACACCAACGAGGATACCCTTACATATGCAGATTGTACCAGTAAAACCATTATCACGAATGACTGCCTCGCTAAAGTTTATTTGTTTTGTAAGCAGTTATTGAATATTGAGAATCTAGAAACTACCCTAAATATTGACAGGCCACATAGGGTAGGTGCCCATAATGCGGATAAAACTCGCCCGATGGTAGTAAAATTTAGTACGGACTCAAAAATGACTGTGAAAAACCATTATATTTAAAGAGCATCAATTTGTATCAGACGAGATACAATGTTAGCGATCAGTTTCCGCCCGAGGTACAACAAAAAAGACTAGAATTGATTTCCAAGATGTTGGAGGAACGCCGTGCAAGAGGGCCATTTTAGTCAGGGACAAACTGATCATTAATAATGTACTTTATAAACCTGAAACTACAACAAATGATGACAGCTAGGAATGCGCAGAAAATTTTGACTTAAGTTTATTATCGAGGATGAAGACTTTCTAAATTTAATTTATAATTATGACATACTTTTTTCAGTGAAACTTGGGAACGTAGCAATGATAATTCTTCACTAGATGAATACGAATGCTTATCAATACCTAGAATACACCGTGGGTAAGCAACTTTGGTCATATGACCACAAAAGTCAACGTACACGGCCAAAATAGCTCGTTGAGGTAAGTTTTTTAGTGATTATTTTTCTGTCCAGCCGATTTAAATTATGCTACATAGCTTACCGACCGCGGCAGTTCCGATGCTTTCTAAAAATGTATTTAGTTTCGTCTAACTGTATTTTATGAATATTTGCAAATTGTCGATGACAACGTACACACTATTGTATAAAAGTGTTGATGATGTCAGTTCTGGCCTTAAAATATATAAGAGAATGTTTTAACGAAAAAAGAACTGGTTTCCTGCTGTCATTTATTGTATTTATTTAAACTAACGTACACATACTTTCTAGAAAATGTCAACTTTCTAGAAAATGTCAACGTACACATTCACAATTTAGTTTGATAGTGGTCTGCAACTTCCGAGAAGGTGGCTTTTTCTAACAAAAAGCTAGTTGCCCTCTCAAACTGTACAAAGGAAAACAGTTGCAAGTACATTCATATCATCACAAATAAGCTTAAACAATCTTTAACCTAATTATAATGTTATTATTTGTTCTTTTGTGGTTTTCTTTTAGAAGAAAAAAATCCAGTTACTCACACTTGCTGAAACAGCAATTCTGTACTGTATTAATTTAAAACATTTTACAGTCATTTAAACATATTAATTTCTTTATCAATATTGTTTGATGGTACAATTCCGTTTTTTTTCCTGCGGCACCAGGGTACCAACAAGATGTTTCAGGAATCTACACGAATATAATATTCTTTTTATCACATATATCAAATAAGAACAGTAAACTGTTTAAATGAGTAATTTTTCAATGACGCGCCCAAAGTGCGCTTTAACGCTATGTTTCTATAATATAGCGCAAATGAAGTCACGTCAAAGTAATATCGTTTTTATTAAATGGCTTTATTACACTCCTGCGCCGCGGTTTAAGTGATAACTTACTGTATTTCTCCATAAAATTGTACCCACTGATTTTAATAAGTAGTATGACTAAAAAATACATAATATTACTTAGCAAACATTTATGGTTTGTTCTTCTATATTTTGTTTTTTATGGTTCACAAAAAAATGATTCATTTAAATACGGAACGAAAACTGCAAAAGCGAAGCGAAAATATATATATATATTGAAAACACATTTGTACAAAGCATTTTGACATGCAGGGATTAAAAAACTGTTTTCATTCTAATGTCATTAATACGATACAAATCAATGAAATTACAAAGAATGAGATATATGAAAGCCAAAAAGCACATTTTTTAACATAAATTGTATACCACAAAGAATCTATAAATGGTGGCGGTTCTAGTGAGGTCAGTGGTGTTCAGGCCGTTGATAATGTGTAAATTGCTTCCTTTTGATTCCTTTTGATTAAATACATTTTCAAAATTTTCCTGAAAATGAGCACGAATCTGTAGGCGTGCTGCTATAATTTGATATTATAAAATTATTGAATTGGACATTTTTTACGCTTATCGTATGCGAATATGGTTATTTAGAGGTCTTTATGCAATCACACAAAATGCTTCAAGTGAAACAACTTTCCCCGGTCTCGCCTACAACTCGTGACCTTTGAAAATTCTGATGCACCTTGTTTCCTTTCGAAGAACTATTTGTAATACAAACAACTCAAAGATTCAGACTAGGTAAAGGTAGGCTTACTCAAAAAGGCTATTTATTAGTTTCTACTTTGAACAAGTTTTCTTTTTTGTTGATAGCTGGAGTCACCTTAGTTCTTTATGTATGTATAAATTTCAGTAATACCGTCCGAATTCAGCAAAAACATTAACATCTTAAAAACTAACTTAATATCGGGTGTTACTCCTTCAAAACTTTGAATAGAACAGATTTTTTTCACCCAGGTACATAACATACCCTGAAATACAACATGGGAAACAACACAGCTGTTTTGGTTCCGGTAAACTGATGTGTATTACCGAAAGAAAATGAAAATCCATTAAAATCAAAATGTCAAACCTAGGTCGGTCTGAACATAATCATACCTGATGGTTTCATAATTTTAAACCCATATTTTGTACAACTGCAGCTGTACAACATACACAAAAGTGTATGTATAATAGATAGCAAAATCGAATAAAATTAATAATAATTTTTTCTATGGGAACAATGTACTGTGAACAACATCACAGTTCCAGAACCACAGTTCTTTAATTTGATATACTTTATATAAGTCAGTCTGAACATGATTTATAATTTAGTTGGTTCCGTTCCGTATAATAGTTATAATCTAACCTGAAAGTTTCATAATTTTAAACCCCTATTTTGTACAATCATAGGTGATTTATAAGTTTACAAGTTGAACATTCTGTTATTCGCAGTTTTTATGTAAGAAGCTAAATGATTTTCATGGTGTTGAACAGACGTGACTTTTCTTCGATTAAGTCGAAACACTTTTATGTTTAGCCAAAAAGTTCACTATGGATAGTTGCATTGTTGAATAAATATTTTACTTAAATCTCAATGTCATATCACTGCAGTCTACTGAGTCTACTGTTTGTTTGATGGTTAATTCTGTTTTTCTGCGGCAACAAGCTGTTTCAGATCTAGAAATTTATACATTTTACTGCTTTGAGAGAAACTTTTTCCTTTGTCACCAACAATAAAATTTGGAGCACCATATCTACAAAAGAATACGTCAACTTTGTAATGTCAGAAGTTGGCGTTGTTGAAGTGTCAAACGTAAAAACTAGTATACCGATACAGCTTTGAGAGAAACTTCTTCCTTTGTCACCATCAATAAAATTTGGGGCACCATATCTACAAAATATTCCGTCAACTTTGCAGTCTCAGAAGTGGAAGATGGAAAGGCCTTAAACGTAAAAACTAGTATACCGACTACTGGATAATAATTTTTGCTTACTGACATTTACGTTATCATTAATACTTTGTGCGCCATATCATTTCCAGGAAATGTCACGATATTAATATTCTAGCCAGAATGTACATGAATAGTACATATTATACATATGTAAACGAAACAGACAATATTAAAACGTCAAACCGGTGGAAAATGAAGTACGGGACAAAACACGAAATAAAATCCTGTTTGCCCGGAAAATTGTGAATCTTTAAAAAGGAAGATGACGAAAACAGGATAAAACTTACTTTTCGGCTGCATCCGCCATGTTGTTTGTTTGGGTAACGAACGGCGTGATTCTCCCCCGTGTTTTAAGTTGTAAGTTTGATGTGTTATGCATGGATCATATTTTAAGTATGATTCAATATTAAATCAGATTAAATAACAAAAAACAGAACACTTAATATTCTGATTGTCGCTCTTAATGTATGTGTTCTTATCATATAAAAAATGAGATTTATTGAATTTATTGTGAAACACAACTATTTTTGTTTAATGGATAATACTAATTTGTTTGTTCTACTTCACGTTAGACTTTTATTATCCATTGATATTTTCCACTTGGAGGTCTGCAAGAATTGGCAATGTGTAAAGTTGTACTTTTACAGTTATAATTTTTCTGATCTAAAATTATTCCTCTTTTTATACAATGAAATTAATAGTACTTCCATTTTCCTGTACCAATCAAACAAAGCCTTCAAAATTTGTTTTCTTAGGCGTTCGCGAGGGACTTTATTTTTCTCTCTTAATATTTAAAAAAAACGCATAGTTTGTGACTGATCTTGTTACAATCCTCAGGAAAAGAATCATTGGTGGAATATAACCGATAAATAATTCCAGGGGCAATCATAAATCGGAAACAAAAATAAAGAAAACAAAAAGCCACTGTTTGTTCAATCTTCAAATTTCAATCGATTTCAAACATTTCAAAATTCCATGAAAAAATGATTATCACACATATATTTGTCTACCATTTAACAGCGACGTAGGTTGAGTGTTACGCGTTTTCCGGTTACAGTATAGAATTTTCAAGATGGAGGATTATTTGTGTGAGGACAGGTAGGTGACTTTTATTCAAATCCATTATTATAATTATTATCCATTATTCAAAGTACAAGTAGTTAAGTTTATAAAAGATGTTTTTGTGCTTTGCTTGTAAGGAACAGAATCTGGTATCTAGTAATTTATTTATTCATCCAGACCCTGCACCGCAGATCTATATATTGTCTCATAAATATAAATTTGACAGTTTGAAAATTTGAATCGAGAGACCAACGCATTTTTCTCTCATTCCGACATTATTTATGCATGCCTAGAAAATGTAAATCTGCAAAACGTTAGTCCTTTTTAAAAGTAAGCAGTTGAATGAGTTTGAAAAAATAAACAATGTTACAGTATAAATAGAGCGAAGTGATTTGTGCAGGGTTAGATCATAGACCTAGCGATTTTTATCCGATTTTGTTACAGTTTATTACAGCTTATTTTCTATATATATATTCCAGGTTAAATACATAGACTTTTAAATCTCTAGAAACCCAACTTGTGATCTTATTGACCTGATGGCTATTCGTCCGTCTGTCGTACACATGTATGTGGAATCTCATCGCACAGTAACTACTTGACTAAATGTGATGTACATGACTTTCTACCAAAGTTTCGGTTGCAATCGGGGATACGAAAACCCAAAACAGATTTTCAAAGGAATTATCACATCATATTGAAATCGGCTGCCAGCGGGAAAAATACACATTTTCATGTTTAATATCTTTTTTTCCAGGGATGAATAACAGTTTTATATTTAACTTTTTTGATCTCTAGGAAGAAAAATTTATTGTATAATTTGCAATTTAATACCTGTCATTGAGCATCTTGTTCACAAGCGTGTCTTATCGGAAATGGACAAAAGCCCTCCTATCCAAAAAAAAAAATTTAAATGACAAGACGGGCAAAAGCTCTCTGTGCTAAATCGTCGTACAGGCTCAATCAAACCGAGTCTGCAGTGAGAATTGAGTATCGCTCAAGTCAGCTAGGCAGTGATTAGGGGCGTGAGGGATGTTGCACGTATTCATAATCCCTCATATACAGGCTCAATCAAACCGACTTGCAATGCTTTCCAAAATTTTAAATACTTCGCGTTGAGAACCAGCATGGCTATAGTCGGAACCATTTTGGAATATGATTGTTCTCACGTTCAACGCGCACCATATTGTGTCGTTTATATTGAAGTTAAAATTTGATATGTACTGCGTCGGTGTATGTATAATTTTTTTGATTGCAAAATGGAATAAAATGAAAAATGATTTTTGAGGGTAGGGTGTGATGATATTTTTCCATGGGAACAATGTTCTGTTAACAACATCACAGTTCCAGAACGACAGTTCTTTAATTAGCTATACCTTTGTAAGTTTACTTCAGCTAAATAATCTTTGGACAAGGCAAAAAAAGATATAATTGAGCTTGAGAGTGACATTGACAAATTAGTGATATTATTTAGCTATGTTTTTTATTTAGGCTGGACAAATGGTGACATTTGTTCTCTATTAACGCAGTATACATATGTGTAAAATCTGCCCTTTCAGGCACTAACAGTACGGGCCAGACATCATAATGTTTTCGAAGTGAATTCTTAACAACAATATTCTTCCTAAAGGAAAAAAAGAAACTGCTAAAGCGAAGCTTACATGATACAAAGAATTTTTATCTGCAGCGATAAAAAAAACTATTTTCATTCTTAAATAAAAGATATTTTATACAACTAACAAAACGATACAAATCTTTAAAACAACAAAGAATGAGAGATATTAAAGCAAAAAAGCACATTTTTAAGACAAATTGTTCACCACAATTAATCTATAAAGAAAATGGTGACGGTTCAAGTGACGTCAGTGGTGTTCTGATTACTTCAAGAACTAAGTAAAATATAACACCTAGCACAAGAACGCCCCCACAAACACAAATAAGACTTAGTAAGGGCATCCAAATGTCAAGGACAAACACCAAAACGAGGCCGAGGCTTTGAACTGTACGGAACATTGTCACGGCAGCTTCCTTCCTACCGGTAGACCAAGCCAACAGCACATCTGAAAATATAAACAAGCTTTGTTAACATATAATTCTATATTTGAATGTTTTGCTATATCAATCAACACAAAATGCGTATGGCCTAATTTTTATTTTTAAAGTTTGTACGGACTACTTCTCTTATACCACTAATGCAATTTCAATGAAACTTTACAGGATTGATCTGTAGCTCAAGTCCTTGCGCATATTGCACGGGTTTTCCGGTTGAATGATTTTTGGCCGAGTTATGGCCCTTTGATAAAAAG
Source organism: Ruditapes philippinarum (assembly GCF_026571515.1). Classification (NCBI taxonomy): domain Eukaryota; kingdom Metazoa; phylum Mollusca; class Bivalvia; order Venerida; family Veneridae; genus Ruditapes; species Ruditapes philippinarum. Next base: position 523,647 of record NW_026854186.1, on the reverse strand, counting down.
GTGTTTTTTTCTGTGTGTTGCCGCAGATACACAAAAGCTTGTCCGGACTACTCCTCATAAACTACTGGTGCAATTTTAACCAAACTTTACAGGAATGATTAGTACCAAGTCTAGTTGTGCACTGTCCGTCTGTCTGTCCGTCTGTCACAAAACTTGTCCCATTATGCAATTGGCCATCATGAGGAGACACATGTGATCACTGATCGCTATTGTAATAACAAAGATAATTCTTAGAAATATATAAAATTTCAATAAATCTCTAATGAAATGGAAATAATTCTAGAAATACAGAACGTGAGTTATAAATCTAATCGCACCTGATATAGGTGTTGATAAGAAACATTTTTATGCCACCGAAGGGAGGCATATTAAAATCGCACCGTCCCTCTGTCTGTTTAGACGTCCGTCTGTCTGTGCGTCCCAACTTTATTCCTGTGCGGACTATAACTTTGTCATGCATTGAATGATATTTAAATAACTAGGCATTAATGTCTACACATCAAGACGATGTGTCGCGTCAACTTACCACGCCCCTACCTCAAAGGTCAAGGTCACACTACCATTTTGAAGTTCACTATATCAAAATTAGAGTTTATAACAGTCGTGTCCGAACTGTCATGCATCAAATTACTATGCATAAATATCTTCCACATCAAGACAACATGTCGCGCAGTAAAAGTTACATCTATGAACAGTTTTTGGTTTTTGTTTTTTAGCGGGCCGGGAGGGGAGTAACAGTGACACTTAACTATTGAACTTTATTTATTATTAATCTAAAAAATTATCGTACTTTAAGTTTCATAATTCAATTTGACCACAGACCAATTTACAAAAGAAAGGAGAAAAAACATTGATAAATTTAGTGAGTGTATCTTCTACAGAAATTTGATCCTTCAAAGTTGGGGCCATTAGATAAGAATACAGAGGGCCAATTAATAATGACAAAACTCTCAACTCAATGGACGTGTTAATGGGAGACATACAGTTAATAGTGATTAACTGATAAGCCCTAACTGAGATTCAGCAGGCTGGAAGGGTTTATGCGTAGGACTGTCTTCTTTCTATAAACAGAACCAGAATACAAAATGTTATATTTCAAAAATGTTATAATTTAAAAAATATACGCTCCTCCTAAATTTCACCCGTCTATTTATTTATTATGTATATAATTATTTTTTTTAATTTTACCCACTAAATCAGTTCATTGTATCATAGTTTCAAGAGAGTCCCCACTCTCTGTTGAAAATATGACAATCGTATAAATAGTGCAGGTATTAGTTACCAGCACTCCAGAGCATGTCCATTGATTGGTTCATTTTGTGTTGTTACATATTGTGACGACAGAGAGTATAGCGATTGAAATATCATATTCAAATGCTCGTTCATTGGTTACTTTTTTGTGGGGTTTCATTTTGTGGAATCAAGGAACGTGTTTGACTCGGCAACCTGATTTATGCTCGGGGTCTACGCCCCCTCGTACAAATCAGATATCCTCGTGTTTCGATGCTCTTTCTATTACTCAAAAAGAAAAAGATAAGTCAGTATTTATGTATGCCTCGCAAATTGACAATATGACATATACTAATCAAAAGTTCTAACGCTCATTATAATTTGGGACTATTTTTTAAAAAAAAAACGGAAAAATATTCGATTCCAAAATTTTTATTGAAAAACATTCTTGCCCAAAACAAAATGCAAAAGCAAAACAAAACATATCCAACAAATAAACGAGAAATCGACTTTTCCGTATCACAAGGGTCAGTTTCCTGAAGCAACGCAGTGTTCTAGGCGCAAATAGACGTTGACGTATACGACGCTCGAGCTCATCCCATAAATGCTCTAAAGATCCGGAGAACACGCACAGGTCACGGTAACACGATAATTTTGTTTTGTTGCAAATGATGCGTTGTGATTCGTGCCGTGTGGGGTCTTGCGTTATCTTGTTGGAATCTGACGCCATTGTGTTGACAACATGTTGATAAATGGTATGACAACGGGATTTAAGACATTGTTTATGTAACTTATAAGCATTCATGTTCCAACGAATGATAACGATCCAATTGACTCGTAGACGTTATCCCGCCCCACACCATTACGCTTGCCTGAAAATGGTTGAGCGGATTAACGCATGCATCCGAATAAAGTTCCCCATGACGTCTGTAAACACTAGTGCGATCATCTTTGCTATGTAGCGTAAACCTCGAGTCATCACTGAAAAGAACGTTTGCCCACTGTTGTCTGGTCCACCGACGATGAAGTGTAAAAAAAAATATAAAATTAAAAGAAAGTACCTGTAGCTTGAAACAGTCTACGTATTGCCTCGCTACATTGCTTACGCGCGCTCCGGCTTGTAACATCCCAATCGCACGCCCTCTTTTTTCAATGCTTAATTTTAGCATAATTACGGAATTATTCAAGAAAATAGCTGTTATGACTATACACTAAGAAGTGTTTTGTTCAAACTTTATTGATTGAAAATTCACATAATGCATGAGAAAAGTGACTTTGACTGACCAAGCTTGTGTGCTCTCAAGCATGAAGCTATTATCAAAATGTGCATGTAGACAATAACTACCTTTGATAATATACGTGTGGTGAATATTTCATGTGTAAATTTCTTCTTTTTGAAATAAAGTCCATTTTTAGACGAGTGTTAGAACTTTTGATTAGTATATATCGCTGTTTAACATTATGCTCACATTTTCATAGTTTGAAACAGGATAAAATTATAAATATGCCTGAAATATTAAAAAGACTGCCCCACACTTTTTTAGACTGAGCGTTATAGATAAATTATAGTAGATATTTACAGAAATTTTATTTGGATCTGTGCATTATTTATTGTTTATTGGTAAGTCAATTATTTATTTAAAAGGAATTATGGCAAAATGAAAACTTATTTTGATCACCTGTTCACTCACTATATATACCCTTGTCACATACACGTCGCCCTGGTTTATCCATAAATGATAGGAATATCGCGTTCACGGGGGAGGAAGTGTTACACGAGGGATGGAGTTCTTATGGTAACTTGTTAAGGAGTTGTTGTGATAAATGTCACGGAGTTCCTCGGAAAACTATTGTATATATACAATATGCAAAGCACTGGTCAAAAATTGTAATTTTCATCGTATTAAAGTGAGTTTTAGGTGCTGAATTAATCTAGCTTGCGGAATGCGGATGTTACGGTGGCATAGGGCGGAATATCATAGGTAAAATATTGAATATTGCTCGAGGACGCCTTAATTCCGCGCACTTGCAGACATCATCCTGCCGTTGTACCTTACATACACAACGGTAATGCTGACGTTTTTCAGCAGGATAATGCACGTTGTCATACTGCTCTTTACACACGTAACCTCCTAGCGGCAAATCACATTTACACGATCGAATGGCCTATACCTATAGAGCACATGTGGGCCTTGGCCGTAGATTGCGTGAGCGGAATGATGTCAAATACGTTAATGAGATCAAGTGTTCCTTACACGAGGAACGGGCGCCGTTGTTTCGCTGATATCCACGCAAGAGGCGGACACACGAGAAATATTGACGGAATATCCATAGTAAATGACGTTTGTTTTTGTTGAAATTGTAAAAGATTTATCGGATATTAAATGAATTTTATGGTGAGTAACTGTTTTTACAATTTACAAGTAATGGTATAAAAATAAACCAAAAGGTTTGCGTACTGACTAAACTTTATCCTCATAAATATGAAATATAAATATGAAAGTGGGCAGAGTCAAAACAAATATTTATTTCTAGGGACTTCTTTCGCCATTTTGTTGGAAAAAAAAAGATAGATATAAAGCAACTTTTTGTTGAAATTTGTTTGGAATGATAAAAAATGGTTCTAAGAAAATAAATCCGAACACCAATATCTTTAATTCAGTCATTACCGCCGTACAGAGATTCAAAGAGTTGTTTACGTGACGTATAAGATGAATTTCGATGGCAAATTAATCGTAATCAACAAGTACACGCGCGCACATCTCAATCAACGACTAATTACATGAAATCAAACTAAAATTCTTAACATATAAGAAGCACGCACAACATTGATATTTTGTGTATTGATTATGTTTAAGTTTGTTAGGAAAGGGTCAATTAATCAATTTTGTGGCTAATACGTTTTGACTACGTGCTCATTTCATTAACAGTTAACATTTACATTAATGCATGCGATTTTTTCATTTTATTCAATATAGGTTGTTGCCTCTAAGTTGGCGTCAACGCGTCGACGCACAGAATTAACGAAACGTTGATCTATTTGAAAGATTGTTCCATTCCGCTATCAATACTTTGTCAGTTGGAGGATATTCTGTTGGGCGCGATGTCGTTGTACATTTCTGCCAAGCACATTCCAGATATGCTCTATCTGATCTGGAGACATTGCTGGCCAGTGCATGGTATTGACATGGGCTGCAGCTAAGCGAGCGAGCGCTAGTTATCCTCCCGTGTGTGGACGAGCGTTGTGTTGTTGACAAAACCAACGGGACCGTTTCTTTCCATTTAAGACTTCGTTGACTCTGGGCGTTTAAGTTGCCGTGTATCATCCGGGTCTTTTGACTACCCATTATCCCGCCCATGACGCTTCCACCACCGGTTTCGATCATGCTGTCTAAGGTGCAAACCTTTCGCCCTTTCGACGGTAAATTCATACACGGCCGTCGGAGTATTCCAATCACGTCGCCGCCACTGACGGTGAATGCCTGATGATGGCGTAAAGTGAGAATGGGCATCGCGCTCATATCGGGCGTTGTTGTGCGCGCAACCGATTGCGAATGGTTTGTGCAGTTTCGTTAAACGCGGGCGCCAAGACAAGGTCGCCGGTCTGAACTTGTCGCTTGAGTTAAAACAATCGCAAGATGTGTAAAGTTGGCGGTCTAGCGGCCCAGCGGTATGAAATTTGGCGACCGGGCGGCCCAGCGGCTGGCATTTTTTGTAAAGTTGGCGGCCAAAAATTTTAATGTGCAGAAATGTTATTTAAACAATAAAACGGCATTTAATGAAGTTCTAAAGACATTTCTTAATATAGGCGATATAATATAGGCGATGTCATTTAGGCGAAATTAATAGAAAAAATCACTGAGATTTTTTTATTTTATAATTTTTTGTGAAGCTGGCGATCCAGCGGCGTGTCAGCCCAGAATTGTTGTAAAAAAGTTTGGAAAAGAATTGAAAAACGACTCTTTATTTAAAGCAAATCTTTCCATTTAACAGTTATATAAAGGGGAAAAAAACACAATTAGAAACATTTTTTTTTCTCTAGCATCCGGAAATCGAAATGTTATTAATTTGATAAAAACGGGACATTATGATGTTCTAAAGACTATTTCTGATATTTAAAAGGCATATAAAAAGAAAGAAAAACACTTTCAGAGAACTTTTTTATTTATCATTTTTTTGCGAAGTTGGAAGAAATGTTATAGATCAGGCGTTAATATTTTTGCATACGCGTTATTTCATACTTATTGGTGTTTTTGATGATATCGATTTGGCGAACAGAAGAAGCACATAAAAAGATGATAGACTGGAACGCAGGCTAATAAATGGTATACAATTTCTGTAACAAATCTGAATCTGAAACAATTTTTTTTCGGGTCCCATCCCATTTATTCTACCCGTCCAAACCATGAGTATAGGTCAGGTAAGCATCCTTAACTGACTTTACAAAATAACTTTTGCATACACATTTATTAACAATAACTCATGATTCATACCCTAAATTATTACCTCCTTGTTATTGGATGAAACTGAAATGTTGAAAAAATGGATAAATGATTGGGATTTCGATTGCACAATTGTAAATTAGTAGTTATTCATAAATCGTTGCCAGGTTGTATTGAATGTTTCCATGTTGTCATTTTAACATTATTATTTGTATCAGTTCAATACGTGATCTTGAAGTTTTTAAACATTGATTTGTATTAACATTTGTATATGTTTGGTATTTTGCTTGTAAATGTATAAAGTTGTTTAATTTATTTACATGATTGCCAATATAGTTCTTGTTATTGATGTATCACTTCATTCCTATTGTGTGTATATACGGACATTCCCAGAATAAATGTACAGTATCTTTGCTTTCTAATTAAAAATATCAAGGTTTTGCTTCCATTTTCGATCTGCAATGCATAATGACATAATGACATTATTATACCTCAACACGCCATGAATTATGGTTAAAAATACTTTTTTGTTACAATGGTGCCAATATTTGGAATAGAATCTAATTTTATATAGTCCTATTTTTTTCTAACAGCATTTCTGTTACGGCGAATTTATATTAGATCTGGCTCTGTGAAATGTAAGCGGCAGCCATTTTTAAAAGTTGTGTATTTCACAGGAGGAACATAATTGTGTTTGATTCAGAGGGATACCATTTGGACTTGTTTGTCATAGAAGAAAGAAAACTTATTTGAGGATTGTAATAAATAAGAGTTGAGAGATGTGTATTCAAAAAGCGGCTAGGATTAAGGAAATTTGAAAACCTGGCATTTTTAAAAGGCTGCCTTACGAACGCTGGGAAGAATACTTCGGGATATGCCCAACTGTCATCAAGAGCAGTTTTGCATGTTTTGCATGTATTTTTCAGACTTAAAATGAAACAAAAAATTTAAGATTGGTAATTTGAATGAATAGAAGTAAGTTTTCTTCTTTTTATTACTTTTGACATTTAAGTTATTTTATCAATTTTAGCTTTGCTTCTCTCGAAACAGCCCTGACATTTTCAGCAAAAATAAAATTGAGGTACCACATGGGGAAAATCTTATATTTTGATAATTTTCACTGTGAAATGATAAAATATAATTTTGAAAAGTGATAATGTTCAAAAGTGAAGGTATTAAGAAGAAGACAGCCTTTTTTTTTATCTCTAGCGGTCTGACGGCCTAAAATTTTAATGTTGTAGAAATGTTATTTTAACAATAAAACGGCATTTAATGAAGTTTTAAAGACAATTCTTATTATTTAAGAAAAAAACACTTTGAGAACACTTTTTTATTCTATCATTTTTGTGACCTAGCGGTCTGAACTTAAAAAAAATAAACAAGTTTGGCAAAGAAATTAAAACGACTGTTAATTAATTTTTAAAGACATATGCTTACCCTTTAAAAAGAAAAAAACACATTTTAGACAGTTTATAGCTCGACTATTCGCAGAAAACCTGGAATTTGTCGGCGTCGGCGTCCCTGTGGTTAAGTTTTTGCGTGTAAGCTGGTATCTCCATATTTACTGATTCCCATGATTGGCACAAGTCCCATAACTCTGATTTGCTTTTTTTGCATAATTATGCCAATCATTTTAGATAATCACAGAAAATAAGTGTGTGAAGTTTCAATCCATTCCCTTCAGTACTTATGGAGGTACCTGCTTGCACGCAAAAACTTACCCAAGTATTTCTAAGTCGAAAAAGGGGCATAATTATGCACAAAAAAAACAAATCAGAGTTTTGGGACTTGTGCCAATCATGTAAAATAATCACAGAGAACAAGTGTGTGAAGTTTCAATCCATTTCCATCAGTAAATATGGAGATACCAGCTTACACGCAAAAAGTTCAGGCCGCCAAGTTCCCAAAAATTATAAAATAAAAAAAGTGTTCTCAAAGTGATAGAGGATATTTGTTTGTTTTGCGAGATTGAAATATAATTTCACTGAGTGAACACCAGATGCAATATTTTCACGAGTGGCGAAATATATTTCAATCTTATATGTAAAACAAATAAATTTTCTTTTTATTTTATGCTTTTTTAGTGATTTTAAGTATCTGTTTACTGATTTTGCCGCGTAACGTCGCGCATTCTCCGTCATTATATCATGACGTCACATCATAAGTTTTGAAATATAGTTCTGTTAAATTTCTCTAATTTTGTTAACTTTTTAAACATGATGTATGATGGATGACATTGACTTTCTTTTCCTAAATAAGCAAATTTACGTATGACGGCATTTATCTCTGCCTTATCTTACCATTTGGTTATGATTTTCTTTTCATCCGCATTCAGATATAGTCCTGCTACAGTGAAAATTATATTTTATAAATTTCACTAGTGGTTTATCAGAATATAATCATCTGATATATTGTAATAAAACACTGAAAAGCATGAAATAAATGTCTTAAAAACTTCATTAAATGCCGTTTTATTGTTAAAATACATTAAAATTTTTATCCGCCAGGACGCGAACTTCACAAAAATGAGAAAATAAAAAAGTTCTCTGAAAGTGATTTTTTCTTTAAATATACCTTATAAATATCAAGACTAGTCTTAAAACCCCCATAAAGTAACGTTTTTATCATATTTATAACATTTATACATCATTAAAGTATCCAGCTGGCAGGTCGCTAGAGAAAAAACAAGAACTGTCGGAGGACAGTAACGCTCGACTATTCGAAAAGTTGTCACAAGTGTGTTTCATTGAGTATAATAATGCTTACCAATATGAATACATAAAATTGTCCGAAAAGATACAAAGGCTTGTTATAAAGATGTTTTATCGAGTTAATCACTGCTTTATTATTATGAATGCATAAAATTGTTCAAAAAAGGCACAAACCCTTCAGTAGTTATGGAGATACCAGCTTACAAGCAAAAACTTTACCATGAATTTCTAAGCCGAAAAAGGTGCTTAATTATGAAAAAACAAAACAAATTATGGGTTATGGGACTTATGCCAATCATGTTAGATAATCGCAGATAACAAGTGTGCGATGTTTCAATCCATTCCTTTCAGTAGTTATGGAGGTACCTGCTTGCACGCAAAAACTTAACCAAGAATTTCTAAGTCAAAAAGGGGCATAGAATTATTAAAAAATTATTAGAAATTCTTGGTGCAAGCAAAAACTTAAACAAGAATTTCTAATAATTTAAGAAATTCTTGGTTAAGTTTTTGAGTGCAAGCAGGTATCTCCATAACTCTGATTTGCTTTTTTGCATAATTATGCCAATCATGTTAGATAATCACAGAAAACAAGTGTGTGAAGTTTCAATCCATTCCCATCAGTAAATATGGAGATACCAGCTTACACACAAAAACTTAACCACAGGGACGCCGACGCCGACAAATGGGTGACTGCATTAAAAAACTGTCTAAATGTGTTTTTTTCTTTAATGGAACTTTTAAAGGGTAAGATATGTCTTTAAAAATTAATCAACAGTCGTTTTAATTTCTTTGCCAAACTTGTATATTTTTTTTTAAGTTCAGACCGCTAGGCCGCTAGCCCGCCAAGTTCACAAAAATGATAAAATAAAAAAGTGTTCTCAAAGTGATTTTTTTTCTTAAATAATAAGAATTGTCTTAAAAACTTCATTAAATGCCGTTTTATTGTTAAAATAACATTTCTACAACATTAAAAATTTTAGCCGGTAGCCCGCCAACTTCACAAAAATGAGAAAATAAAAAAGTTCTCTGAAAGTGATTCTTTTAATATACCTTATAAATATCAAGACTAGTCTTAAAAACCCCATAAAGTAAAGTTTTTATCATATTTATAACATTTCTATATCATTAAAGTATCCAGATTTTTCTAGAGAAAAATCAAGATTGCATTTGAAAAAAATGCTATGCCACCGCATGGTTCAAATTTCATAGCTGTACATCAAAGGACAAGAAAGTAGGTCACATCATCAAAAACATGTTAGATAATCACAGAAAACAAGTGTCAATCCATTCCCATCAGTAAATATTGAGATACCAGCTTACCACACAAAAACTTAACCACAGGGACGCCGACGCCGACAAATGGGTGACTGCATTAGCTCGATTATTCTGCGAAAAGTCGAGCTAAAAACTGTCTAAATGTGTTTTTTTCTTTAATGGAACTTTTAAAGGGTAAGATATGTCTTTAAAAATTAACCAACAGTCGTTTCAATTTTTTTTTCTCTCACTATATGTACATAATGAAAATCAATGACCCCCGGGGCAGAACCAATTTTGACCCCAGGGCTATAATTTGAACAATCTTGCTAGAGTTCACCACACAATGTTTCATGCAAAATATCTTAACTCTATCCTTTGTAAATTTAGAGAAGATGATTTTTTAAGTTTTAACTATAAACATATAAGATAAACCTATGGCTCCCAGGGGCGGGGCTTATTTTGACACAAGAGGCAAAATTTGAACAAGTTTGGTAGAGTACCTTTAGATGATATCATTTAACAAATATTAAAGCTCTAAGCATTTGTCAATTGCTAGAAGAATTTTTTAAAGGTTTTACTATATACATATAAGGAAAACCAATGACCCCCTGGGGCGGGGCCGATTTTGACCCCAGGGCTATAATTTGAACAATCTGGGTAGAGGTCCACCAGAGAATGCCTTATGCAAAATATCTAAGCTCTAGGCCTTTTGGGTCTTTACAAGAAGGTGTTTTAAGTTTTTACTATATGTACATATAGCGAAAATCAATGACCCCGGGGCGGGGCCGATTTTGACCCAAGGGCTATAATTTGAACAATCTTGGTAAGGGTCTACCAGATGATGCCTTATGCAAAATATCTAAGCTCTAGGCCTTTTGGGTTTTTACAAGAAGGTGTTTTAGGTTTTTACTATATGTATATAGTGAAAATCAATGACCCCGGGGCAGGGCCAATTTTGACCCCAGGACTATAATTTGAACAATCTTGTTAGAGGTCTACCAGACAATGCCTTATGCAAAATATCTAAGCTCTAGGCCTTTTGGGTCTTTACAAGAAGATTTTTAAAATTTATTCTTATAATTCCTTCTGCCAAGTTTGGTTGAAATTGGACTAGTGGTTTTTCACAAGAAGATTTTTAAATTCACTATATAATCTATAAAACACACACACACACACACACACACACACACACACACACACACACACACACACACACACACAGACACACACACACACACACACACACACACACACACACACACACACACACACACACACACACACACACACACACACACACACACACACACACACACACACACACACACACACACACACACACACACACACACACACACACACACACACACACACACACACACACACACACACACACACACACACACACACACACACACACACACACACACACACACACACACACACACACAAACACACACACACACACACACACACACACACACACACACACACACACACACACACACACACAACACACACACACACACACACACACACACACACACACACACACACACACACACACACACACACACAACACACACACACACACCACACACACACACACACACACACCACACAACAGTGTTCACACACACACACACACAACACACACACACACACACACACACACGACCACACACACACACACCACACACACACACACACACACACACACACACACACACACACACACACTATTCTGCGAATAGTCGAGCTAAAAACTGTCTAAATGTGTATTTTCTTTAATGTAACTTTCAAAGGGTAAGATATGTCTTTAAAAATTAATTAACAGTCGTTTTAATTTCTTTGCCAAACTTGTATATTTTTCAGGCCGCTAGGCCGCTGGACCGCAAGACCGCCAAGTTCATAAAAATGATAAATTAAAAAAGTGTTCTCAAAGTGATTTTTTTCTTTTTATATATCCTTTAAATAACAAGAATTGTCTTTAAACTTCATTAAATGCCGTTTTATTGTTAAAATAACATTTCTACAACATTAAAAGTTTTGGCCGTCAGGTCGCTAGAGATAAAAAAAACTGTCTAAATGTGTTTTTATGTAACTTTTAAATGGTAAGATATGTCTTTAAAAATTTATCAAGAGTCGTTTTAATTTCTTTACCAATTTTGTATTCTTTTTTAAGTTCAGGCCGCTAGGTCGCCAACTTCACGCCGTTAAGCCGCTGGGCCGCCAGGCCGCCAACTTCACACGTCTAATAAAAAAATCTTACTAGTTACATGAAAATTTAAGCTGAATAGGTTTGCTTTTTATGTAATTATGTAATTATCATGATTATGTAACTTACTCCATGTTTGAATTACTCCTAATCATGAGAATTATGTCTGTATTTGGCGGGAAATTATCATATTTCTTTTTTACTCCAAAACTTAAAAATTGTGTATTTTAGTATTGGTGGGATTTTATTTCACTTATGAATTACTCCATATCATGATATTTACCTATTTTCAATTATATTCATGACTCTTTAGATTTGCGGGAAGAAACACTATATTAGTGAATTACAATCTTTGTTAAGGAATGAGTGTTAAAAAAAGGTCGTTAAAAGGTGATTAAAAAGTATAGTTGGATGTAAAAGTGAAAATAAAATCTGAATTTAAAAGTGAATTTTAGTAAAAGTTAAAAGGAAAAAGTTTAGAAAATCTGCTACAAGATGGGACACATGGAGATTCGTGCCAAATGTGCTCCTTGTGGCGCCGTTATATGTCGCAACGCCGCTAAATGTCGCACTTGCCGCTAAATGTCGCACCATTACCGCTAAATGTCGCAACCGCCGCTAAATGTCGCAAAATCATTTGCCGTTAAATGTCGCAATGTTAACGTTAAATGTCGCACGAATTTTCCCTACCGTTAAATGTCGCAACACTACCGTTAAATGTCGCAAGATGTAATTCTTTGTTGAACTCGAATTTCATTGTTGTTTTATATCAATTAAATCTGCCTACTCAAGACGAATTATGTCTGTTTGAAAGCGAGTGATTTTATTATATATGGAAATGCGCTGCAAATTATACAACGATAATACTCATATTGTAAGTAAATGTATATTGTTTTGCGTTCGATTTTTACCTGATCTTATACAAGTACATATTGATAATTATACAATTGTCTACCATTTGTATGAAACTGCAAAATTAACATTGTTCTGTAAATAGTTTTGTGCAAACTTGTCTGCAAAATTGGCAAAAGAGACAGCCTAACGGCCGGGCTGCCTGAGTTGGTAGAATGATGGGCTAGTAGGCTGAGGAGGCAAATCGTCTCGCAGTCGGAAGAGGATGCCTAAATTGCTGACGACATAGGCCTTAGGAGTTTGCAAAACAAAAAACAAAACAAAAAACAAAAACAAAACAAAACTACGAGCATCAAAGTGGTTACAGATATAATTAATATCGTCGTTACACATGTATAATGTATGTCTTGTGTATTTTTGTTTGTTTTTTCTTCGAAAAATGTCAGATTAAATTTTATGTTCAGATGTGTGTTGAGGAAATTGAAAATGTTGCAGGTTCCGTTTGATAAAGCCCAAAGAAACACTGTCCCGGTAATGGCCACGGTATCGCTACTGTGTCTTAAGCCGGTGAACCGGGGTGTTCCGTGGTGTTTGTCTGAGAAAGCAAATAACGTTTACATCCCCAGACAGAGCCCAGGTGTATTCCCGGATCAGAACCCGATATAGCACCGGATATATACGATAAGCGCCGATGCTAAATCGGTGTATTCCCGCTTGAATCCGGTGGAGACCCGACTAGACACGGTTTCATCACGGTCCATCCCGACCATCGCCTATTTTGTCACGGTAACGCTACTGGTGATGCCGGTATTGTGCCGGTGACGCTCCGGTAATGCGCCGATGCTTCCGGTTCAAGTTTATGAGAATAAAACTGCCTGACCACGTTGACATCAGTCATTTGGTAAAAAGACAGCAGAGATGCCATCCGAAGGAAAGGGGATGGAAGTTAGAAAACAACTGTGCCTACAACACCTTCAGAGGTCGAGGTACCTGAAGCTGAAAATGCACCAGATGAAGATTTTTTCCTACTCTCATTTAACACATTGTCCACGCTCGTGTTCCTTCTCTTAACAAAATGATCCAAAGTAGCACTTCAAGTTTATATATTCCTGTTCTTTAAATTTCCTGTTATCGGCATGAGGTCGTTACACCACCGTCTATCACCGTTGTATAATCGTACTTGTCGGCAATATCCGGGACATTACCGGCTCCAACCGGAGCGTTGTTGCCAGTGACCTCAATGTACCTCAATGGCTCTACTATAGCTCTGCCTGTTTTGCCGTGTTATCACCAGGGTTTTGCCGTTTGGACATTGATTGACACGCATCCCGGTTAACTACGATTTGTCACGGTATGGATGCGGTATAGATACGGTGGTTTCCCGGCAATTCCCTTCTCCAAGCCGATAGAACACGGTTTTGGGCTTCCTCCTGGTGAGTGCAGGTGAGCCCCGGTTGTATTAAACATTTGAGCCGCGTCATGAAAAAACCAACATAGTGGGTTTGCGACAAGCATGGATCCAGACCAGCCTGCGCGTCCGCGCAGTCTGATCAGGATCCATACTGTTCACTTACCAACCCTATAACAAGTAGAGAAACTGATAGCGAACAGCATGAATCCTGATCAGACTGCGCAGTTGCGCAGGCTGGTCTGGATCCATGCTGGTCGCATACCCATTATGCTGGTTTTGTCATGACGGGGCTCATTTAAATACAACCGTGGCGATCTCTCAGTTTGTTCCGGTTCACCATGATTTGTCCCTTTACTTCACGGAATTGCAACGGCCCAACGCCGGTTAACCACGGTTGATCCCGGTTGTGTAAACCGGGGCAAACCGGGACACCAAACCGGGACTGTGTAAATAAGGTTTAAACCGCCCGTGTATGAGTGTAAACCGAATACTGATCGCGACAATATTACAATACCTCTATGATGTTGTCAATCACGGTTATAAATGAAAAAGGGAAACAAAAATATTAACAGGACGTTCTTATTCCTGTCACTATTCCTCATCTTCAAGCTGGTGGACGGGGTATGATACTTATGCACGACGGCGCACCGGCACACACAGCACATGCCATCCGGAACCTACTACAACAGCAAAACATTCAGCAGCTACCATGGCCGTCCAAGTCTCCAGATTTTAATGTTATTGAACACCTGTGGGATGAGTTGAATAGGCGTGTGCGCAGGCGAGCGGTACAACCCCGGAACCTACCAGAGCTTGAACAGGCCCTGGTGCAGGAATGGAGGAACATTCCACAGCGATTTCTGAGGAATTATGTAATGCCCATGAGACAGAAGTGTATGAAAGTTTTACAAGCTCAGGGAGAACATATTGGATATTAACTGAATAATATTATGTTTTCCTTATTATGTGATAAGAGCTGTGATAAAACAATCATTTCACATCGTTGTGTTGTGAATTTTGCGATTTATTCTCTGTTACTCATGTTTTTTTTTCTGTTAAGTTTTATACTTTTCCATTCATCGACTACAATTAAATTTTTACAATACATGTGTGAAGTGTTCATTTATCTATACTCTTAATTTCACCAATATCCATTCTTTAATAACCCAAAATACACTTAAAAGCACAAGTGTTGCGTTAGAAAAGTCTTCCAGTGTATACTCTATTTTCTTTGGAGTATATTCACGAGAGATAATAAATTATAAACCCACTTCATCATTTCAGATATAGGGCATTTTCTGTTCTAATGTTGTTTAAAACCGGTTTGTAGCTTAAATATTAAAGTCAAATGATAGCTTTTGTGTAGATGAACTACGCAATTCGCGGGTCAGTGATTTCCAGCAAATATTAAGAAAATTTTCAAACAATATTTTTATTGTGTTTATTACTTATATCAGAGACATCTGTAAAAGTGTTGAGTACGTTTAAATACGACTATACCCCAAGCAGAGCTATTCAAAAAGTAAATAACCATTACTTTCCATGTGGATTTAATACAGTTGAAATATAAGGTGTCCTGCTTGGACCAGTTAAAGGACATCTATTGACATGCTATTTTTTTTTTCTAAAGTCTTGTCCCGCATTTCTTTATTTTTATAGATAAAGTAGCAAGATTTTACATTCTCGCAAAAAAAATATCACGCCTTTCAACGTTGAATTTGTCCCATGCTTCTCTCATACTTAAATCCTCGTGCGAATCAAATGTAACTAGAAATGTGTCCATAGGACACGGGTGCCCCCACCGCGCCACTGTTCTGTCAATCTCATAAGATGTAATCTAGGTCAAATATTTTTTGAAAACTAAAGGGCAAGAACTTTACAAATACTGAATAAATCCACAAGCAAACCCCAAGGTGCATAAGTACACATGCTGACCAACATTCTTGTAAACTTTCAGCCCTACAAGTGAAATACTTTTTGAGCTATGCATGAACAAGTTGAAAATTGCAAATTTATACTACTGTAAGTCAAGAGCAATTACTCTACAAATACTGGATAAATCCACAAGCGAAACCCCAGGTGCAAAACTAAATATGTTGAGCAACCTTCCTGTAAGGTTTAATGACTTTATTTCAAATCCTTTTGAGTTACATGCGACACAAGTTGAAAATTGCAAAAAAAATCCAAGTCAAGGGCAATAACTCTAAAAATACTAAATAAATCCAGACAAAAATACCCAGGTGCACAACAACACATGCTGATCAACATTCCTGTAAAGTTTCATGACTCTAGGTCAAATACTTTTTGAGTTACATGCGACACAAGTTGAAAATTGCAAAATTTTACTAAGTCAAGGGCAATAACTCTAAAAATACTAAAAAAATATCCAGACGAAAATACCCAGGTGCACAACAACACAAATACTGATCAACATTCCTGTAAAGTTTCATGACTCTAAGTCAAATACTTTTTGAGTTACATGCGACACAAGTTGAAAATTGCAAAATTTTACTAAGTCAAGGGCAATAACTCTAAAAATACTAAATAAACCCAGACGAAAACACCCAGGTGCACAAGTACACATGCTGATCAACATTCCTGTAAAGTTTCATGACTCTAGGTCAAATACTTTTTGTGTTACATGCGACACAAGTTGAAAATTGCAAAATTTTACTAAGTCAAGGGCAATAACTCTAAAAATATTAAAAATAACCAGACAAAAATACCAAGGTGCACAACTACATATGCTGATCAACATTCCTGTAAAGTTTCATGACGCTAGGTCAAATCCTTTTTGAGTTACATGCGACACAAGTTGAAAATTGCAAAATTTTACTAAGTCAAGGGCAATAACCCTAAAAATACTAAATAAACCCAGACGAAAACACCCAGGTGCACAACTACACATGCATGCTGATCAACATTCCTGTAAAGTTTCATGACTCTAGGTCAAATACTTTTTGAGTTACATGCGACACAAGTTGAAAATTGCAAAATTTTACTAAATCAAGGGCAATATCTCTAAAAAAATTAAAAATATCTGGACGAAAACACCCAGGTGCACAACTACATATGCTGATCAACATTCCTGTAAAGTTTCATGACGCTAGGTCAAATCCTTTTTGAGTTACATGCGACACAAGTTGAAAATTGCAAAATTTTACTAAGTCAAGGGCAATAACTCTAAAAATACTAAATAAATCCAGACGAAAACACCCAGGTGCACAACTACACATGCTGATCAACATTCCTGTAAAGTTTCATGACTCTAGGTCAAATACTTTTTGAGTTACATGCGACACAAGTTGAAAATTGCAAAATTTTACTAAGTCAAGGGCAATAACTCTAAAAATTCTAAATAAATCCAGACGAAAACACCCAGGTGCACAATTTCACATGCTGATCAACATTCCTGTAAAGTTTCATGACTCTAGGTCAAATACTTTTTGAGTTATATGCGACACAAGTTGAAAATTGCAAAATTTTACTAAGTCAAGGGCAATAACTCTAAAAATATTAAAAATATCCAGACAAAAGTACCCAAGTGCACAACTACACATGCTGATCAACATTCCTGTAAAGTTTCATGACTCCAGGTCAAATACTTTTTGAGTTACATGCGACACAAGTTGAAAATTGCAAAATTTTACTAAGTCAAGGGCAATAACTCTAAAAATACTAAAAATATCCAGATAAAAATACCCAGGTGCACAATTACACATGCTGATCAACATTCCTGTAAAGTTTCATGACTCTAGGTCAAATACTTTTTGAGTTACATGCGACACAAAAGAGAACGGACGGACGGACGGACGAGCGGACGGACGGAAGGACGGACAAGGGTAAATCTAAATGCCCGCCACTAAAGTGGGGGCACAAAAATCTTCACGATGAGTAACCTTAATTTCGCATGTTTCTTTCGAGAACTGTAACTTTTTTACAGTACAAGTGTCTATAGTGAAAGTTCTTCGAAAGAGAATATGAAAATCTCGCAACTAATCAATTTAAGAAGTTTTCGGAAGTTTTCATATAGACATATAGGAAAAATAGAATTTCTTTAAATTTGGCATGTTGTTAATGGTGAGCCCAACTTTTTTTTCGCGTTAAATGTTTCTGTTATCATACACTTAACTAAAATTTTAACTGTGCAGTTTTTAAATGTGAATAACTTTTTTATTACTTGACATTTTTTACCAAAATTTTGGAATTCATCGTTTTAATGGTTTATTTTTACAATGCTATATTCAGAAATAACGGTTATTTTTGTTGTGTGCGTTCATCCGTGACATGTACATAAACAATAAAGTGCACGTGAGTGTGGCAGGTTGGCGCTAAATGAAGTTATAATTGACCATCAAGGATTCTATTAAAAAAAAGACATCCAAAAAACATAAATTTATTTCAGAATTTTTGCAATTGAAAGAAAAATGGCCGAAAAAAGAAAAAAAAAGAAAAAAGGGAATTTGCAATTTAGGCATCCATTTTGAAAATAAATTTGCATAATATTTTCTCAAATAAACATATTGACTAAGATTTTACTTTAAAACTAAAAAACAAACTTTCTTGGTATTTTCATGTGCGTTCATCCGTGACATGTACATAAACAACAAAGTGCACGTGAGTATGGCAGATTGGCGCTAAATGAAGTTATAATTGACCATCAAGGATTCTATTTAAAAAAAGACATCCAAAAACATAAGTTTATTGCAGAATTTTTGCAATTAAAAGAAAAATGGCCGAAAAAAAGAAAAAAAAAAAAAAGAAAAAAAGGAATTTGCATTTCAGGCATCCATTTTGAAAAAAAATTTGCACAATATTTTCTCAAATAAACATATTGACTAAGATTTTACTTTAAAACTAAAAAACAAACTTTCTTGGTACTTTCATTTTCATGAAAATATCGTGTTTGCATTGCTTTTAGTAACTGAGTATAACGCGTTACGGAGTATAACATAAACCAGTCTTTACTTAAATTCAATAAAGCAAATATTAAAATCATAGTGACATAATGCCCTGGAATTCATTGTAGTATTATACCCTATCGATGATCCTATGTTTTATGTTTGTATTTTAGTGAAATCAAGAGATTTAGACCTTTTTGCACCCGTTATAAACACGCATTTTACAGAAATGTGAAATTCGGTTTTCGCGCAATTTGGCACACATCGCTATTTCTCAGTGACATAAAAATCGATACCCATCATGCCACATATCTGTACTATATTTGGTTAAAATTTCAGAGACCTATGTTTATTAGTATCTGAGAAAAATTGATTTTCATACGTACAGAGTTATAAGATTTGTTAAGTGTATTCTAACAACATGCCTAGTTTAAAGAAATTCTATTGAACAGTTTTAATTTTGCCTAAATGTCTATATTTGTTTATATTTTTTTAACAAGAGCCAGTGTGTTCGACTATTCTTAGTGCTTGATAGTAAAACAAGAGCCTGAACAATGTAGAATTTCAAAGGGGCCATAGTTCTGTCAAGACTAAGATTCTATTTTTGATATACCGTCTGACATTCTAGAAAAAAAAAACAACATTAACATGACATTTACTGTCCCAGCCCCCACAAAAATCATCGGCCATATACAGATGAACATTGCGTTTAGCTAAGCATGTGAATAAGGAAACTTACCAAATTTGGGATCCAAAACGTTATCCATATAAAATTGACGCAAAACATGTTCAGAGACGGTTTCAATGTTGAATGACATAATTGAACTCTCTGATGAGCCATTTTAACATTGTTTACCATGAATGAAAATGAATTATGTCCGATTGAAATAAGTGCACGAAATTTCCGTGCGAATACAATGTACCTACACCTTTCACTGCCCATAGCTTTAAGGCCATGCATATATCTTCTATAGTTTTATATTTTCAATGTGAACATACATTTAATTTCAATTAAATTACTACTATGACGTCATTCCTTTGTTCTGACCGTACTGTATTTTTAATACAGTACAGGTAGGTGTCCAATATTAATGTGTAAGTCCAATATTAATCGTGTAACACATTAATATTAGACAGCGTGCCTTGTCTTGAAAGAAGCTTGTATGACCACAGGGTTTTGTGAAAAATGCTCCAAATAAAAAAAAACCAAAAGAAAAAACCAAAAAACAAACAAACAAAAAAACCAACAAAAAATGATTAAGTAAAATGTAACTTCTTATCTCAGAAGTTAACATGAGGAATGATGCAATGTCTTTCCTTTGCCCATTTACGCATTTTACGTAATTTTACGAAAAGAACAATAATTGATATCTGGCTCATTTAACGAATTATTATCTGATTTTCGATTCTAAGTGAAAGATAGCGGAGCGTCAGTTAGGATATGATTTTTATGGGATTGTTTAATTTCTTGTCTATTGTCCGTTTTTTCTTTTTTAGATATACGTTTAGTTGACAATTATACTTGATTTGCTTTATTGTTTGAACGTTATGTTTTAGTTAGGTCAACTTTTCAAATAAGGGTAATGGTCAGCTTTTCAAATAAATACAATAGAGAAAATAAATTCATCTATTTAAAACAAAAGCGGTTATGTTTGACATCTTATATAAAGAAACAATTCCAGACTCCTGTGGTATGACAAATATCAATATAAAAATAAGAAAATATCATTTTGTTGCGTTAATTTGCAAAATTTATACTAATGGCATTTCTTACACAACATTTTACATCCGTGATAGTTGTAGTAAAGTAAAAATATCATTTTAACACTAAATGGTCCGTATAAATCCTTCTTAAAAGTCATAGATTGTTTCAGTCAATCATTTAAAATATCCGAGATTCAACACAAATTTGGAAACATTTCATTTTAATTATTTCTTGTAAAAATCCCAAATGTAAATTGATGTATACTGTATGTGTGTAGGTGCAACATTTTGTGTAACTGGTATATTTTGTGTATATCATTGTGTTCCTGTACATAATTGGTCATATTTCAAAACACGAAAATTTCATACTACGGACATTTTATGTAGTAGATATAAGCCGAAAACTGTCCAATATGTAAAATATTGAATTTCATGAGGCGCGTAGCGCCGAAGGGAATTCAATATTTTACTTATTGGTCAGTTTGAGGCTTATATCTTACTTAAATTGCTACTTTTACTATCAAATATCATGTTATTTATCAAAAAATTATAAATAATGTATTTTTGAGCTAGAAATGTACAATATTAATGTTTTAGCAATTTCTTTTTCTTATTTGCAAAACCCTATAGGTAGCCTCTTGAATAACAAA
The DNA here is from genome assembly GCF_026571515.1 of Ruditapes philippinarum. Lineage (NCBI taxonomy): Eukaryota > Metazoa > Mollusca > Bivalvia > Venerida > Veneridae > Ruditapes > Ruditapes philippinarum. The sequence continues at coordinate 502,271 of NW_026854186.1, read as the reverse complement.
ATGTCCGTAGCATGAAATTTTCGTGTTTTAAATATGACCAATTATGTACATGAACACAATGATATACACAAAATATACCAGTTACACAAAATGTTGGACTTACACACACACAGTATACATGAATTTACATTTGGGATTTTTACAAGGAATAGTAAAAATGAAATGCTTTCAAATTTGTGTTGAATCTCGGATATTTTAAATGATTGACTGAAACAATCTATGACTTTTAAGAAGGATTTTTACTGACCATTTAGTGTTAAAATGATATTTTTACTTTACTACAAATATCACGGATGTTAAATTTTGGATATTAATGCAACAAAATGATATTTTCTTCTTTTTGAATTGATATTTGTCATACCACAGGGGTCTGGAATCGTTTCTAAACATAACCTCTTATGTTTTAAAAGTGTTAAATAGATGAATTTATTTCCTCTATCGTATCCATTACCCTTATTTAAAAAATTGACCTAACTGAAACATACCGTACATACAATAAAGCAAATCATGTATGATTGCCAACTTAACTTATACAGGTATTTAAAACAGAAAAAAAAAAACAACGAACAATAGACAAGAAATTAATCCCATAAAAATCATATCCTAACTGACGCTTCGCTATCTTTCACTTGGAAAGCGTAAACGGTGATATGATGTTAAGATATAGAATCGAAAATCAGTAGGTTTGGAATAATAATTTGTTAAATGAGCCAGAGGACAAGACTAGTATTGTTCTTTTCCTAAAATTATGTAATTGTGTAATGGGCGAAGGAAAGACATTGCATCTTTCCTCGTGTTAACTTCTGAGATAAGAGGCTACATATTTTACTTAATCGTTTTAATTTTTTTTTTTTCCTTTTTTTTCCTTTTTTTTTTTTTTTTTTTTTTGGAGAATTTTCCACAAAATCCTGTGGTCATACAAGCTTCTTTCAAGAGACGGCACGCTGTCTAATATTAATGTGTTACACGATTAATATTGGACTTGCACATTAATATTGGACACCTACCTGTACTGTATTGAAAATACAGTACGGTCAGAACAAAGGAATGACGTCATAGTAGTAATTTAATATTCAAGAGGCTACCTATAGGGGTTTTCAAGTAAGAAAAGATAATTGCTAAAACATTAATATTGTACATTTCTAGCACAAAAATACATTATTTCTAATTTTTCGATAGATAACATGATATTTGATAGTAAAAGTAGTAATTTAAGTAAGATATAAGCCTCAAACTGACCAATAAGTAAAATATTGAATTCCCTTCGGCGCTACGCGCCTCATGAAATTCAATATTTTACATATTGGACAGTTTTCGGCTTATATCTACTACTTAGATCTATTTGTCTATTAATAATAAATAGAGAAAATTCAAGTTACTTCATAAATACATGATTTATTTTCATCGAGTGTCCTCTATACAATAGAAAAATATGTGAAGTCGAGAAACTCGTGCATTACACAATATTTACCGTAAACACAGAAATTTTGAAAAATAACGCTGAATTGTGCAAATTTATATGAGGTGGGGGGGGGAAGATCACTTCGAATAGGAAAAGGGTCGATATATATTTTAAAGTACATGTCATCAAATTAATAGAAACTAGAAATGTGTCCATAGGACACGTGTAGCGCCGATATATGTCCAAACGTCGAAAAATGTCCAAACGACGATAAATGTCCAAAAATTGACGATAAATGTCTCAATCGCCGATAAATGTCCAAAACTCCTTTAACGATAAATGTCCAAAAATTAACGAAAAATGCCGCAACAAATTAGGTGCTCATAAATGTCCATATCGGTTAACGATAAATGTCTCAACTTTTCATATGCTAATTTGTAACTTATTGTATTGGATACTGTAACAGTCTATCCAACTAACCCGTGATTTTACCCTCTGGTTTACCCCCGACGTAAAATGTATCATACATTATTGTGCTTAGCCAGTTGCAGATCCGGATGGGGCGCGGGGGGCATGTGCCTTCTTAACTCACCGAAGCAATACGTTTTAGCATTGTTTGTGTTCTTCAATATTTTTGTGCCCCATATAGCGTTGCAATTGTCCGTCCGAGTGTCTAAGTGTCTAAGAACTTTTCGCTTTCCACGTGGGATTCTTGCTAAATAAAGATTTTTTATAAACTATTTAAATTGTATTAGTATGTGTATTTTGCATTATGTTAACTGGTTACTAAGGCAGTATCGCTATTATGAATACAGAGTTATGTAAGAGTTATGTGCCCCAGGGTGATATAAGAAATATTCCCCGGGGAATATATTCTAGGAGGGTGATATTCGATCAGAACACATTGTAGGCCTATGGGAGTTTTACATTGAAGGATATATTGAAGTAACGTTATAATAATATATAATTAACACATGACTGTCGGGGTGATAGAGGATATTGTCAACACGAGAACTGGTATATTACACCGAGGCGCAGCCGATGGTAATATGCCAGTTCAAGGGTTGGCAATATCCTCTATCACCCCGACAGCCATGTGTTATTTATTTTATTATACCGAAAAAAAAACCCTTAGGTCAGCAGTCTTTGCCTGAAAGAAAATACAGATCATCACTTCCCAATTATAGCTATTTTGATCATATACACAAAAATAGTATAATGTATATAGATAAAAACAAGAGACAGACAGACAGTCAGACTAGGAAATAAATAATATTATGCTAATTGGGTACTAAGGCATTTTCGCTTTATGAATGAGTTATGTAAGAGTTTTGTGCTCCAAGGTGATATAAGCAATATTCCCCGGGAAATATATTCTAGGAGGGTGATATTCGATCAGAATACATTGTAGCCCTATGGGAGTTTTACATTGAAGGATATATTGAGGTATAATAATATAAATGTTTAAATGACACCATCATATAGCAATTATAATGTTACTATTCGAATACTGTGTAATATTTATTTTAATCTGTTGACAAAAACTTTTAACATTTCTTCTCCATTCGACAAACGTTATTTTGAAATTATCACAACTTGTCAATGAATATTTTCATCTTTAAACTGTTTTTACACATATATTAACTTGTTTACACTTGGTTATGTCTTGGTTGCAACTTCGGTAATGTACTGTTGCCATTTCTTACGGTCTTCTGTACCATATATCTGCAATCTCGTACCAACAAAGGGCATCAGTAGTACGAATTATGTAACAGTGATTTAACGGGTGATTTGCTATTCAAACCTTTCTGGGTAAGTCGAGGAAGACTTTCAAATATGAATACCAATTCTACACTTGAGTTCACCTTGACCAAGGCGTCCTCAATTTGTCCTTAAGGAAGCCTTTCCCGAGTTTGAGTGGAGGTTGAGTTCGAGTGACGACACTGAATATAGCTATAAGTGTAGAGTAGCGCAATGCAGATGTTAACAAGATATGTTTGTAAAACATGTATGCCACCCTAAACACAGCCAATTTAATATTATAACATTATATTTTTAAATGTGTATAAAAAATGCATAGTAAATTTGTTATGGAATACATGTATATCATTACCATGGGGCAGAACCAATATGACCCATGGGTCCATGAATTGAGTAAACCCTGTAGTTGTCAATGAGACAATGTTACACACAAAATATCTTTTAAAAACAAGCTTTTCACGGTGAGGTCACTGTGACCTTTACCTTTGACCTACTGACCCCAAAATTAATAGGGGTCATCTACTAGTCATGACCAACCTCCACACCAAATATGAGGACCATCAGCCAAAGCATTGTCTAGTTATTGAGCGGAAATGGCATGGTCTACGGACCGACGGACCGACCGACATGGGCAAAGCAATATACCCCACCCCCACTTCTTCGAAGGGGGCATAATAACTTATTTTATTTGACTTTTTTTATCGTTGGTACCGGTTGCCCATATAACCAACGTCCCCTGAAGATTGTTAGTATATTATTTTTCGGGGGGATAGTGCATGATACAGAAGACGCCCCGTTCCAGAGGCGACCCTGGTTCTTTTAAGTGCCCGGTGTAAAGCACCAGTACAATGCACCTCGGGTTAACTTATTTTTCCCCCTTTTAATAGTAAGGGAGATAGACTGTATCCAACAATCAAATTATTTTCAAATACATTTTTTAAACTTTTTTAACAATCTCACAAGCATCCCGCTAGAGTCCCGGTGGTCGGTCGGGTGATCCAGGAACGACCGGGGTACTCTGTCGGCAACGTCCGGGATGATCAAGGGCTCTGCCGGGGCTCTACCGGTGATTGTCGGCACTCTATCTGACCGTACTGGGCCTCTGCCGATCATCCGGGACTCTGCCGACATCATCCGGGGCTGTGCTAGCATGGATCTCAGCTTTTATGATCTCTTTGGTCGAAGACTTAACAGCGTTTGAATATCGTGTTAGGTCATCCGTCGTCCACTCACTATCTGCATTATCCGTAGTTTCAACTGGACTCTGCATGGATGGCCCGGAGTTCATCCTGGTTGTTATAAGTATGGAAATTGGGTATCGCCGTAGTGCTACCGGGGTTATTGAGGCTGCAACAATATTTTCATCCCGGATCGTCTGGGGTGCTCCTGGGCTTTGCCGGGATGCTGGTGAGAACGCTACTTAAATCGGTACTTTTAATCCCTATGGAAACCTTTATAACTGGCTGATGCATTACTGTTGATCATAGAAATAAGTGCAATTAACATATGAAAAGTCGAGACATTTATCGTTGACCGATTTGGACATTTATGAGCACCTAATTTGTTGCGACATTTTTCGTTAATTTTTGGACATTTATCGTTAAAGGAGTTTTGGACATTTATCGGCGATTGTGACATTTATCGTCAATTTTTGGACATTTACCGTCGTTTGGACATTTTTCGACGTTTGGACATATATCGGCGCTACAACACGGGTGCCCCCACCGCGCCACTGTTCTGTCAATCTTATGACCCTAGGTCAAATATTTTTTGAAAACTAAAAATCTTTTACTAAGTAAAGGGCAAGAACTTTACAAATAATGAATAAATCCACAAGCAAACCCCAAGGTGCATAAGTACACATGCTGACCAACATTCTTGTAAACTTTCAAGCCTACAAGTGAAATACTTTTTGAGCTATGCATGAACAAGTTGAAAATTGCAAATTTATACTACTGTAAGTCAAGGGCAATAACTCTAACAAAACTGAAAAAAATCCACATGCAAAGTCCCAGGTGCATAGCTTCACAGTGATGTGAATCATTAATCCTGTAATTTAGTGATGTTGATCATTATTCCTGTAAAGTTGGTTGATTCTAACTCAAGCACTCAAGGAACAAATAACAACATAATGAAAAGGTTTTTACTAAGTCAAGGGAAATAACTCTTCAAATACTGGATAAATCCACAAGCGAAACCCCAGGTGCACAACTACATATGCTGAGCAACCTTCCCGTAAGGTTTAATGACTCTATGTCAAATCCTTTTTGAGTTACATGCGACACAAGTTGAAAATTGCAAACTTTTACTAAGTCAAGGGCAATAACTCTATAAATACTAAATAAATCCAGACGAAAATACCCAGGTGCACAACTACACATGCTGATCAACATTACAATAAAGTTTCATGACTCTAGGTCAAATCCTTTTTTTAGTTACATGCGACACAAGTTGAAAATTGCAAAATTTTACTAAGTCAAGGGCAATAACTCTATAAATACTAAATAAATCCACACGAAAATACCCAGATGCACAACAACACATGCTGATCAACATTCCTGTAAAGTTTCATGACTCCAGGTCAAATACTTTTTGAGTTACATGCGACACAAGTTGAAAATTGCAAAATTTTACTAAGTCAAGGGCAATAACTCTAAAAATACTAAATAAATCCACACAAAAATAGCCAGGTGCACAACTACACATGCTGATCAACATTCCCATTAAGTTTCATGACTCTAGGTCAAATCCTTTTTGAGTTACGTGCGACACAAAAGAGAACGGACGGACGGACGGAAGGACGGACGGACGGACAAGGGTAAATCTAAATGCCCGCCACTGAAGTCGGGGCACAATAAATTAGCACATACGGCTGTAAGTAAATTTCATTTTATAGTCTAAGTTTCATGCTTACGCACGTTCACCTACTTTACAGCTATTACCCCTGGTCATCGGGCTACTGGTATCTATCTATCAATCTCCCTGGGGAGTCTTTTAACACCGCTTAGTGCAACGGAATTATACCACCCTCGCAGGTACCCATTTACACCTGGGTGAAGTGAGTAAGGACCATCATAGCATATATACTAGATTATTTGTGAGAAAAACGAACTGGCTACTGTTCTGGCGTTGAGGTTTGTGTTTCGCCGATATTAATGAGTGATTATTGGGTATACTAGTATACGACGATTATATTATGAAGTAGATACAAGCCGAAAACTGTCCAATATGTAAAATATTGAATTTCATGAGGCGCATAGCGCCGAAGGGAATTCAATATTTTACTTATTGGTCAGTTTGAGGCTTATATCTTACTTAAATTACTACTTTTACTATCAAATATCATGCTTTCTATCGAAATACCAAAAAGAATGTATTTTTGTGCTAGAAATGTACAATATTAATGTTTTAGCAATTATTTTTTTCTCACTTGTAACACCGCACTTTGGGGTCAAACGCACTTTGGGGTCCGACCCTAAAGTGCGTTAAACTTCGCACCGCACTTTGGGGTCAAACGCAGTTTGGGGTCAAAATCGAGAAATTGACCCCAAAGTGCGTTAATATGCTACATATCAACGTACTTTGGGTTCAAGAGGTCTAAAGGTGTAATCTGAGTTCTGCTTAAATACTGAGAACTGACTTATTTTCGATCTTCGACATTGAACTATTTGAGGTGGAGTTCAAGATGGCGGTCAATACTTTGATGATGCTTAAGTGATAAAAGTTTCATTAATTTTACCACTTAAGATATCCAATAATAATAATAATTTGTTCATATAACAAAATTACGGTGGCATAAAAGTGACATTTGCATTTATTTTTATTTAAGTTTTGCATACATATTTTTATTTAAGTTTTGCATACATATTTTTTTTCAGTTTTGCATTCATATTTTTTTTTGAGCTTTGCATTCATATTTTATTAAAGTTTTTCGTACATTTTTTATTTTGGTTTTTCGTACATAATTTAGCCAATCAAAACAGCCTTCACATCTCATAACAGCCCATAGTTGAGTATAAAACTAGCACAGTAGTTTGGTCACATTTCGGCCCATTTTTTGGAATCGGCCCAGTCGTTTTTGGCCGCGCAAGTCTGGTTTCGGCCGTTTCGGCCCATTTTTTAAATCATATGTATTTTATATAATTAGTGCATTTTTTTAAAAAATTTATCTACTATTATATTAGTGTCTATTTGGAAAGGGCTGTTGATTGGTGAATGAATATGCACCTCTCAACCCCACCCCCTGAGTATAGCGGGGGCAGGGACATTGACTTTAAACCAAGCCGACCACTGGTAAAATCTTCGCCCTGCGGGGGATATTCAGATAATAACATTCCTGCCTTATGCCCCGGAACAGCGCAGACATCACACGATTCTTTTTTAACCCGCACTCCCCCGGGGGCAAGGGAGGTGGTTACAAATGACTAGTGTATTACAATAATGCACAATAAAATATCTGAATAGGTCCTTATATTCCACTGATTTAGAAAAAAAAAATATATATACATGTATATACATGTACATGACTTGTATATATCAGAGACATAGATAATATCTTATGTCTCTGTACATATATACTATATATATATATATTATATTATATATATATATATATATATTATATATATATGTATATATATATATATATATAATATATATTATATATAATATATATATATATATATATATATATATATATATATATAATATATATACTAAAAAGTGTTATTATCTTTTTGATACCTCCAAAAATGAAAATGTTGGTAATTTGGTAAAATGGCGTTTGCAAATGGGGTACTGTAATTTACAGATGGCGAAGTGTTTGAAAATGGTATTTTACAAATGGCGTAATTATCCAAACCTCTACTTTGCAAATGGCGTCATGTATACTGAAGGACAATGAAAACGCACGCCCGCACTATATGCATTTTATTACATGAAAACAAAACACTAACGACTCCATTAGATATATATCATAACTTTATTACAAAACGCAAACTTAACAACTGGAAATAATGCAAAATGTTTAAAATCAACTGTACACCAGTAAATCGAAGAACCTAAGGTGAAAATCCCAAAATCACTCTTTTTCATCACAGTAATGCAAACTTAACAAAGGCAAAAACCAAAATGAAAATCCAAAACAGAGTCACTCATAAATGTCTATTCGTATTGTCACCGTCGGGATCTTTAGAAACGACAGTGTCCTCCATCAGCGTCTCTTACATATGAACATCGTCGCCTCATAGACCTTACGGTGCGGATAGTCGCCTGTGGAATCTGCCGCCATTCGGCCTGTAGCATAGTGCGAAAACGCTGGTGAAGGCCATAAAATGTAGACCGATGGACACCAAAACGGTTGGCGCTTTGTTTGTAAGATATACCAGACTGAATCTGTGCTAAATCTACCCAGCGATTATTTCTTTGTAGAACCATTGCATACAATTTACAAGCAAGTCTTCAGTAGTGTTTGTCATTTAGCACCTTTTATAGAGGAAAAGTGTGTATATGCAATCTCCATGCGAGCTTTAACGATTTCTTAAACTGACCACTGGCATAATTTAATATTCATTTTCATAAAGATTTTAATTGCTAATTTGTGTCTAACATTTCTAGAAAGGTATTAAAAACAAGGTAATAGTTAACAGTTAAAATTTTTTTCATAAAGTAACCATGAATTGGTTCAATCTGTTTTCTGCTGTGATCTTATCATAATTAACCAAAAGTGTTACTTTTGATTTTTCGAGTACATGTACTGTCTTTATTATGCAATAACTTCATTAAAATGTTATCATTTTTCATAACTTTGGTATCTAAATGACCGGAATGCATTCGGTTTTATTAAACCGTGAAAAAAATATTTAAAAGAAATATATTTTTCTTGTTAAAATCAAATTATCCCGACCGTGCGTTTTTATTGTCCTTAAGTATAAAATTATGTACGAAAAAAAGTAAAAAACAAAACAAAACTAAAATATGTACCAAAAACTCAAATAAAATATGTATGCAAAACTAAAATAAAATATGTATGCAAAACTTAAAAAGAATATGTATGCAAAACTTACAAAGAATATGTATGCAAAACTAAAAAAAGTATGTATTCAAAACTAAAAAAAAATGTATGACAAACATAAAAACAACAACAAAAAATATGTACGAAAAAAAAACAACAAAAAAAAGTATCAAAAACAAAAAAAAAAGTTGCAAATGTCACTTTTTTTGCCACCGTTCAAAATATTTTAGTACAGAAAAATCGTGTATTCCTAAAGTTTAAAGATGCTGCGAAAAATATCCCGTTCTGTCAGTCATTTACTTGATAACTTTTGGTGCCATGTTGAGCTCCATTTTAAATATGTAAGGAATGACATAAAATGCAGTTAATATTTTTTTCCCCTCCGTAACAACCGTTCGCCAGATGCTTTTTTAATGGGAAATCTTACATACTTCTTTAGAAAGATGAATTTAATAATGTTAAAATAATGGTATCAGAGAAATGTAAGATGCTTGTTACCTGAATAAAGAAGCGATAAATGTGAAATTATTTGTCATAAAAGTAGTCAAAACAATGTAGTATTTGACTTCCATATAAATCATGTAAACTACTTATCACTATAACAGTACTGTACTCATCATTGTCAAAAAGCAACAGATGAAAAAGATGGTTCAGGTAATTGGCCAATGTGTATTTTTTTGATAATTTAAAAGAACATCAAAATAAAAAAGCTAAAGAAAAACAAATAAAAGCATAATGGGCCTTTAAAATGTTATTTTTAACCCTCGGGGGGATCGATACCCCACAATCCCCTCTATACCCCCAGTGAGAATTTTACATTATTCTGAAGCTCGCTCTTAATGTGCGACTACTTAAATATATATATATATATAGTTGATATTTTTTGACTGCCTGTACGGACTACTACTTAAAGCCGCATCTTCACCTAGTCAAGTTTCTAATGTGTCACATTTAGCTAAATGAATGGCTATTTTAACATATTATCAGGCAAATTGTTTACTGAAATGTCTTACTAAGATTACCCAGAATTTATACCTTTGTCTATGCAAAGACTATCATATTTCTGTAAAATGTGTAAATAACAGACGGGAAAATGATGCATTTAGCTAAAAACAATGGAGTTAATGAAAGGTGTACATTCTTTTAAAATAAATGGAAAATTTTAGAAAAACATATTTTAAGCTTAAAGCTGCATGCCTCCAGATGAGCCAAAATATTTCAATAAAATCAAACTTGAGAAATATGTACTACGATTATAAGAAATGTAAAATAATTCAAGATTCAAGAAATATTTTACATGTTATGTGCGGTCAATGACTGTGTTTTCAATATTTACAACTATATTCCTACTGCGTTACTAACGCATTAAGGGCTATTTATGCATATTTTGACAACTTTTTGGTAATTTACGTAAATTATAAGTGCCATTGATAATGTGCAAATTGCTTCCTTTTGGTTATTCCACAATATTATACATTTAAATAAATTTTCAAAATTTTCATGAAAATTAGCGTGAATCTGGAGGCGTGCTGCATTGATACAAATTCTTTTTTTGTGTGATTTATTTTGTGAAAGTTCTTCACTTACTAATCAAGACCATTTAAATCCCTATTGATTCAGGGCACATGTTTTGTGTCTATTTAATACCTTGATTTTTGTTTACCATTGGCTTTGACTACACTATATTATTTAAAACATAATGAACATAAATTTTCTCTGACCCCAAAGTGCGGTCGTTTGCCTGATGTGTACATGTTTAACGCACTTTGGGGTTCGCCGACCCCAAAGTGCGTTGAACTTCGCACCGCACTTTGGGGTCAAACGCACTTTGGGGTTAAAATCGAGAAATTGACCCCAAAGTGCGTTAATATGCTACATATCAACGCACTTTGGGTTCTAGAGGTCTAAAGGTGTAATCTTGAGTTCTGCTTAAATACTGAGTTCTGACTTATTTTCGATCTGCGACATTGAAATATTTGAGGTGGAGTTCAAGATGGCGGTCGATACTTTGTTTGATGCTTAAGTGATAAAAGTTTCATTAATTTTACCACTTGAAATATCTAAAAATTGTGTTCATATTAACACAATTACGGTGGCATAAAAGTGACATTTGCATTTTTTTATTTAAGTTTTGCATACATATTTTTTAAGTTTTGCATTTTTTTTTTTTTTTTTTTGAGTTTTGCATTCATATTTTATTGTAGTTTTTCGTACATATTTTATTTTTGTTTTTCGTACATATTTTAGCCAACAAAACAGCCTTCACATCTCATAACAGCCCATAGTTGAGTATAAAACTAGCACAGTGGTTTGGTCACATTTCGGCCCATTTTTGGAATCGGTCCAGTCGTTTATGGCCGCGCAAGTCTAGTTTCGGCCGACCTTTTTCGGCCCATTTTTAATTCATATGTATTTTATATAATCATGTTTTTTATTATTATATACTATTATAGTAGTGTCTATTTGGAAAGGGCTGTTGATTGGTGATCAGTTATTATTCCATGAATATGCTGCACCACTCAACCCCACCCCCTGAGAATAGGGGGGGGGGGCATTGACTTTAAACCAAGCCGACCACTGGTAAAATCTTCGCCCTGCGGGGGATATTCAGATAATAACATTCCTGCCTTATGTCCCGGAACAGTGCAGACATCAAAACACGATTCTTTTTTAACTCGCACTCCCTCTGGGGCAAGGGAGGTGGTTACAAATGACTGGTGTATTACAATAATGCACAATAAAAGATAAAAATAGGTCCTTATATTCCACTGAATTAGAAAAAAATATATATATACATGTATATATATATACTAAAAAGTGTTGTTATCTTTTTGATACCTCCAAAAATGAAATGTTGGTATTTGCAAATGACGTTTGCAAATGGGGTACTGTAATTTACAGATGGCGAAGTGTTTGAAAATGGTGTTTTACAAATGGCGTAATTATCCAAACCTCTACTTTGCAAATGGCGTCATGTAAAATATGTACGGAAAAAGTAAAAAACAAAACAAAAATAAAATATGTACAAAAATCTCAAACAAAATATGTATGCAAAACTAAAATAAAATATGTATGCAAAACTAAAAAAGAATATGTATGCAAAACTAAAAAAAGTATGTATTCAAAACTAAAAAAAAATATGTACGACCACGGATTTATATTATAAATCCATGGTACGTACGACAAACAAAAAAAAACCCCAAAAATATGTACGAAAAAAAAAGTTGCAAAAACAAAAAAAGTTGAAAATGTCACTTTTATGCCACCGTTCAAAATACTCTAGTTCAGAAATTGTGTATTCCTAAAGTTAAAAGATGCTGCGAAAATATCCCGTTCTGTCAGTCATTTACTTGATAACTTTTGGTGCCATGTTGAGGCCCATTTTAAATATGTTGGGAATGAAATAAAATGCAGTTAATTTTTTTTTCCAAAGAACTATAAATATACTCTATTGCAATGTCCTGGTGAAACATCAAGTTTTTCGATCGGACTATAAATAGTGATTTTTACAAATACATTATTAAGTTTATCAACAAACTTAAGTTTTTTGTAAGCTCCGTAACAACCGTTCGCCAGAGACTTTTTTAATGGGGAATCTTACATACTTCTTTAGAAAGAGCAAACATGAATTTTATAATGTTAAAATAACGGTATCAGAGAAATGTAAGATGCTTGTTACCTGAATAAAGTAGCGATGAATGTGAAATTATTTTTCATAAAAGTGGTCAAAACAATGTAGTATTTCCATATAAAATACTTATTCACTATAATTGTACTTTTTGTAAAAAAGCAACAGATGAAAAGGATGGTTCAGGTACTTGACCAATGTGTATATTTGATAATATAAAAGAACATCAAAATAAAAAAGCTTTTAAGAAAAACAAAAAAAAAGCATAATGGGCCTTTAAAATGTTATTTTTAACCCTGGGGGGATCGATACCCCACACTCCCCTCTATACCCCCAGTGAGAATTTTACATTATTCTGAAGCTCCGCTCTTAATGTGCGACTACTTAAATAGTTGATATTTTAGTACTGCCTGTACGGACTACTACTTAAAGCCGCATCTACACTTAGTCAAGTTTCTTATGTGTCACATTTAGCTAAATAAATGGCTATTTTAACATATTATCAGGAATTTTTTTTACTGAAATGTCTAACTAAGATAACCAAGAATTTATACCTTTGTCTATGCTAAGACTATCATATTTCTGTAAAAAGTGTAAATAACAAACGGGAAAATGATGCATTTAGCTAAAAACAATGAAGTTAATGAAAGGTGTACATTCTTTTAAAATAAATGGAAAATTTGAGAAAAACATATTTTAAGCTTAATAATTGATAGAAATTCTTTATTTGGTGATTTATCTAGTGAAAGTTCTCCACTTACTAATCAAGACCATTCAAATCCCTAATGATTCAGACACATGTTTTTTGTCTATTTAATACCTTGATTTTTGTTTACCATTGGTTTTGACTACACTATATTATTTAAAACATAATGAACATAAATTTTCTCTGACCCCAAAGTGCGGTCATTTGCCTGATGTTAAAAAATGCATATGTACCTCTTTAACGCACTTTGGGGTCGAAATTGAACCCCAAAGTGCGTAACGCACTTTGGGGTTGGACCCCAAAGTACGTAACGCACTTTGGGGTCGGACCCCAAAGTGCGTTTGACCCCAAAGTGCGGTGTTACAACGCACAATCAATGTGTTCGATGAGATCAAGACCCAATAAAAATTAATAATTATAATTCGGTCTAGGGTACATGTACGATTGTGAGTGTGTGTTGTGTATAATTGTGTTTGGTTTAATTGCCTTTGTTACAGCCAAAAAACATGAAATCACTTCCAATTCTTTTCGCAATACACCTTAGCTGCATTGGACATGAATTCAATAGAAATCAATGTCGAATTTAGGAAACTGACGTTTCTAGGGCAGTTATGCCGCCTTCCATGTAGATACTTGGCAAAGAAAGTATTCCTCAATCGGTTATTTAGTTTTCTTAACAATGACAGGCAATATGTTGGCTTTATACCTGATTCCTACAAACTGTTACAAAAATATAACCTCCTGACTGTGTTAAACAACTTCGTAAGAACTGGTGAATTTCCGTCAAAGAAAGTTTGGAAAAACATGTTACATATACAAGTACTTATAGCATCGAAACAAGGTAGGACAGAGGCTTTATTGCAACAAAGACCGGGCGCAGTGAATTACTTACCAACACCTTGTAATACATCTGAACTATGGTCAATTACCATAAGTGCACCAGAGTTACGTCCCATGTGCTATGTAGTAGCGTCAGTTATAGGGAAAACAGTCTCCAGGAGATATACTGAACTTTGCCCATTGTGCTCAATATTATGTGGAAATTTACTTGATCATATTATGAACTTTTGCCTGAAATTACTTACACCGCGTACATCCATGTGGAACTAGGAATTTACTTCTATATTAGGTGGATAATGTTGACATGCGAGTGCCAACTTGACGAAATCCTCACTATAACACTAGAAAGTGCGAGAGATGGGCAGTTCACCCCACTTAGAGTTATGTATTTACTGTTTAAAGATGTCTTTAAATATAATCAGTAGTTTTATTTGTTCAAAATAATGCATTATAAATATGTGATTGAAAGAAACTGAATGTCATTCAATATAGGTAACACACGGGATTGACACAATTGTGTAGAACTAATTATACAAATGTATATTGTATGAGTACAATGTATACTTTAATTATTCAGTGACGTAAGAAATGAAACAATCATATTGTTACGGCGTTTAACCTTCAAACATACAGACTCGAAATACAAGATCACAAATATCTTTGTTCATTGTAGTGATATGAAGTATAATTTATTTATATAAAGGTTTGGCTTACAATATTATGATTAACTTAAGTACGTATACATACATATTGCTATGAGTTAGTTTACAATATAGAACAATCTTATGCAACAGGAATGGGGAAAAACAACAAGCAAACAAACATATAAACAATAACGACGACTCATACGTGTGTGCACATACATAAATTGAAGGTAAAACGCCGTAACAATATGATTGTTTAATTTTTTACGTCACTGAATGATTAAAGTATACATTGCACTCATACAATATACATTTGTATCATTAGTTCTACACAATTGTGTCAATCCCGTGTGTTACCTATATTGAATGACATTCAGTTTCTTTCTGAAAAAATATACAATATGCGTTTTATCACCAAGGGGCCCTAAGACATAAATAATGGTCGTTAATTTATAATACCGACAAAGATTACTTTAATTTTTAACCAATATTTTAGATATCACAGCAAATCCTTTCATATCTGAAAGATAGCTGGTCCCCAAGTCACTTACATAACCTTTATATTGGCATAATTTAACGGCGGTGTTGCGACATTTAACGGTAAGGGAAAATTGTGCGACTTTTAACGTTACAGTAGCGACATTTAACGGTAGACGATTTTGCGACATTTAGCGGCGGTTGCGATCTTTAGCGGCAATGGTGCGACATTTAGCGGCGGTTGCGACATTTAGCGGAAAGTGCGACATTTAGCGACTTTGCGACATATAACGGCGCCACAATCAGTACCATCCCAAGGTGTGCACATCGTCGGCACGTTCCGCTTCGCTGCACAAAATTGCGTTAGAGCAAAAAAAAAATAAAAATCTTGTCTGGCCTTTACAGGTCAAACTACTGGTTGGATTTCCACCAAACTTTACAGGAGTGATCAGTACCAATCCTAGTTCTGCACATAACCGGCACGTTCCACTTTGCTTCACAAAATGGCCACGCCACCATAGCTAAAAATGAAAAAATCTTGTCCGGCTTTCAAAGGTCTAATGTGATTTCTATCAAACTTTACAGGAGTGGTCGGTACCATCCCCAGTTGTGCACATCGCTGACACGTTCCGTTTCGCTGCACAAAAATTGTCGCCAGAGCTAAAAATAGAAAATCTTGTCGGCTTTCACAGGTCAAACTACTGGTGGGATTTCAACTTAACCTTGTTTAATCCCTTGTTGTGCACATCGCCGGCATGTTCCGCTTCGCTGCGCTAAGTGGCACCAAAGCTTAAAATAGAAAAATCTTGTCCGGCCTTCACAGGTCAAATTACTGGTTGGGATTTCAACTAAACTTTACAGGAGGGAGTGACCATACATACTTTTGGGAGAACAAAACCCCTCTAGTTTTTCCCTACGCGAGAGTGTGAAATGTATATAACCTTTATGTTGTCTCAACTTCAGACAGTTATATAGACAAGTCAAAGGAAGTGCAGGTTTAAGGAACCATTACATAGAGACCATGGAGAAGTGAGTTATCAAAGATCTACCACCCAACCTTGCGTGATTTACTTATACAGCCCAGTGTCTTCATTATTTGGTAGGGAAATACATTGGCTGATACTTTTACATTGGTAGGAGAATTGGTGACATGGGCCAAGGTAATGAGAATATTAAAATAAATTTTTACACTTTTGCTTAGTAAGCCTTTTTAGCTCGACTTTTAAAAAAATTTGATGTATTGTTACAGTCATGTCGGCATTCCCGCTGCCGTTGCTGTCTTGATCATGATATTTTAAGTTATCGGTGTATTGTCTTCATACTTGGCTACAATAATCCTTGCTTTAAGGCATTAAGTCGACCAGACTAACCCTGACCTTCATTCATAAATGACTCTGAATTTCAAATTTGCTTTTTTTTCTTTTCCTATTTTTGGTATTAGTGGCTATAACGTTGTTATTTATAGATGGATTAACTTCTAATGAACACACAAAATCCTCTATGTCAGGACCATCTTGTATTTAAAACTCAAATTGACATTGACTCATGTATGACCTGACATTGAAGCCAAGTTTTTTTTTTAATTTCACTGATTATTGCTATAATTGGCTGTAACTTTGTTATTAATCAATGGATAATTTTCATACTTGGACAAAACAAGCTTTTGGACAAGACATTTTTAAAGGTTGCACTGACCTTGAGCGTTAAGTGACCTTGACCGGCAAGGTCAAATTATTGAATTTTGGTTATCATAATTTTGATATTTAAGTACGTATTTGATTCATATGTGGACAAAACGGCCCTTGTGACCAAACACACATGTAGAGTAATTTAGATATGACCTTCACTTTTGGACAAAAACAAGTGTGATTAAACAAACCTATTAAAATTGATTAAATGAAAATTTATTTTTGGCTTTAAGTTTCTTTTAAAGGATTGTTAAAACCGTTTATTTGTTTGCTCTTATAAAAGTCGAAAAGTCGATTGTTTCCCCTCCCGGCGGTGGCTCTTGTTTATAGACCGATGTCTTTCATATTTAGTAGGGAGACACTTTCAGTTGTTCTCTAACTTTGGGTGGAGTTAGGGATCACTTATGTCAAGATCACTGGAGCTAAGAAAAGATGTTTATAGTTTTGTACTTACAGCCTTCATTGGAAAATATGCATTGACTACATTGACAAATATACAGGTTCTGGTATTTAAGAGATATTTTTGGCTTATATAAATATAGACGTTACATTAAAGCAATCTTTCTGCATATATTATTACTTAACTAAGGTGTTGTACCGAGATAGGTACATAGTTTCGTTGACCATTCTCGTATTATCTTTTACTGTATGTATTATCTTTTTCAATATTTTGTTAAAACTTCATGAAAATTTAAAACAAAACCCACTATTTGCTCATTATTTAAAAGTACATGTATAAAACATACTAGTATTGCACTTTTATTAGACTACTATTTTTCGCACAAACGGAATCGGCATTTGTGTTGGAAAAAGGTAAGAATTCCTTACATGCCTGCGTCATATACAAACGAGTATTTCACAAACAAGTGATGTGACATTTTAGATACTCCCTTTTCAATCAAAATATCTACATTTTAAAAGGTACTATTCAAATGAAAAAAACCTAACATGTCAAAATGTTAAGATTGATCAAAATGGCTGTTTTGACTTAAATGTCATTAATTGGCGAGATGAGTCTAAAGAACAACATAAAGAGCCATTCAAATTGTCAAAAATGATTTTTTTAAAATATATTTTTATCTTTTATATAACGCGAAATTTCTTATTTATTTTAATATGAAGGTTTTTATCATATTTATAACATTTCTAACATAACTGCCTGCTAGGTCATTGAGAAAAAAAGCTTTCTAAATGTCAGTTTTCTTTTTTTATATACATGTGTATATATTTTAAATAAGATATGTCTTTAAAAGTGACTTAGCAGTCCTATTCCAATTCTTTTCCAAACTTTTAAAAGATTAAAAGTTTAGGCCGCTAGCCAACTTTACAAAAATGGTTAAATGAAAAAGTTATCTGAAAGTGATTTTTTCTTTTTATATACCTTTTGAATATCAAGAATAGTCTTAAGAACTTCATAAAGTCCCGTTTTTATCATATTTATAACATTTCTACAACTGTACAATTTTCTGGCTGCCAAGTCGCTAGAGTAAAAAAATCTGTTTTGTTTCTTTTATATAACTGTTAAATGATAAGATATGTCTTTAAAAGTTAATTAAGAGTCGTTTTTCAATTCTTTTCGAAACATCAAAGTGATTTTTTATTTTTATATATCCTTTAGATAATAAGAATTGTCTTAAGAATAATGTTAAATTTTTTAAGTTCACAAAAGGGCTAATTTTTTTTTATAAATTCATGTTATAGGCCGTAGAGAGAGTCTAATTATACAGTATTGGCTTGACTATTCGGAAGGTAATGTCACAAGGGTGTTTTATTGAGTATAATAATACTAATTACCTATGAATACATAAATTTGACAGAAAAGGTACAAAGGCTTGTTATTAAGATGTTTTATCAAGTAAACCACTGATTTATTATTATGAATGCATAAAATTGTCCCAAAAAAGGCACAAACCCTTCAGTAGTTATTTAGATAACAGCTTACAAGCAAAACTTTACCATGAATTTCTAAGTTGAAAAAGGGGAGAAAAATCAGCCTAAATGCAAGATAGAATTATGGATCTTTGTCAGTGACCTACAATTATGACCCTAAATGCATATGTGAAGTTTTAAATAAATATCTTTAATAGTTATTGAGATATGTAAAACTTGCATGTAAACATTAACCAAGAGACTAAGTAGAAAAGGGGATATAAATCTGCCTTAATGTAAGATAGCGTTATGGAACTTGGTCAGTGACATACAAATTTGACCCTCAAATTATGACCCTAAGTGCATGTGTAAAGTTTCAGTGTTTTTTTTCTTTATATAACTACTACCCTAAAACGGTACCATTCCCAATAGAAAATAGACATTAAAATTCCCAATTTCCAATGTTAAACTCCCAAAATGGCTGTTCAAAATGCCCAAAAGGTCAAGTGATTTTTCTAAAATCATTTAAATCCAACATATTCATATAAATCACCATACAGTAGTTCTATTTTGACAGTAGAAGCTGTTAGCTATCTTTATTCATGATGTCTAATCTCATTTGTAGCTGAAAAAATGCATTAAAAAAATTCCCAATTTTAGTCAAAATAACGCATTTTTTCCCAATCACTCTGGTACCGGCACCATTCCCAAAGTAGAGAAAAAAAACGCTGAGTTTCAAGTAAATATCTTTGAAGACCTTTAACCTTTAACCAAAATTTCTAAGTTTCAAAGGGGCAAATAATTCTGCAAATATTGCAGACAGAGTTATGCAATTTTGCAAACTGATGTACATTGTTACTATAAAAAAGTAATTTAAATTTCAATTGAATATCTCAAGCAATAATTGAGATATTTGACTTTACTAAAAAACTTTTACCAAAATTTCTAAGTTCCAAAGGGGCATAATTCTGTCAATATTGTAGGCAGAGTTATCCAACTTGTCAATCTGATGTACCTTGTTACTTTAAATAAGTATTGTATGTTTCAATTGAATATCTCAAGCAATAATTGAGATATTTGACTTTACAAAAAACTTTAACCAAAATTTCTAAGTTAAAAAGGGGCATAATTCTGTCAATATTGTAGGCAGAGTTATCCAACTTGTCAATCTGATGTACCTTGTTACTATAAATAAGTATTGTATGTTTCAATTGAATATCTCAAGCAATAATTGAGATATTTGACTTTACAAAAAACTTTAACCAAAATTTCTAAGTTATAAAGGGGCATAATTCTGTCAATATTGTAGGCAGAGTTATCCAACTTGTCAATCTGATGTATCTTGTTACTATAAATAAGTATTGTAAGTTTCAATTGAATATCTCAAGTAATGATTGAGATATTTGACTTTACAAAAAACTTTAACCAACGCAGACGCCGACGCGGACGCTGACGCCGACGCCGACGCCGACGCTGGGGCGACTACAATAGCTCTCATATTCTTCGAATAGTCGAGCTAAAAAAATGCTCAAAGTGATTTTTTTCTTTTTATATGAGCCTCGTTACCGCCGTAAATGTCACGTGGTATTGCCTGAATAAAATCTAGTCATTCTAAATTTAGAACTTCAATTGCATTCCGGGTTTGTAATCTTTACTAATATCGAGGTATTTTGTTCAGGCCTAACCCTGTTGGTTAAAATTGAAGTAAATAATTTAGCGAAAATCTTCTCGCCGAAACAGTCCTATATATTAATTCCACTACTCGGCAGTCAGATTTATTTGTGTAGTATTCGGTAATCGACATCGCTAAAAATAGCATTTTCATTTATTAAATCAAATTCATCCGCGTAATCTGTGATTGTGCTTTTATTGACAATTCTATAAGACAACGCTACTTTTAAACTTTGAATGCGTTGTAATTTGTTGGATACTTGTAACAAAATAAAAATATTTTTTTCTTTTAAATCGCTAGTTTTAAGCTGTTTTGAGAACTACTTGTTGTTAGGTTTGTCGTGAAATTCTGTGTCAGAGATTGAATGTCAGCTTTGTGTTTACTGACCTTCGGGTTAGAAAATACAAAAATAAAAAAAATTCTCAAAGTGATTTTTTTCTTTTTATATATCTTTTAAATAATAAGAAATGTCTTTAGAACTTCATTAAATGCCGTTTCATTGTTTGAATAACATTTCTGCAACATTAATTTTTTTGGCCGCTGGCCGCCAACTTCACAAAATGATAAAATAAAAAAAATTCTCAAAGTGATTTTTTTCTTTTTATATGAGCCTCGTTACCGCCGTAAACAGTCACCCTCGAGCTAGATATTCCGGTCTGTACCGGCAGCCGGTGTAAGATTCATATATTATATATCCTTTAAATAATAAGAAATGTCTTTAAAACTTCATTAAATGCAGTTTTATTGTTTAAATAACATTTCTGTAACATTAAAATTTTTGGCCGCCAGCCAATGGGCCACCCGGCCGCTACTTTCACGCCGCCAGCCGCTAGGCCGCCCACTTCACGCCGCTGGCCGCCGGCCGCTATGCCGCTGGGCCGCCAACTTCACACATCTCCGAAATACTATTATTAAAACAATTCCTTGTGGAGGACAACTTACATTGTAACATATGTAAGCTGTAGCCTTTTTCGTAATGTTAACGTAGGCCTATGGGAGTTATTCTTACGGTTATTGCAAGTGTACCACGTGACCAAGAAATTTATACTGTTACAGGGGTAACAGTACTTTTTAACAGTATAAAATCTGGTCACGTGGTTTATTTTCTAAATAAAATAAAATAAAATGGCCGCCATTTTTTCTCTCGATTCATTGTTATTTTCGAAGTTTACCACAATAGGGCATCACAAGAATTACTATGACCACCCATAAAATTTAGTTGCTTGCACCCTGGAGTGCTTTTCGCGTATAAAATATCTTTTTGTTTTACAACGGCTTGCCACTGACGGGGTTTGATCCCTAAAATACTAGTCCAACGCGTTAACCTTTCGAACTCGCCGCCATCATTTGGTTTTCTTCAAACCTTGTCATTATAATATATATTTCAGTGATTTTATCTTTCTCTCTAGAAACTAGCTGAGATATGCAAATAAAAAGTATGGTTGTGTTTAAAAACAGACAGAAATGTACATAAATGATCCAAAAGTAAACATCCGTTTTCACCGGAAGTAATTGTGTGTCCAACTAGAACATTCAGACTATAACAATTTTAATCAGTGAAACATTATAAATATGCTGGACAGACATTAGGATATCATCGTTATTTTGAAAACACATAAATCAAAAAACCATGCGAAGAATATTCTGGATACAGAAGGATCAGATTTCACTGATCATAACTCTAAATAAAACAGCTTATTGTACGTTTCGTAGATATCATCACTAACTAAAGATAAAAGAAAAAAATCAAGTAGGCCTACTGCACAGTACATTTAAAACTTGCAAGGCAAGGTAAGGACAGTTTAGTTATTGTTACGCTTGGTTTATTTTTGTTACAGTTAGATTTATTTAACAATTTCATATGGTCACAGTATTTGTTCGGGGTAATAAAATAAATAACACATGGGTTTGTGAGTAACAGTAAAAATATCATCCCTCGTACACAGGAGGAAATGTTGTTTTAAGAGTTTGACGCCAGTTTTTGAAGGACGCATTGACGTACGACGAGTGATCACAAAAGCTCACCTCTGAGCACTTTATGCTCGGGTGAGCGAAAAACAAAGCCATTCCGTTTGTTTAAAACATTTATCTAGTGGTGATCAAGGCTTTTAGTATAGGATAGATCATGAGTACCAGCTGGATGTGAGATTTATCAACGAGCGAAGCGAGTTGATAAATCTCACATCCAGCTTGTACGAGCGATCTATCTGACTTAGACCACAGCTGTTTTCTCTCGGCCAATCAGAGTAGTTTAAAAGTGTTTGATATATCCCACACATCACAGTAAAGTGTTTGATATAACTATCATGTTTGTTTTCAACTGAAAGAAAAACCCCGTTATGTGCACGCTCAATGCGGGGAAAATTTTTTATGTACATGTATATAGTAAAGTTTATAGTGTAATCCCCTTCTTAAAAATTAACAGTTAGCAATAGTCCTTTGACCAATTTATTTCGTCAGTTCATCATTTTACAAGAATAGTTACTGTATTTGTAAATAAGAAAAAACAAGCAATAATGAAATGAAATGCGTTTATCAATCTATTTAAATCTATATATGTATCCACATTTTACGACCGCTTTTGTGCTAATATTTTAGGCACTGACTGCCTTGTGCATTATGCCCGGCTCACTCTTAATAGCAGACACTGTAGATGTACATTCATTTTCGGTTTGGGATGAGGGGATTCCACTGGTGGGCAGGGGGTGGAGTTTCCGAACGGTGACTGGACTGCGTTTGCAACGCTAAGGCAATGTTATGCTTTAAGGCTTCAGAGGGACGTTTGGAATATTTTTTTTTAGTTCATGAATGAGGTAAAAAAGACAATGCAGGATGTATATAAAGCATACAACAAAAACACGAATCTATATGTCGAGTAAAATATTTTAACTTCAGCCGGACAACCAATCAATATCCTGAACCCTAGGGTTGTTTAAGCATTAAAGAAAACGTTAAATGAAAGTTACCTGCCCGTTTCTCCAAGAGCCCACTCTTGAGAAAAGCAGCCATCGCCCATGATTTCTGTCTAAGAGTAGTTTTCGGTAAGCAGTTTTGCTTCTTGACTTCATATTCAAGCGCTGTGTACGTTGTTATGTCATTTAATCATTTAAATGAAGAATCAACAGGAATAACAACAAAATCTCTCAACTTGCAAAATTGTAATGCAATCACATTCAGAAATGTTAAATTCTTCCCAAATTTCTTCTTACTGCACCTTTGTGATGGAATGTGAAATCTATCATTCATAACATTGTGTATACAGTAACTTATGAAAGAACATGAATTATGCCATTTTCTCGTGCTTTTTTTGCCTACAATAAGGCCAAATAGATTGAGTAAGAAATATTTGGATGTCCCTATGTCATTGTCGGAGAAAAAAAATCGATTACGCATGTAAAATCTTCACCTTAAACAGAGAAAACTACCTGTGGTCTAAGAAATGATATACAATTGACAATCAATTTAGAACACAACTTTTGTGTTGATATAATACTTACTTTGGATTTGAGACTGCCAGACACCATCAACCGCTCCCCATAGAGCCACATAACCAAGGATCTTGAATAAGTTCTCTGATGTTGGGGACCATATGTATAACCAAACTAGTAAACCAAGTGTAACCAAGAATGCTTAAAAGAAGAATATATATTAAATTAATTTGAACGATTAGTTCATTAAATATGGTGTATCTAGCATGTTTTATAGATTGAATACGCCTGGTGTATATATTGAAGAAAAGTTCCTATTTGACTATTAAGATATTGTAAAATAAACGCGTAATCAAACTCATAATGTTATACACACAATATTCAAATTGATCCTTACAACCCAGAGAAAGTAAAAGTTATCAGTTTATATATCTCGTGTGTCACATTTTAGTAATAAAAATCTGATAAATAAAACCAAAATTTTGTTGCACTTTGCGCTGAAAAATATCTATAGAATGAGAGGAAACGTTCTAAACCGAACACCAATATCTTTAATTAATTCAGTCATTAAGTGTCACAATGCAGCGCCAAACAGCGCGTGCAAAAACGTCAAAAAAAAGAACTCTATATAAAAAAGTTACATTAAACTGCTATTTCGCTTGAAAAAAAAAAATAAATAAAAAATAAAACAAAAACAAAAATTCTTTATCACGTTTTCAAAATTTGTTATTCTAAAAATGTTTTTGAAAACGATAGATTTTACGATAGATTTCAGAACGTTGCTATTGTGTTATTTTTATGCTCGGAAGTGAAGACAAATATAACCACCAAACAAAAACATATATAACAACATAATAATATATATATTTTTTGTTTTTTTTTGTTTGTTTGTTTTGTGTTTTACGTCACAGTCATATCGCGACGTGAAGACCTCAGGTACCCTTCCGTGCATTATTTCAGGCACGGACGGGCACCGAGTAGAACAACCGACATTCCGTAAGCTAGCTGGATAGCTTCCTCACATGAAAGAATCCAAAGTCCCTGTCGGGATTCGAACCAACAGAGGTGAGGTGCAAGTGGTTTGAAGTAAACGAAGGTGCCCTTCCATGCATTATTTCAGGCACGAACGGGCACCGAGTAGAACCACCGACGTTCCGTAAGCTAGCTGGATAGCTTCCTCACATGAAAGAATCCAAAGTCCCTGTCGGGATTCGAACCCACAGAGGTGAGGGGCAAGTGGTTTGAAGTCAACGACCTTAACCACACGCCACGGACGCCCCTATATATATTTGAAACTTTATATATATAGACTCGGGGGTCATCTATCAATTTTTGTCAAAGATTAGACCCTTTCAAGCCAAAGTTTTAATCGATATACTGCGCATATGATATAATTAATATAATTTGTAGTGCCTCAAATTACAACAAATATCAAAACTATAGCAGTTTAAACGTTTCCCTCGTGTACAATTACGCGGTAATAGAAATCTCGTTGGAGGAAACAACAACTGATTGTTAGTGTCATTTCGATCTCTTTTAACTATAATTTTGATATTCGTGAAGTTGGCAGCCTAGCAGCCTGAAGTTGGCAGCCTAACAGCCTGGGAGCCTAACAGCCTGAAGTTAGCAGCCTAGCAGTCTGGCAGCCTAGCAGCTTAAAGAAAACTAAAAATAGTACAAACATGAAAACGGTGGGAAATACATCAGTAGCACTTCCTTAGATCACTCCACGTATTTCTTCAATATCGTGATCTTTATTTTTTAAGATGTTGAACTTTATCTTAACATATTTTTTTTCATTCTGACGCATCTAAATTTGTGAAATTGGCAGCCTAAAGAAAACTGAGGATGAACAACCTTAATGTGTAAATTGTAGTAAAGGAAGGAATTTTTGCTGCGACCAAATTTAACAGAATTATGGCCCTTTGTTGATTTTTAGTTTTCAACTTGTGGCACATGTAGTCCAAAAAATATTTGACCTAGAGTCATAAGATTGACAGAACAGTGGCGTGTGGGGGCATCCGTGTCCTATGGACACATTTCTAGTTTTCTTTAAATTCAAATAAAGATGGTTTTTATACAGCATAGACAGAAAAAAAAGCACATTTAGTATCTAGCCTTTCTTGCATATCAGACTGGCGTTGCCGTGAGTTTTACCCATGCCGGAAATTTCAATTGGCATTGGGGGTGCCAGATGAGTCGCGTGCTGTACAATGGCACGCTCAGGATGACGTCATTTTACCGTTATGAATGAAGTTGTAATTTATACGCTGTTATAAGAAAGTAGTTACGGTTGTAATTATATAAATTTCCATTGAAATTAAAGATGAAAAATTCAAAAAGTAGATAAAGAATTTAAAATATAATGGAATATGGTAGAATATGCAAGAAAAAATAAAGGATTAAAGCAAAAAAGGGTATATCTTCGTTTCTATGAAGACTTTCAGGTAATAATTTACGCTGAAGACTTGATAGCATCTGTTTTAGGTTAGAATGCACAACACTTCACCAGAATCGACGTTTTCAATGTTAAATTTGGTCCGGAGAGAAGTTGTCTCCAGTTTTCCAGCTACCCCGAGTGACTGCGTCGCACGGTATTTCCATCAAATTGTCCACCAACAGGCAATATCTTTACATGTGCATACTCTGAAAACACATCGCTAGCTAACTGCATTCCGATATTTTTACATAAATTAATGTAAAAATCTGTAATCTTCAAAAATTATGAAAAACTCACCTTGTTTATCGTGTCACACGTCATAGATGGGTGCTCACAACGAGGAACGGAAGTTGCTCACAACATTTTTACCGATGGACATTTTACACTCGTTGTGAGTTAAACGGGCGTGCAATATACACAATATACACAATATACACAATACATAAGTTTCTTGGGGTGTCTTGGGGTAGTCATGGGACTAAAAATGTGTATCTTTCTGTCCCAGAGTAGTCTTGGGGTATAATGGGGTGTCTTGGGGTAAATAGACCGACCCCATTTAGATTTACCCTTGTCCGTCCGTCCGTTCTCTTTTTGTGTCGCATGTAGCTCAAAAAGTATTTGACCTAGAGTCATGAAACCTTACAGGAATGTTGATTAGCATGTGAAGTTGTGCACCTGGGTATTTTTGTGTGGGTATATTTAGCTTTGAAGTATGGGAACCAACATATTACCGAATGGCTCCGAACATAGCCGACTGGTTCCCATCTTCAAAGCGCAGCGCATTTTGCACACGGCAAAGCTGGGGCCACGTTTGAATAAAATATGGAAAGATATTGTAAATGGAGTAAAACGGCGATAATCTTGATGTTTATTTCGGCTGTTGAGTTGTTTATATTACCGCTGAAGTTTAAAATTGACCATCATCGTGAAGAATTATATCTTCTGTGTCGATGGACCAAAGGATTATATGAAAATATTGGAAATGGAATAAAATACATGGTGATTATGACGGTAGGGGTGCGGATTATTTCCGGCGAACATTTTTATCTTGTGTATTATTATAGACGTTGAAATATGAATTTTTTTCAAAACGGCTTATATTAAGTTTTTTTTTGATATATATGATCAGTACATGTGCTGGGATTGACAAATGTGCATTTTATATGGATTTTAAAGGCGTTTTGAGCTCCACACCTGGACAAAGATATTCGGCAGTTTTACGTGCAATCAAAATTAAAAGCCGGATAATTTGAAGAACCAATATGGGAACAAGGCCTGTTATATAACGTAACCTTGTTACATATACATGTAGGAAATTTTGGTAAAATTATGCCTATCTTGGACTTTCATTTAAAGATGCTTTAAAAATATGTGTTCATGGATATGTGTGCTTGCGTGTTTGTGTTAAAAATAAAATGATATTTTAATAATACCCATTTTGTCAATCAAATGCTATGGATTTTGGAGGCTGCGTTCTTTTTTATATACTACATGAAGTAGGTACGAGACTTCGATGTTTCGGTTTTTTATGTGAAAAAGTTTTTTAACTACCGTAAAGAACGTCGGTCGTTCTACTCAGGTGCCCCTTCGTACCTTTATTTATACTCAAAGGGGCACTTGTAAAACTGGAAAGTCGCCACATGATCATGTCAGTTTTGGCGAGCCGTGAAACCTGGTACATATGATATCTATGTCCCAGGTGAAACCAAACCAAAAAGGACCTATTTTACCTGAATTAAAAGTTATTTTTAAAGCTTCATGTCTTTAAACATTAAAAATTTAAGCCATGGCAACTACATTTTTATTTGTTTGGGTCGTCAGACCAAACAAATAATGGTAGCGAAATTTCAGACTCTGATATGCTTATTTGCAAAATCAGAAAGTAGTCCGAACTCCTCGAAGCGGTTACTTACCTTTATAAGTACTCTAATGCCGAAAAAAATAAGGGGAGATCACTGCGTAAAGATTGTCAAATGACAGGCGCATTTATTTTCAAGCCTTCTCGGGGGAAGAAAAAGTAGTTCCCGATTGGTCAAAGATTTCAAATATTGTGTAATTCTTTACAGATATACATGATTATTTACATCATTGTTAAACGAAATAAATAAGGGTTACAAACCCTAATTTAGAATGATATGGTTTTCTTTAGGCTGTTATCTTATAACTTTCCCGTGGTCGAGGCCCCGGAGGGGTTACACGCTCGTTTAGGAAGAGAGATGTCCTGAGTTAAAATCCCAGTTAAGGCAACTCATGTTTTTTTAATTGTTTAAGCCAAATAAACATTGAATTGAATATCGGTGTTGCAATTATGTAATTTACTACAGTTATAACACTGGAAACAGCATCGGTGGCACTATACAAAAACAAATTGATTTATAATCTCATAACCTTCACCTTTCTGACATTCTCAGACCCAAACATATTCAGCGCCTTCTATGCTTTAATTTAATTAAACATGACCATGATATTGCAAAATTGTACCTACTGACTTACTTATTATTAACAAAATATAAATATATATAATGTTATCGAGTAATGATATTTTTCAGCGATTTAGGTCATGACCTTGTTTTGTTTTTTCAGGATGAAGCAAAAAGACATATCTTACACTTCCCTAAAACTAAAAGAAATAAAAACAAAAAAACAACAACAACAACAATAAACAACAATAAACACAGCATTATAACAACATTGTTTTCTATAGAACAATCATTTTAAACGCAACTACATGATTCTGTGAAGATCGAAGTGTTTAACATACCATAGGACAATTAAATGGAGGTTGTAAATACAAGTTTGCTTCTTTAAAAAGAAGCATGCGAGAGGTCTTTTTGCTGCTGTCGAAAATTTGTTTAATTCGAAAATATTTGGGGATATTTTTGCATAACAGACACAATGAAAGTTTATAAATTACAATTATTAAACAAAATAGAATTTATTATATATATTGCAATGAAAGTTTGTTTTACATTTCATCTTTTTTAATGTTTTAAAAGATTATATGCCGGAGAAATGGACTTTTTTCTTGGCGCATTAGGGATACTTTTTCTACAAAAAAAAATGTAAAATTACTTAATGTAAATTAAATGATATAACCACAATATTAGAAGAAAATCAAACTTGAGATAAAATTTGTGCCATTTGCACCAAAAAATCTCCCTTTGCGTTATTTAGATATACCGAATCAATACACGGTTCACTCGGTCATATAATATGTTTGTTTGTTTCATTGTACGCCTTTTCCCAACAGTATTTTAGTCATATAGGCGGGTAGTTTCCTAACCATCGTTCCTGGAGAGTTACACCAGTACTAGACAACCTTCCTCCGCGCTAAACTAACAAAAAAAGCATCTCCCGGGGATCGAACCCACGCCAGAGAGCTTACTGTATTAAAAGTCGTCGACTCTATCCCCTCGACCAGGGAGGCGGTATATTGAGGGTATGGTGATATTGTAGCTATAATGTTCACTGTAACTATTTATCAGAACATGAAATAGTAAAATGTTATTCAGAAAACAATACGGTAATCGATTTATACAGTTACGGAATGAAGCGTCCATGCACGTAGTGTTAAGTAACGTAAATGATATTTTCCGATTTTTCTATGTACCGATTTGTTCACTTCGATGTTAATTTTTCGTTTAAGTTAAGCCGTGTTTTGAAACGGGGCATGCGCAAAACAATTTTTGTAGACTGCTCCTAATGATTTTACGCTTAAAATGAGATTCATTCACTGCAATCAGATACGCAAAAATGGATGCCGCCAGCAATCAGTCTGAACACTATGGAGAGGTCTGATGACCTCTCCAATTAAGGTGATCTCTTGAAATATAATGCACAAATACATATTAAATAACATTTAAAGTAAGCATAATGATACATTGCAAGACAGGTCCCAGGGTTCTTGTTTAAATTGATAAAATGTATAACTATGAGAAAAATCACTCACATTATAATTTAAATTGAATTTCCATATATTTTATTTTAGAATTATTTCAAAGACAGAAATTTAGTGTGCACCGTATCTTTTGAAATAACAGTGTGTTCCGTATCATTTCAACATACTTTATGAAAATATGCTAAAACATCACTGCATTCACTCGATACATTGGACATAGTAAATATATCAGATTTAACATGTATTTTTAGCTCACCTGTCACAAAGTGACAGGGTGAGCTTTTGTGATCGCTTTTCGTCCGGCGTCCGTCCGTCCGTCCGTAAACTTTTACTTTAAATGACATCTCCTCATAAACCACTAAGCCAATTTCATCCAAACTTCACAGGAATGTTCCTTTGGTGGTCACCTTTAAAAATTGTTCAAAGAATTTAATTCCATACAGAACTCTGTTTGCCATGGCAACCGAAAGAAAAAACTTAAGATATCTTCTTTTAAAAAATCCTAAGAGCTAGAGCTTAGATTTTTGGCATGAAACATTTTCTAGTGAGTGTCTACCAAGTTTGTTCAAATAAAATCCCTGGGGTCAAAATTGGCCCCGCCCCAGGGGGTCATTGATTTTCCCTATATGCATATAGTAAAAACTTAAAAAATCTTCTATTAAAGAACCCAAAGAGCTAGAGCTAAGATATTCAGCATGAAACATCTTCTTATGAGTGTCTACCAAGTTTGTTCAAATAAAAGCCCTGGAGTCAAAATTGGCCCCGCCCCAGGGTGTCATTGATTTTCCCTATATGCATATAGTAAAAACTTAAAAAATCTTCTTTTAAAGAACTCAAAGAGCTAGAGCTAAGATATTTAGCATGAAACATGTCCTTATGGTTGTCTACCAAGTTTGTTCAAATAAAAGCCCTGGGGTCAAAATTGGCCCCGCCTGGGGGTCATTGATTTTCCTTAAATGTGTATAGTAAAAACTTAAAAAATCTTCTTTGAAAAAACCCAAAAAGCTAGAGTTTAGATATTAAGCATGAAACATCTTCTAGTGAGTGTCTACAAAGTTTTGTCAAATAAAAGCCCTGGGGTCAAAATTGGCCTCGCCCCGGGGGGTCATTGATTTTCCCCTTTATGCATATAGTAAAAACTTAAAAAATCCTTTTTGAAAAAACCCAAATAGCTAGAGTTTAGATATTAAGCATGAAACATCTTATAGTAAGTGTCTACAAAGTTTGTTCAAATAAAAGCCCTGGGGTCAAAACTGGCCCCGCCCCAGGGGTGTCATTGTTTTTAACTATATGTATAGTAAAAACTTAAAAATCTTCTTTTAAAAAACCCAATGAGCTAGAGCTTAGATGTTTAGCATGAAATATCTTCTTATGGGTGTCTACCAAGTATGTTCAAATAAAAGCCCTCGGGTGAAAATTGGCTCTGCCGGGGGGGGGGGGAGATCATTGTTTTTCATAATATGTGTGTAGTAAAAACTTAACATTATGAAACATCTTCTAATGAGTGTCTTCCAAGTTTGTTCAAATAAAAGCCCTGGGGTTTAAACTGGCCCCGCTCCGGGGGCCTATATACAGGTGAGCGACCCCAGGGCCATCATGGCCCTCTTGTTCTATGAAATAGTGACAAAATACATATGACATATAGCCCCGGCTATGAAAAGAAAACTGTACTCGAATGTTCTCAAAAACCATTCAGGGGTTTTCAGAATTTTGATATACCGTAAAAAGCTGATAAAATTACGGGTACTCTGCGCCTTATCTGATCAAAATCGGTCGAGTAATAAATAAGTCATGAATAAAAAACAAACCTAAATCGGGTGAAAAGTCGGCGTGCTCCGTACCCGAAAAGTCACGTGGTATGGCCACATTGGTTTAAATATCGACTGATTACGGTGTTCTTGGACATAAGTAACATTTTAAGTCTCACTAAACCGCTATGCACGATGGTACACTGATGCAATGGTAAGGATGCAAAGATAAAAAGATGCAATGATGAAACAAAGATGGCACAATGGTGAAATCACGATGATGCGATGACACGATGGTGAAAACAATATCGCGTTTTTATCATCATGCCATCGTATTTTCACCATCGTAACATCGTATTTTCACCATCGTTACATCGTATTTTCACCATCGTAACATCACGTTTTTATCATCGTGCCTTCGTTGTTTCACCATCGTACCATCGTTGTTTCACCGTCGTACAATCGTTGTTTCACTTTCGTACAATCGTGTTTTTATTATCGTACCATCGTGTTTTCATCCTCGTACCATCGCCCTTGCACCATTATACCATTGTGAACGGGATTAAATGTGTTTCAGTGTACGCCTTCAGGTTCAGCCAATCAAATTTCTTAAATTAAAGATATTAGAATTAATAGTTCCACTGTAGGTTTTAGGGTTAATTATCAGTTTAAGCGCTTGAGTTTAAACTCTTTAATTTTACGCTATACGTCACAGTATTTTTGCAATGGCCTGTATGTTTGGCTCCTCCCCCTAACAAGTCATTTAATCTCGTTCGCGCATGCTTAGTAGACTGGGTATATAAACCGAGCACGCTTCTGCAAATTCCTTTTCCATCCAGTCTACGAGCTCCTGAAGCTGCCCTGAACCAACACGGAAAAATACCCACCCGCCCTTCCCATTTGCCTTGCTGTTTGTCTCTTTTTTCTGTTTTCCGCGGTACTTAGCCCTTCTTCGTCATGGCTGGAATTATCATTTCAACAGTCAATATTGGTTTTGCGACATCTGGAAGTTTACCAACGTCGACTCCAGACCCTTATCATTTGAATCCGACGTCGGTTCAAAACATACACTTAACTGGCCTGTGCATAAGCATAAACTCATTTCAAACACCTTAGGGATGCAACTGACTTTCGGATATTTCACAATTTGTAGAATAGTCATTAGATAACCTGTAACCGATGACGGTTCAAAACAAAGCACTGTTTTCAGATGCCATAATTAACTTAATCTATGTGTAAATAAAACACATATTGTCTTTAAAAAAATGAGATAATGGTTATTATCATTACATTGTTATACATGGTTTCAAGCAAACCTACATTAAATATCACACTACCTTCTACTATTTAATTAAAATAATATTTTTCTTAAACAGAACTTTTCTCTTTAGTGAGTTGTATGTATTTTGTATTTTATGTTTATTGGCATATCTGAGCAGGTCCGTTGTTTTATATTCCGTGGAATAGTCTGAGGAGGTTTCCTCCGTGCATGCCAACGGATGCTACAGTTCTTCTTAAAAAAGGGGTTTTACGTAGGCGGCCAGTATTCCTAAGACGAATATACGATCAAACCTGTTGAGTCATTGTTCTAGTTTGAAATTCTACGGCAGTTTTGATCGTGATATGCTTGATAATTTTTATTGATAATATTTATAAAACGTAATTTATAAGCTTCCGATTTCAAGTGTTTAACCTTTTCCCTTATATAAGCGTGTTTCGACGGCTTTTTGCCCCCCCGCTTTTTTGAGGCCTCAAACAGTGAAAAAATGCCCTATTTAGGCCCCAAACACTGTCTTTTGTTTGAGAAATGTTGTTAAAAAAAGTGACCATTTTTTCGGCGCCGTCCCCCATCCAAATATTACATCAGGGGGTTGCCAGAAGGGGGATGTGCCCCCTTCTGTTTGGGGGGTTTGAA
The DNA here is from genome assembly GCF_026571515.1 of Ruditapes philippinarum. Lineage (NCBI taxonomy): Eukaryota > Metazoa > Mollusca > Bivalvia > Venerida > Veneridae > Ruditapes > Ruditapes philippinarum. The sequence goes on along the minus strand of NW_026854186.1, from coordinate 468,142 downwards.
GGGGGGCGGAGTCCCCCTCATCGCCAAGAAAATTTTGGACTTGTGAGAGGCTTTAAATGACCCCAGGTCGATCATAAGGTAACGTGTAACCAACGCTGAAAAGCCTTTGACTCTATCTCAATCCCTTGAGAAGTTGCAGCACTTTGAAATAAATTTTGATGGAAAAATTCGAGGCAAAAAAGGGATTTTTGGCAATTTTGAGATGTCCCCTCGTTGCCATGGTAACAAGAAATTTAAGACTGAGCATGTCGTTACAAAGGCAATGGTCCAGTCAACATTTGTGCCAAGTTTGATTAGTATTGAAGCATTTTTCATAGTTTCATAGCAGTTTGAACTTGTAACAGGAGGCTTTTCAGTGAAAATGGCCATTTTTCACAATATGCTCATGGGGGAAAGGGTTAATTATCATATCTGGCATTTTTCAGCACGTTGTCTCTTTTTGGAATTATAATTTTAATTGATTATATCTGAATAAACATATTAAGTTTCCGATATCCGGAGCAATTTATAAAATGTCACTGCCGACTGTTCGGATATGAGATTTAGTCATATAATATTATAATTGATATACATGTAATTGTTAATATCATTCTATTACCAATTGTCTGGAATATTTAATGCTCTTATTCAGCCATGGACAAGGCGAAAATCTAACATAAAATTACAGGTTTTTGCAATCGATGACGAAGCAAAACAAATTTTATAATATTCTATTTTATATAAAAGGTTCAAACTCTATTAACTTTATGATTCTTAATGACCAGTCATGACGGAAATTTTATGCCAACCAAAAATAAAATAAGTTAAACATATATGTTGCATTTATTATCATTTGTTCCTTTAAAGTGACTATGTTCGAAAAATAATATATCATAACCCTATTGATGCTGCCATTTGACATGAGGTAAAACGGCGAACCTCGATTCTAAAAAAAAATCTGCCGTTGGAAAATATGTGACAAATAATTCATAAAAAACACATGAGACAAATGTGCTTTATTGTCCCTTAAAAAACTTGATCGGAGCACATTTGTCACACAAATGAGTTTTTTGGGGTCCCATTTGTCTCGTGTGGGACAAATGCGACCTCATCGGTCTTACGTAAGACAATTGTGCTCCGAGACAAATGTGCTCCTACACTGCTAGGCTGCTAACTTCACAAATTTCGAAGCGTCAAAATGAAAAAAATAAGTTCAATATTTTTTAAAAATAAAGATCACGATATTGAAACAAGACGTGGGATGGTCTAAGTATGTGCTACCGATTCATTTCCGACGGTTTTCATGTTTGTACTATCCTTAGTTTTCTTTAGGCTGCTAGGCTGCCAGGCTTTTAGGCTGCTAACTTCACAAATTTCAAAGCGTCAGAATGAAAAAAATATGTTAACATAAAGTTCAACATCTTAAAAAAATAAAGATCACGATCTTAAAAAAAGGCGTGGAATGATCTAAGGAAGTGCTACTGATGTATTTCCGACCGTTTTCATGTTTGTACTATTCTAAGTTTTCTTTATTAAGGCTGCCAACTTCAGGCTGCTAGGCTGCCAACTTCACGAACATATATTTTTGATGAGGAATTCTGAAATTTTAGCAAGTTTTTCTGTTATCTTCTGGAGGCATACTGCTTTAACGTGAACTATATGTGGAATATTCTACAAAATTCAAAGGTCTAGTTAGAACTATAAATGGGTTTTATTGTCGCTACTCACCGTTAAAAATGGCAACACTTGGTTTTAATTTCTTGTGCAGTTTTTCCATGATGAGGAGCACTAAAAGTTGAGAAGTTCCATAACACATCATCATATACCCTACCATCGATATGCCGACAGTCAAAGATCCATACAACTGAAATAACAAAAGAAATTAGTTGAACAAATAAAATAAAAAGCAGTTTAACCCCGTACGAGTATCTTTTATAAGATACTTCTTGCTTAATGTTTAAGAACTATGAGACTTAAATAGACACGAGAGAGGAACTGTTACACGAAGGATGGAGTTCTTAAGATAACTCCTGACAAGTTATCATAAGAACTCCATCCTTCGTGTTACAGTTCTTCCCACATGAATAAAGTTTGATGTAAGAAAAACAAAACATATTTGTACATGTACCAAATAGTTCACTGTCGCGATTATCCGTTTTTAAACGGGTACGGGTATTTTTTCGTCTGTGCATTTAACTAAAACCAATAACCGGTAACTGAGATTAGAATAAGATAATGTCCAGATTTAATTTTTTTTTCATTTCAGTTCATCAAGATAACAGAAAAACTACTGTCTCATTAAATTTCAAAATTCCTCCTAAAAATACAGTTGAAAATAAAAATTGAAATGAAATTAGAATAACAAGATATGACATTTTATCACACACCCGTGTCGATTTTGCGACTCCTTAAAATGGTATTGCACGGTCGTGCATATCTTTTAACGTGGCGCCATAAGCCTTATACAAACATATAGCGTAAAGACGCACTAAATGTTAGCGTTATACTATAAGCGCGTCAATCAAAAATGACTTTTTTTCACTTTAAACGGTCTATGGGTATATGATAAAAAGAATATTAAATTCGTGTAGGTTCCATACTGAATTTATTGAACCCATTGAATAAAATGATATTATGCTCGCCAGAGGCTCGCATTACATTATTGGCTCGCATTACATTATAAGAATCTAACATTGGCTGCCGGTACAGACCGGAATATCTAGCTGAAGGCGGTAACAAGGCTCTGTCGAGTTTCCGTTAAACAGTTACCCGAGAGCTAGATATTCCGGTCGGTACCTACAGTCGGTGTTTGGTTCTTTTTCTTGCATATTACATATTGATTATTTTCAGAACAGAAATTACGAAAATTGATATTCTCATTACGCATTTTTTTTCTTATAGTAGCGTATGAACCCACAACATCATTCATAACAGTAGAATGACGTCATCCTTAACGCATTTTTGGGTAATTTCAGGTATTTTCATCATTTTTTGTTAACCCTTTACCTCAGCACTTTGAAATCAATTTTGATGGTAAAAATCAACGCAAAATAGTGATTTTTGGCAATTTTGAGATGTTCCCTCGTTGCCATGGTAACAGGAAATTTAAGCCTGAGCATGTTGTTACAAAGGCAATGGTCCAGTCAACATTTGTGCAAAGTTTGATTAGTATAGGGAAGCAGTTTTTTTTTTATAGTTTTATAGCAATTTGAACTTGTACCGGGAGACTTTTCAATGAAAACGGCTATTTTTTTTTACAAAATGCTCCTGAAGTAATGGGTAAAAGGCGCGCGGTGTAGGAGCACATTTGTCTCGGAACACATTTGTCTCACGAGGTGTGACCGATGTGCTCGTAAACATTCATATTTGCGACAAATTGGAAATTAGACAGATGTGTTCGAAACACAATAGAAAGGACACTCGAAGCACATTTGTCTCACATTCTTCCATAAAATTCTAAAAAGGTAATAATTATGCCCGTCCGTTATACCGGCTCCCAGCCATTGTTCTGTGGTTTCTGTATTTATAATACCGTTTTTAGGTCACTTCCAATATGTAGCAAGTCCATACTTATCATTAATTGTGACACGTTTCTTTCCGATGCTTCAACTTTTATAAATGATTTAAGAAATATTCTAAGCAACAACAAGGTATTCCGCATTTGAACCCTGGACAGACTTCCTCGCATGAATAGTTCGACGCCCAGATTAAGTGTCAAACCTACAGCGGTTCGGGGCAAGTGTTTTTTGGCTTGCAGCCACGGCTGCAAGCCATTTGTTTTGAATAACTTGTTCCGGTAAGGTGGTTTCCTGTTTCCAATTGTTAGTGCATGATTGAACGGGAAACCAGCTGCAATCGTGCCAATCGCAACTTTTCGGCCTTTTCCGTCACTCTTCGGATTAATGATAATAGCCGATGTAGTTCCGATTGCAATCGTGACAATTCGGGCGATTCCGTCATACTGCGGAATCAGACGAAGTAATATTACGGAAATCTAAGCTATTTTCGGTAATCACAGTTTGTTTATATAAATAGGATTTCTATTTTTACTTGATTTATCGGTTTAAACCGTAATAAATTATAAACGAAATTGTTCCGTTTCAATTGTTTTTCAAGACGCAAAAGTTAGTTTCTTTTATAATTGTTTTTTGTCTGTATTAGTTTTATACAATAGAGAATAGTGATTGTAGTAGTATTCCGTCTTCCGTAATTCAAAAAAATTGTGATAATAAATTGAAACCAAAAAAAATAATTTTTTTTTAAAGGGTTGGGATGAAGGCACAACTGTGCAAGCCTTTCCTTTTAAAAGGAAACTTTATTTTTAATTACTCTGCCATGGAGGCCCCTATTTGATCTAATGGAAAATGAGAATACCATCCCGCACATATTTTGTCTTCATCAGAAATATATATAAAATATCGCCATTTTCCGAGAATTGCTGCTTACAGATCCGCCATTGAAAAAGCACTTTCAACGTGCATGAGTTCCAAAAATCATCAAAATAATACCATTATTATAGAATATCGGGCCTCACAGAATCTGGCGAAAAGCGACATTCCGACGAGACACGAAGAGAGGCACGATATTGTAGCACGAGATCTCGCAATGTCGAAGTATCCCTTCCCACGAGATTATACTGTAGAATATAGTGCCTCGCTTCATGTTTTGCAGGATTTTCGCTTTTCGTGTCTCTCAGCAAAATATCGCGCATCGCTTCGTGCCTGTGCTTCTTAAAGACCTGGCTATGGTAAAGGAACCAGCGCTGGAGCCATTTGGCCTTGTCGCGTAATGGCGGACAGGTTATTTAACACTACATTTTAACTCTGCGTGGCCATAGACGTCTAAATTTAAATTTCATCATGGTTATGCTTTTGACATTTTAGTAGAAAATTGCGAGCAAACGACGTATTTGATAGAGTGAATTTTAATTTTAGTATCGTGGGTTCTTCCACGTCACAGCAATGTGATTTTTAAGTGATTTTACAGTAACAAGTATATAGAATATATTAGGGAATACTATTTAGCGGTATATTGCCCCGAAGGATTTTCTTGTCTCGCGTCGACGTACGAGATGTGAAGCGAGACGCGAGATCCCTGCGAGATGCGAAACGACATTCAAATATCACTCGATTACGGTGCTCCGTTTGGACATAAGTTACATTTTTAGCTCGACTATTCGATAAGAATAAGTAGAGCTATTGTAGTCACCCGAGCGTCGGCGTCGGCGTCTGCGTCGGCGTCGGCGTAATCACTTATGTTAAAGTTTTTGTAATAGTTCAAATATTTTCAAAGTCCATTGACATATTGCTTTGAAACTTTGCACACTTGTTCACCATCATGACCCCAACCTGTAGACAGGAGGAGGTAACTCTATCAAGCATTTTGACAGAATTATGCCCCTTTTTTGACTTAGAATTTATGTTAAAAGTTTTTGTAATAGTTCAAATATTTTCAAAGTCCATTGACATAATGTCTTTGAGACTTTGCACACTTGTTCACCATCATGACCTCAGCCTGTAGACAGGAGGAGGTAACTTTATCAAGCATTTTGACAGAATTATGCCCCTTTTTCGACTTAAAATTTACGTTAAAGTTTTTGTAATAGTTCAAATATTTTCAAAGTCCATTGACATATGGCTTTGAAACTTTGCACACTTGTTCACCATCATGACCCCAACCTGTAGACAGAAGGAGGTAACTCTATCAAGCATTTTGACAGAATTATGCCCCTTTTTTGACTTAGAATTTACGTTAAAGTTTTTGTAATAGTTCAAATATTTTCAAAGTCCATTGACATATGGCTTTGATACTTTGCACACTTGTTCACCATCATAACCCCAACCTGTAAACAGGAGGAGGAACTGTATCAAGCATTTTTTTTACTATCAAGCACTAAGAATAGTCGAGCGTTGCTGTCCTACTGACAGCTCTTGTTTGTCTCCCTGAACCGCTATATACGATGGTACAATGGTGAAAGCACGATAGAACGATGATGAAACAACGATAGCACGATGGTGAAATCACGATGATGCGATGTCGCGCTAGTGAGAATAATACCGCGTTTCCATCATCATGCCATCACAGTTTCACCATCGTACCATCGTATTTTCACCATCGTTACATCGTGTTTTCACCATCGTACCATCACATTTTCATCATTGTTCATTCGTTGTTTCACCAACGTACCATCGTTGTTTCACCATGGAAAATCGTTGTTTCAATTTCGTATCATCGTGTTTTCACCATCGGACCCTCGCGTTTTCATCATCGTACTATCGCGCTTTCACCACTGTACCATCGTGAACGGGATTCCGTATGTTTCAGGTTCAGCCAATCAAATTTCTTGAATAAGAGATATTAGAATAAATAGTTCCATTGTAGGTTTTAGGTTTAAAGTTTCATAAAAAAACATTAGCAAACCTATAGATGATTATATTTGACATCAGGTAATACGGCGAAATCATTTATGTCGTGTGGAAAATATATGACAAATAATTCATAAATCAAAGGGCTGCAAGCTCTGTGGTATTTTCTGATCTTTGCAATCTAAATCATACTGACTATCTGTATGTATTTTCCTATATAGGTTTATTTTTATATACTATAATTCATCTTACGCAGCGACTGCGTTAAGATTTTTTTCTATAACAGTTTGAGATTGATACATATGGAATTTTGCATGACTAGAGTTGCATCAAAAATCATTTTTTATGACAGCCACACTTTATCCTTGCATATCGTGGCTACTTCCTTAAAAAAGACACTTCAAAAAAAAAGTTGCCTCGACTAGGATTTGAACCTTAGGCCTCTCACACCCTAAACGAGCGCGATACGAGCGCGATACCCCTGCACCACGGTGAAGTAATACGTAATATGTAGCCTGAATAAAAACAAATACATTGTAATTCTAAATTGAGAATTTCCATTTCGTGTTTGTAATCCTTATCAATTTCGAGGTATTTTGTTCACGATAAACCTGTTTAACACTGATAAAAATAATTTAGCGAAAATCTTCTCGCCAAAACAGTCCGACATGTATATATTCCACTACTCGGCAGTCAGATTTATTTGTATACTACGCCCTGGAGTATTCAGTAATCGACATAGCTAAAAATAGCATTTTCATTGATTAAAATGATATTCATCCGCGAAATTTGTGATTGTAACCGCATATTTCTATTGACTAATCTGAACTTTCAATGCACTGTAATTCGTTTTAAATGCCTACATTAAAAATTATTCTGTCTTTTAAATAGCTGGTTTTTAAGCAGTTTTGAGTAAGAACTACTTTGCGTTGTTAGGTCTGTTAGGAAAGTTTGTGTTAGACCGTGGATGTTAGCTATGTATTTACTGATCTTGCGATCAGAAAATACAAAAATGACACGAGACAAATGTGCTTTCTTGTCCCTTAAAAAAACATGAGACAAATGTGCTTTCATGACCCTTAAAAAACTTGATCGGAGCACAGTTGTCACACAAATGAGTGTTTTTGGGTAGACAATTGTAGCGCGAGGGCTACAGTTGTAAATTCATTTCAAACCTATTTCACAATTTTCACGTTTCCGAAATATTTTGACCATATAAACGACCGGAATGACCATAATCACTCGATCAGTAAATGCCTTAAAGTAAATGTTTTTGGTTGGTATCTCGTAAACTGTTGCTTTAAAATCTAAATGACTTTTACGTATGTCATAGTATTAGTCAGGTATAACATGTTATATCATGAGAGTAACTGCTACTATTAGTAAATGTAAATGTAAAAGTATTCTTATAGTCTGTCCAATCAAATTTGAATATTCCATTTTTTATTTAATATAATAATAAAATCATTTAAATTAATGTCATGTTAACCGTCAATATCTCTAGGCATGTTTTTTTATTTTTTTCATAAAGTCAGTAATATGATCAAAATGTTAAAATGATATTTTTCCCGTTGACTTACGTTGTAACCTGACGTGACGTCCATTTCAAAATGGCGGCGCCCATACAGACGTCATTTAGAGTTCGTCTCACAATTAGCGTAAAATGTACTCAGTAATTATAAAAAAAATTGATTATTCTTATTTACTAAATGATCAATAGCTAAATGTTATCATTAAAATGAAAAATTAGAACAAAGTTGGTGTCAAAAAGGCAATTTTACTAGCAACCATTCTTTAAAATAATCAAAATCATTTGAAGTGAAAATATCAGTAACCGCTTTATAAATTCTAACACAAATTTTTTTATATAATTACCATGATATACTGTCGTGTTATATATTCTTTTTAAGAGAAATAGAGCAATGAAGTGATTTGATTAGATAGCTTTTCAATCAAGCGCGTATCTCGAATACAGCAACGCGTCGTAGGGGAACGGGCAAATTAGCAATAAGACTAAACAAGAGCACCGCTAGGCGGAGCATTATATGCCCGAAAGTACTTTAGCTGTGGGTTGATTAATGCTTGAGTTATTGAGCGAAAACTGTTTCCAGTTTAAAGGTGATAGTAACTTTGATCTTTGACCTTGTGACCCTGAAATCAATAGGGGTCTTCTACCCAATATGGAAATCATCCTATGAAGTTTGGATACTGTGGTCCAAATAGAACTTAAGTTATGCTGCGGAAACCATTTTCAGTTTTAGGGTAATAGTAACCTTGACCTTTGACTTTGTGACCCCAAAATCAATAGGGGTCTTCTACCCAATATGGACAATCATCCTATGAAGTTTGAATACAGTGGGCCAAATGGAACTTAAGTTATGCTCCGGAAACCATTTTCATTATTTAGCTAATAGTGACCTTGACCTTTGACTTTGTGACCCCAAAATCGATAGGGATCTTCTACCCAATATGAACAATCATCCTATGAAGTTTGAATACTGTGGACCAAATGGAACTTAAGTTATGCTCCGGAAACTATTTTCAGTTTAACGGTAATAGTGACCTTGACCTTTGACTTTGTGACCCCAAAATCAATAGAGGTCTTCTACCCAATATGGACAATCATCCTATGAAGTTTGAAAACTGTGGGCCAAATGGAACTTAAGTTATGCTCCGGAAATTATTTTCAGTTTTAACGGTAACAGTGACCTTGACCTTTGACATTGTGACCCCAAAATCAATAGGGGTCTTCTACCAAATATGGACAATCATCCTATGAAGTTTGAAAACTGTGGGCCAAATGGAACTTAAGTTATGCTCCGGAAACCATTTTCAGTTTTACGGTAATAGTGACCTTGACCTTTGACTTTGTGACCCCAAAATCAATAGGGGTCTTCTACCCTATATGGGCAATCATCCTATGAAGTTTGAATACTGTGGGCCATATGGAACTTAAGTTATGCTCCGGAAACCAAATTGCTGACGGACGGACGGACGGACAGATGGACTCCAGGTGGTATAACATAATATGCCCGAAATTCTTTCGGGCATATAAAAATAGTTCTTCGTTAATTAATGTTTAATTTACATAATTCTGTAGTTGTCTGAATTCTGTCCATTAGTATGTATCTCGTCTATTCAAAAATAATTAAATTAACCAGGTCCGATGGGATACAAACATGTTACCCTTCTTATTTCGGGTGCGATGTTCGTGCGCTAAAACTTTCCGAAGGTTTCAACTTTAACAAGAAATCGCAATTAAATACTATATTATCATGCAAATCAGACAAGAAATATATAGAAAGGAGAACATATTCACTATACGTTCAGCATTGGTTTGCTTGTAACCACAGTGTCTACTTTAACTTACTCCTTCGCTAATGAGAGAACACAGTCTCGGGTTCGAGGAAAATGTAAATTACAAATGTATAAGAATATAATATATATGCTTTCTAGTTTAAGCAATCAGTTTTTTGTCTCACATGTCAACAAAATGTCCAGAAATACCGGCAGTGATTTGATATTATTAAGAATAAGTTTGAATTGTAGCGTTCAATAAGCGACAACAATATGTGTGTGTGTGTGTGTGGTTTTTTTTTTTTTGGTAGACTCAAAGTGTTACATATTCTGTTAATATGAATGGTAGTTCGAAGTCTTGGATGACGAGGTAATATATAGGGAAATCATTTCTGATAAATATATAAAATAGTTTAAAAACATAAAATCAAAACGAAGATTATTGGCGACGCCGGTGAGCGGCGTCGTCTATTATGGAATGCTTTTTATTTTTGCCTAGGGAAGGAGCTGTTATTATTAGCAGTTAATTTCATGTTGTGTTAATTAGTTTTATTTTGATTCGTAAAAATCAAGTAAACAGATGTGTTGTTATATTTGTATTTAATAACTTTATGTAAAAAGCATGTGCATTGTGATATTATTTTCACGAAATTGCAGGTTAAGTTTAACAGCTTGTCCCTTAGTTTTATTGACAATACTAAAACCCGGATTTCGAATATCGTTGTGGTCTAGATTGAGGCCGTATCAGTTCATTCATTCATTTATACATTTTCAAAATTTTCCTACAAGAAGAAAGTTCACCTGCAATTGAGTATAAGGATAGGTAATGGAACTGTTGTAAACGATTATCCTATTGATTTTATCCTTATTACATTTATCTGTTGCGCAGAATGGTTGTTTTTACAAAGTGTACCAGTATCCGGATGTTGAAAGCTATCCGATTTTCTGCAATTACTGCTGTCACATGGCCATCTATTTTTTATGAATACTTTACCATTAATTTGCATGGCTTAATAAAACTGAGCATGCAGCATTTCATAATTTTGCTGTTTAGGGTGTTCTTTTGGGTTTCAGGTTTTCTCTATTTTAAGGGGAAGTAACTCATGTTTACTAAATTATTTGTTGTTTTCTGTCTATCTTAGGTATTACTTATAATACTATTTTTGTTGTATATAATTCACCAGTTGTAAGGTCATCAAAAGCATGTTAATGTTAATGTTAGGATTTCATATTTATTTAATATAAACTGGGAATTATTAATGTTATGTGCATACATGTATATCTTAGACTGTAGTATATTGATATGTTGAGACTTATAATTTTTCTGCATTTAAAGAGATACAGTTATGTCATTATTATTAAAGGGATGAGACTTTCATTTAAAGTTATAAATGATAAAACATGTATTGATTGAAAATGTCCTTAAACTTGGATCAAGCAATATAATTAATAAAGTCTCAAAAAATCATATTCTGAATAGATATTCTATTTTTTTTTCTAACATGTGCATAGTTTGAAAAGGACAGCTTCTGTCTTATCTATTTGTAATGAAGGGACACCGGTCTCAACATCCAGGTCTCCTGAGTCAACCCGACAACAGACTGTACATAGAGTAGATTGTTACTTGCCCTTGAATAAATTTGTGCACTAAATTTATAGTGGGTAATTTGTGCCACATGAAAACCAACATAGTACAAAAAGTAACCGGGCGCCAGATGAAAACATGAAAATACAATCTACCACAAAGTGGTTTGTTTGTTGCATTTTCATGTTTTTGCCCGGTGCCCTTGATGCAAAATACAAATCAGCCTTCATAAAATTTCTTATGTTGGTCACAGGTTTGAGTTCTGGTCAAGCTCAAAGTTTTTCTCAATCTGTGACTGCATATAAGCATGAGTTCAATTTCCTATGCTCTGTAACATAAGAAATTCACGGACACAAATCGATATAGTGGGGAAATATGTTGTGGTTTAGAACTGTTTCATTATTAAAGAGAAAATGTGTAGCCGGCCGGATAGCTCAGTTGGTCTTCTGAAAGTCATGGGTTCGAGTCATGGTCAGGCAGTTTCAGTCAGGGTTTAGAAGTGGTTTTTCAATTGACACATGTTTGATTCATTTAACAGATTGCATTATTTGAAATGTACAAAGGCAGTATTGCATGATACTTTTAGATCTACAAAAGGCATTTGATACAGTTTAACACACTATACTGCACATGAAGAAGTTGTTTTTCTTCTTCTTAATGAAACTTCAAGCATCTGCCATATATAATGACATTCTTACATGGTTTAAGTCTTATCTCTGATAGACCGCAGCTGGTGGATGTGGCTGGTACTCATTCTACTACTGCTCTGAGTACCTATGGTGTCCCCCTGATGTTCATTTAAGGTCCTCTTTTATGTCTAATATATGTCAATGACATGTCTTCAACCCTAAGCAATAAGCTTTTATTATAATGCACAGGCACGAGTATCAGACCTGGGAAGAAAAAATATGGCCAGATTGATAAAAAAACCTGTGTTCATCTTAAAAGTGTCAACAACCAAAATAAAATGTAAATAATGATCCCCTTTAAAAATATACTTCAAGTTGATAGTATATTTTTAAAGGGGATCATTATTTACATTTTTTTTCTGGTTTTTATAAACACAGTTTTTTTTATCAATCTGGTCATCTGGTCATATTTTTTCTTCCCAGGTCCGATACTCGTGCCTGTGATTATATGCTGATGACTCAGGAATCCTTGTGTCTCGTAAAATAAATCTGAAGAAATTCTTTCTTATAGCATGAGTCTTATAAGATTGCTTAATTGACTATAAATTGTCTTTGCATCTTGGCAAGACAGAGTCTGTTCTTTTTTGGTTTAAGTTTCAACTGAAACAGGCCCTAGCCTCCAGGTCACATGTAAATAGAAGTATTCCGAATGTACACACATGTGCGCCCGCCATTTTGTTGAAAAAATCTGCTAAAGTAAACTTTGCGGAAAACAATGGTAATTAAGTAAATAAAAAGGATTATTTTATAATTGAGCCTAATAATTTGTAATTTCGAATTCATTGCAATGACTTGTGTGCACACTGCTTTGATATGTTATGAAATGGTTCCACGTGCCTCTTGCACAGGTGATTGATAAATTGTCAAATATAGGACTCATTTTCGAGTAAATCAACTGAATAATAAATTATTCACAAAGAATCTGTGTTCAACAATTAACATCGACAGGCTTGAGCCCACTATTCCTCGGTTGAGAGGCGGAGATCCGGACCATTATGTCAACACTCTCTTATTTTATTTAGAATTTCACAGTTTATTAAACTTTCATTTGACAATGTAATACATTTCTAGAAGAATATTTGTAATATACTGTGAACTTTAGGCTAAACATTCTCTCATAATCAAAAATGTTCATTTACAATGTACGAGATCATTTTGGTTCGGTTTTCATTGGCTGTTAGTTATAGCTTATAAATGTGTAATTCCTTATTAGATGTTATGTTATTGCACTCTTGATAGTTTATGTTGCAAAGATGTGTGCTTTGAAGGTTAATTATAGAATCAATTTTATTCTAGTACAGAGGATGATAAGGGGGCAGGGGACATATTCGAATGATGGCCCCGGTCAAATTTTTTAATAACTCAAATTTTTTAATAACTCAGACATGGTGTTTTGAAGGTACTGATAACTTCTGATATTTCTCTGTCATTGTAATTCTTTCTTGTTTGTGTGTAGGAAATGAGATATATTTTTGGGTTTTTACCCGAAACTAAGCATTTTGGTAGCTTTGTATGCATTTCTGACTCTCCGAATGGAGGTGAAAAAGTTAAAAATCAAGCTTTGACAGTTGGCGCCAAACAAGTAAGAAATTTCGGATAAATTTTGTGAAAAATCTAAACGTATGACAGACACTTTATTTGTCATTTCTGAAAATGCCATAGCTTGCACTGCGTGTTACTGATATTTTTAAAGGAATCGGGCGGATTCTTGAGTATGCTGCACCTTCATGAAGATTGCCCATATTGGTATATTTTAGGTGTGATTTTGGCTGGGTGGGGGTAAATATAAATTGCTGTCAGTCATTTTTTGAAGGAGCAATGCATGCAAACTATTATTCTCTTCAATGTATGTCATATATCATTGAATAATGCTGTGCAACTGGTTATCTGCCTGTGAAACAGATTTTGAAATATTTGGAATTGTGTTTCTGGTCACACTGAAATACAAAATTTTTCATTTTTAGGTCCCCTGCCCCCTAAATCTGACTGAAACATTTCAATGGAGGAACAGCCTATACTTTCATTGACTTCACAGACAAGTAACAAAACCAATACACCTGTATGAAAATTACAATGGAAGATGAAGAGGGCTACATCACTGTATTTGTTCTTATAGACGAGTTTAACTCGGCTTCCTTCTGAAAGCATTAACAAAGACAAACTTGGTTGTATTCAAATTGTTTCAAAAACGTTCAATATTTCAATGACATAAAGAGTGCAAACATGAAGTGATAAATTACAGTTTGGATCAGCTTATTTTACTTTTATGAAAAGTCATCGTTATTCCCTTGTTTAAATTCAATTGTGCTATTGAAAAACTCTGAGAAATAATAGATTCTTAACTAATGATCATGTTAAATATATTTTTGACGTGTTTGTTTAAATTCCATCTTTTATATAATTTTTATAATTATCTTGTTAACAAACACACTTAAAAGTGAACTTAAAGTTTGGTTATTTTTCTATTTCTTTTTGCAATTACCGCAAGTAAAACCAATGAGCAAATCTGCCTTCTTATTTGCCAGAATCATCCAATGAAAGTCATTAATATTTATATCAGGGTTCTAGAGGTTTGACAACTAAGGTAAGACATCGTGATAGTGTAGAGCTTCTATGGTATAATATGAATCATTTTTAAGTTACCTTTCTTAACAACGTGTATATCACTTTATTTACATTAATAACAATTATATAATTCATAACAGAACTTTTAATGATAATTCTGCTTTTATATTAATGACTTTCCCCGAAACTTTACAAATATTTTTTAAAGATTTTGATTTTTTTCAGGCGTGTCACAATTTTTATTTTTAAATAACGGTGTATAAAGAAATTATTAGCTTACTAGTCTCATTATTGGGACTAAACATGCTTTTAATGTGGTGTTATAATCAATAAGTGTATTTTGTTTTGTTTTGATCGTAAATAAAAAAGTTCTTTAAAATTAAAATATCATAATTTTCTTGTAATTTTGTTTATGTTTAGCTCCCCGGAAAACAAAATTATGACAAAATGAATTAAAAATGGTTATACCGGTATATATGTTGTCCATAAAGCAAACTTTGTTTGTTGAAAATTGTAACATGACCAAGTTGTAAAAAACAATATTTAACATCGTCCACATTTTAATAGTGGCTTAGTCAATCAATTTTAAATGCATGGGATCGCGAAAATTATGTATTAGGAAGATAAAGATTACGTTATATTATTAGTTCCATAAGAAATACATCTGAAGCTCCAATATCTGGCAAGTTAACTGAATATTTTTCTTCAAAACAGGTTTACAAGTTAACCTAAACACTCTTTTCTTAAGACATTTAAAAAGACGGCCGTCCAGCAATAAATTGATTAATCTGTTTTCTATCTTGCTGTTTTAATGCCTTTATCATAAGTTATAAAAATCAGAATGTAACACAGGCAATACTGCAAATACTAAGAAATTACATGCGGAAGGCATTACATGCCTCAAATTCAGGATACCGCAGTTCATCATATCGTACATTTAACAAATACTAACATTCCTTTGTATTAAATAATAATGCCCACGTAACTCAAAAGATCTTTCAATGATTTTATTATGCATCGACTTGCCAATTATAACACAATAATTGACATGTTAGTCATCATGCTTCTGTCGAATATTTTTTTAACATCTACTCAAGTAACATTTTCGAATTAGTCGAATCTAAGGCTTTGTAGAACAAGCAATTATCATAGTATTGCAAGCAATCCATTAGTCCCCTACCGGTTAGAACCCCAGCAACATTCTGATGGGCCATTGGCCATTCAATTTTACCAGTGAATGAATGACATAAATGAACTTATATCTTCTGAGTTCTAAGTTTGTTTATATCATAGTAATGTGTTAAGTTTCCCTGCCTAGTAAGGAAATTATGTTTATACAACAGATAATCAAAAGGTCCAATTTTCTCAGGATGAATAAGTATAACTTATGTTTCAACTTTTCTCTCTTTTAAGTAAATTTGTTGGAAAAAATCTTTAAAAGTGATCTCAGGAAACAATTTTTATCAACAGACAGACAGACAGACAGACTGAAGGAGACTCTTAAGTTATTTTTTTAAACATCCCTGTTCCAAAATATTACATATTTTAATGCAAAATTCTTAAAGAGGAGATAACTCTTGAAATAACAATGCCAGATTTATGAACATTGATGTGAGTTTTACTTTAAGTTTAAAGATACCATTTATAGTCACAAAGAAGATAAGTAAAAAAAAAACAATTTTCAAATATAGCATTAACTATAATGTATAGTAAGTAACAAAGATGAAAATTAAAAACAAAAATATAATGCAGGTTCTGATAATGAATGTTTATTTTGAATTTGAAGAAAGTCCATGAAGATATAAGAAAGTTAAAGAATGAATAAGAAAAATTCAAAGTTTAAGGAGGAGATAATCTAAGTTCAAGGGGGACATAATTCTAGAAATAGTCTTGCTAGAGTATTTAACCTTCTCATAAATGTTGAGTGATAATAAGAATCATATATATGAAGTTTGAAGTAGATACATTAACCCATTACTTCATGAGCATTTTGTGTAAAATGGCTGTTTTCATTGAAAAGTCTCCCGTTACAAGTTCAAATTGTTATAAAACTATAAAAACTGCTTCAATACTAATCAAACTTGGCACAAATGTTGACTGGACCATTGCCGTTGCAACAACATGCTCAGGCTTAAATCTTTTGTTACCGAGGCAACGAGGGGACATCTCAAAATTGCCAAAAATCACTATTTTGCGTTGATTTTTTCCATCAAAATTGATTTCAAAGTGCTGCAACTTCTAAATGGATTGAGATAGAGTCAAATGCTTTTCAGCGTTGGTTACACGTTACCTTATGATCAATCTGGGGTCATTTACAGCCTCTCACAAGTCCAAAATTTTCTTGGCGAAACCCCCCAAACAGAAGGGGGCACATCCCCCTTCTGGCAACCCCCTGATGTATCTTTTGGTTGGGGGGCCGCGCCGAAAAAGAGGTCACTTTTTTAACAACATTTCTCAAACAAAAACAAGTGTTTGGGGCCTAAATAAGGCATTTTTTCATCATTTGAGACAACAAAAGGGGGGGGGGGTGAAAAAGGCGTTAAAAGGCGTGTATATGAAGTAATGGGTTAAGATATAAAGAAGTTATTTAAAAAAGACAACATTTTTTCATAAAAATTCAAGGGAAGTAATTCTGATAATTTTTGTGCTAGAGTTGTAAACCATGTCACATAAGATGTGGTTGATGACCAGAATCTTATATTTTAAGTTTTAAGTAAACACCTTAAGAAATAAAGAACTTATAGTGAAAAAGCGTAAAAATTCAAATCAGAAATCTTGAAATTCAGTCAATTTATTGCCATAGCAACCAGAATTTTCAACAGGAAGAAAGGAATATTATATTACTAAATACAATAAGTTGGACCACTCACAATTGTCAGGAGCATCTAATACACACGAGATTCGAGTTTCAAACATTTACACGGTCTTCAATCGCTTTCTACGCCATTAGGCATCCTTGTGTGAAACGTTGCGGTTTTCGTTGCTATTGGCCAATCAGAAGACTCGTTACAAAATATCGAACAGCTGATTGACAATGGCGTAGAAAGGAATGAAAAGACCGTGAAAAGGTTTGAAATTCGAATTTTGCGTGTGTCAGATGCTACTGACGGTTGTGAGTGGTCCAACTTAATGTATTTAGTAATATTATTTAGTAAATTCAAGTGATTTTGACCCGTACTCAGCTGACATACATGTATTAGTCTAAGTTTACGTACCGAATTGTTGTGCCGCAATTCTGTCTACCAAGGATTTTTAGCACGAATTCGCGCGTTTCCTGATAGATATTTCATGAACGGGATGGGCTAGAGACTTGGGGTTGGTCTCATTTTGAAGCTTAATATAAACGTGAAATAGTGATAAAAGTTTTATTTAATTCTCTGGCCAATTGTTTTCACAACGGCCCGGGAAATGAATCCCTTGATCGTAGGCTCGAATCTGGAGTTTCCGGCCTTCTCTTAACTTATAGTATATTTTTAAAGGGGGTCATTATTGAAATTTTTTGGTTGTTTTTGACACTTTTAAGATGATCACAGGTTTTTAATCAATCTGGCCAAATTTTTTCTTCCCAGGTCCGATACTCGTGCCTTTGTATATGCTCTCCCAGTACGTTTAACGTTTATCAGAATAAACTACTGGTTATCCGAGACGTGACTGGTATATATAATTTTGTCTGCAAATCTATATATCTATGTTTTGGGCACCATTATCTAGATTATTTTTTAACAAAACATTATAGGATTATTTTCAAAATGCGAACATAAAACTGACCGTTGTAATTTACATCTAAAAACAACGACGTTCATTGCATAACAAGGCCTCCGTTTAAAAATATCATTAAGCTCTATAGTTATAGGGTAGGGTCAATATCATTTAATGAACAAATATTATAATATACATGTTGTACATGTATACATATGGTAGATGTATCTAAATGACTGTCTTTCACAAGCTTGAACTGGGATATACACGTATAAATAATTAAGCAAGCAGTTATAATTGTTAGCTCAAAATTACCGAAGAAGATTTAATGACAGAAAAAACTTGTAATATTTGGTTTGATAACATTTTTAGAAAGTTTACAGGTCAATGATTTGGAAATGTTCCAGGTGCCTGCAAAGATATATACTTATTTTTTTTTGCTTAGTAAAACGAGAATTTATACATGTACATGTATAAATGTAACGAGTGTAAAGTCTTCATCAATGTACAGACCAAGTACTGTTTCAAACGGCCTCATTGTAACATATAAACACATTGGAAGAAGTACTTAAAAAGCCAACATTTACTTTCAGGCAATTAATCGGGTATTTGACAGGTGTAACAGTTGGCATTTATCAATGAATAGTAAGCATTAAACAGTCGCTGTAAGCATTTAGCAGTTGAAAGTAAGCAGTTGACAGTAGGCAGTTGACAGTAGGCAGTTGACAGTAAACAGTAGGCTGTCGTTTATGGAATTCCGTACGTAATAAAGTTTTTTTTGTCAGGAATCCATTTTTAAAACTTTTGACGTCATATCTGTGATATGCAGGCTTCATAACCTCAGATCCCCTTTCAAAATTCCATTTTATTTAGTTCCGCCCATTGTTTTCTCGTAACGGACACACGCCTTTTTTTTTTACTTGGGGACCATATGCCGCTTTTCATGGAATGGCACTAACGTGTCACATTGAAGGTTCCATGAAAATCACCATATGAACACATCTGCGGATGTTTCAAAATTCTAAATTTTATCAGTTCATGTTAAATGTTGAATTCTGCTTAAGCCGGTGCTAGGGGGCGTGGACGGTAGTTTGCACTTGACAGTACCGTCCATGAACAGGCTCAATCAAACCGAGCCTGCAACATTTTCAATTTTGCCGTGTTGGGCTTTCTTTGGGTATTCTTATTTTTCTCTCTATTATATAAACATTGTGATGTTGACAACTAAAACTGATGGGCCGTTCTTGAATTATGGATTTGGAACATACTGAATTATGATGTGTTTCATTTACATATTTCATTTGCTAACCCAGATAGATTCTAACTCCACAAATTGAACAATGTTTTAATAATGAGACGGATTAACAATTTAAAAATCTGGATCATCATAAGTGTAGGAGTCATGTCTTTCAGGAGATTAGTAGAAAAATAGGATCTACGGAACTGGTTAGAAACTGGCAATGAAGGAATCTTCAGAATGCGAATTTGTCGTGACTTTTATAAAGATCTATTTCGAAATTCATAGGGATTCGATTCGGCTTAAAGTAAGTGCAATTTCTAGATCTACTTCATGTGATTGCTTATTTTTCTTTTTTTTTAAAGTTTTTTATCATGCATTGGAACTAAACTGTTACATCTTGTAAAATTATCATGAAACGACCCCGAGAACCTCATGTAGATCTATATTTTAGAAACATGACACGCGCTTTCTCCCGGTCATCTTCAAATGAAGAGTACTTCGGCAATGGCTACGGAAAATAAACAACAGAGATGTACCATAGAGAAATCAAAATTTGCTTTCACAAGAAAAGTAGACACTTCAGAGAAAAATCCTGAAAAATCTCGAGGGTGACTTTTTTTCTAGTGTACAAAAATAGTTTAATTTTTATTCAACCTCGTTTTGTTAATTCATAACAGGCAAAAGTTCATTTCCATTTTTAATGGGACAGACTATAGATATACATTGTACATTGATATGTCAGGAATGACTTATTTTCGATTTGTGGCCATTTTGAACGCTATCTTGAGACTTAAAATGAAATGACACGAGTGAAATTTAATGCAAACTATTATTTACGCCACCAGAAATATTTAGGAGAATTGTAAGGTTTTACAAAATCACTGCGGTATACCGTACCCCGGATATTGCTCGATATTATGAGGAATTTCATCCGATTTCGCGACTTTGAACGGGGAACAAAGGTAAATTCAGTAACAATATTTAGTCATTTTGAATTGGTTTGATATAAATTTTACAGAAAAACAGATACTTCGATAATTTCTCTAGTTACTGAAAACCCATAAATGTTGAGAAATAGCTTTGAAAAGTAATTAGGAGGTAAAATCCGTCTCTTTGCTCAAGTGATAAATGAGCTCGGATAAGTCAAATTTGATGTTACTGTGCATATACTTCCTTAAAAGAAAAACTTGAATCGAGTGAAATGTGAAAATGATGATAATTTTTATGTTGTAAATGTTCAATCAACAATAGAAATTCAGATGATAGCGCATTTTGAGAATAAATGCACATGTCAGTGTACCGAGTATTGCGTTGGAGTTGCTTGCCGGTGTCACGAGTATTGCTTTTTAGTGTAACGAGTATTGGTTATTAATATCCAGTAAACACAAAGTATTTACCACATTTGATCTTAAATATTTCTTATTGTGTATACTTATTTACACTATATGTGCAGAATATGCAGAGTTCGGAGGTTCTTAACTTCTTTACTGGAAACATCTGCGAATAATCAATACGCAGTGAGATTTCCATTACTGATCATGAAAAAAACGAACGAAGTCAGCAACTTTCTGTGTTGCTATCGAAGGATCAACATTTTCAGAATTTATTAATAATAATTGCATATCTTATTATTAATAGTAACAAAATTGCATTAAAATTGTATTAATGCTGCCTCAAGATTGTCAATATTAGACGGTATTGTGCAAGTGTACCAGTATCTAATATCACCCCACTTCCTACCATGCCAAAAATCCATATAAAGGTAACTTTAGGTCATTTTTCACCTGCATTCTAGCATCGCAAACCGTCTGCTAGTCATTAGCAATGAGATATGACTGCCGGGCGGCTACATCTCAAATCAAAGCACAGAAGGCGCTGAATTTGTTTGGGTCTCAGAATGTCAGAAAGGTGAAAGTTAAGAGATTGTAAACCAATTTGTTTTTTGTATACTGCTACCAATGCTTTCCAGTGTTTTACCTGTAGTAAATTGGCTATAAGAGTAATTGCAACACTGATATTCAATTCAATGTTTATTTGACTTAACAATTTAAACAAGAGGGCCATGATGACCCTGAAGTCGCTCACCTGTATATAGGCCCCCCGGAGCGGGGCAAGTTTAAACCCAAGGGCTTTTATTTGAATAAACTTGGTAGACACTCATTAGAAGATGTTTCATGCGAAATATCAAAGCTTTAGCTCTTTTGGTTTTTTAGAAGATGATATTTCATGCTAAACATCTAAGGTCTAGCTTGTTGGGTTTTTTTAAAAAAAGATTTTTTAAGATTTTTTAAACAATGACACTCCTGGGGCAGGGCCAGTTTTGACCCAGGGCTTTCATTTGAACAATCTCTGTAGACACTTACTAGAAGATGTTTCATGCTTAATATCTAAACTCTAGCTATTCGGGTTATTTCCAAGAAGATTTTTAAGTTTTGCTATACACATATAAGGAAAATTAATGTCCCCTGGGGCGGGGCCAATTTTGACCCCAGGGCTCTTAGTTGAACAAAATTGGTAGACATCAATTAGAACATGTTTCATGCTAAATATCTTAGCTCTAGCTCTTTGGGTTCTTTAAAAGAAGATTTTTTAAGTTTTTACTATATGCATATAGGAAAAATCAATGATCCCCTTGGGCGGGGCCAATTTTGACCCAAGGGCTTTTATTTGAACAAACTTGGTAGACACCCATTAGAAGATGTTTCATGCCAAATATCTTAGCTCTAGCTCTTTGGGTTCTTTAATAGAAGACTTTTAAAGTTTTTACTATATACATATAGGGAAAATCAATGACCCTCTGGGGCAGGGCCAATTTTGACCGCAGGGCTTTTATTTGAACAAACTTGGTAGACACTCACTAGAAGATGCCAAATATCTTAGCTCTAGCTCTTTTGGTTTTTTAGAAGATGATATTTAAAGTTTTTTCTTTTGGTTGCCATGGCAACCAGATTTCTGCATGGAATTAAATTCTTTGAACAATTTTAAAGGTGACCACCAAAGGATCATTTCTGTAAAGTTTGGTTGCAATTGGCCATGTGGTTTAGGAGGAGATGTTGTTAGAAAAGTTTGACGCCATTTTTTGAAGGACGCACGACGCACGACGGACGCAGAGGTGATGACAAAAGCTCACCCTTGAGCACTTTGTGCTCAGGTGAGCTAAAATGAGTTGCCTTAGCTGGGATTTGAACTCCAGACCTCTCGCTTCCTAAGCGAGCGCGCAAAACCCTGGGCCCAACGGTGAAGCTTTTTTTAAAGGGCCCTGAAGAAAACCCATATTTTTTCTAAATTGGGGTTTTTGTAACTCCTTTTTTTTCGCGCAAAAAGGGATTTTTGTTTACACAGAGAAAATTAATCATGGAGTTTACTAAAAAGCATTAATTAAAAAGAAAAAAACAAAATTAAAATCTTCGGGGCTTTTGGGGAAATTTTTTGCTTAAAAATTAATGGGGCCGTCATTTAAACAATCTTTCCATTTGTTCCCCCCTAATTTTCGGGGGTTAGTTTACATATAAAGGGAAGAAACGCTAAAAAAAGCGTTTACTTTGGGGCATTTAATTAAGGGGCATCGGGTCTAAAAAATTTCCCGCTACCTAATTTTTTTGGTCGCCCGCCCCAATAAAAAAAACTAAATAATTGATTTTGTTAAAAAACCTTTGGGGAAATTTTTTTTACTGAAAGTGCAAAGACTCTTAACTAAGTGACCAGGTAAGTGATATTTTTATTATTTATAATAAAACAATGCCTATGTGCAGTAAATATTTTATCTCTAACATTTTTTATTTTTTATTAGCTCATCTGAGGACAATGTCCGAGCGTCAAAAATTTATCTAAACAACTTCTACTCCAAAACCTCTTAGCCAAATTTGTTAAAACTTTGCAGGAGTGTACCTTGCATAAAGCTCTACCAAAGGTGTTCAAACAATAAAATCTCATGCAGAACTTAAAAACTCTTCTTTTAAAAAATCCAAAGAGCTAGAGCTTAGATATTTGGCATGAGACATCTTATACTGAGTGTCTATCAAGTTTGTTCAGATCAAATCCCTGTGGTAAAAATTGGCCCCGCCCCGAAGGGTCATTAATTTTCATTATACATCTGTATGTACACATGTATTCTTTATCATCAAAGACATCATGTGATAAGGTGTTAAACTCAAAAACCAGTATTTACAGAACAATTTCCCTTTAAACATATAATTTTCCATAAAATAATGTTATTTTTTACTCTACGTCTTCATTTCATCATAAGGGATTGACTTAAAATTTTAAATATGTGTTCCTTACCAACAACTACATCATATGTGACAATGTTGTTCACTTTAGCACCAATATTTTTCAAGAGTATTTCCCCATGAACTCATTTTCATCCTAAAAAATGTGACTTTTTACTTACTTCTTTATTTCTTAAGGTATCTACTTCTAACTTAAAATATAATTATGTGTGACAATATTCATAACTCTAGCATGAATATTTCCAGAATTATTCCCCCTTTGAACTTAGATGTTTATTATGCCCCCGAATGGGTGGCATATTAAAATCGAACCGTCCGTCTGTCAGTCCGTCTGGCTTCATACATATAGACAGTGGTGCAATATGCACATGCAGTAAAAGGTTAAAGCGATACCGGCATTAGCCCTCGGGCCAATATTTTACTAAGTGTGTCGACATGTTTCTTAAGTTACACTTGCCCTGTAAAAACCTATAATAAATGTCATCTAAATATTTTTTTTTCTTTTTAGAGATGGGTATCCCTGATCACAGTTTCTTTAGACATGTATTTAAATATTTTTATCGTCAATTTTGATGGATCTACCCTTCTCCTGACCCTGCTCCCGACTATAAGCACGCACTTAAACGCAATCTTCATTAACACGCTTAAACTATATTTCATCCATAGTGTGATTGTCTATCAAATCGGGAATTTAATCTCTGTATGTCCGTAGAAAAAAACAGTAATAACAATGAATATGCATTGTTGAATCTAAAATATTTGAATAAATATCATAAACAGTACATTATCAGCAAAATAAACAGACGTTAAATTAGATAAAAATATCGATTTTCCATTCTAATTTGCTCATTCTGTTTTGCAATACCTGAACTAAAGGGGTATTTTGCAATACATGTACACTTAAAATCAAACTCGGATCTTTTTGGCGTATTTTTGAAATTTTACATGTTTTCCTGAAATTTGACTTACAAAATTTGGATTAGAAAGAAAAAAATCTCGATTCAATTTTTTTTTATCTTGGTAATACAAAATCTTAACATTTTACAGTAGCGTTCAGTTTTTTTCTATGAGCACCCATCTTTTGGGTTTAATCAATTTTTCAATTGGGATACTTTTATGTCTTTTTGATAACAAAAAAACCCCAGATATATAAAACTTAGTAAATGAAAAACCATGTTTGGAAAAAAACGTGCTAACTTTCTTTGTTCCCCCTTCAAAGAGCGAAAAGGGATGAAATCCCAAATATCCGAGCAATATCCGGGGGAAGGTTCCCGGGAGTGAAAAGTGATCTGTTTTTATATACGACCAAAAACGCTGCATTTTTATAAATGACCGCCATATAAAAAAGATAATTTCGTATTTCAGAAAATTAGCTTTTATGTATGTTTGAAAATAATTCCTGTCATAAATACACGTGAATTTCATCTTAATATTCACCGTTAACATCTTATGACGCGTGAGCTGTAAACGTTAGTTGAAAGAATCCTAGTTGAAAACGTATACAGCTTACGAAGATCTATTTTTGTTAGTTAGTTTAAACATATTTATTTAGCTCGATTATGAAACGAGTTTTTGCAACTTATAAATCACTTTCTAGTCCACTTCCTGGTGAGAAAAAAATGATCGTGACTTGAGAAGGGCTCGAACACATGATCCCTGGGTTGAGGGGCAGACACCTTATAATAAACCACTAGGCAAGCGCTCCTCTTGGGGTATTATGGTAGTAATCTTGGTCGCAGATGATGTCGATCAATATTCGTAGAAGTACTAGTCAAAGTTGTAATTTCAAAATTAGATACAAATGTGTAGCAGTCATATTCGATGTCGCTGAATCGCAGTCGTCGATGCAGTCATAATAATTTAAGTCTTTGTACCTGTAGTCGCCCTGTAAGTTGAAGCTGTATTGGTTATCGTATATGTCTAGAATACTTGTGGCCGCCGTCATCGTCGTAGTATTAAACGACAAGTCTTTGTGAAAGTAATGATCGAAGTCTTGGCTGTAGCATAAGCAATCGACAAGTCGTTGTCGTAAATCTTGGCAAAGTCTTTAAAGTCGTAATCGTAATAGTCGTAGTAGTTAGTCACAGTCATGGTTGCAGTTAAGTTGCCGACTTATCCTTTGAATTCGTGGTCGTTGCTGAAGTCGTATACGTCAAAGTCGTTTCTTCGTTGAAGTCGTCTGTATCCTCAGGGTCAGAGTCGTACTTGTAGTTATATCATTCGTAGTCGAAGAAATGGTCGCAGTTTGCGAATTCGTAAAAGTCGTAGGTAGTCGTATAAGTTGTAGTCGTTATCGTAGTCATAGCTGAACTCGTAGTCATTAATGGTGTAGAAGACGTAGTCGTGGTCGTGATCGATGTCGTAGTGATCGAAGTCGTAGTGATCGAAGTCGTAGTGATAGGAGCCGAATTAAAAGTCGCAAAAATATAGACGTGGTCTTTGTCATTGTCGTGGTCGAAGTTGTTCGGACGATCATAAGTTTAGTCATGTAACAAAATGAGCTAGTAGTATATATACGATAATATGCAGCATCTTGACGTATGCAGCTAAAGGTAAGCTGCTTTCGGTGTAAGCTGTATACAGCTGTAAATGTTATTTATTGTACTCACATCAAACATATTTATTCCCTGCGGTCTGGAGACCGCAGGGTATTGGTACGCGCATGGAGGAGCACGTGACCTGTTTTCGGTACATGGAGGAGCATGTGATCTGTAAACCGTACATGATTGGTTAATTGACCTTTTCGATAACCTGGCTAAATACCGTTTGCCGGTACGTTACGGATAATCCTCTAGGGAATTAGTCAGAATTACACATAAGGTGTCACCCCCGGCTCTAGAAAGTAGTTCTTTTAAATTTTGAAATGGCCTATTTCATATCATCTTAATTGATACTGGTTATATTTTAAGTATATCTTTAGTTATTATGTACATGAAGTTTCATTTCTGAGTACTTTAAAGGTTGTTTTTTATGTATTTTTGCAGGATTTCATTTCTGGGTGGAAGGTTTCATGAGGCACTTTGCACAAGAATACACACCAGTTACTATTTGGAATATTCTATAGTGATTACAGAAATTAAAAGCTGCAGAAAAACTCCAAGGGCTAATGTATTATTTTTTTGTGCTAAATTTACTTGGACTGCATTGGTGTTTAAAGAAATGGTCATGAAGTTTCGGTACCGGATTTGTTTTGTCCAGAATTTAGCCTTAAATGTGATGGATTTACTATAGGATATATGGGTCGAGAATTCAGTAGGCCGTGTCCATAATTAAGAACAAAAAAACTATTACGTTATTTCTAATTTTCTATAATTATGTTACCGTTTAAGGTGGAAAAACTTGACTGATGTGTTTGAAAATTATCTATGTTTCTTTATTATGTCTCCAAAATTTTACAAACAATAAATTGTTTATACTGAAAATCTACAAAATAAAAATATTCGTAGTGGCATCTGCCATAATAAATAGAGATATTTTCTGCGTAAACTTGTGTGTTTACTTTATTTTTTTTATTTATTTATTTTGCTCGGAATTATTCATAAAATGGTAAGCCTATTTAATCATTTTCTTAAAAAAGAAATAATTGTTTTATGTTCGACCTTCTCCGGTCATCAACGGTCACCAGTTTCCGAAGACCTTCTCCTATATTGATCTATATTCCTGATACAAACGATTATTTATCCCCCCCCCCCCAAAAAAAAAAAATTAAAAAAATGTTGAAATAGTTAAATGAAATATCTTAATATCATTAAAAATGTTCCCCGCAGGAAACCATTTTACTTGTATATACTCGTACATGTATCTTACATTAAGGCCATCACTCTATGACACACATAATGAAATAAAAATAAAATATAATTAATTGCAAATTGGAAAATAAGCAGAGGGATCATCTTTTATTGTTATCCTCTTTATATATTTCGCCAAGTACTTCATTCCTTATTTTAAGTTAACCCTTGGCATTAACAAGAACATATTACTTTAAAATATTACTAAAATTCATTTGTATTGGTTAGATTTTATGACCCCAAAGTGCGGTCGTTTGTCTTATGTTAGAAATTGCGTATGTACCTGTGTAACGCACTTTGTAATTGCGTAACGCACTTAAGGATCGGACCCAAAACTTCGTAACGCACTTTGGGGTCCGACCCCAAATTGCGTTTGACCCCAAAGTGCGGTGTTACAAAGCAAAGGTCACTGGAAATAGAAAATCAGTACGCGATCAATAACAAAGTTTGGATATTTCAATGTCATTGTTTAAAAAAAGAAAGAAAATAGCTCAATAACTAAATTTGGGAAATGAGATATTTAGAATTAAGGTTAAAGTCACTGCGAACAAAAAATAGAAAATTGGTTTCAGGTTGAGAAGTAGAGTGAGGAGTGAGATATAAAAAACTTAGTATAGCAAGTTTACGTGAAGACCTCGCTTGCGATAACTTTAGGGTCCCCACCTAGGTTCAAGGTCAATACATTATTAAGTTTTCAATCTGTTGGAATTACAAAATGCTTGCTTGTTTCTTTTGTTTCTTCATATACTTACATTGTACGTTGCTTGTATTTTTATTCCAACTAGAACAAAAATTTCAACAATGATGATAATTGAAAACCTGGTATCGAGACATTTGCCATGTTTTATGTTTTTATTAATTCATTTTTTATCATCTCGATGTTTCATATTTGAGAACTTTACGCCTATAATGTTTTGTTCTTATCATAAATTCTAATTCATATGTGGTACCTTTGGCTCTGTGGTTCATCAAGTGTTTGAAATATAGGTATTTCTTAATTCTGTTTAACTAAATCATTTATTTTGTTTGCGCTTTTCTCTCGCCTTTATTACATGTATATTATAGTTTTGTCCTAAAACTTATTTTTTTAATCACTAAGTATAAGATTATCACATTATTTGTTATATAATTCGTGAAACGGGAAACTAGCATGTCTACACAAATAACTTTATTATAATATAGTTTTACCTTGGTAACATTGCCGATGACAACAGCTTGCTGCATCCCGCTGAACAACATAAGAAGGAACAATGATAGGAAGGTGCCCGTCGGTATAAATCGAGCAAGCTCTTTCATTCGGTCACAGAACAATGTTTTCTTCTTATTGATGATAATGTCAGGTTTATTAAGAAACAAACATATCACGGTCATGCCAATTACTGCAAATGAGATGAAAACGAATTTTATGACATTTTCGTAATTTGTTTTGTCCCCTGGAAAATTGACTTCTGCGTGGATCTGATATCCGAAAGGTCCTATCCAAACCATTTGTTTAGCGTTGTTCTCTCTTTCTGTAATATTGTCAATTTTAATTTGCCCGTCTAATACCTCCGAAGTTCGCATTGAATCATTAAAAGGTCTATTATTATAATCTCCGCAGTGCAAGATGGCAGACTCTAAGAGATTTCCAAAAACCTGTGCAGCATGACAAAACACCAGAAAAACACCTTGGAACTGTTGAATTGCTTTGTCCATGTTTATTTTAGCAATGGCAGAATAACTTGCTCCATAACTAGCTAGTATTATCTCTTGCGCCGTCCAAAGAGGAGCATGGAAGAATCCAAAAAAGCATGCTCCTGGAATAAGAGTATACATGGATGGGTACACATTGGCAGCACAGTACAGAACGTGACCGAACAAGGCGGTTAAAATGATTCCTTTTGGGCGAACATTCTGTGTGATATATGTCGAAAATAGACAACCAATCGCAAAGGAAAAATACATGCACGCTAATGAACTGTTGCCTAACTTATTCATTGGATACAAGCTTGTTTGGATGTTTCTTAATGGCATAAAAGATATAAAAGCAAACATTAAACCAATGCACAGTGAAATAAAACTCCGCCATATTGCTTTTTTGCTGTTCATTTTATGATTTTCTTCCGATTCCATGGACCCGTCACGCATTCCTTTTCTCACAAACGACCGATGCCTGTCTAATTCAACTTTGAACATAACTTTTGTGTTTATAGAGTTTCCATTAGTGTCAAGACACTGACACAAAATATCTGTCGATGTTTTTGTCAATACACTTTCAGAATCATCGGGATATTCTTCTTTCAAACCTATTCTTTCTTCATACAATAATGAATCCGTGTCGCTTTCAAGAAAAATAAGGTTATTTAAGGAGTCAAAATCGCTAACTTTCATTTCCTGACTAGATTTACTATACACAGGTTTTCCCAATTTAACAAACTTTAATGATTCGCTGTCAGGATCCATTTTAAAGCTTGGACGTCCATCCGATGCGAATGTAATTTCCTTAGCTTTTAATCAATTGAGAATACTGTGTTGTTTGCCCTGAAATTTCCTATTTGCTATCCGAATTTTTACTGTGCGTATATAGATTAAATTTCTCTCGCTGACAGAAGTCCTGAAAATAGTAAGTAAGCTATAATTATCTTATACATGTGTAACTTGAGCAAATAGCGAATTGGGAAAAATATTTCTATAGTTCTTTTCCATTAAACAGTACAACAATTTTAAAAAAATTATTTCATCAAATTATTTCATTTTGCGTGATTATATTTAATAATATTTTATAATGATAAGATTAAATTTAAAATTTGTAATTTAATTTCTGTATAAAATATACACAAGTCATTTTAAATAGAGGATATTGAATTCAATACTAAATTAATTGAACGAGTTGAATGTTATGTGAGCCTTTGGCGAGCAAAATATTATTTATTCAACGAGTCCACTGATCTCAGCATTTAAACCCACACGACAAATAAAATTTTTTTCCCCCTAAATACACCCTTAAACCCTTTATTGTTTATGAATTTAAAAAATATTAATTTTAAAACCCAAACATTTAATTTAAATTAAATTTATCACCTTTTTTTTTATGAACCCCCTATCGAAATTTTTAAAAAAATACAGACACATGTAAAGATGTATTTAAAATTTTTTTTAAATTTTTAATCTTTAATTTGGAGGTCATTTAAATTTTGGGCATTAGGGTACCCTTAAAATTTAAATATACAATTTTCCCGTGTCTTTGAATTTTTTTATTTTAGTGTAAAATCGGAATACATTTCACCGAGTGTGCACCAAAAGGTGTATTTCCCGAGTGGCGCAACCACGAGTGAAATATGAACTTTTGGTGTTCACAAGGTGAAATATATTTCGATCTTACACTAAACTAAACAAATTTTCTTTTTATTATACGCAAAAAAAAAACGTTTTAAAAAGACAACAAACCTAATACTAATCATGACGTCATTTACGACGTCACGTCATTAAGTTGGTTCCCAGTACTGTGCACGCTGGTATTTCACTGAAACAACGTAAGGGGCTTAAATTTAAAACAGTGAAATTATCAAATTGATAATTTCACTGTTTAAAACAGTGAATTTACCAGTTTTATATCATTGATATATTTCTATAAACCACCGAAAAGCATGTAATAAACTGTTTTCTTCATTTTTAGGCGAGCGTTTTTGTAATTGCTAATTGCAACATTTTATTTATTACCTATATTTCTTTAAGGTAATATTCCAATGAATATCAATAATTATTTAATTTTACCCTATATCAGTCAAAGATAAATCTGAAAACCCCAAAATCCCTTAATTCAGCAAATTTAAAGGGGTACAGGGGCCTTTAAAGGTTTTTTACAAAAAGCGCGGAAAAAAGCGCCTTTGCAATTTCAGTTCGTTTGCAAGCAAGGGGGTTCCTTACAATTTTAAAATTTTTAAAAAAAAGTTATTTTATCATTTTTTCGTTTAAAAAATGTGACATTTTATAGTTTCGTGAAAATATTTTTGATTTTCCCTATTTCATCAAGGGGAAAAAAAATTTCCTTCTTATTATTTAAGTTAACCCGTGAAATATAGTGCTATCAGTTCAATATATTTCATATTTGTTAAAAATAAATATGAAATATAAATGTGAAAGTGGGCAGAGTCAAAACTCATATTTATTTTAAGGGACTTCTTCCGCCATTTTGTTTGAAAAAACTGATAAATAAAAATCTTTTTGTAGAATTCTGTTTTGAAAGTTATCTAGAACACACCGTACAATCAAATGGGCAGACAGCAGTTCAAACGTCGACAGCTGTACCAGTATATACATGTCGGCGCACGAAACACAATTGACGGACGGTAAGTATTCATAATTATCCCAACTGTGTTCGAGTTAATCAATGTTATGGCTTCATAGTCAACATCCAAAGGAGCATACTAACAAATTTCTGGCCCTGTGCAAGCTTTACTTCACGCGAATTTTGACTGAAAATAACCACACTATCCGATGAGATGTGGCATTTTTATTTTTAAGTCACAAAATCTTATATTTTCTCATGATAACTAAGCAAGACGCACACAGCAGAAAGCATAATGTGCCTGTAAGAAAGCAACATGTAAAAGTCAGAATGCAAGGTGTACAAGTCAAAATGCAAGATGTACAAGCCAGAATGCAAGATGTAACGTAAAAAAGCAAGATGTAATTTTTGCGTTAATACCCTTCCATAGACGTCTACTAGTTGATCTTCACTTGCTGCATTTCTTGCTTTGATGCTTTGCATCACTGCTTTTCTTGTTTCATTTGCTGCTAAACATGTAAAGGACATTTGGAAAATAAAGTCGATGAAAGTTTTTGTTTTGGCTTATTTACATATGGATATTTTTTACCATGATTAGTTGTTGATATTTGTAGAAAATGAGAAGCATTATAGGTGAAAAAGAAAATGCACATGCTTTATCTTATATTACTGACTACAGTAGTGACACAAACAGAACAATGTTGCACTACTGGCATGCCACATTACAAGTCTTGTAAGTCTTGTTTGCATTGGAATTACTTTCCTTCAGTGAAAGCATTTTTTTATTTAATATCTGGCCCCTCTCTCATGGACATTGCATACGATAAGTATAATTATGCAAATTTATATGATTTACAAAACATCCGTAATAATGTACAATAGTACTTAATCTAAATAGAAAATGACCTGTGCGTAGGAATGATTTGGTAAGGTATCTGTAATAAGTGCATTTTTTGCGCGAAGCTTCTTAATTGCTGCACATTGCAGCAACATTTGTACTTGTTTATCTAGATATTGGCGATTGAAAGTTTTGAATATTGATTTGTTTTGGCTTGTTTACCTAAGAAGTAATCGATATTGGAACTCAGAGTTTAGTTTACCTTGCTAAGCAAACGAGCAATAAGAACATTTCCAATACAAGTCGCTCATAGCCTCATTAATACTGCATCGTTATACCGCTTATTACTGTTTTTTACGGCTAACTGACACGGGGGAGAAACTGTTACACGAAGGATGGAATTCTTATGATAAATTGTAAAGGAGTTCTTGTGATAACTGTCACGGAGTTCGTCGGAAAACTTTTGTATTTACTACAAAAACACTCATCAAAAGGGGTAATTTCATGTTTTAGGTGCTAATTTAAACTTTAATGATTAAGCTTGCCTTACATCTTGATTAATGTGTCAAAATCTAATTCAAAGTCCATTTTTAATCGCCTCTTACTTAAAATCTGGTAGTTCTGGGTAAAATTTCCAAATTATTTGCCAATTCGCACGTATTGACCTGTTTATTTCTGGTTTTCATCCTTGCCATA
Source organism: Ruditapes philippinarum (assembly GCF_026571515.1). Lineage (NCBI taxonomy): Eukaryota > Metazoa > Mollusca > Bivalvia > Venerida > Veneridae > Ruditapes > Ruditapes philippinarum. Next base: position 434,905 of record NW_026854186.1, on the reverse strand, counting down.
CATAATAACCTAATAATAATGCAAAATTGCAAACAAAGCCCCAACACAAATTTATACCAGATTTTTCAAATGTCCCGGAGTTCTGGTGATAACTCTGAAGCTGTCCTAGAGTTCTTATGATATCTTTTGTTACTGCCAATGTGTTTCTTGCGCTAAATCACGGCACGTTGTAGCGTTTTTTATTATTCAATAAGGTTGTAAATCATTATGAAATGTAGTACGCTCATTTTTGTGCACAACCGATCGTTGTGAGATGCAAAGATTTTCATGTATACAACCTTAAAATTATATCGGAGTTTGCGACAGAAACAAGAAGGGCGAATTTGTTCTAGTAACTATGTGAATCTCCGGAGACAGCATAAAAATATCATTTAAGTATTTTATTTCAGTACCAATGTCCATGTACATTTTATTATAAATAAAAATGTTTTTTCATGGCTAACATAATTATAGGAAAAGAACAAAAGGCATGTAGCTTCGCATTTGCAACCACTTCTGCAAACTGTTAATGTAGTCCAAATTTTACGACTTTTTTTACGACTTGGAACTGGTGCCAGAATTGACAACTGAAAAAAGGTAAGATTTTCGCCATTAATAATATAACATATTTGGGTTTCCGTACTCCCTAAACCTGAATTTTTAATCATGGCGTAGATCAGATTATGCTTTTTTGCAACTGAAGTCCAATCCTTTACAAAAAGGTGTTTGATAAAACGAAGAAGATCAAATATTTTGTGGCAAGTATATATTTTTCACAGTAGACTAGCTGGTGCATATCTACAGAAATAAAATACTTACGGCTATTTTACTTTTCGGATCGAGCAATATTTGTCTTCGAAATAATGTGCCGAAAATGACGTCATAGTTATTGATATAGATACAGTATCTGCAGGGGGTCGAACGTTTAGCGGTGCAATACTCCTTTAAGCGAGGTGAAATCATTCGATACGGAATAATGGCCGAAGAAAGTGAAAATGAAAGCATATGGGTATGAACATATTTTTTTCAAATAATTGTTGTATATTGTAATTTCTTGAAAAATAGTGTTGTGCATTTGTGCATGATCGTCAAAATTAAAATACTAAATTCTTAAGTATTGAGGAAGTTATTAGGGTATTTGTTGCTGCAAATTCAACCGTCAACCTGATATGCACATGCAAACGAATACAGTATCAGTGGTTTTAAAACGAGATATTCGATTAGTTTAAGTTCCAACATGTTTATTTTTGATAACAAAACGGTATACAAGAGTAGTTTTCCATATTTATCCGAAAATAAATACAATGTTTCCAGTTTTCTTACTGTACGCCTAAAAATTGGTATGATAAACTAACTGTACGCACACATTTTGGTATGTTTTTCTGTAGCGACGGGAACTTCCTCATTACAGTACATTCTTATTCAATATTGATGAAATATCAAGTTTTGTGTTTGTATGCTAATTAAAAAATAATATATCCTACATATCTAAATATAGAATTTATTGCATAATAACACACACTTTCGGTTTTTCTATATTCAATAGTGAAAAACGCGGGCCGTGTTAGAATCATATTTAAAACACAGGGTCAATAAAAACAACAGTGTCAATTAATGTATTGTACTATGATATAGTTAATTTTGAAATTTTTTCTCACAAAGGTTAAATATTAAAATTAGATAAGTTATTGCACATGAATTTGAAATTCTATTCTAACACTATCGGAAAATTTTCTATATAAACAAAGAAGGCCCGAAGGCAAGCCCGGCAAACTGTCGCTCCACTTCGAAATTGTGGTGTACGGTAAAACGAGCGAACGGCATTTCCGAGATAGAGCGAAAGGCCGATTTAAACGGCTAATTGTAAGTATTGTTTATGTTTTTGCCTTGTTATTCATTTAAGTTGCATTTTTTCGAAAAACGGAAAATGTAGTTCCTTGTAGGATTGATTTAGGCTTCCAATTATCTTATCTGTAGGAGCAGTAGACCAGTGGTAGGACGCGCGCTTAGGGATCGAGAGGTCCCGGGTTCGAACCCCACCAGGGGCACTGCTAATTTCCTTGAGCAAGAAATTTACCTGCGATTGCTTCACTTCACCCAGGTGTAAATGGGTACCTGCGAGGGAGGTATAATTCCGTTGCGCCAAAGTCTCGGCTGCACTAAGCGGAGTTAAAAGACTCCCCAGGGAGATTGATAGATAGATACCAGTAGCCCGATGACCAGGGGTAATAGCTGTAAAGTCGGTGAACGTGCGTAAGCATGAAACTTAGACTATAAAATGCAATTACTATCTGTTACAAAAAGAAAATTATATTTAGCCCGGGAGAACTTTTCTCCCTGACGAAGCGAACGACGATTTGTAGAGTATTGAACTTCCCAATCATAGAAATGCCATACCCTTCGGATTTCTTGAAAAAGTGTATTAGTAAAATATCAACCCGTAATAAGAACTTGTCCTAAAACTAACTAGAACTATCACTAAATGTGATTAATACCCCACAAGACTGCTTCGGAAATGAGGATGTTACTAGTAACAGAATACCTTGTAAAAGAATTGAAATATAGAGTTATGGTTGTGGGCAGTTAAAGATGGTTGTGGTTCTTGAATGTTGCATTTCCTTTCAATGTGGTTGGCCATTGATGAAGTTTTATTGCATTACTCTGTAATAAGTCCAGAAAGACAAGGAAAAGGAACAAAGGGCAATAACTCTATAAATACCGAAGATGGAGTTATAGTTCTTGTGCACTGCACTTCCTCTTATTGTGCTTGACCACAGTAGTTTTCAAGTTATGCTCTGGACAAGGAAAAGTAACAAATGGCAATAACCACTGTTGTACAGCGTCCACCGGATATAGCCCCTAAAAACACAGAAAACGAAAGTAGAAAGCTGCACACCAAGTGCACCCAAGGTAATGTTTTAACTTATTTCTTCATCATAACTTCATCGATTTTTCCAAACTAAACAATTTTGTGAAGCTAAATGTTTCTAGTTTTAGAGCAATATTTGCTTTTGTTTGCAAATTGAATACTTTTTGTTCACTTGGCGATAAAATGTAGCGTATTTGTTGACATGTGCGAACGATGTTGATATTTACCACTAAATCAAGCCCAAAACGCATTTGCTGTATCAAAATTCGCTGTTTAACACAAACTAAAGTCATCCCTCTACTTATATTTGAGTTTCCACCCTTCAATTCGAGCTGCTTTTAACAAAATTTGCAAAAACGGCATTGCCTTGTGTACAGAGTCTAGCAAAGAAAACAAATTCAAGTGAACGGGGTGTAGTAGTTTAATGTACAGGGTTTAGTAGATGTGTACGGTGTCTAGCAGTCACATATTTTTTAAAGTATAGTCTTTTATATTATTTTTATTGGAAATAATCTCATTTCAGACTAAAACTGGATAAATTAGAGAACGATACAGAGTTATTTGGTAAATAATTCAACTTTTCAGTATTTTTGAGCCTAAAATATAACTACATTTAATTCTTATTGTCAGATCATCACAACCATTAGATGAATATTGTCTGTCGGTATTTATAAGACATGTTGAGGAGTCTTCTGACCAACTCGCTGAATGGAGATGTTCCGAATGGGGATTTATATACATGTATAACTAACCTACACATAAGACATGAGGTCACTTAAAAGATAATGCACGAGTGTCATTTTCTACAAAACGGCATTAGCACTGTCTATAAAACAGTTTTAGCCGCCTTATATAAGCTATTAGTCGACTTAGAATTGAGATACTTGAGATACCGTTTCTCTGCTACAATTTGTTGTATAGTACATATTCTTCTAGCTGACCACTGTCTTAAAATGAATGGTAGAATCTGTACTAACTCTGCAAATGTGTCATCTTCTTGAGATATATCCAATACATGTCAGCATTTGTGGAAGAAACATCAGATGTACGAAATTCATTTTCATTCTCATTAAGATTGCCAAAATTATATGATTTTCTTGAATGTATCCTTTGGTACATTGTTCCTTTTAGAAATGTGAATTTTCTTATTTTTGGTTAAAACATATTTATTTAAGCTCGATTGCGAAACAAGTTCTTGCAACTTATATTAATCACTTTCGAGTCCGCTTCCTGGAACCAACCAGTACTGGTGTCTTAATTATGGAGAAACATGGTCGTGACCGAGTAGGGCTCAAACCCATGATCTCTGGGTTGAGAGGCAGACACCTTAACCACTAGGCCACCGCTCGCCCTTGAATTTACATTTTCTTATTTTTGTCATCAATAGCTTTTGTTCGACCTTGTTCTGTACATAACTCTGTTGTCACTTTGTAGTTAATGATTTTACCAAAGCTCATTAATATATTTTTGTTTTTCAATAAAGTCTTAAGACCAGTAAACTAATAAACCAATATAACAAGTTTAGATCAAGTTTATTTCACAATGCATAACTCGACCATGGTTTGATATTGTTTAAGACAAATTATAGAATTTGCTGTAATGTTCTGCCCATATGGAGTGAAATTGTGAGCTTTTGAGTTTTACATTTTTCCTATTAACTAAAAGCCAAGCATAAAACGTGGTCTAGTTGGACGGAAACTGTGTACTGCAATTAATATACATGTTGCGTAACATGTTTATAATTTAATTAAACATTTTTATCCTTTATAAAATTAAAATAATTCACTTCACAATCCTTGCTCCCGACATTGATCGTTTTCTTCATCAGCGTACGTGTATATGCTCCGGTACTGAATTTATTTTGCACAAAATGACATTCGTTTACCTACTACACCCCGTACACTCGCTAACACTTTTCCATCAACACCCCGTACACATCCGTGCTAGACTCTGTACACAAGGCAATGCCGTATTTCGCAAATTTTGTTAAAAGCAGCTCGAGTTGAAGGGTGAAAACTCAAATATAAGTAGAGGAATGAGTACAATTTGTATTAACGGCGGAATTTGATACAGCAAATGCGTTTTGGGCTTGATTTAGTGGTAAATATCAACATCGTTCGCAAATGTCAACAAATACGCTACAATTTATCACCAATATATCAAAAAGCATTCAATTTGCAGACAAAAGCAAACACTGCTCTAAAACTAGAAACATTAAGCTTCACAAAATTATTTAGTTTGGAAAAATCGATGAAGTTATGATGAAGAAATAAGTTAAAACATTACCTTGGGTGTACTCGTTGTGCAGCTTTCTACTTTCGTTTTCTGTGTTTTTAGGGGCTATATCCGGTGGACGCTGTACAACAGTGATAACTCTGTAATTAGTCAAGATGTAGTTATGGTTCTTGTGCACTGCACTTCCTCTCAATGTGCTTGACCATTGTATGAAGTTATATTGAATTCCAACCATTAGTCTTCAAGTTATGCTCCAGACAAAAAAAGCAATGGAAAAGTAACAAAGGGCAATAACTCTGTAATTAGTCAAGATGGACTTATGGTTCTTGTGCATTGCACTTCCCCTTATTGTGCTTGACCATTGTATGAGGTTGTTTTGAATTCCAACCAGTAGTTTTCAAGTCATGCTCTAGACAAGGAAAAGTAACAAAGGGCAGTAACTCTGTAATAAATCAAGATGGAGTTATGGTTCTTGTGCACTGCACTTTCTCTCAATGTGCTTGACCATTGTATGAAGTTATAATGAATTCCAACAATTAGTCTTCAAGTAATGGTCCGGACAAAAGAAGGCAATGGAAAAGTAACAAAGGGCAATAACTATGTAATTACTTTAGATAGAGTTATGGTTCTTGTGCACTGCACTTCCCCTTACTGTGTTTGACAATTGTATGAAGTTGTTTTGAATTCTTTTAAGTTATGCCACGGACAAGGAAAAGTAACAAAGGGCAATAACTCTGTAATTAGTCAAGATAGAGTTATGGTTCTTGTGCACTGCACCTCCTCTCAATGTGCTTGACCATTGTATGTAGTTATATTGAATTCCAACCATTAGTCTTCAAGTTATGCTCCGGACAAGGAAAATGCAACGGACGTCTGGACCGACCGACCAACCGATCAACCGACCGACCACCGGGTGACTCCTATATACCCCCAAACTTCGTTTTTAGGGGTATAAAAAGCCACATAAAACCAAAAAAGCCACACAAAACTTTACGGAATGAATAGATCAAAGAAAATTTACTGTTAAGCCCCGGTCACATATTCACGGATAATGCCACGGAAGAGCTACGGTCTAATCGTTCACGGATTACTACGGAAATGTGAAATTCCGTAGTCCGCTACGGTTCTAGTACGGACACACAACGGTATAAGTAAACAGTCCGACGGATTTACCACCAAAATCCCCCGGAGAGACACGGATTGTTACGGACCGACACGGTTTGATGCGGAGCGACACGAATTAGGACGGACGCACTACGGATACACTACGGTCTGCTACGGTATGAGCACGGGTTAGTACGAATAAGTACGGTCTGATACGGAGAAGAACGAACTGATACGGAGAAGAACGAATTGCCACGGATCTATACGGACCTAATACATCCGTTCACAATCTCTTGCATGCTCATTTTCAAAATGCCTCACAAGAAAAGAACACCTGGAAAACGAATTGCAGAGTTTAATGATTTCGGCGGAGAGGATTCGGCCTGATCGCGTCTGACCCCCGAGACACATCAGGTCCGATAAAAGTGAATTTCTTGAAGGACGCATTGTAGTACGATATTAATATATTTTACCTCTATGCATGTCATCTAGCAGCTCGACCACTGCCTGCGCATTCTGAGCAATTTCATTGTAAAATTGCAGCCAGTAAATGGCAATTATCATTTATTGAATGTTCCCGCAAATATGTCTGTTTTTAACAAGAAGGTAGTACCCTTGGAAAGTAGAGGATACTTAATTCATCCGTACTAAACAGTGGTGGGCCGTACAAGTCCGTACCTTTTCGTGTTGCAACGCAATAAACCGTATAAGACCGTGCTAATCCCTGCCTCTCCGTAGTACAACGTATTACGATCGTGGCTTTCCGTATTAATCCGTATTAAAACCGTAGCTTATACGTAGGGTAACCGTACTTAAACGTAGTTCTCCGTTCCAAACCGTGGAAATCCTTGACAAGTTGGTGGGCTACGAATCAGTACGGACTAGTACGGTTTTCGTACGGACCAGTTAGTATCGGTACGTTTTAATACGGACTAGCAGGGATACGCTACGGCTGATTTTTCCGTAGCAAATTTTTGTGCATGTTCAAAAATTGTCAAGGATCGCTACGGATATACCAGGACTACTACGATTGATTACGGTTACAATACGGAGAGCTACTGACCAGTACGGGTAGCTACGGACGATGCCGGAATTAATCCGTGGCTCTTCCGTGGGCGTATTCCGTGAATATGTGACCGGGGTATTACCTATTGTTACCATAGCCACATAAACCCAAAATGTTTGCTCTGACAGACTGACGGACAGACTGACAGACGGAGGCCATTTCTATAATGCCCTCTTCGCTTTGCGAAGGGGATTAATAAAACAGTTATTTCATGTATATAATTTGCAAGCTTGACCAACAATTATTTCATTTTGGTCTTAACATAATGCCAATTTGACCAAAAATAAGGTAAAAGTGATTCAACATCAAATTGACTCAACATTTTTACAAAACATGGTTTTATATTGGTTTAAAATCATGTCAGTTTAACCAATAATATGTCAAATTAGCTCAACCTTATATCAAATTGACTAAACACGATGTCATCTTGACGCAACATTATTTCTTAATGGCTAATCATAATTACTGTGTCAAACTGACGACATTATTCCCCAAGACATATAATTATAAAAGTTCGTGTGTAATGAACAAGAGCACCGCATAGAATTGGCAATATACGCCCGAATGCAAATTTGTTTTAAGAAAATAAAATTTAAAGTAATAAAAAATAATATTTAAAAAGTGAGAATATCCATTTGTAACATTTGTCAGCAACATGTTTTATTTCAATTGTCAATAATAAGATCTATATTGATGCACGCCAAAATGCTATGCTCCTGTCAGATGAATACTTAGTGATAATTATATATGCCACAGCTTTTGCCACGGTGTATACATATTGACTGAAAACAACAATAATGTTTGTTTCTTGTTGGTTTTTAAATGATAAAACAACAACAACAAAACGCAACACAAACACAACACACACACAACCAAAAAAACCCATATAAATAATATTATAATCTTATGTTCATTATGTTCACAAAAAATGATAATTCTACATTTACAAAATGATTATACATGCTAAAAATCTATGTTCTGCATATCATAGGTTGGAGGAAAAGACTTTTAAAACATATATACTATATAAATCTGTATACATGTAAACTGTGCTCCCCACCAACCCACTGGGTACAGCCATTTCTTAAATATCGGTGAACTGATTTTTGGAACAATTGCAGGGTTCTTCTATGTAATCATACATACCAAATATACAATGTACATGCAACTACGATCTGGGATTTGTAACTTTACGTAAAAATACATACATGAATATAAGTTTTTTTCTATCAATGTGATCCCTGGGGCAGGTCCAATATTGACCCATTGAGCATGATTTATATAAAAATTTTAGATGTCAACAAAGAGGACACACAATTTTGATATTGATACAAAATGGCTAAGTGTGACCTTGACCTGAGAAAGGTCAAATCTGCGCTCTGCACATTGTCTCATTATGGTTAACATTTCTGCCAAGTAGTTTCGATTTCCTTCCACCAGTTCAAAAGATACAGATCGGACACGGATACCTGTTACAGACGGACGGACGGATGCATTACAATATACGTCAAAATTCTTTCGGACATATAAAAACTACCCTTTAAACTCGAATAAACTACTTAATGTAATCATTAAATTTCTCCTTAACCTTGTAAAAATACATGTATATCTTGTTTGTTGTAAAAATATATTTCCCTGATTAATTATGAATAAGTTAAGACAGTTACTTGATTTTACTCAGATAATATCTAATAAACAGAGTAAAGAAATAATGCAATAATTAGTTTGCACAATACGCCACCAATTGATCAAAACAGATATAAGCCAAAATAAATATCGCTAAAAATGATCAATCCTATTAATCAAATTATAGCTAATTCATAAAATGCTATTGTTCAAAAGAAATATATGTACAAACTTACCTAAACCTAGAACAAATTTGTTGTCAAACTCCGTGCTTTACGACAGTGTAATGCTGAAAATCGATTCTGAATATTTTGCGACTACGTATAATACCAGCTCTGTCGCAGACAATGTATCATTTCCGCAAAAAGCTATTGGTCCTTGCCACTGTAGATCGATGCAAAATTCAATAGTGGTGTCACGTGACTTTGCAGAGAGCGGAATGTCTGCGGAATCAGATAACAGGCATTGCGAAACTATTATTCAATATATGAGACAATGGTTCTATTATGGAACAGAATAAGTGCATTTATTCCATCTTGCTTGATGATATTGGGATTTACATTTTGCTTGCTTCCATACTTCTTTTTGACAATGGGAACCTACGTTTTGCCAAATACTACCATGCATTATGATTACTTAATGTACTATTATGTAATTGCAACTTCATGTTTTCCTTTCTGAACCATCAAACTCACATATTTTAAAGGCACATTCTGCCTCAGAAATGCATATTTTATTATTCTTTTTAGAAATATCAAACGTGTGTTTAATAATGTTTTAATAATAGATTTAGAGCATGTTAGATTTTTTAACAGCTGAGGAAAGTAGCGCTTAATGTGTCGTAAAGGTACCAAAAAGTAAACAAAGTAGTATTTTGACTTCTATACAAAATAATTATTCACTATAATTATACCAATTGCCAACAAAGTATAAGAAGCAAAAATGGTTCAATTATATTGCAAATTATTATTTTTTTGTAACTGTAATAAGTTACCAAAAAAAATTTTTTTTGAGGAAAAAAAAAGCATAATGGGCCTTTAAAATGGTATATGTTTATTCGCATCTTTTTTTAAGGACAGCGTATTATGTGCTGTGTTTAAAAGAACTTTCATGCTTGTTCTTGATATAACTAGATGTGAGATGGTAAGTTCCCGTCGGTACCTTTAATTTGTTATAAATCTGCTACTTACATTGTCGATAAATAATTGATTTTGATCAATACTTGGCGAGTTCGATGTGTATTAGCATTAATTTGCTTCAATATATTGATTACAAATATAAATCATTATTTGAACTTTGCCTCTTCTTACTCCATACTTGAATGAAAGCATCACCTGTTAAATATAACTGAAAATGTATTTCTATCGAAATGAGCTTCTTTACAACAATAACCTAATATGATACCAGTGTACTCGATCAAATAGTTATTGTGGGAGGAATGGGATGGGAAAATAGACATGCGAATAAAGCAATGCAATTACCTCGAGTGATTTGAAAACACCTATCGATACTTTATATAGAAATCTGATACTCTTAGTTCACCATGTATATGAAAATAACGCACGATTCGTGCAATAAGTTACGCAGAATTGTGCAATAAATTGCGGATACCTGACAGGATTTCCAACGAGGTAAGTAAACTGGCCAATATATTTTTCATTTAACCAAACTGAAAAAAATGAATCGCCGCAAACGGCTGCGAAGACATTACTTTTTATCCCTCATCAAGATTATTTCCACGAAATTGTTAACAGAAAACGCATCAACTTTCTCAGTGCCCGGAACCCACCCTAAACTGTTAAAACGAATAATTTTTCGATTATAATGGTTCGCAAAACGATCTACTGTATGAGGTCCCCACATCAAAAAAACCCGCTCAAAACGGTGGTCAAGCCATCATTTTCACGAATGAAATAAAAAAAAACTCTCCTGAAACGCCCAAGTCATCAACATCACATAATTTACGATAATAATCAACCAAATCGGTAGATTCTATGGGAACCCATGTCATATGTTAAGCAATCTGATGTTTAATGCACAAATCAAATATATCTAAATCTATCTTGTGTAAATCTTATTTCACAATATGAACACAATTATGATTACCAGTGCACTACATCACAGTTAACCCCGCTTTGAAAGGTAAAAAACTATTTAAGGCAAATTAAATAGCAGTTAACTAGCGCCATGTAGAACTGGTGTCCCTCTCGGACTGAGACCAATTCCTATAACAAATTTTGTCGCTATTACCTTCAATATGAGCAGCGCAGGTTATTTGGCTTGCGTCAGAATAGACAGTGTTACTGACTCAATACTGACTGAACTGTCAATGTTGTGCATGCATCTCTTTTTCATGCCCAACATTCGTTTTTACATTTCCGTCATCGATTTCCTGACAATACTAATAAAATATACACTGTCATCTGTTGGTATCTATTTTTGCTGAGTATATATTAATCTTATCAACTTTCAGGCTTTAAAACAAAATAAATTGCACGTTTGACAAGTAGTTACTCCAGATATAAAGGCCAGTTTGGTCATTTAAACCTCAAAGATGAACCATTCTAACTTCGCGGATTTACGTTTTCGCAATTTCAACTTCATAATATCACTATTTTAATTTTAAGATTATATTATAACATGTCATAGCATATAATTTAGTATTATCAAGTGCTGCTATATTATATAAAATTTAACATAATATTAACAACTATAAGTATCTTATAGCGATATGATTTACATATGGTCTACATTTGCTTGTTTCAGAATTCTAGCACAAATGACCTACATTAAACATAATCTTACGTATTTTTACGTCATTCCATTAATGCTTCAATGGAAATATGAACTAAAAAATTAATAAGAATGTGCATATCGCTATGTTACACTGTACATTAAAAGGAGTTCTAATTTACTATTACATTTTTGGATGAGAAGAATTTGTTGTTACCAATTTTACTAGAATAATACAAGGTAGATCAGCTTTCATATTTATCCGCACCAAAAATCAAAGCACAGAAGGCGCTGAATTTGTTTGGGTCTCAGAATGTCAGAAAAGTGAAGGTTGTGAGATTATAAACCAATTTGTTTTTGTATAGTGCCACCAGTGCTTTCTAGCGTTTTAATTGTAGTTAATTGGCTTTAAGACTAATTGCAACACTGATATTCAATTCAATGTTTATTTGATTTAAACAATTTGAAAAAAAAGAGTTTCCTTCCTGGATTTGAACTCCAGACCCCTCGGCCACGATGAAGTGATATGTAAAAGGCCTGAAGAAAACCATATTATTCTAAATTAGGGTTTGTAACCCTTATTATTTCGACGCTAACTGTTGTTTAACACAGAAATTAATAACCATGGAGCTTATTATAAGATAAGCATGTATATCTATAAAGGATAAAACCATATTAGAAATCTTCGACCATTCGGGAATTATTTTGCTTGAAAATTAATGCGCCTGTCATTTGACCATCTTTACGCAGTGATCTCCCCTGAATTTTTTCGTCGTTAGTGTACATATAAAGGGAAGTAACCGCTTCAAAAAAGCGGCCTACTTTCGGCATTTGCAATTAACAGCATCAGACTCTGAAATTTCGCTACCATTATTTGTTTGGTCTGACGACCCAAACAAATAAAAATGGACGCAAAACAAAAGTATTGTGTAGTAGGTCCTGTTTTAAACGGACACAACATATTGCTGGCCTTCTCTATGTAGACAATATCTAGAAGTACAATCATTCTACAAGACATTTGTAAGTTCTGGTGATCTAATTAATGACCTATCTTCTTGCCGTAATAAAATATGTTTATCTGTTGAGACATATGTACAGTAGATGACAAAACTATTATATCAGATTCAGATGATTATTTTTTTGAAGGTATTCTAAATGAAATTCGCATTATAGAAGAGAATGTGGGACATAAATTAATTTCTGATAACACATTATGCATCTACAATACTTGATTTGACACAATCTGACATTCCTTTATCAGGCAGTGATCATACTTACTCGGCATTCCTTCAAGAAAACATAGTAGAGTCTGGTGTTATGAATACTTTCTCAGTTATTTTAGATACTTTTTCAGAAATATCTGAAGATAATGTAGCAAAAGTAGCTAAGGAGAGTATAATAAAACATAGAGAATCCACCAGTAAATCGTATTCAGCACAAAATGATAAGAAACTTGCGATATATGAAAGAAAAACACTATGCTGCATTCCAATACACAACAAGAAAAGCATTGATGCAAAGCATCAAAGGGCGTCCAAGCAAGACATGCAGAAAGTGAAGATGAACTAGTAGATATATGATGACAAGATATTCTTATAAACTTTTCAATGGTTAATTGGTTTTTACCAGAATGAACGGACGAAAGACATTAATTGTTCATTATGAACTTTGATTGGCATGCTAGAGATTAGAATATTACTTGTTATTTCTTTATGATCGTGATTATTAATAGCAACGGATATACATGTTTACAATCATTTATATTCCATATGTGTAACGCATGGTCAACACCACACTTGTGGAATTGTCTCTTATTATGTTATCGCTATTAGCGAAGACCTCCTCTTAAGGTATCTGTTCACACTTAGTAAAAATATGACACTGGTTATATGACCATGTTGATCATGTTGAGCATAATTGTTTATTATACAATAATTGTCATATTGACCGACGATTATAAGTCAAAACTTAACTGGAAATAGGTAAATTATGCTTAATCTTTCAATATATAATATTGCTTATTCTTAAACCATGTACATGTACATTTGTATTTTTCTTTATCATTTTTTTAAATTATCAATCAATTGAATAATTCATAATTTAATCTAATTTGTAACTTTGAATAATTCCTGGACATCTTTACTAAACACGAATAACAAAATAAATAAAATGTTTCAAAGTTGATAGTGTCATATTTATACCATAAAAATGTACCTTTTTCTCAATTGTTGTACATATTTATTGTTTTTATCTTATATAGATAAAATGAAACATGCTATTGTTGTTGTTGGTGGTTTTTTTCGAATTGTATGTTTATGTATAATAATAATCAATAAATTTGAGAGTTGATCTATGTTTATTAATTATTGTAACCAAACTAAGTGACAAACATTCATTTTGGAAAAAAAGCTTATTTATCTGTAAAATATCTGTTCTGTTCTGTAACGATATCAAACATCTACTCCAAAACCGGGAGAGACCGTGATACTATTCGCCGGTCACTAGTAAATCCCGGTCAAAATAGACCGGGAGAGACCGGGAATTACCGATAGCAGTACATCCCTCTATAAATAGATTTTCGGAATGTTTAGGTCATCAACTCATCATTCTATTTTAACATACCATAATAACCCACTTTATTATATACTTATAAATGAAATATTGAGAAATATTGATGAAATAAAATGCGTATTTTCATTTTCCGTATTTTCACTGTAAAAATTTATTTTTCACTGCAGTGAAACATATTTTCCGTATTTTCACTGGTGTCTTGCCGGACTACTTTCTTTTAATTTCTGCCAGTACACAAAATTTAAGGGGAAGTCCTTCAAATTTTATCGCAAAAAAGAGAAAAATGTATATAATAAACAGAAAATTCAAGTTTTTTCTATTGTGGCATGAAAATTACCATATTTCACTCGTGGCTACCGCCACTCATGAAATATTTATTTTCATACCACTTGATGAAAATAAATCATGTATTTATAGAAAAAACTTGAATATCCTCTATGTGTACTACAAAATGATAAATAAAAAAAAACCGAAGAGACTCATGCATTGCGAAATTCTCCAGTTCGCTATTCATTGTACATATCGAGATATTTTTTTTTAATCAAGCACCCTCATACCGACCGGAATGATCGGCTTTTATTATGACCGACTATAAGGCTCGAGAAGTTGCTGTCGCCCTTTCACAAAATCTTTGCATGTTATTGTTATGAAATCTATTAATAGTAACAAATTGCTGATAAGAGATACAGGTAACTTTCGGATGGTTGGCAAAAAAATGGTGGCTGATAAAATGCAAAATATAGTAATTTTATATTTATAATAAAAAACTTATTTTTCATGAAACAGCTTAGTATTTTATATCATTAGAAAGGTCATTTTACTCATATTTTATATATTAAAAAATAAGTTAACAAAGCGTTTTCATTTTTTCTTGGTAAGGAGTTAAACTTGGTGCTAGAAAACTATTGAAATAACAGTTGAAAAATAGCTGAGCTTTATTTTTTAAAAGCAAAAAATGAAAATCCGCTTATATTTTAAAAATATGAATACAAAGAACTTTCAAATGATATAAGAATCTAAAAAATCGATCCACAAATAAAAAAGTTATAAGAATTTAAAAATTCTGCTGCTATATAATGTTTATAAATATTGGTTCTTCTTGCCAACCGGTACATCTGCTAAATTCTGGTAGCAGGTGCTTGTGATGTCATTGTGCAATGGGTCTTCAAATGAGTACAAATATCAGTGTGAAGTATCAAATTCAATTCCATTTTCAAGTCAAATACTTACTTCCATTGTGATAAATATGGTAACAAAAGTTTTTAAAGACAGATCATGTAGTAACGAGTAACAGTATGATGTTTTTTCTACTGATACTTCTGCTGGAAGTATAGTATGCCTGTGCATTTATTCTGCATTGTGAAAACTAGGCACAATCTTTGCTCTCGACAATGAGAAACCATCGTTTTGTTCCTGGAATGAAAACAGAAATTAAAAACATAAATTTTATCAATAAATTAAATTATTAGATGGTATGTGTATGATGCAACAACAAACTTCCAGAACATATTATACAAGAAACTATTAGGAAACAGAATATGAGAGAATTAAGGATTGACAAATATAAATAATATAGTGTTTGAATTCTTTCTTTGTCTGTAGAAAAAAAAACAACACAAATTGTAACAAATAAAACCTTAAAGCGACTCCACTGAGGTTTAAAAGCCTAAGAACATAATGTGTGTGTGTGTTTGGGTTTGTTAACCCTCGCCCTCGGAAAGAGACCATATGGGCGAGCATATATTGTTTGGTTTTATTAACCTGTCAATTACATACTGATTACACGGTCGATGCACACAGTATATTAATCTTCGGTAGATTTTCGGTAAGTTCCGTGAGATGTACGCTGTACGATGGAATTTAATTTAATTTGTATCTCTCAACAAAGTGTACTCAGCGTTATAGCGCAATAGGGTAAAGCACGAGTTTATACTCTAAGTGCCACACGTGTTTTAAGTTCGAGACCGCGTAGGTCTATGCTTTTATTTTCTTATTAATACTTTCAACAATATTGGAGCTCTATATGATTATTTTATGTTGTTCGTTTTGTTTTATTATGTTTTACTTAATTTTGTTACATCTATATTTTTTTTAAATAACATGTTTTAAGAATTCATGTTTAAAATTAACACGGATTTAAATCAATAAATGTCTTTTCAATGCTGTAAAACACACTACAAACTGTTCCATTAAAATATACGGCAAAAATAAAGAAAGAGTACTAAAACAATGGCAACAGCAAGGATCGAACCACAGACCTCTGAATTATCAGGCATTCTCTTAACCGACTGTACTATTGTGAATTAACGAAAACCTTCACATTAAGCTGGCGTGACTTTCAATCCATGACTAATATACTCCACATTAATTTCCGTAAAATACACGGACAGAACCGAAGTGGGGTCGAATATTTAAATGAGTTCAATAATGCGTTCATAATTGACAGGTCAATAAAATCAGACTATACTACATTTATAACCTATTAAAAGGGGGAGCTGATGTTTATTTACTTATTGTTATATCCGTACATGTGTTATGTGCATACTATATCCCCCATGACAGGGTAGTCTCTACGTACAACCTCTGCCATGGGAGGAAGATGGGGCAATCCCATACTAAGTTTAAGAATTCTAAAATTTAATAGTTAAAATGCTTATTTTAAAATTGGCCAAGACGTTTATAGAAGTTACCGTCTTTTATAACAGGTCAATTTAATTAAACGAAGAATTTTAATATATTGTCATATAAATTTATAGAGTTCGCATACTTACATGCGAAGAAGGCATGTCAGGAACGTTTTCTGACCAATTTAATGTGGGCTGACTGTGATTTATGTTGGTTTCTATTTAAATGTTATAAACCGTTTGTTTATTTCCATGGGGGGGAGTAGATAACTCCTGTTATTTAGTTATTTTGTATATATTTGGCTGTATGATTTTCCAAAAAGCATGTTTTAACTAATTTTTGATGGTTTTATTCCAAAACGCCCTTAGAAGCAATTTATTATTTAAATTTGGTATATTTTTTAATGTATTTAGGTTAATTTTGTCTATTGGAATGTCAATAAAATAAAAATTTAGTATCAGTTGACGTTAAAGTTCTCTCCCTTGGACTGTTATTAGCCAATATATAGGAATTATTGTAAATCATTAAGAAATTATATATCATAGGAAAATGGCTATAAATTTTTTATTTTTCAATGGATTTTATTGGGGTTTTCTTCTTTTAGTCCATTATATGTATCTGTTATTTAAAAAATAGGATTTATGCTATTTATCTTAATCTGTTTTAATTCTTGGGGAGTTATATTTGTGTAAAATTATCACATTTTTGGTGGATTATTGTTTTATTTAAGATATTTGGACATCATAGGAGATTTGCTTAAACATTTTTATTTCTTTGTGAAATCTTTTGGGGTTTTCCTGAATTAGTCAATTAGATATGTCTCTTAATTAATATAGATTTTTAGTTTTGTAGAGCAAATTATATTTCATGATCTAAGAGGTTGAGATTTAAGTAAAATTTATTCTTATTGGAATTTTTTGGTGTGATTTTGGAAAAGTTACCCATCATAGGAAAATTACTATATCTTTTTTAGTTTTTAATAAATTCTTTTGGGGTTTTCTTATTTTATTCAATCAGATATGTCTCTTAATTAATATTGTGGTTTAATTTTGATTAGTAAATTAGATTTCAGATCATAGAAGGTTAAGATTCATGTAAAATTTTCTTTATTTTAGTACTTTGGTGTTAATTTTGTACTAATAACCTATTATATGTAGATTGCTGTTATATTTTCCTTTATTATTCAATTTATTTAGGGATTTTTTCTGTAAGTTATGTGGATGTAACTATTACTTAAGAAAGATTTGGGTTGGGTTATCTACTCTATTACATTTTATGTTGGGTATATTTAAATCTGTTACTAAATAGGTGTCAAGGGACTAGAGTATGCAAACTGGGTCCCTATTAACCTGTTATTGTAAATTTATATTACTATATAATTATGGTTATATATAATTTGGTAATATATCTATGTTATTTGATTATGGTTATATATATTTTGGTTATATAATTGTGTTACCTGAGGGGGACACGGGCACAATTCAAGTTGGTTTCTCAAATTTTATCGGTTAATTTACACTCTAGGATAAATATCTCTAGAGCCCCATATACATGATTATGATGTTGTTTTGGGGGATTTAAAATGTTTTTTATAGTAAATCCAAGCCCCACTGATCCAATGCGACCCACCAATTCTTGCCGCTGGGCTGCAAATTGGGGACATTCGATCAGTAGGTGGTCAGAACCATATCTCACTCCACATTGTGGGCAGGTCGGGTCAATTTTCTTAATGTATTGACCCACACTACCAGGTAAT
The DNA here is from genome assembly GCF_026571515.1 of Ruditapes philippinarum. Classification (NCBI taxonomy): domain Eukaryota; kingdom Metazoa; phylum Mollusca; class Bivalvia; order Venerida; family Veneridae; genus Ruditapes; species Ruditapes philippinarum. The sequence goes on along the minus strand of NW_026854186.1, from coordinate 416,341 downwards.
AAGTTTGAGCCCAGTCTTAGCCGGCTAATGATTTTATCAATTTTGGAATTGTTTGAATATTTTGTGGGTCGTTTAAGGCTGACTGTAGTATTTACATGTTTGATTTTGGGAAGATTATCATTTATTTCTTTTTGCCATTAAATATATATAGCTTAGATAAAATATGTTGGCGTATTATGGAATATACTTCAGTGGGGGAGAGTGGTATAGGTTCTGTTACACTGCTGAAGTTTAGGCCTGCCTTGGCCGCCCTGTCCGCCTGTTCGTTACCATAGATACCTATATGTGCTGGACACCAAACAATGGTTACCAATTTGCCTACATTTAGGCATTTATTATATATTATATTAATTTCCTGTAAAAGTTCTGGTCTTGACTGACTATTATTTGATTTCAGTGAGACCAGTGAAGATAAAGAATCAGAGAAAATGACAACTTTATTGTGATTGTTGTCATTTATCCAGCACAAAGTGTTCCTAATTGCAAGTAGCTCAGCCGTATAGATTTTTTCATATTGTTGGGTAGGGATTACTACGGCTGAGGCTACTTTGCCAGAGTCCGGGTCTTTGTTCCATCTGTGTATATATGTGTTTGACCTGAATATTTTTCATAGTATATTTGTACTTCTGATCTTGCGAGGTACGGAAGATCAGTTTTGTTCACTATAGATGTTAGGTGTGTATCAACTATGGGTGGCGAAAGGGTCCAGGGCGGAACCGCAGCAGGCCGCCGTTCAGAAATGTCAATACCTTTAAGGCCGCACCCCTCCGCCAGGAGGTCAGTACTGACCCCAAAGGGAGGGGCAGGGTCCTTAAACTTGGATTTATGAAAATAACCATCCCCTAAAACACTATGCACGGGATTATTAGTCTTATTACTTTTAATCCGTGCATAGTATTTTAGGGTCTGTTCCTGTCTTCTTAGATGTAATGGTGGAATACCGGCGGCCTCAAGCTCCAGGTCTCGGGCTGGGGTGGATCCGAGGGCCCCCAGGGCCAACCTGAGGGCAGCATTTTGGATACGGTCTAATTTGTTAAGGAAGCTGGGGCATGCACTAGAATAGATTTGTGCTCCATAATCTACAGACTATGATGACCTATGTTACTGCTGACTGACAGACAATAATGACCTAATTAACGGCTGACAGACTATGGTGACCTATTTAACGGCTGACAGACTATGATGACCTATGTTACGGCTTACTGACAGACTATGATGACCTATTTGACGGCTGACTGACAGACTATGCTGACCTATTTGACGGCTGTCTGACAGACTTTGATATTTGACGGCTGTCTGACATATACGATGACCTTTTTTACGGCTGTCTGACAGACTATGATGACCTATTTGACGGCTGACTGAGACTATGATGACCTATTTGACGGCTGACTGACAGACTATGATGACCTATGTTACGGCTGACTGACAGACTATGATGACCTATTTGATGGCTGACTGATAGACTATGATGACCTATTTGATGGCTGACTGATAGACTATGATGACCTATTTGACGGCTGACTGACAGACTATGATGACCTATTTGACGTCTGACTGACAGACTATGATGACCTATGTTACGGCTGACAGACTATGATGACCTATGTTACGGCTGACAGACTATGATGACCTATGTTACGGCTGACAGACTATGATGACCTATTTGATGGCTGACTGATAGACTATGATGACCTATTTGATGGCTGACTGATAGACTATGATGACCTATTTGACGGCTGACTGACAGACTATGATGACCTATGTTACGGCTGACTGACAGACTATGATGACCTTTTTGATGGCTGACTGATAGACTATGATGACCTATTTGATGGCTGACTGACAGACTATGATGACCTATGTTCAGCTGACTGACAGACTATGATGACCTATTTGATGGCTGACTGACAGACTATGATGACCTATTTGACGTCTGACTGACAGACTATGATGACCTATTTTACGGCTGACAGACAACCTATGATGACCTATTTGACGGCTGTCTGACAGACTATGATGACCTATCTGATGGCTGTCTGACAGACTATTATGACCTATTTGAAGGCAGTCTGACAGACTATGATGACCTATTTGACGGCTGACTGACATACTATGATGACCTATTTGACGGCTGTCTGACAGATTATGATGACCTATCTGATGGCTGTCTGACAGACTATGATGACCTATTTGACGGCTGTCTGACAGACTATGATGGCCTATCTTATGACTGTCTGACAGACTATGATGACCTATTTGACGGCTGTCTGACAGACTATGATGACCTATCTGACGGCTGTCTGACAGATTATGATAACCTATCTGACGGCTGTCTGACAGACAATGATGTCGTATTTGACGGCTGTCTGACAGACTATGATGACCTATCTGACGGCTGTCTGACAGATTATGATGACCTATTTGACGGCTAGCTGACAGACTTTGATATTTGACGGCTGTCTGACATATACGATGACCTTTTTTACGGCTGTCTGACAGACTATGGTGACCTATTTGACGGCTAGCTGACAAGCTATGATATTTGACGGCTGTCTGACATATACGATGACCTTTTTGACGGCTGTCTGACAGACTATGATGACGTATTTGACGGCTGTTTGACAGACTATGATTGACAGACTATGATGACCTATTTGACAGCTGACTGACAGACAATAATGACCTATTTAACGGCTGACTGATAGACTATGATGACCTATTTGACGGCTGTCTGACAGACTATGATGACCTATGTTACGGCTGACTGACAGACTATGATGACCTATTTGACGGCTGACTGACGGACAATAATGACCTATTTAACGGCTGACAGACTATGATGACCTATTTGACAGCTGACTGACAGACAATAATGACCTATTTAACGGCTGACAGACTATGATGACCTATGTTACGGCTGACTGACAGTCTATGATGACCTATCTGACGGCTGTCTGACCGACTTTGATGACCTATTTGACAGCTGACTGACAGACAATAATGAGCTTTATGACGGCTGACTGACAACCTATGATGACCTATTTGACGGCTGACTGACAGACTATGATGACCTATTTGACGGCTAGCTGACAGACTTTGATGACCTATTTGACGGCTGTCTGACAGACAATAATGACCTATCTGACGGCTGTCTGACAGACTTTGATGACCTATTTGACAGGTGACTGACAGACTATGATGACCTATTTGACGGCTGACTGACAACCTATGATGACCTATTTGACGGCTGTCTGACAGACTATGATGACCTATTTGACGGCTGACTGACAACCTATGATGACCTATTTGACGGCTGACTGACGGTCTATGATGACCTATTTGACGGCGCTGACTGACAGACTATGATGACCTATTTGACAGCTGACTGACAGGCTATGATGACCTTTTGGACGGCTGACAGACAGGCTTTTCTTGCATATCAGAGTGAGACAGGATTATTTACCGTTTACACCGGTGCTAGAAAACTCTATCTTACACCCCCATCTAAGACAAGTCGCGTGCTTTATATGACGTCATTGACGCGCACCTTTTATGAATGAATTGCGTTCTTTGGATGACGTCATTTTACAGTTATGAATGAAGTTGTAAGTTCATACGCTACTATAAGAAAAAAGTGCGTAATGTGAATATCAGTTTTCATAATTTCTGTTCCGAAAGTAATTAACAAGTTACATGTACACTTAACAAATCTTATAAGTGTGCATGCATAAATGGTCTCATAGGTGTATCAATATTTGCCCGATCATGCTGAAATTTTCAATAAATACAGAAAAGAGACAGGCTATTATTTCTATTTGTTTTCTTTTTTCATTCAAGATAAATTTTAAGATACATTTCTAAAAAATGTGAGTGCGTGTCGAAAGTCGATGTTGCAAAATGATGTTTTTAAACCGTGTGTGCCACTCTGACTGTGCATTACAGACTTGGAGCGTCGTCGCATCAATGTAACATACCGTTGGAGATAATTTTGGGGTCGGCGAGGAATGTTATAAACGCTGCCAGTTACTCTGTTATGAAGATAAGCCTTCTTAAGCATTGGTATTACATTGCGGAGACCACCATGCGTTGCGCAACCTCCAAATGATATAAACATGTAATAAGTAAAAAACAAATATACAATTACGTTCGTCTTTGGAAGGAACTGAATTTAAATGATTTTCAGCTTTTACAATGCAATGGAGTTTAAATAATTATATAAACAAATTATTTTTTACAAATCTGATTGGTGTACTCCAGCGTAGATCAATCCTAGGGCTATGCCACGCTGTTGAATAGATAAAGTACCCATATGTTATGTTTTTCTGATATGTGGATCTCTGTTGTATTCGAGAATATCATGTGCAATTTTCTTTCACGCATTCACACAATTTTTTCGTGCATTGTGTGAATTTTGTACGTTCACGGTTGAACGCGCCGCATAATTAAATTTGACAAGTTTGAGCACGGGAAAAGTGTGGAAATGCAGCCAATAGTCAGAACCCAAAATTTTGTAAAGAAATATTGATGAAGAAAAAAGTTATAAGGACATAAAAGGTGCACACTTATAAGATTTGTTAAGTGTATATGCAAGAAAAAGAATCAAACACCAGCTGTCGGTTCAAACGGGAATATCTAGCTCTCGGGTAACTGTTTAGCGAAAACTCGGCAGAGCCTCGTTACCGACGTAAACAGTTACCCTCGAGCTAGATATTCCGGTCTGTACCGGCAGCCGGTGTAAGATTCTTATATGATGACCTATTTGACGGCTGACTGACAGACTATGAAGACCTATTTGACGGCTAACTGACAGGCTATGATGACCTATTTGACGGCTGACTGACAGGCTATGATGACCTATTTGACGGCTGACAGACTATGATGACCTACCTATTTGACGGCTGACTGACAGACTATGATGACCTTTTTGACGGCTGACTGACAGGCTATGATGACCTATTTGACGGCTGACTGACAGGCTATGATGACCTATTTGACGGCTGACTGACAGACTATGATGACCTACAGTAAATACTGTTTACAGTGACCTTCGATTGGAGAAAAGAAAAAAGGTCATTATAGACATGGAGTCACTGTGGACAGTCTCTACATAATTCGGATATATGAACATATCATACCAATATTTTGTTGAAAAGCAGAAAAGTACCATACTAAGGGTTTTATTATATTTTTATTGATATTATACATAGAGTCACAGTACCTGTGCTCGACCAGCCCAATGCTCGACCAATACTTCTATTTGTTTACGATTTATGCATTAAAGTGGAAAAACCCTGGGAGTTTGTGTGTGCTATTTGTACCTGACTTGTAACTCTACACCATGTACAAGTACTCCAAGTTTGGTAAAAGTTTTGCCATTTTGCAGACAATATTTAACAGTACAAAATGCAATTCTATAATAAAAGTAGCAGTAAAAACTATTTAAAACACTAAACTAATGATAATTTAGGGCAAATGTGGACAATACTTTGTTAAATTGCCTTTACTCTTATGATTCCAAATGATTTCCCATAGGAAATGTGCTCAAAAATTATCAAGACCTTGCTTTCCATAAAAGGCAGGGGCTATAGACATGTAAACAAATATGGCAGCTGTACGGAAACAAATCAGGAACACCACTGAAAGCGTAAACCATTTGTATATTACACCAATTATCAGACTTAACTATGTTTGCAGAGTGATTTTAGTAAAGAAAAATATGAGAATAAGTAATCTCAAACACCCCAGTATATGTAATACCAAAACTCTTATAAACACTATTTGTCAATGTATAGCATTTCCTTCGTATCATATTTGCTCTCATATTAACATTTATAGACCCTAAAACATAAATGTTTCAAAATATTTTTGAAATAGAATTGTTGAACATAAAAAGTCATGTCTGTTTTAAAAAAATAAAAGTTCTGATAGAGATAAAACCACCTGGTCGAGCACTGGTTTGGTTGCCTGAAAAATATAGTAGTTTTATACCCTATATACAACTCTGTGGTAAATTGTATCCTGATCTGTGTAATTAAAACGCTTAAGCTTATTGTGAGTTTGAAAGGGCCAGCTTTGTAACAAAAATAATTTTCCCAGCAAACTTTTTATTCTGAAAGAGTTTTTATGTAATTTTGTGAAAAACTGGTTGAGCACTGGTACGGTGACTCTATCAAATATCACTTATAAAAAACAAGAGAGTTTTAAAATTGCATGTATAATTGGTTAAGATCATAAACTACACCATAACATTAGTATTTAAAAGTTACATATTCATTAAAATGTAATTGATAAATCTGTTTGTAAAAAATGTTTAATTTCAATTTTCCATCAGCCTGTTTACTTTGCAAATCTCCACATAATTTCTACAGATTAGTGTTCCGAAAAAAATTAACAGTCGAGGTTTCAAACATAAACACCTTAAAGACGTTTGACATTGTTTATCTTTACTCGCCAAAACACCGCAGCAATTATGTATATGCAGGTGTCTTGAATCATTTTATCGGCGAAAATTGATTGAATCTGTCGCCATTTTGTGTAGTTGTCAACAAACAGCCACAGTGTATTAGCCTGTCGCCGATTGGTCAATGCAAACTGCCGTAGTTACAACACGCGTTCTGATTCGTCAATCGCATGAATACGTAATGAGAAAGATAAGCATAGTGAACTCTTGCCTTGCGGCATGTATTGAACTCACGCGTTCTTAATTAGCGGATTAATGGTGATTGGTTGTAATTGAGAGATAAACAAATTATTAACAGACCTAGCGGCGTAAATAAGTATGACGGAAAATTATAATCAAAGCACTGAATGTACTCAAGTCAAGTCAAGTCAAAAAACATTTAATTCTCTCATTCCATGTACAAACATGACATAATGGAGTAATAAACATGAATAAAGTATAATGAGGCTCAAATAGCAGTTAATTAACATACTAGCGAAAAATATAATTGAATTGTGCTTCCAGTTTTCAAGTACGTGGAGAGCCAAAACTGTTGTGTATATATATATTACTAAAACATATTAAATAATAAAGAAAGCTAGTATTACATTCAAAGGTATTGTTTCATTTTTCTCGTCACACGCACACACGCACGCACACACACACACACACACACACACACCACATGTATACTTTCTATTTCAACAATGTGTAGTATTAAATTGACGATTTCTGCTCAAATAGTCGTAACGACAATCAATATTTTTAACGTAAATGAATATACTACAAAAATTTAAGTAAACATGCGAATCATTTTTAGGTATAAATGGAGAAGTCTAATTTTTAACAATAACAAAAGGTATAGAGATGCGAATGGTAGATGGGGGTGATAACAAAAAAAAGGCTTTGCACGTAGATGTTGTTGCATTTACTTCCCTTTAGTTAAAGTGTTAGATAATATTCAAGTTTTTAGTTATGCAGAGTGAAATTTGAATATGATCTAGAAAAACCTTTCTGATCGGCGGGAACTGGGGTCTCTCGTCTACTCTATCGTGGACCTGAATTCAATCAGAGCACGACCCGGGCATGGAAGCTCCAATAAGGTCTTCCTGCGATGAAAACGCGCCCCAGGCCGTGCCAGGTGCACTCCTGTCCCTCGACTTCCCAATGGCGGTCGGGGGACAGGAGTACCCCGACTTCACGGTGAGTCCTATACAAAGGTATCGGAGGCCACAGTTCCCACACAATCTTACAATATTTAATTAGCGAAAAGCTATATCATAGGCCCAAAGAGGAAAAAAATAGTTCTTTTGTATAATGTAGATAGAAATAACACATTTTCATATAGTGAAAAATAGCATTAGATATTGAGATACGAAAGTGGAGTTAATTAGTATTTCTAAACCTAGACTACTGATGGGGAGGCTATGACAGAATGTTTCAGACTTATAGTTTCTTTTCTTTTTGCTTAAATTGTGCTGTTAAATAAGAAGATATGCACATTGCGCCATTTATCGTTTACGTTTAATAATATTTTATTGTATAAATATACACACAATATACAATTAAATAATTTTACAGACATAATCAAGTGTACATGTATACAAAAGGGTTGGGCCAAAAGTTCTAACAACATTATCGTGGGCCCTTCCCTGTATGGTTAATATGGTTGACTATTCATTTTGTTAATATTCCAGAACATTTCATTGAGGTCTACATTCGGATTGTTAAAGAAAAACCTAAAAAACATTTATAAATGACATATACCAGCAGGTATGACGACTGTTCATTATAAGATCATATAATACCATTTTACAACTGACGGTTCCTTATCAAAATATTCTAGGACTGTTCATCATAAATACTTTATGTCATTTTAATACAAGAAAAGCATTGATGCAAAGCATCAAAGGGCGTCCAAGCAAGAAATGCAGCAAGTGAAGATGAACTAGTACACATGATGACAAAGATATTCTTATAAACTACCAGAAATGTATATCACTTATGAATGAGCGGACGAAAGACATTGTTCATTATGAACTTTGATTGGCATGCTAGAGATTAGAATATTACTTGTTATTTCTATATGATCGTGGTTATTACAATACAATACAATACAATACAATACAATACAATATTTCTTTATTTTGTCAAGATTACATATAATGTAACAACAGACAATTTACAAATAATATCAGTATTATAACATATGTGGGTGTATTTAACAATTTATATAGAACGAGACATGCAAAAAATATTTCGAAAAACCAGTTTTAAGAATAAACGTGTCTAATGTTATGAAAGTTTTTGATTAAAAAGCTTGTTACAGGGAAACAGTGTAAAAAAGGGGCATTTTTGCATGCACACAAATAAGTTTATATTGAATTTAATTTACAAGTCATTTTCTGCACTCTTTCGCAGATTATGCTCGTTGTTGGAGTTATTTATATCTTAGAAATTTCTATCGGAAAAGTCGGTGGATTAGCTTACGAAAATTTAAGAAGGCGGTATGTTACAAGTTTTTCGGGGAATATTGTTTAAAAAGTCTTCTTCTTTTATGTTCTTTGTTTATAAAAAATAATATAATTAAGTCCCCTACCGGTTTTACCGGAAGGGGGACTTTAGGTTTTACCCTCAGTCCGTCTGTCCGTTGTTCTGTTCCGTCTGTCTGGTTCCGTCCGTCAGTCCGTCCGTCCACAAAACTGGATCCCGCGATAACGCAAAAAGTACTGAAAATATTTTAATGAAAACTTGATATATGGATAGATGGCAGTATGGAGATTATGCACGTCTTTTTCTTTTCTTCCTATGTTGAAAATTCTGGTTGCTATGGCAACAAATAGACTGAAAATATGGCAAATTTTACACATAACCTGGATCCCGCGATAACGCAAAAAGTACTGAAAATATTTTTATGAAACTTGATATATGGATAGATGGCAGTATGGAGATTATGCACGTCTTTTTCTTTTCTTCCTATGTTGAAAATTCTGGTTGCTATGGCAACAAATAGACTGAAAATATGGCAAATTTTACACATACCCTGGATCCAGTGATAACACAAAAAGTACTGAAAATATGTTTATGAAACTTGACATATGGGTAGATGGCAGTATGGAAATTATGCACATCCTTTTTTATCTTCCTATGTTGAAAATTCTGGTTGCTATGGCAACAAATAGACTGAATTTCAAGATTTCTGATTCTAGTTTTTAAGTTTTTTCACTATATGTTCTTTATTTCTTAAGGTATTTTCTTCAAACTTTAAATATATGTTGCTTGTCATGAACCACATCATATGTGACAAGGTTTACAACTCTAGCACAAAATTTATCAGAATTATCTCCCTTGAACTTAAAATTTTCATGAAAAAAACATTGTTTTTTTTAAATAACTTCTTTTTCTTAATGTTACTACTTCAAACTTCATATAAATGTTTCTTATTGTCACTCAACATTTGTGTGTGTTCAATACTCTAGCAAGACTATTTCCAGAATTATGCCCCTTTTGAACTTAGGCTTTTTTTTGAGAAATTGGTAAATTTTACTCCAACTTCTTCAATCATGATAGGATTTTAAAAATGTTATATTTTGATAACAGGGATGTTTAAAAAATAACTTTAGAGTGTCCTTCAGTATGTCTGTCTGTACATAAAAAACTGTTTCCTGTGATCACTTTTAAAGAACTTTTTCAACAAATTTACTTAAAATAGGAACCTAAGTGAATGGCCAATGGCCCCTCAGAATGTTGCTTGGGCTCTTACCGGAAGGGGACTTATGGATTGCTTGCAATACTATGATAATTGCTTGTTTTCCTTTGTTTGAGGCTTGTAATTTTCCATTCCAATCTGTTATAAATTGATCTACTAGCACTTGCTTTATTAGTAAATGGACATTTTTTATAGTGATATCTTCTTGATTCAAGAATAGATAGGGGAAACCTGTATTGTTTAAAATATCTTTTACTGAATTTTAGCCATCTGTAGGAATTACTACTTTGAATCATTATTTTGTAAATAATATTTGAATATTTATTCGAATCATTTGTTTTTAAAATATTCCAAAACCGAATTATTTTCGTATTGATATTTATTTTGCAACGGATAACGCCCCAATTCCCCATATAAACATATAAGCGGGGATACTTTTCCTTTGTATTTGTAATTTTTCTTAGAAAATCTAAATGAATTAATAGCAACGGATATACATGTATGCAATCATTTATAATCCATATGTGTAACGCATGATCAACACGTACCACACATTTGTCCCTTATTATGTTCTCGCTATTAGCGAAGACCCCTTAAAGGTATCTGTTCACACTTGAAGTTAGTAAAAATATGACACTGGTTATATTACCATGTTGATCATGTTGAGCATAATTGTTTATTATACAATAATAATATTATTGAATTATTGAATATTTATTCGAATCATTTGTTTTTAAAATATTCCAAAACCGAATTATTTTCGTATTGATATTTATTTGCAACGGATAACGCCCCAATTCCCCATATAACATATAAGCGGGGATACTTTTCCTTGTATTTGTAATTTTTCTTAGAAAATCTAAATGAATTAATAGCAACGGATATACATGTATGCAATCATTTATAATCCATATGTGTAACGCATGATCAACACGTACCACACATTTGTCCCTTATTATGTTCTCGCTATTAGCGAAGACCCCCTTAAGGTATCTGTTCACACTTGAAGTTAGTAAAAATATGACACTGGTTATATTACCATGTTGATCATGTTGAGCATAATTGTTTATTATACAATAATAATATTATTGTAATATCTATTAATTTTAATTAAAAAAAAATAAAAATTTTATGAATATTGTTTTCTTTTATTCCTTTTTGTGTTTTATGTGCTATTTTAATACTGAGTTTTTACTACTCTTTTTTATTAAAATTGTAAAATAAATTTTAAGAATTCAATTGTCATATTGACCGACGATTATAAGTCAAAGCTTAACTTGAAAAAGTCAGTAAATTATGGTTTATCTTTCAATATATAATATTGCTTATTCTTAAACCATGTAAATGTACATTGTATTTTTCTTTATCATTTTTTAAATTATCAATCAATTGAATAATTCATAAAATCTAATTTGTAACTTTGAATAATTCCTCCGGCATCTTTACTAAACACGGATAACAAATTAAATAAAATGTTTCAAAGTTGATAATGTCATTTTAATACCATAAAAAATGTACAGTGAGTTGGCCAATAACGGATCACTAGTGAAACTTTTAGTGTTTATGAACGAATGATTTTTAAATTCTTAAATAAATGTATATAGATTTGAATTATTTTTATTCCTCTTTTACTGTATACTTCTTGTGAATTTGTATTTTGAAAGCATCATGGTGCTTTTACCCTTTTCAAACATCTAGTAAACATGCCAATAACGGGTCAAATCAGCCATTAGCGGATCATGTGACATACGAATGGGGGATTGTCTCAAAATACGAATTTTCTGTCAAATTCGTCCTGAACAAAGAAAATATTGCACAAATATATATGTCAACCCTGAATATCAGAGTGTAAATGGAGAAAAGAATTCAAGAGGCAACTGAATGATTGTGGTTAACATAGTAATGTTATGATTGTAATAATGGTGAACTAGATATTTGTGTAGGCAACCACCACAAGACAAATGATGGTTGACATTATAATAAATGCATATTCATTTTTTTTCAGGATTACAGGGGACAAAGCAGCTCATGAAAACACCTTCTATGTAAAACTTATTAAAGTAAACTGTAACCTTAATGTGTTGTTATTGTTGCTGCTGTGAAACAAAAGCTAAAAGTGCAATATCTACAAATTTGCATGTTCTATGTAGTCAGTATGATTAGGATATATTTTATAAGAAAAACAAACAAAATTTTCAACATATACTGCTTTACTCTTTAGAAAAGTCTGCAATAAAAAACGAACAGAATCATAACAAAATGCATGTACTAGTGTAAAACAATTCAGACTATCATTCATAAAAGGCAATGTAATAATAATTCTGATTGTGCAGACAAATGGATATGAACTTTTATGTCACAATTAATTGTTATAAACACTAGCAACAGTTTGAAAATCCAATTACATAAGATGTGGTTGATGATAAGGAACATTAATTATGATTTGAAGTTTGAAGTTGATGCTTAAGAAAAAAAAAATTATTCGGTCTGCAAACTAAAATTTTGTAAAAAAATATTTTCTATAACAGGTTGTATAACTTTGAGGCGGTCCCTTCCTATAAATTGCATGATCCGCTAATGGGTAACTCGGTGCAATTCATTTGAATAGCGCTATCAAAATATTTCCTCAAGTATTTTTTAAACGGTTGGTGTTGCAGGTAGTTAACATATTGGGCATCAAATATCTACCAGCTTTAATCCAATAACTTTCGAGTTTTTATGATAAATAAGGCAACAATTTCAAATATGTGTTGTCAACGGCGCTAAATTTCACGAGAAACGGAAACGCTTGGTTAAGCATCTGAGAGAATCTGATATGAATTACACGGATGTTTACATTTTTTTCCGCTGTCAAGTAGCTAACATCCTAATACACATGCCTGTTAGGTAAAAACATTTATAAGCTCAAAACTGTTAGAAGAATATTTCGTTTAATCACTGACTGATCCGTTATTGGCTATGATCCGCTATTGGCTAACTCACTGTACCTTTTTCTCAATTATTGTACATATCACGGATTTATATTACATATAAATCCGTGTACATATTTATTGTTTTTATCTCATATAGATAAAATGAAACATGCTATTGTTGTGTTTTTTTTCTAATTGTAACGATATCAAACATCTACTCCAAAACCGGGAGAGACCGGACAATAAACGTGTGGTACTATTCGCTGGTCACTAGTAAATCCTGGTCAAAATAGACCGGGAGAGACCGACATTTACCGATAGGAGTGATAAATAGATATATCTATAAATAGGTTTTTGGAATATTTAGGTCATCAACTGATCATTCTAGGATACATGTTCAACAATAACATACCATGATAACCGACTGTGTACTACAAAATGATAAATGAAAAACCCCGAAGAGCGCGATTTATTGACGGAAAAGGTTATTTCATTTGAAAATGTTTGCATTGCGAATATTCATTGTAACATATCGCGACATTTCATTCTTAATTAATAATCAAGCACCCTCATACCGATCGGAATTTTCGGCTTTTATTATGACCGACTAAAAGGCTCGAGAAGTTGCTGTCGCCCTTTCACAAAATCTGATTTCATTCCATAAGAGCGCCGCGCTTCGGCGCGGACGCCAATCATTGAATGATAATAACAACTGCAAGTTAAGCAACATTTTAATTGAACATAAAAATTATACATATTTACATGTACCATAATTGAGATCAATAAGACACTGTCTTGTGATGAGTATTAATATTCATGCTCTACGGACAGAAAGTTGTCTTCTCCCGAAGCAAATCTCGAATAAAATCACGTTTCAGAAAATTATTCCCATTTCATTACTCGTCGCTGACTTTGACGGCTTCGGATATTAAAGCTAAATATTTCTTGAAAAAATACATAACTGCAAAGCTTATTCAAAATTGAATCAACCTAAGTGAAAATTGATCAGGAAGTTATATCTTCTTTTTTTATCTTTTTTTTACCGCCAACACTCAACCAACTTATGGATTTGAAACCTCACTAGCTTGAAATATATACTGCGGAAAATCTGTTGTTAACGATGTGTGCGGTTAGTACGTTGGGTTTTCCTTGTCGATCATTTCCCGCAAATAGATGAGAACATCGAAGCGTCAGTGCTATGAATGGTGTTATAAATAGCGTGTTTTGGAGGTTTTTGTTGAAACTTCTCCAAATCCCTCCAGAGGTATGCACGTCGCGGAGAAGGCACACGGCAGGTCAAGGTCAAGTCATCTCAAGTACCAGAGGTGATTGGTTGACCTGTCGTAACTTACTCTGGAGGTTTGACGCTAATGAATGCCGTTTTTGTTGTCGTCAGTCAGGAAGTTAATGCCTTGACAATACTGTCGTCTCCTTTACCACTAACGAACGAAGAATGGGCTACCAGGAAGATTCTGCTTGAAAAAGACGTCCCCGATGCTATAATCTCGGAAATATGGTTATTCCGGTGCCGAGAATGAATGAACTTAAAACACACACTCTTGTTGAAAACAAAACAATAAAACAACAACATATTTTCTGTAGTAATTTTTCAAGTGTTGTAAAATGAAAACGAAATTCGTCGTATGCCGCCAATTCTTTTTAGAACACAAACATATAAGTTCTTTTTATTTGATTTATTCAAATAACATTAATCACTTCAGCGCGCGCAAATATCATTTTCAAATTAAAATTTCGTAAGGTATGTTGAATTTCCCATGCTCGACTGTAAGTCATTCGTAAATGTATATATATGCGTTTTTTATGTTTTGTTTTTTAAAGTTTCTTATTCTTTAATATTTTTATGTATCTCATAATCTGTATTGAAAATTTTATCACACACGAACTATCAAATTATGATTCGTTGCCCTAGAATTGAATAAACTTTCTAATTACACAATACGGGGTCATTCATTTGATTGAAGACTGATCTTTGCGTCTTTCTCTGAAATAATTATTTCCTTGTTAAAACATATTTGACCACATATTTCTGTCATTTAACTGTTCACTTTACTTCCGATTTTTGTTGTACCGAAACACATGTTTCTATTTGTGTTTTCTATTCGAATCTATAATCAGTTTAATGGGATCACCACCGGGTAAACGACTCAAGCATGATATATAGTTCTCCGCGTTACATCGTATAGCGGAGAAATATTGTCTCAACATAGCGTGACCAAAACCGGTTTTGTCCGTTATTAGGTCTATAAATAACTAGTTATGTGATATATTGGTCACTTTCTACGAAAGTTTCTCTTACGGTAACATCTTAACATTCTTACAATGAGTGACACCGACAATGAATTCGGGCCGGGAAATAGCCAGAATTTGGAATAATGGTGATGTAAACATTCGAAAATCAGTCCCTGGAGACGCATAAGAACGACATGCTCAAGGAGATTGGATCATTATTCGAAAGATAAGTGAAATACTAATAATTCACAGTTAAGCAAAATTAGTAATATCATAGCATGTGACTTTCCAAAATCAAAAGAAAAAGCAATGAAGAGCATAAGGGTTAGCAAAACTGATATTTACAGAAAGGGAAACGAAGTTCTAATACAATGTAGCTAAGGGTGATACTATTGCCTGTCCATACAAGATGTTACAAAAGTATATGTCTAAGGCAGATTTGACTGTTGAATCAGAAACATATCTATTCAGACCATTGTTGAAAACAAAAGGTACATACTCATTGGTTAAAGTAAACAAACAGCTGAGCTATACTAGAGCCAAAAGAGTGTATTGTTGCTAAACTTAGATTAGTTAGCTCCGGGCTTTGAAACTCGGTACACATTCTCTTAGAGCCAGCGGGTGCTTCCGCTGCAGTTAAATTTTGGCAAGGTATCTGAGCGTTGCATTAAGAGGACATGGTCGTTGGAAGTCAGACCAAGCAAAAGATGGTTATGTTCAAGATTCACTTGAAGAAAGGCTTTTTATTTCAAAGCATTTAGGGTTATAAGGTTTTTGCATCTTTGTTTAAAAAAAAAAGGAAAAAAAAAAAAAAAAAGAGCTCAGTTTTTTTCAAATGATACATCTTGCAATTTATTAATGAATAATGAACAGCCATATTTGCGATATTATTAGCAAATTGAATTAGAATGTTTCTTTTCTATGCTTTGTAATTTTCTATAAATGCGCCTCGTCAACGCAAACTGTTTGTTGTTTTGGTTTTTGGTTTAAGGTGGTGTTTGAGACATATAGTTCTCTTCCGTTACATCGTATAGCGGAGAAATATTGTCTCAACATAGCGAGACCAAAACCGGTTTTGTCCGTTATTAGGTCATAAATAACTAGTTATGTGATATATGGTCACTTCTACGAGTTTCTCTTACGGTAACATCTTACATTCTAATTTCCAATTATATATTTTGTGAAAGTTTATATTTCTAAGTTTTTTCTTTGAAAAAAATAGAGATAGCACGTCTGGACAGAATTCCGTTAAGTCCACGAGGAATAGTCTGAGAAATGCCGATCACGGTATATTTCGTGCATGCTACGGACACGTTTCCTCTCGCCAAAAAAAAAAAAAAAAAAAAAAAACAAAAACGGCGACGGGGTTTTTCGTGGGCGGCCAGTATTCCGATGACAAATATACAGTCGATGATATTTACGTTAATTCTGTTATCTAGAATGTTTACAAGCTACAATAACTATTGATTGTGACGTGTATTTCAAAAGGTAATAGCTGATACATGTAATCTATATGACATTACTCTTTTACTCTTGTATGGGACATGTTTTCCCACAGTTAATTCAAGTTTATATATACATGTATAGTTCACAAGTAGCAGATAACATAATATATTACCATTACGAATGAATTTAGTTTTATTGCAATATCAATGCATTTTGTTAAACAAAAATAAAATTAAAAGATTTTGTATTACTGCATAAATCTGTTTCCATGTTACCTAAATAAATGCGCCTCGTCAACGCAAAACTGTTTGTTTGTTTTGGTTTTGGTTTAAGGTGGTGTTTGAGACCCATGTCTCTGATGTAAGCGACAGTTTACCATTATTTGTCTTTAAAAAAATATTAAGGACTATTAATGGTTTATAACAACAAAAGAACATGCATGAATTTTGATATTGAGACTACGGTGTTGCAACTTTATAGTTAATGACCCGTCATAAACAGTTGGTCGCTGCGTAGTAATTGGAAAATTGTTATCAAAAATAATAAAGAATTTTTGCCACCTAATTAAAGCATTTACCTATAAATTTTCATTTATGCTTTTTGTTTAAAAAATATTGATAAAGTTATTATATAGAAGGGTTTTTATACCAGAACTATTTATTACCAACGTACGTATGCTTAAACCTGATTACCGCGGCAGTATGACGTCACGGAGTAGTGATTTTGAAAAAATAACAAACAAAAATCAAGAATTTTTCAGAGAATTATTATCTTTACAAATCGCAGATATGAAATAAAAGTTCATATTGTAAATGTCTGTGATGAGTGATGAGTCAGCTTAGAAAAAATCAAGGTACTATTTTTTGACCTAATTACCGCGGCAGTAAGATTTGACGGACGGTTATTAACATTGGGTCGGCATAGCCTCCCCAAAAATCGGGCTACTTCAAAATCTCTTTGAAGCAAAGTCGCTGATCCGAAGGCGACTTAATCTTCGCCAACGTCGTCACCTAGTTCAAGCCTTGCTCCCCTTGCAAAAGTCGCTGTTCACGGCTCAAATACCGTAACGGGTGACTAAATCATGGGCGTTGTACGGACTAGACAGGGAGTCGCTACATACAGACCATTTATATAGTAAATACTGTTCGGCGCACCTAACTATGGTCACTAAAGACAGAACGTCGCTATATACAGGGGGTCGCTAAGACAGTCTTTACTGTATTTGACGGCTGACTGACAGACTATGATTAGCATGCTCAATCTTAAATTTCATGTTACCGTGGCAACGGCCGGGGGGACGTCTCAAAATTGCCAACAATCACTATTTTGCGTTTTTCCTCCATCAAAACTGATTTTAAAGTGCTGCAATGGATTTTCAACGTTGGTTACACGTTACCTTAAGATCGACCTGAGTCCAATTTAAGCCTGTCACATGTCCAAAATTTTCTTGGCGATGAGGGGGGGGGGGGGGGAGGGACGGGGGGCTGCTGCGCAGACAAATGAATGAAACAGAAGGGGTCACATCCTCCTTCTGGCAACCCCTTGATGTACCTTTTTCATTAGGGGCGGCGCCAAAAAAGTGATCACTTTCACTGGAAACATATTATAGTACAACATGGTAATATATATGTATAAAATATTGTAAAATGTGTTCCATCTTGTTCCATCAATATATCGATGAATAATTTTAATTTTTGTTATGAGACACAGCCTCTAAATCATGGACATTTCAGAATTTATTGGTTTATATAATATTTTCTCAAAACATGCCTATGATTAATGATGGCGTACAGTGCATACATGTTTTGAAAATGGATACATTTTTTATTAAAAAAAAAATCAAACTGAACTTTATTTTAAACTGAACTACCTGGATATATATAAAATTCGGTATTGTATATTGCTAGTACATGTTACTGAATTTTGTGCAATTAAAACAAACAAAACTTCTATTCTAATATAATTTGAAATTTGCGGTACGCGGAAAGTCAAACAAAAGAATATTCAAAATGCAAAACAAAGTGTTTTAGCAGAAATGAATTTGTTGGAAGTACGATTGATAACAAACATATACTAATTCTTATTTTTGACGAATTAAAAGTTATATCTAATGATCGAGCAAGGTACTAGCACATTTGCAACAATTATTGACTAACATAGATGAAAGGGAGGAGCAAGTTACAAATACGACACAAATTCTCAGACACAACTACTTCGTGCAGTGGTGTATCTGGAGGCAAGAGCTAGACGCAATAATTTGATTTTCAAAGGCATGGTTGAGGTTCGAGGAGAGAATTGTTATAATGTTATAACCGATTTTCTGGAGACAAAGCTTGGCATAAATTCAAATGAAGTGTACATAGCACGAGCACACCGCCTAGGGGCCAGAGAGCAAGGTACAAATTTTCATAAAAGGCCAATAATTGCTAATTTTAGAGACTATGGGGATGTAGAACTTATATTAAGCAAAGCAAAAGACTAGAAAGTTTCCCGGGGAATTCAATTGATTGCAATTACCCAAAAGAGATTCAAGCAGCAAGAGCGCATCTTTGGCCATAATTCAAAACCGAACGCTCCAAGACATCAAATGTAAAAATTCTCTATCCTGCCAAGATAATATCAGACGGATATATCATAAAGGATGAATTTCCAAACTGGAACTATTACATAAAGTATGGCAGATATCAAACATATTGGCCAAGTCCGCCACATTTATTGAACAGTGTACCAATGGACAACATGATCCATCAAGTATCAAATGCCACTATCTAAAATGCCAATGAACAAAGTTTGCAAACATCCCATGACTTTTCAAGTAGATACGCACCAGCTATAAATATCCACATTCAGGAATATGTACTAATAGTCAACAAAACCACAATAACATTGGCTCAAATGTAGGTCAGAGATCAACAGAAAATACACCGAAAATCACGGAGGTACAACACATGAAAACACATTGTTCCATAAATAGAACAGGAGCGATCTCACTTTGCCCCGCATGGTTATTTTGGAGAAATTCCTACCTTAGTTTGAAACTCGAATACTGTTCTTAATGGTGATTATTTACAGAATGTAAATAATTGTCCCGAATCTATCAACCAGCAAACTAATGTAAATCCTTTGACTACACAAAAGAATTAAAACAATGCAAAACATCAAATTCATGCAACGAGCAGACCTATGCCAAAGCTGTAAATAACAAGTACAAATGTTGCTATAATTGAGAAACTCCGCGCAAAGAAAATGCGGTCATTACAGATACCTTACCAAATTATTCCTACGCACAGGTCATGTTATATTCAGATTAAGTACTATTGTACATTTTTTTCCGAATGTTTTGTAAACCATTTACTGCATAATTATACTTATCTTATGTACTGTACATAAGAGAGGGGCCAGATATTTAATTTAAAAAAAATGCTTTCACTGATGCCTAGGAAAGTAATTCCATTGAATACAAACAAGACTTACAAGACTTGTAAATGTTATGTGACATGACTGTACTGTGTTCTGTTTGTGTCACTACTGTAGTCAGTAACATAGGATGATAAAAATATCAAAGTCTGATTTTTATTGGCGTCCGCGCCGAAGCGCGGCGCCCTTATGGAATGAAATCAGATTTTGTGAATGGGCGACAGCAACTTTTAGTCGGTCATAATAAAAGCCGATCATTCCGATCGGTGATTAAAAAAATGTCTCGATATGCACAATGAATAGCGAACTGGAGAATTTCGCAATGCATGAAATAACCTTTTCCGTCTCTTCGTTTTTTTTTTATTTATCATTTTGTAGTACACAGTGGGTTATTATGGTATGTTAAAATAGAATGATGAGTTGATGACCTAAATCTTCCGAAAATCTATTTATAGAGAGACGTACTGCTATCGGTAATGCCCGGTCTCTCCCGGTCTACTTTGACCGGGATTTACTAGTGAATCACACGTTTATTGTCCGGTCTCTCCCGGTTTTGGAGTAGATGTTTGAAATCGTTACAGAACAGAACAAATATTTTACAGATAAATAAGCTTTTTTTCCAAAATGAATGTTTGTCACTTAGTTTGGTTACAATAATTAATAAATACAGATAGCATGTTTCATTTTATTATCTGTATGAGATAAAAACAATAAATATGTGCAATAATTGAGAAAAAGGTACATTTTAGTATTAATATGACATTATCAACTTTGAAACATTTTATTTAATTTGTTATTCGTGTTTAGTAAAGATGCCGAGGAATTATTCAAAGTTACAAATTAGATTTTATGAATTATTCAATTGATTGATAATTTAAAAAATGATAAAGTAAAATACAAATGTACATGTACATTGTTTAAGAATAAACAATATTATATATTGAAAGATTAAGCATAATTTATTGACCTTTTCCAGTTAAGTTTTGACTTATAATCGTCGGTCAATATGACAATTGAGTTCTTAAAATTTATTTTACAATTTTACTTTCTGCATTTCTTGCTTGGACGCCCTTTGATGCTTTGCATCAATGCTTTTCTTGTTATTATAATTGTAACAAATATACAAATAGCAACAAAAGGGACTAATTTATGCTCCCCGAAAAAATTTCGGGGGAGCATATAGTCGCCGCCTTGTCCGTCCGTCCGTCCGTCCGTCCGTCCCCTTTTCTTGTCCGGGACATAACTTTGAAACAACAAAAGGTATCAACATGAAACTTTGTAGGTAGATAGATCTCATTGAGTAGGTGTGCAGTGCACAAGAACCGTAACTCTGCCTTGCCTAATTTTTGAATTATTCCCCTTTGTTTATTTTTACACTTTGAACTTTGTCCGGGACATAACTCTAAAAGTATAAGAGGTATCAACATGAAACTTTGTAGGTAGATAGATCTCATTGAGTAGGTGTGCAGTGCTCAAGAACCATAACTCTGCCTTGCCTAATTTTTGAATTATCCCCCTTTGTTTATTTTACACTTTGAACTTTGTCCGGGACATAACTCTAAAAGTATAAAATGTATCAACATGAAACTTTGTAGGTAGATAGATCTCATTGAGTAGGTGTGCAGTGCAAAAGAACCGTAACTCTGCCTTGCCAAATTTTTGAATTACCCCCCTTTGTTTATTTTACACTTTGAAATTTGTCCGGGACATAACTCTTAAAGTATTAGAGGTATCAACATGAAACTTTGTAGGTACATAGATCTCATTGAGTAGGTGTGCAGTGCATAAGAACCGTAACTCTGCCTTGTCTTATTTTTGAATTATCCCCCTTTGTTTATTTTACACTTTGAACTTTGTCCGGGACATAACTCTAAAAGTATAAGAGGTATCAACATGAAATTTTGTAGGTAGATAGATCTCATTGAGTAGGTGTGCAGTGCACAAGAACCGTAACTCTGCCTTGCCTAATTTTTTAATTATCCCCCTTTGTTTTTTTTTACACTTTGAAATTTGTCCGGGACATAACTCTAAAAGTATAAGAGGTATCAACATGAAACTTTGTAGTTAGATAGATCTCATTGAGTAGGTGTGCAGTGCACAAGAACCGTAACTCTGCCTTGCCTACTTTTGGAGTTATTGCCCTTTGTTCATTTTGACACTTTGACTTTGTCTGGGACATTACTCAAAAATTATAAGAGATATCAACATGAAACTTTGTAGATAGATAGGTCTCATTGGGTGGAAGTGCAGTGCTTAAGAATCATTACTCTGCCTTGCCTTATTTTGAAGTGATTGCCCTTTGTTTATTTTTACTTTTTGACTTTTGTCCTGGACAATACTTTAAAACTATTAGAGATATCAACATGAAACTTTGTAGGTAGCTAGATATAATTGGATAGAATTGCAATGCTTAACGAACCTAAACAAAGCCTGGTCTAATTTTGGAGTTATTGCCCTTTGTTCATTTTTACACTTAGACTTTTACCCGGGACATAATTCTGATATCATCAGGAAACTTTATAGATAGATAGATCTCATTGAATAGAAGTGCAGTGCAAAAAAACATAACTCCGCTTTGCCTAATTTTGGAGTTTTTGCCCTTTGTTCATTTTTTTTATACTTTCCTGTGTCCAGAACCTTCTCGGGGAGCATCACCCGGTTCAACCGGTTCTTGTATTATAATATGGTAATATTACATGCATTTTTTCATGTCAAATTAAAAAAAATGGTTTCTTTCAATACTGAAAATAGAACACACTCTGGAATGAAAAAAATGGGATGAATTTCAAAAAGACCAAATTCAGGAATTTTTGTTTGTTATACACGCGTTACATGGGGGTACAGTATACTATCGTTAATCGATAGCTGTGCGTTATTGGAGTTCGATAATTTACACCGGGATTATTTTGCCTTGCCTACAATATACAGTATCCGGTGCACCTTTTAAAAGGAAACCTTTTAAAAGGAAAGGCTTGCACAGTTGTGCCTTCATCCCAACCCGTTAAAATTGTTTTTGTTTTTTTTTGGTTTCAATTTATTATCACATTTTTTTGAATTACGGTATTTGTATATAATAAAGGGTTTATTTAGTTTTTTTTTTTTTGGAAAACCGAATATTTTTTGTCAAAACGATTTGAAAACTATTCTCTATTGTATAAACGAAACTAATAAAGAAAATGATCAATCGTAAAAATACTTACGTGATACTGAAGGAAAACAAGTGTGCACATTTCATTTCCTTTTTTTTCGCAGCGAAATCATTCCTTTGCTTTATAGACAAGTAAATGCACTAAAATACTTCGTTACCAATTAATAAGCATGTATCAACTATGTTACACGATCACAAATAGACGATGCGCTATCTGTAGATCAGCACGTGGCAAGGTTAATGATATGCATGGGCTATTTTTAGATTACCTCACCAAGAAGTTGAATTGCGTTCAGTAGATCTAAATATAACTCGATCATGCGTGATTTGGTAAGCAGGACCACCCTTTGAAGACGGAATACTACTACAGTCACCTTTCTCTATTGTATAAAACTAATACAGACAAAAAACAATTATAAAAGAAACTAACTTTTGCGTCTTGAAAAACAATTGAAACGGAACAATTTCGTTTATAATTTATTACGGTTTAAACCGATAAATCAAGTAAAAATAGAAATCCTATTTATATAAACAAACTGGGATTACCGAAGTAACTAAAATAGCTTAGATTTCCGTAATATTACTTCGTCTGATACCGCAGTATGACAGAATCGCCCGAATTGTCACGATTGCAATCGGAACTACATCGGCTATTATCATTAATCCGAAGAGTGACGGAAAAGGCCGAAAAGTTGCGATTGGCACGATTGCAGCTGGTTTCCCGTTCAATCATGCACCAAAAGATGTAAGCAGGAAACCACTTAACCGGAACAAGTTTTCCAAATGAAATGGCTTCAAGCCAAAAATGGCCAATTGTTTGTTAAGTCTGCACCACCTTCTAAGGCAATAGACAGTGTTGAAGTATGGTCCGATGCATTTTAGCTCACCTGAGCACTATTGTGATGGCCCTGTGTCCGTCGTCCGTCGTCGTGCGTCGTCAACTTTTGAACATTAACAACATCTCCTCTGAAACCAATGACTGCACATCAACCAAACTTTACAGAAATGATCCTTGGGTGGTCCCCTTTCAAAGTTGTTCAAATGGTTCCGGTCTGTTGCATATGTATGTCATAGGGCCAGAAAAGGATTTCAAAAAACACAAAATTAAAAAATCTTCTTGTCTGAAAGTACATTGGCCAGAGCTTTGATTTTTGGTATACGGTATCATCTATGGGTCCTCTGCCAAAGTGTTCAAATTTTGTCCCTAGTGTCAAAATTGGCCCCGCCCCGGGGGGTCATAGGTTTTTCCTTATATGTATATAGTAAAATCTAAAAAAAATCTTCTCCTCTGATTTGGCAAAGGCTACAGATTAGATATTTGGCATAAAACATTGTGTAGTAGACCTCTTTCAAGATTGTTCAAATAATGGCCCTAGGGTCAAAATTGGCCCCGCCCCGGGGGGTCATTGATTTTCATTACATACTTATAGTGAAAACTTGAAAAATCTTCTGGTCTGAAAGTAAATGCCCTAGAGCTTTGATATTTGGTCTATGGTTTCATCTGAAGGTCCAATACCAAAGTTGTACAAATTTTGTCCCTAGTGTCAAAATTGGCCCCACCCCGGGGGGTCATAGGTTTTTCTAATATGTATATAGTCAAACATAAAAAAATCTTCTTCTCTGAATTGGCAAAGGCTACAGGTAAGATATTTGGCATGAAACATTGTGTGGTAGACCTCTACCAAGATTGTTCAAATAATGGCCCTCGGGTCAAAATTGGCCCCGCCCTCGGGGGTCATTGATTTTCATTATATACATATAGTGAAAACTTGAAAAATCTTCTGGTCTGAAAATAAATGGCCTAGAGCTTTGATATTTGGTCTATGGTATCATCTATAGGTCCAAAACCAAAGTTGTTCAAATTTTGTTCCTAGAATTAAAATCGGCCCCGCCCTGGGGGGTGTCATAGGTTTTTCCTTATATGTATATTGTAAAACCTAAAAAAAATCTACTTCTCTGAATTTGTAAAGGCTACAGGTTACATATATGGCATGAAACAATGTAAAGTTGACCTCTACCAAGATTGTTCAAATAATGGCCATCGGGTCAAAATTGGCCCTGCCCCGGGGGGTCATTGGTTTTCATTATATACATATAGTGAAAACTTGAAAAATCTTCTGGTCTGAAAGTAAATGGCCTAGAGCTTTGATATTTGGTATATTGTATCATCTGAAGGTCCAATACCAAAGTTGATCAAATTTTGTCCCTAGTATCAAACTTGGCCCCGCCCTGGGGGTCATAGGTTTTTAGCTCACCTGTCACAAAGTGACAGGGTGAGCTTTTGTGGTCGCTTTTCGTCCGGCGTCCGTAAACTTTTACTTTAAATGACATCTCCTCATTAACCGCTGAGCCAATTTCATCCAAACTTCACAGGAATGTTCCTTTGGTGGCCACCTTTAAAAATTGTTCAAAGAATTTAATTCCATGCAGAACTCTGGTTGCCATGCCAACCGATAGAAAAAACTTAAAATATCTCCTTTTAAAAAACCCAAAAAGGTAGAGTTTAGATATTTGGCATGAAACATCTTCTAATGGGTGTCTACCAAGTTTGTTCAATTAAAAGCCTTGGAGTAAAAATTGGCCCCGCCCCGGGGGTCATTGATTTTCCCTATATGCATACGGTAAAAATTTAAAAAATCTTCTTTTAAAGAACCCATAGAGCTAGAGCTAAGATATTTAGCATGAAACATGTTCTAACGAGTGTCTATCAAGTTTGTTCAAATAAAAGCCCTGGGGTCAAAATTGGCCCCGCCCCAGGGGGTCATTGATTTTCCCTATATACATATAGTAAAAACTTATAAAATCTTCTTTTAAAGGACCCAAAGAGCTAGAGCTAAGATATTTAGCATGAAACATGTTCTAATGGGTGTCTACCAAAGTTTTTCAAATAAGAGCCCTGGGGTCAAAATTTGCCCTGCCCCGGGGGTCATTGATTTTCCTTATATGTGTAAAGCAAAAACTTTAAATAAAAAATCTTCTTTGAAAAAAAAAACAAATAGCTAGAGTTTTGTTACTAAGCATGAAACATCTTCCAGTTAGTGTCTTCAAAGTTTGTTCAAATAAAAGCCCTAGGGTCAAAATTGGCCCTGCCCCGGGGGACATTGATTTTCCTTATATGTGTATAGCAAAAACTTAAAAATCTGATTTAAAAAAACCCAAATAGCTAGAGTTAAGATATTAAGCAAGAAACATCTTCTAGTGAGTGTCAAATGGGGTCAAACCTGGCCCCGCCCTAGGGGTGTCATTGCTTTTAACTATATGTGTATAGTTAAATCTTAAAAAATCTTTTCTTTTTTTTAAACTCAACGAGCCAAACCTTAGATGTTTAGCATGAAATATCTTCTAATGGGTGTCTACCAAGTTTGTTCAAACAAAAGCCTTGGGGTTTAAACTGGCCCCGCTCTGGGGGCCTATATACAGGTGAGCGACTTCAGGGCCATCATGGCCCTCTTGTTGGTTTACGCCTCAATTTTTCTGGAGGCACATTCTCAAAGAACGCTAGAATTGTTTAAATACATAAGCACCATTAGGACGGCATCGAAAAGGCACTTTGGTTTAGGTTGGAAACATTATGACCAACAGTTTAGATTGCGCCTGGCCTCCGATCCTACTGGTATATCTTTCGGCAATATTGACTATGAGCTTTGGTTATTATATATTGGTGCGTCTGCTAGTATGTATGGGGTTAGTGTGCAAAAAAGCACAAAAAAATGTTTTGATTTCAACTAAAGGCAGTGCACTAAAATGGCTTGTCAGTATAGGCATAATTGTTTAAATTGTGGTAGCTACCACCCTCTTAAACTTTGTTCTTATAACAGATTGCAGGTTAGGGGACCAAGACCAATTAGAGCCACTGCTCCCCAGGGCCAACAATTGGTTAGAGCCACTGCTCCACAGGGCCAACACTTGGTTAGAGCCACTGCTCCCCAGGGCCAACACTTGGTCGGACCGCGGTTATACACAGATGTTAGACCAAGATATCCTGCCCCCACTTGGCAAAAATTTTGATTTGAATTTAGGCAAATCACCTATTAATGTAGATTTATTTATTACTTATTTGCAAGGTTACCCAAATAGGCAGGACGCAGAAATATTAAAGGATGTTTTTTTAAATGGTTTTCGCCTTGGTTTTACTGGGCAGCGAGTTTCCGTTGACGCCCGAAATTTAAAATCTGCACAATTAAATTCACATGTATTAAAGCAAAAAATCAATAATGAGGTTATAGCTGGTAGATTTGCTGGCCCGTTTAAGGTTTCACCAGTGAGTAATTTAAGAATTTCGCCTGTTGGACTGGTGCCAAAATCAGATGGTTCATGGCGACTTATTACCTATCTTTCTTATCCGGAAGGGAAAAGCGTTAATGATGGTATCAGTGATAATCTTGCGACAGTAAGCTATGCATCATTTGATAAGGTGGCAGACATGATTTTCAATCTGGGGTATAAGTCACAAATGGCTAAGCGCGATATAAAGTCAGCCTTTAGACTCCTGCCTATTTGTCCAGAAGATTTCTGTTTATTAGGTTTAAAGGACAATGATGGGAATATTTATATAGATAAATTTTTGCCAATGGGGTGCAGGATTTCTTGCGCATTATTTGAGAAATTTTCTACATTCTTGCAATGGCTTGTTGAATGTGTTTCACAAAAAGATACATTAAACCATTATTTGGATGACTTTATTTTGGCTGGAGCAGATAAAACAAACAATTGTAATAATCTCATTAGTTCATTTTCATCGGTATGTTATTTGTTGGGTGTTCCTATTGCTGAAGAGAAATCAGTGGGTCCTTGCACAAAGTTGATATTTGTAGGGCTTGAGCTTGATTCCTGTGATATGATCATAAGAATTCCATTGCATAAAGTGGATGAGTTGCGAGAAGCTATTAAACAGGTTCTACTGAGAAAGAAAGTTACTCTAAAAAAATTTTCAGTCATTAGTAGGAAAAATGTCTTTTTGCAGTCAAGCTATACGTTCAAGTAGGGCATTTTTGCGTAGATGTTACGATGTTATGGCAAATGTTAAACAGCCTTATCATAGGCTTCGAATTTCAGAAGCGGTAAGACTTGATTTAACTGTGTGGCTCACATTTTTAGATTCATTCAATGGTGTCAGTTATATCCAAGATGACATATGGTTAGATAGTAGTAATTTGCAGTTATTTACTGATAGTGCAGGGTCCTCAACAATGGGTTGTGGTTGTTTTTTCGGTACAGAATGGTCGTTTTTTCGATGGCCAAAAGCATGGCAGTGCGACGAAATTATGAAAGACATCACCTTTTTAGAAATGGTACCTGTTCTGCTTGCATTATGTTTATGGGGGAGACAGTTGCAACATAAGAAAGTTATATTGCGCATAGATAATGAGGCTTTAGTTGTAGTCATAAACAAGCAAACATCAAAATCTAAGCGTCTTATGCAATTAGTTCGTCAGTTTGTATTGGTAGCTATGGAGTTAGGCATTTTTTTTAAAGCAGTGCATATTTCTACTAATTTAAACTCAATCGCTGATTCAATTTCTCAAATGCAGTGGGACCGTTTCCGAAAGCTGGCACCAGAGGCAAACCAGGAACCAGTGAAGATACCAGATCGTTTTCGTTCAATGATGTTCAACCTGAAGCTGAAAGATTGTTAAACGCTTCGTTTGCGGATAACACTGTTAGTGCTTACAACACGGGGCTTAATTGTTTTGAACGTTTTATGAACAGTTACAGCATACAGTCAGTTTTGCCACCTACCCTGGAGCAAATAGTCATGTTTATCTCTTGGTTATCATTAAAAGAAAAGGCATTTTCAACTGCCCGTTTATATGTTAATGCAATTGGATTTCGTTGCAAGGTTAGCAATGTTTGTGATGTTTCAAGGCATTACATTATTGACAAGCTTTTAGAGGGTGTGAAGAGGTCCGCCCGAGTAAGAGAGTCATGACTACCAATAACTCAAAATATATTGCAACATATTTTGTCAGTTTTGCCTGTGGTGTGTTCAAATTTGTATGAAAGTCATGTATTTGCAGCAGCTTATTGTCTTGCATTTTTTGCCTTCCTTAGAGTGAGTGAATTGGCTGTAACAAGCAAAGACTCAGCTGCAAACGTAATTTCAATATCTGATTTACTGGTAGATAGAAGTGAAAGTTATATCATAGTTACTATTAGGTATTCTAAAACAGATAAGTATGGAAGAGGTTCGGTTTTAAAGATAAAGCGGTCTAATTCTGCTATCTGTGCTGTTAGTAATATGTTAGAGTTCTTGAAAAGGCGCCCACAAGTAGACGGGCCATTATTTTGTCACTTGAATGGTAAACCTTTAACACGATACCAGTTCACTTCTGTTTT
The DNA here is from genome assembly GCF_026571515.1 of Ruditapes philippinarum. Lineage (NCBI taxonomy): Eukaryota > Metazoa > Mollusca > Bivalvia > Venerida > Veneridae > Ruditapes > Ruditapes philippinarum. The sequence continues at coordinate 386,681 of NW_026854186.1, read as the reverse complement.
GAAGAAATGTTTGAACAATTTAAGGCTTGATTATGGGAAGTTTACATCACATTCTTTTAGAATAGGGGCGGCAACGGCTGCAGCTATGTCAGGTTATGATGTTGAAACAATTAAGCTTGCTGGGCGTTGGCGTTCCGAGGCTTATCGAGTTTATCTGTTTGGCATAGTAGCAATTTTTTATGAGTGTATATATATAAATATATAAGGTTAATCAATTTTTATGCTAACCTGCATGTGCCATTCCTTAGAAATTAATTCAAGCCAAGTTATTATAGGCGTGGTAAAGGTTTGGCTGATTGGATCATCTATCATAAAGCAAGCATTTCCGGTAGCAAGGCGAAGGCCTGGCGGAGCACGCCTAGATTTGAAGTGTATTAATCTTTGGTGGCAAGGCTACAGCGGAATGTCTATACTGGATGTTGTCAGTAAATTGAAGACCTTAAAGAGAGTCGGAGATCTTCCCGACATAATTTTATTACACTGTGGGGGTAATGATTTAGGACGGATTGATCTAAAAGAATTTCGTTCACAAATAGATATCATTATCAAGTTCATTTCTGTAACTTTTAAATGTAAGATTATTTGGTCCCAAATACTTCCACACAATGCATGGCGATATTCCGATAATCATGCTGCAATGGAATTAGCACGAAAAAGGGTAAATAGTTATGCGGCCAAGAGAGTAATTGAAAACGGTGGTTTTGACTTAAAACACCCTGACCTTAGTCAAGTTACTCCAGCAATATTTACAGCTGATGGAGTGCATTTGTCCTTTGTAGCGCCGATATATGTCCAAACGTCGAAAAATGTCAAAACGACGATAACTGTCCAAAAATTGACGATAAATGTCTCAATCGCCGATAAATGTCCAAAACTCCTTTAACGATAAATGTCCAAAAATTAACGAAAAATGTCGCAACAAATTAGGTGCTCATAAATGTCCAAATCGGTAAACGATAAATGTCTCAACTTTTCATATGTTAATTTGTAATTTATTGTATTGGATACTGTAACAGTCTATCCAACTAACCCGTGATTTTACCCTCTGGTTTACCCCCGACGTAAAATGTATCATACATTATTGTGCATGGCCAGTTGCAGATCCGGATGGGGCGCGGGGGGGGGGGGACATGTGCCTTCTCACCGAAGCAATACGTTTTAGCATTGTTTGTGTTCTTCAATATTTTTGTGGCCATTGTCCGTCCGAGTGTCTAAGTGTCCGTCCCGAAAAAGGAGTTAACCTGCATAAACCATGTGAGGTAATCAAGGGGTAAACTGCTTTGACAGTTAAAATCTGACCTACTGATTCAACAGCGAACAGTGCAGACCTTGACAGGATGACGCATTTGCTTGTCGGGGGATATGGTTCGACAATTGTCGTTATAAGCATATACGCAACACGTGTTAAATGGGTTTTGTGACTTTTCTCTTAAGTGCTGCGAAGACGGTCCTTTTCATTCTACATTGATTTAAGACATTTGTATTTGATTATTACTCATTCGCGCGTGGTGGACTGAACGCCACTGCGGGGCCACCGCCTTATAAATACAGAGTTTTGAAAGGCTACTTACATGTGTATCCCTCCAGTGTCGACCCAGATCAGTTTGCACGCAAATGCGTCACCAGATGAGGGTATGCGCTATTATAAACACCAGTAATTGGTAGTTAAGGTTTTGTATGTCCCTACAGTGTGGCACTTTCAAGATCAACCTACATGGTTATACATGAATATAATGTATATATAATCAAGTAAATGTTCAACTAAATAAGGGGAAGTAACTGCTATATTAACATTTTACAGCTTCTGATTGGCTATAATTATGTCGTGGGAACAAGATAATTATTTCGTGGGAACAAGATATTATCTCGTGGGAACAAGATAATTATTTCGTGGGAACAAGATAATATCTCGTGGGAACAAGATAATATCTTGTGGGAACAAGATAATATCTCGTGTGAACAAGATAAATAAAGACACCCATGTGTCACATCTGTGCCACCGTAATAGACACTTGACGTAATAGTATGTTTTCTTGCTGTGCTGGTTGGGTACAAACATGTACATTTAAAAATTACTTATATGTCAAATATTAACTTAACAATATTATATAAATAACACATGGCTGTCATTTTGCATTATGCATTATCGTTTTTATCAATACAGAGTTATGTACCCCAGGGTGATATAAGAAATATTCCCCGGGAAATATATTCTAGGAGGGTGATATTCGATCAGAACACATTGTAGGCCTATGGGAGTTTTACATTGAAGGATATATTGAGGTATAATAATATATAAATAACATATTGCTGTCGGGGTGATAGAGGATATTGTCAACTCGAGAAGTTGTATATACCCCGAGGCGCAGCCGAGTGTAATATGCCAGTTCAAGGGTTGGCAATATCCTCTATCACCCCGACAGCTATATATGTTATTTATTTTATTATACCGAAAAAAACCTTAGGTTCCAAAACATTCATAAGTGAAAATACAGATCAACACTTCAAAATTACAGCGATTTTGATCTGTAAACACAAAAATATATTGATAAAAACAAGACAAACAGACAGACAGACATATCGTTATTTCTTCATTTGAAAATAAATAACAACAACAAAATCAAATTATTATAATTATTATTAATGGATGCAAAATTACAATTATTTTTAATCATCTATCTATAAAATTTTCATATGTAGTAATTTTTATACACGTGAACATGTACAAGCTTGTAACGGTTTCGCACGAACTTTTCGCGTTCAACGTGGGATTCTTTGCTAAATAAAGATTTTTTTATAAACAATTTAAATTGTATTAGTATGTATATTTTTGCATTATGTTAACTGGTTACTAAAGCATTATCGCTATTATGAATACAGAGTTATGTAAGAGTTATGTGCCCCAGGGTGATATAAGAAATATTCCCCGGGGAATATATTCTAGGAGGGTGATATTCAATCAGAACACATTGTAGGCCTATGGGAGTTTTACATTGAAGGATATATTGAGGTATAATAATATATAATTAACATATTGCTGTCGGGGTGATAGAGGATATTGTCAACACGAGAAGTTGTATATTACACCGAGGCGCAGCCAAGGGTAATATGCAAGTTCAAGGGTTGGCAATATCCTCTATCACCCCGACAGCCATGTGTTATTTGTTTTATTATACCGAAAAAAACCATTAGGTCAGCAGTCTTTGCCTGATAGAAAATACAGATCATCACTTCACAATTATAGCGATTTTGATCTGTAAATGTTCGATATACACAAAAATAGTATAATGTATATAGATAAAAACAATAGACAGACAAACAGACTAGGAAATAAATGATATTATGCTAACTGGGTACTAAGGCATTATCGCTTTATGAATGAGTTATGTAAGAGTTTTGTGCTCCAATGTGATATAAGAAATATTCCCCGGGGAATATATTCTAGGAGGGTGATATTCGATCAGAACACATTGTAGCCCTATGGGAGTTTTACATTGAAGGATATATTGAGGTATTATAATATTATACAATTATTGACTAGTGAGCCATTGAATATGATGTGATATTAACCCGCAGATGACATATTGACCGAGGCGATAGCCGAGGTCAATATGACTTTCTGCCGGTGAATATCACATCATATTCAATGGCTCACTAGTCAATAATTGTTTTATTATATGAATAGGCTAAGAATTAAAAAAATATCACGAAAAAGTACATCCTTATATACATGTACAAATTTTGCCTCGTTGAAGCGCGGGAAAAAAAACGCACGTGTTAGGCGTGCAACGACTACGCGAACGCTGCGCATACAAAAGTAATTCAAGTTTATACTCATCGATGCGGTTTAGCCTTTAAGTATAACAGTAAAGTAATGAAATTTCAATCGAGAAATATGCCATAAAGAACAAAACGCAACAATTACTTTTTAATTAACACACGTAATTAACAGTCTACGGTGTATGGTCATTGGATACGAGTCTCAATCTATATTTAGACTTGGAAAATCCAATTCAGCCAGTTAATATGATACTACACCCAGTGAATATGATTTTATAAAAAGTTATGTTGACTACAGTTTGGACCAATGAGATTGCAGCTATTTTTAGATCATATAATAAAAATGTTTAAATGACACCATCATATAGCAATTATAATGTTACTATTCGAATACTGTGTAATATTTAGTTTAATCTGTTGACAAAAACTTTTAACATTTCTTCTCCATTCGACAAACGTTATTTTGAAATTATCACAATTTGTCAATTTAAACTGTTTTTACATATATTAACTGGTTTACACTTGGTTATGTCTTAGTTGCAGCTTCGGTAATGTACTGATGCCATTTCTTACGGTCTTCTGTACCATATATCTGCAATCTCGTACCAACAAAGGGCATCAGTACATTACCGAAGGTGCAACCAAGCATTGGCCCATCTAGATTCTCTTATAATATTGCGGATTTCTAATATTAGGCCACTGAACCGACCAAAATTCAGCAAAAGTCGTCTCACGCTTACAACATTTGGCACATCCTGCATCTTATCAGGTGAAATGTAAATTCAAGGTAGGTAAATGTCACATAACTGCACAACACTACTAAAAAATATGATAAACAAGATCAACAAGGAAAGGCAGCGTTCAATGAACGCAACCCCCATATGACCCAGCCACAAGAACCAGCGGCAAGGAGCCCAGGCGGACCCAAAACAAAAACAGGACAGGGCAAAGACAGAGGACGGACAGGTTAATCAATAAATGATAAATAATTTTTAACTGATTAGGAATTGAAAGAAAAGAATAATAGGCCCACAAAGGGGAAGGGGACAGGAGACTGGGTGAAGGGGGGGGGGGGGCGTTGTTAATCAAAGAAATAAAAACTAGAGGCAATGGTAAAGATACTTACCGTAGACGAGAAAACAACAAGGGACACAAGCAAAAGTGTCACCAAAACAGTATTAAACAACATAGACATACATCTGAGGAACACAGAGGGGCGCCGCCTTGGAACGGTCAGCAGCATAATAATGACTGCTGGGGAGTTTAAACCGGTAAATGGTGCACCAAACCTCGCTCTTAGCCCCACCATGTTCCTATAAACGAGACAGTGTAAATAAAATGAATCCCCGCCAAGTATCTCATTGCCGGATTTTTGTTTATACAGTATCGCACTATCTTAACTTGCATGTGTAGTGGTAGATTTGTATATATCCGTTAGTATATTATTTGTTAGTATATTATTTTTCGGGGGATAGTGCATGATACAGAAGACGCCCCGTTCCAGAGGCGACCCTGGTTCTTTTAAGTGCCCGGTGTAAAGCACCAATGCACCTCGGTTTAACTTATTTTTTTCCCTTTTAATAGTAAGGGAGATAGACTGTATCCAACAATCAACTTATTTTCAAATACATTTTTAAAACTTTTTTAACAATCTCACAAGCATCCCGCTAGAGTCCCGGTGGTCGGTCGGGTGATCCAGGAACGACCGGGGTACGTCCGTAACTCTGTCGGCAACGTCCGGGATGATCAAGGGCTCTGCCGGAGCTCTACCGGTGATTGTCGGCACTCTATCTGACCGTACCGGGGCTCTGCCGGGATCATCCGGGACTCTGCCGACATCATCCGGGGCTGTGCTAGCATGGATCTCAGCTTTTATGATATCTTTGATCGAAGACATTCACTTTAAAGCCCCATTTCAGGCGTATTTTCAGCCTCAGTTCAGGCGTAGTTTAAGCCCCAATTCGGGCGTATTGTTGTGTATAGCTTTTTGGACAGTTAACTGATTGCTTCAAGGTCGCCCCTAACGACTATTTGTTTGGTGACTGGTTAACCTAGTGGGGTTAACATGATGAGCGCTAACATGATGAGCGCTAACATGATGAGCGCGGGAACCATGCCCAAATACATCCAGGCAGAAGATAATAGGAAATCTGCTATTGCTTGTATATTTGTTGAATAAATTTTGTTAACTTGCATACAGTTTTATGTAATATTTAGGTCGATGGGATGTTGAGCAACGGAAGTGCTTGAATGAAAGCATGACTTGTCAAAAGGTTATTTTTTGCCTCAGCACAGGTTATGGTGTGGATTAGAATTTAGAATATCGGCTTTCATTCAGGTTGGCGTTGTCCGACAACTAATCGTCCTCGAATCTCCCAATAATAGAAGACTATTACCTGAATTTTAGGTATGAGGAAATTCATTAACATCATGTTCTTGCGAGTCAAAGATATAAAAGCTACTTGACATTGGTGATATATAAAAAGCTATTGTTAATTGATTTATCGGGAGATCAATATACTCTTTTGTTGAATTGCTTTAAAACCCTCTGTGTTTACATTCATAAAAATAAAATTACACCTCATGTGTGACCAAAGTATCTGTTGTTATAATGTCACAGTATTCGGCACAAAATCGAATGCCTTTGTCGTAGGATAAGAATTTATGTACAATGTACACTGCCTTATATTTTGTTAATCGTTTCAAATAAAATATATTAACTGTATCTAAATCACTGTCGGGTACGTGAAACGGTGCGGATTTTCCGTGTTACGGTGCTTCCATCCAAGATGTCGGACCGAGAAACAACCAGATGGTACGTGTCATTTTGTAACCGATGTATTTGGAGATATACGTTACTTAGAGGATAAAAGAATAGTTGCATATAATGTAAAAATAAATTCACTATAAGACCAACCTGTTCACCATGTTTGTTATATAGGATTTATATGAATTATTTACTGAAAACTTTTGCGAAAAACACACACGTGAAATTCGAACCGAGAGGCCTGGTAAATTTTTTAGCAAACCTTCATATCAGAGGCATCAATCTTAAAGAAAACATGCTTGATTATTAGCGTACATGTATTAAATCATTTCTGGAAATTAAAAATTGTTTCAATCAGTTTGTTGTGCCTGAATCTGTCTACTTTCTGTTTCGCCTACACACCGGTGCAGACACCTAGCAACGGTTCGGAATTTCCGTAAAAAATGAAACGGTGCTGCCACAAATTAGGCAACGGCGCATACATCTTTTTAAAAAAGTATACGGTTCAGACATAAAAATATATTTGCTAAATGAAACCAGAAATTTGAAGTTGCATATCGCTTCACATAATTTATTTCTTATTATTATATTTTACAGCTTCCAAGCACTGGTCAGCTCATTTATTGAAGAGTGTCTGTGTTGCGACTGTGGAACAAAATACAGGACGAAGAGTGGTTTACGTAAACACCGAGTACTAAAACACTCAGGTTTTATTTTGTTTTACAACTTTTGTTTTATTTATTCTATTTAAAATCGGATTATCTTTACTTTATGAAAAAACGTTCAAAAGCGTATAAATCTATTTTATTGGCTATGTGAAATCACACTGTAACCAAAAAGGAAAACTCTCTTAAATAAGTATATGTATACATTTTTAACAGAACAGTAATATTAAACTTAGAAAACTGTAGAATCTTTTTCTTATTATGTTGAAAAGGAAATACAAGCAGAGTGACTGTCTTTCCTAAAAACGTGTACATGTAAATGTACTTATTTTCTTCTCAACTTTGTTTAATTGTTTATATATATTTTATTCCATAGATAACCAGCCTTATAAATGCTGTGGTAGAGTCTATGTTGAGCGATCGTCTCTTGAAGTCCACCAGAGAGCACATCATGATAAGAAGAAACTTGAATGTGGAAAATGCAATGAAACCTTTACTAGGAAATCAGCGCTAAACAGACATATGATAAGCCATGGAAACACTGAAAAGAAAGAATTTACATGCACCATATGTAAGCGAGACTTTTTAAGGAAAGATGAACTTGTAGACCACATTAAAGGTGTGCACGAAAAAGCAAAAAGGTTCAGTTACACTATTTGTTCAAAGAAATATGTCTGGAGAGCAAGTCTATGTAGACATCTTCAAAGAGTCATAAGTAAATTTTCACGTGGTGATATGATACAAGTTCATACTGTATCAAAATGTTTTCCGTACTTTCAAATTTTTAAGTTTCCTTTTTATAAGTCATGACAAGACTAACAACTTGTTGATCTTTTGTCACGTGTTGTATCCACCTTGCCAGCTTATGCTCACACAAACACAGATTATCTACTCGAATTAATCAAGCCTCGGCTTCGCTCGGGCCTGTCCGCTGCATACACAATTCTTCAGTTATAATTGTTCATATATGACTCAACAGCAACCTCTTCAAAAGCTATTAAATCGTGTATATCGAGCAGAGGATATTGCTAAAACTATAAAGATACTTGTAAGTGACTATCAATTCCACTCTAGTCAATGATGACATAACTCATCATCATCATTAATGGTCAAATGCATGATTTGACACAAATATACCGGCCCTTTTTCGTACCCATTTTACCTATACTTATTTCGTTACACGGGGAACTTATACATTACTTGTAAGTGTCCATTATTTCAACTTCCAGTCAAGACGATATAATTTTTTCATGGATTTTGCCCTCTTTTCAACTAAGAAATTTCGGTTAAGTTTTCCGTACCCACTCACTTTTAATATTTCCTTAAGGTATTGTTTTGAAACTTTATATACTTATTATTGACTATCATCCTCACTTTCAGACAAGAACTTACAGTAGTCGAGCGCGTTTTCTTACGGATAGCTATAGTTTTAAATAAAGAATAATCTATTTTAATAAAACCTGATATTTTAACGAGCTTCTCTCCAATCAATATTTGACAGAACTAAATTTAATGTAAACTGTTTTAACGTGATCAAATTAAGTGGTCAAAAACGGTACATTTTTTTGTTCATGTCGGTTTCACACACCACTGTTTCTTAATTAACCTGCGACTGTTTTATACATACCTTTTTTTTAGTAAGGACTCGTTTATATATTTTGTAAGTGTTAAAATTAAGGAAATATGTTTATACTTTTGAACAGTCATACATTCCGATATTAGTAAGGTCCAAGCAGTGTGTAAGGAAGTTCTGATATACATGTACTTATACTCATTTTTATAACTATCGATACTGTTGCTTTGATATTGTTGATATTGTTGTTTTACTATCATTTACATGTTATGTGATTCATACTGTGATTTGCTGCCGATTTATAGAGATTTCCTTTTATTTTACAAATGATCTCAAATGATTGTATAATATTAAAATTAATAAACAATTGTTTTCACATATCATTTATTTATCATTTTTGATCATGGTGTATATGCATGCCATGAAGACATAATTTATCTGAAATATTAACAAGAAATATTCATTTAATAATAATTTCAACCACTTTCCATGAAAAAGTCTGAATCCAATACGCTAAAACAGTTTGACTGCATCACTATAAGTCATTTCGGACGTATCATCGCAAGCCATATTATGAAAAACGACAGACATCCATAAAGATAGTTGGGAATGCAATATTATCATATGGAAATTTCCTTGATTACTAACCCATTCTAATGAAAGTTCATCCACGGATTTTAGTAAATGTCCCGCTTTTTTCATTTTGCTCCCTATGACACTGGTAGAAGAGTTTTTGTTTCTTCAAATTTTGTATTTAACTTTCTCATAATTATACGAAGTTCTTCTTTGCTCGAGAGTACGAGTTCAACGTAAGAACTAGTATGAAATGTTTTTAAAGGTGTTTAAGTTTTATGCTTTTTTCGCATAAGATGGAACTAGCTATTTGCTCGCTTCAAACTCAATTAGTGAAAGATTGAGTGAAAAGTATTCTTGTAAAAACTATCAATATTTTTCATTATTGCATTAGACTTTCCAGTGAAAATGTCGTTGCATCTACTTTGAAGTATTGTCCAGTTTCCAGCTGTAAATTTGGTATAACTCCAAAATCGTTTGATAAAAGACCAATTTGACCCGTTGACGCGTTGAATGCTCTCGTTCTTAATTTAAGTTGCAGATGACCATGCTGAACAACTAAGTGATTGATAATTTGATACACTCTTGAAGATCCATACTGGAGAACTTACAATAGTAACACAGGTTTTCTTCTCCGACAGTGAAACTAAAACAGAAAAAAAAAACAATAATTATTATACTTGTAATAGGGTTTACATATTATGATACTCGTCTCGACGAGAAAATAATAAAATGACCAAAAGTTATAGTAGTTTGTTAACTTTTTTACTTTATTTTCTCCGATAAGAAGTTATGTAGCTTACTGCCTTTCGAAATCTTTCCATTTCAACAAATAGGAACAAGAAAGCTGAGTTACATACATATTCAGTGATAAAATTTCCCGAAAAATAAAACAATGTTTATTTACCTTAGATCTATTACAAAGTATTTTAATAAATGTATGCTTCAGTTAGTGAAAAATATTAAATGATGTAGAGGATATTTTTCGTATTGAAAATATATTTTCATGACACTTGGTTAAGCTGTAATAATAGTAGCCCGTAAAAGAATAAAAAAATTATCAGCTGAGTGAAAGGTTACTTCATAGAACTGGACAATAAATGAAGCTGTATAATAGCATTGCATATATAGACAATATACAATTTATGATCACGGCTGTAATTAAAGCTGTCATTCATCATCACATATTTGTTTCAAATTTAGAGAATGTTATTTTATGTTTAAGGGCTGTTACTACTACGGTTTTTAGCTCGACTTTTCTATGAAAAGGGGAGCTATCCTACTCGCCCCGGCGTCGGCGTCGGCGTTAGCGTTGGCGTCACACCTTGGTTAAGTTTTTCGTACCACCCCACTTTATTTCAGAAGTATTACAAGTATGGCTTTGAAACTTACCATACTTGTTCACCATCATAACCTCCATCTACAGACAAGAGTACATAACTCTGTCAAGGTTTTTGACAGAATTATGGCCCTTTTTTGACTTAGAAAGTGTATTGAGCTTGGTTAAGTTTTTTGTACCACCTCACTTTATTTCAAAACCATTGGAGGTATTGCTTTGAAACTGACCATACTTGTTTACCATCACGACCTTCATCAACAGACAAGAGGACATAACTCTGTCAAGGTTTTTGACAGAATTATGCCCCTTTTTGACTTAGAAAATACATTGAATATGGGTAAAATCCACTTATTGCCTTAACCCTTTGAGATATTGCTTTGAAACTTTTAATGCTATTTCACATCATTACCCCCATCTGTACGCAAGAGAAGGTAACTCTGTCAGGGATTTGTTTTAAAAATTAAGGCCTTTTATCGACTTAGAATCTTGGTTAAGTTTTTTTGTACCAGTCAACTTTTTGACTGAACTGGTTGAGATATTAAATTGAAAGTTGGAATACTTGTTTACCATCATGGTCCCAAACATGGGCAGGAGAAGGTAATTCTGTTAAGGATTTTATTTGAATTATGGCCCTTTTTGACTTAGAAACTCAGTTAAAATTTTCATTCTTGTCCACTTGTTGACCTAACCATTTGAGATATTACTTTGGAAGTTGGAGTTCTTATGTGCCATCATGAGACCTATCTGTAAGCAAGAGAAGATAACTCTGTGAAAATGTTTCTTGATTTGTACTTAGAAATTCCTAGTTAAAGTCTTGTGTGCCCTTAACTGTCAAAGTTTTGTTTTATAGGCAAGCACTAAAAAAGTCGAGCGCGCTGTCCTTCTGACAGCTCTTGTTATTAGACACATTTACATTTTATATATCTTCTTTTCTTAAATGTCATATTACAGCTATAGACTAAACGTGTGTCTGAACCGTATACTTTTTGAAAAAGATGTATGCACCGTTGCCTAATTTGTGGCAGCACCGTTTCATTTTTTACGGAAATTCCGAACCGTTGCTAGGTGTCTGCACCGGTGTGTAGGCGAAACAGAAAGTAGACAGATTCAGGCACAACAAACTGATTGAAACAATTTTTAATTTCCAGAAATGATTTTATACATGTACGCTAATAATCAAGCATGTTTTCTTTAAGATTGATGCCTCTGATATGGAGGTTTGCTAAAAAAATTTACCAGGCCTCTCGCTTCGAATTTCACGTGTGTGTTTTTCGCCAAAGTTTTCAGTAAATAATTTCATATAAAAATCCTAAATAACAAAACATGTTCGTGAACAGTTGTCTTTAGTAATTTCTGATTTTTACAATTATAGGAACATTCTTTATCCTCTTATATAACGGTAGTATCTTCCAAATACTCGCTTACAAAATCACACGTACTTCTGGTGTTTCTCGTTTCCGAATCTGGATGAGCACCGTAAACGAAAATTCCGCACCGTTTCACGTACCGAAGGTAAATGCTTAATGTTATTTGACCCCTGATTTCCTATACCGTATCTTCTCTATTAATTTCTATCTATCCTATCTCTCAGTTTTACTAATACCTGTCACCCGTAAACTTAATATGCTATGTTCGGGTATGTTGTGTGATGCTCCATTGCACTTCATATTTGACCATTCCATGTTATAGTTGTATAATTATATTTATATTGTGTAAATATATTCTTTAATAAATATATTGGATATTTCAGATATTTGCATTTGTTGTGTCTTGTGTCAGTCGATATATTACCCCACCTATAATACAAGTAACTGCCGACTGGGTTACGTCGACAATGGCGCCCATAACGTGTGATTAATTGATAATCTACAAGAGATCAGTTAACAAGGCTGACTTAGAAGACACCTGATTATTTCTACGACAGTGATTTGTTATATCAGAGGAATACTTATATTCTGTTATGCTTGGAATTAAAGTGTATACAACACATTCTTCATATTGTGCGAAGAAGGATTTTTATTGGTTAATACCCTTGCGGTTTTTGCATATGACCCAATTACCTTCTTCCCGCCAGGATCCTAGTATTTCTATTGGTTTTTAAAACCATGTGATTAGTTGACATCATCAATTTTGTTGGATATCCCGTCCGTATTTGCGTGTATTTATAAACATTGTCACGTGCGTACAAACTCCTTCATTATTATTAGGGCCCTTATTTATTTATTTCCATGGAATCTTAACTCGAGACGTCGAGAAACAGGATTACTTACCGGAAAGGCTAGCCTCGTCGCTGGATTTCTTTTCATTGTCGGATTTGTGCCACAGACTCTATAATTTTCACTTCAAGTGAAAGTTTGACATTTTTGACAGCTTATTTTTTATTGTGATTTGTGTAAATAGTGTGGTTGTGATAAGTAGTGAATATTGTGATTTAAGTGTTGGATTAATTTTATATAGGATTTATATATAAAAGGTAACAACTTTGCTTTAATTTTTGAATATAAATTTTTGAAGAAATAGTAGTCATTTTTATTAATAATAATTTCTTTAGATTTTTAACTAAGCTTTATCTTAAGTAAATTGTTGTTCAAGATATGTTGATAAAGCTTCTGTTCAAAACATTTAAACGCTTTATATACTTTGTAGCTTTTAACACATGACCAAAAATTGGATGGTGTAACTTATTTCTTCAACCCGTTGCGAAAGGTATTGATATACACTACCACTATTACCTCTCTACCACTATCTATTCCCTGATAGCCCAGTGGTTAACGTGTTCGCCTTTCACCCCTATTGTTTAGAGATCGAAACCAAGTAACGTCGCATTTTTTTTTTCACATTATATTTTTGTGGTGTTTTTTTTTTCTCCATAACTTGTAATTCTTTTCTTTAGAAAAGAGAAAAGAATTAAAAATAAGAAAGTCGACTACTCTTTATGTGCATATACCTTGTTTGCAAATTCTGCAATTAAGGTTGTGTCCAAGAAAATACTAATCCTTGCAAGGTTCGGATATTTTACTCGGGAATACAATTGATTAGTGTTCGAAAAACAGTAATTTGTTGTATTTATTAAAGTTTAATTGTTTCTGGAGTATTTATCAGAAACTTATATTAAATTTTAACGGTCATTTTCGTCGTTCGCGTTGCAAGTAAACGAAACTAAGCAAACACGTTTACGAGATATATAGTGTATACTATCTGATAGATTGAGACATTTATCAGATTGTATATTGGTGTAATGGTTAGTGCAGTTGATTAGCACGCAAGAGATCTCGATGTCGACGTAACCCAGTCGGCAGTTACTTGTATTATAGGTGGGGTAATATATCGACTGACACAAGACACAACAAATGCAAATATCTGAAATATCCAATATATTTATTAAAGAATATATTTACACAAAGTAAATATAATTATACAACTATAACATGGAATGGTCAAATATGAAGTGCCATTAACAATTATAACATAAGGTTGAGTGTATGATACAGGTATGTAATAACTACATGTACAATTAGGTTAGTATTCCAGGTAAGTATTGTAAGTAAACATCTCTATAACTTATCAAAAACCTATTTAAATATACCAATAAAGACATTCTGTAATAATGTAATAGTTTAAATTATAAATCTCAAAGATTACTAACCTGAAATATCCAATATATTTATTAAAGAATATATTTACACAATATAAAATATAATTATACAACTATAACATGGAATGGTCAAATATGAAGTGCAATGGAGCATCACACAACATACCCGAACATAGCATATTAAGTTTACGGGTGACAGGTTAGTAACAATGAGAGATAGGAATAATAGAAATATAGAGAGATATAACGGTATAGGATCAAGGGTCAAATAACATGTAACGCATTTAGATACAGTTAATATATTTTATTTGAAACGATTAACAAAATATAAGGCAGTGTACATTGTACATAAATTCTTATCCTACGACATACTCCTCCAGGTTCGTTAAAAAGGCTCCTGACTTTTCTGTACGTCTCCCAATATTACAAATTACACTTACTATTATCTTAAGTATAAAACTTATGTTATAAAAGTAAAATGACAAATGTAAAATTAACAACAAAAAGTACAAAACGTGGGTTACAAAATTTACAAGTACTCCACCAGAGGTGTTATATTCGCTCTATTTGGTATTACTAACATTTGTAGATGTCTACAAATGAGTACTTACACAATGAATAAGTTGTCATTAAATTAAATTCAATGAAACAAAAAGAAAACATCTTATTGGACATCGACAACAAGATCTGACAATCATTTTTAAGATGTTAAGTTGCATGAATAACCTCCAGTTAAGGTAAGTATACATCATTTAATGGTAAGTATCTGACATTTGCACAAAAGTCGAGTCCATCAAAACCCTAAGGGTGCAAATAGAAGCACATTAGATAAAGGTAAGTAATATCATCGCACTGATAACTATCAGTTTTAACATTATTCGTGAGAATCACATCAAATAGGTGTTATACGAGTAGAGAAAACAAAATAAGAACTCATACTTATATACATGTAGTAACGTACTGATTAAGAAACATCAAAATTTTATTTGAATCTAAAGTTTTCAGTCGCCTGTCGACATCCAATTTGGCTGCCTTCGTGTCCTTATTGGTCTAGATGACTGTTCAAGTTGTATTTCATCATCATCCTGTTCACCTGAAATAGAAATATCAGAATGAGAAAAAGAACAATCATTATTTAGATTCATACCATTCTCAACAGAAACGTGCTCTGCATCTGTAACATCTACGTCTGTTTGTAAATCACCAGAGTCATCTACAATGTCAAGTTCCATTTGTTTATCTTCAACTGGAACATCTGAAATAGACATAAATGGCAAAAGGAGGTTTCTATGTAGAGTTCTTGTTTTCTTGAAACGAGAACCTTCCTTCTTAACCTCGTAAACAGGTATGTCCTCAAGAGGTTGACTAACAACTATATAAGGACTGTGTTCCCATTTGTCTGCTAGTTTTTGTTTCCACGTATTGAAACGTTACGGACTAGCACTCGGTCGCCAGGTTGAAGAACGGAACTTCTAGCTTTTTGTTCATAATAAGCCTTGTTTGTTTCAGATGTTTTAACAGCGGTTTCTCTAGCCTTTGCATATGCGGAACGGAGACGGTCGTTAAGTTTAATCACGTACTCCGAATGGATGCTTGATGAAAGACCATCAGTAGGTAACCCTAGAAAAGCATCAATGGCGAGTCTAGGATGACGTCCAAACATAAGAAAGTACGGAGAGAAGCCGACACTTTCATGACGGGTTGCATTGTATGCATGGACCAGACTCGGAACATGGGCTTTCCAATCGGACTTTTGATGCTCCTCTAGAGTCCAAGCATCTTGAGTAACGTTTGATTAAATCTTTCGACCATTCCGTTCCCCATAGCATGGTAAGGCGTTGTTCTTGTTTTCTCAATGCCAGCCAGACTGCAGAGCTCTTTGATTAGATGCGACTCAAAATTCTGTCCCTGGTCACTATGAATCCTACCAGGAAATCCGTAGTGGACTATAAAATTATCAAACAAAATTTGGCCGTTGTCTTTGCAGTCTGATTTCTAGTAGGATATGCCTGTGCATATCGACTGAAGTGATCGGTCAGGACAAGAATGTTTTCAAAACCTCCTTTACATCTCTCCAATGACAAGAAGTCTACACAAACCACTTCCATTGGTGCCGTTGATTGTATTGGAGTCAACGCTGCAGTTGTTGAGAGAGACTTCCTTCTGATGCAACGATCACACTTCCTGATTGATTTGGCGATAAAACTGTCCATTCCAGGCCAATAAAATCTTTCCTTGAAAAGCGATGTTGTACGATCTCGACCTTGGTGACCAAGGTCGTCATGTAAGCATTTGAAAATCTCCAATCGAATGGCTTCAGGTAAAACAAGTTGAAGATGATCACCATCTGACAATGTCGATTTTCTGTAAAGAACACCTTGTATTAAGACAAGGTTCGACCATTCTCTAATATATGTAGAAATAGTTCGGTCAAAAGGCTTAGCCGGTTTTGTTCCGTTTCTTAAATTGTCAACTATCTTAGATACTGTGGGATCATCTGCTTGTGCTTTTATCCAGGTTGTTGAAGAAACGCTTTCATTTCGTAAGAGATCTTCTTGGAATGGAATTTCACAGGTTGGGATTTGCTATCAGTGTAGGACGGGTATGGGTATGAGTGTTAAGTTGTTGTAGCTCATTGTAACAGGCTTTAACAACTCTTTGGGGAACTATTCCTCTTGGTCCATCAGCCTCTGAATGATTGGTTAGTGTATCGCATTGAACCTTTCTCCTCCGCTTCTCTTGATGCGGCCGGCTTAGCGCCACTTGCGGCGCCACTAGAACATCGGCTTGGTATCGGCGTTGTCTATCGGGAGTTCCGATGTGCCTGGATTGGTGCAATGCTACTGGTTCTCAGCGTCGTGATGCCGAGTAGTGCGCTGGGTCTGTGTTGTAACTCCTGAGTGGAGCATATTGGCAATCTGATCTTTCATAGTGTCACTGCTTCTATCATACATGTTTTCGGCTTGTCCGTGGGTAAGCTTCGTCGGACTCTCCTTTCTTATATTTGGTCGAAAAATCATAATTCGCCAAAGCTGCTAGCCATCTGTGACCTGTGGCATCTAGCTTAGCAGAAGTATTCACATAAGTGAGAGGGTTGTTATCAGTCACAAACCTCGAATTTCGCGCCATACAAGTAGTCATGAAACTTTTCAGTGACAGCCCACTTGAGTGCGAGAAACTCGAGCTTGTGAGCTGGATAGCTCCTCTCACTTTGTTTCAAACTTCTGCTAGCAAACGCAATGACCACGATCCTTTCCGTCTTGTTTTTGATAAAGGATTCCACCAAGTCCTAAAGATGAAGCATTGACATGTACAGTAAATGGTTTTGTATAATCTGCATATCCAAGTACGGGAGGGTTTGTCAGTTGTTCCTTGATATCATTAAAAGCTTGTTTCCTGAGGAGTATACCCATCGGAAAGGAACACGTTTCTGCTTACTTTCATATCCTGAAAGAAGATTTTCCTTGTTCTTAGTTGCTGTCTCTGTCCGTAAGCTTAATGAGGTCATCTTAGGGGGTCTGGCTAAAAAGCTGCCAAAATCTGTATGAATATCCTTATAATAGCTCAGCAAACCCTGAAATTGACGAAACTTTGCGTTTTTGTTGATGGTATGTGTTTGTGCCGTCTGCGCCAATTTCTAACTGTCTTCAGTTCTATTGAATAGGATCAGCTTTATCTGGAATATACTATCTTCAGATTCACGACGGTGGCCCTAGGTAGGTAGTTTCCATTTATGCAACAAATCTCGTCACTTTGATGGTTTTACTTCTTTCAGGTTGCAAGTCTGCCAAACGTGTGAAAACATGACTTGCTATTGCTAGTCGGTTCCAGGTGAGTTATTAAGGTCTCGATTCCTAGCGCTTGTACATCAATGAGCGACGTGTCGTGCGTGCATAGAGTGTGAGTGGGTAGTGATTGACGTCTGCTATGACATTAGGTCTTCCCCATTATCTCGATGCGTTCCGTGAGCCTGGATAATGCGCTGGGCCTTTACATATGGCCTCGCTAGACGCTATCCGTTTGCGTGGTAGGTATTCCTTAAATCCTTCCTTACTTGAATGTCTCGGTTCTTTCTTTTGTCAGTCGTTTCTTTCTAATTTCGATCTGTTCCGTCATACCTAGAATTTTAAGTCAAGATTTTTGGAAACGGTATTTTGTGTCCAGATAGGCATCTGGAGACTCTGTCATCCATTATTCTGTTGATTAATTCACTTAGACGTCGTCGTTTCTTAGTCGGAGAATGTACATTTGCCAGCTGACAAATCAGACGCGAGCGGATTACCATCCTTTTTTCTGTTTCTTCTATCTCTGATTGTATTCTACAGCATTGTGATGATCAGGGGCTCTTAGATGTCGTATGGCTCCAATATCAAGCATGTCTTTTAGATGTTGTTTTATCTCAGAAAACAGTGCAGGTGGTATTCTTCTGTAAGGCTCCTTAAACGGCTTATTGTCTGTCAGTTCAATTCTATGTTTTTATTTTTGATGTATGGCCTAAATTCTAAAGGCGTCTTTGGAAAAATCGATTGCCATTTTCAAACAATTGCATGACTTCTTCTTGTTGTTCCTCATTGAGTTCTGAATTGCTCAAGTTTATTTCCGAACTTATTTTAACTTTTTGTGTGATGTTTCCATTAGTTTCTATAATATGTGTTTCTTTTTCTTTTTCAGATGCAGACTGTTGATAGACAATCGGACCTCCATTGGCAAGTATATTTTCTTTTTTCAGAATTAGGTAAGTCATCCTTAGCGTCGAAGATCGGAGCTTGATCCAACACTTCAACTTGCTGTAACTGGCAGATTATCGTAACTTCCTTTTACTGATATAGTTTCCTGCTATGAAAGACTTTACCACAATCCTTATCAGTGATAACTCTGATGCTGCTCTTTCGCGATTGTTAATGTGTTACTACCACACCCTAGGACTATTACCATTGGTTATCAGCACCGGAGTCATCAACGATCTCTGGAATGGCGTTTCGCGCCTTTGATGTCGCTTTCTCAGAAAACCAGTATTGTTTTAGCTTTGCAGTGGGATATAACAGGAAGTCCTGTGTTCAATTTTTACTTTACCCAATACTATGGTCTGATTTTCATTCTCAAAAGCTGATTTCCATTCCATTTGTGAACATTCCTCTATTCTGATTTTCTGGATTACTGAATCTTGCACGTCGTCACCGATATGATGTCGGTACGCATACCTATTATGGGAATCTGTGTCATTATATTCTGTTGCTTTTACAATAAGGAATGGTACTACCAATCCTGACATGTTACTGTTTGGAACTTTAACTTCGGCTTCGATGTATCCAAGATAAGGTATTTCTTTTCCATTTGCTCCGGTTATATTCAATTCAAATTCTCCGATGTCATGTAATTTTGGCTTATCCTCCATTTTCTTGAAATATGTCTCTGAAATTGTACTGACCATAGAACCTGTGTCGATCAGGGCTTTAACCTCAATGTTGTCTATAAAAATTGTATTTTCATTTGCCTTTCCTACCATCCTCTCTCGTAATGTATTTCTCTTTATGTTCGGGCTGTTTACTTCTTTGCTTCCATCTTGCCCGTCGATAGAAGCTCCTTCTCGTTTAAATTGGCTTTACTTGTTTCTCTACTCTCATTTGGCTCTTTCTTCTCTGAAAGACTTCGGTCATACTTTGTTGACTCTTGTTGGTTACTTTCGTTCCTTCTAAAACCTCTTCCTCTATTTGAACCTCTATATCTGCTGTTAAATCTTGGCTGGTATCCTCCTCTATATGTATAATTTTGATCTTGACCTTTAAGTTTTCCAACATCGGCCTCTAATGTTTTCATTCGATCCAGAAGCTCCTGAAGAATAGTTAATTTTTCATCTGTCTCTTTCTGTTGGTTAATATTTGCTTTCACTTGAGTTGATAAATTCTCTTCTTCTTCTAGCCTTGCCTTTCGTCTTAATTTTTCAAATGTAAATCTGTTGACTCATACGACACTCTTGTGGCATTCTTAAGTTTTTTCAGAATATAATCCTCTCCAAAAGCGTTCTTTAAGTTTACTTTCTCTTTTACTCTCACTTATTTCTCCCTTTTCTACAGCTTTCTGAAAATAAGGTTTCTACTCTAATTCCCCAAGCAGAACATGATTCTCCTTCCTTTTGCGTTGCTGAGTAAAAGTTTTGAACAGCTTTGTCTCCTGTCTTAATATCACCGTAGATTTCTCTTATCTTTTCCAGAATTTCTTTTGCTGATGCGGTTGGTTTAATTGTCAACAATACTTGTCGTGTATCTCCAATCAAGGAGTGTCGAATAGCTTGCACAATAGCATAGTCCGGATACATCTGGGTTCTTAATAAACAAAATATCTCCATCTCCCACTGCTCAAAATCCTTGCCATTGAAATGAGGTATCTTCGGTGGTCCAAGTTTAAACATCGGATAGTCGCTGTCTTTTTGTCGGCATTTCTCTGTATAGTTATGTCGAACAAAACTTTCTTCTTTATTGTATTCTGTTCCATTATCTTTAATTTCCATTCTTTTCAGTCGTTCTTTTCTTGTCTGTAATTGATTTGCATCTGTTCTTTGTAGTCTTTCTTTCAGTAGCTTTTCTTTTTCTTTTAACAATTTTATCTTTGTGCTAAGTGTACCATCCTCTTTTCTGTTAGCTTGAATCTCCTTCTCAAGCATTTCATTTTCATATCTTTTCCTATTCAAAACTAGTTCCTGATCTTCTAATAGTTTTATTCTCTCTATCAATTCTTTTTCAGCTTTTCTCTTATTCTCAATTTCAGCCTATAACCTCCTTTGACTTTCTATAAATAACTTCTGCTTCTTACTTTCAACTTCTTGTAATTTCCTGAGACTTTAAACTTTCCCTTTCAATAGAACTTCTCTGACTTCTAATCTCCCCATTTTCACTTTTAATTTCATTCAATTTTCATATCCAAACTCCTCACACTTTGTCCACTCCTATAACTTTTCATCCGATCTATGTCCGAGTAATACTTTTGTCCGAAATGCATTGTCCTACCAAATACTGTATATCCTTTATTGTTAATCTTTGATGCTATCCCTTTATCTTAGCATATCTTTGGTTTCATCCTAAAAATGCAATAAGTTACTCTTCCAATGATTATTTGATGTTTAAATTTTTGTGGCTCATTATCTCCAAGTCTTGGATTATCGTGTTAAATGTTTGTAATGCATGTAGGAAATACGATGTTCAAATCAGATAATACTTTCTTTTAATCACTTCCTTGTTCTTGTTTGATTTATATGTTTCGCATGTCAAGTTCAAGAAATCATCCTGCATCAAAATTTGTCGTTGTATCGTTCGATGTTCAATCCTTTCCTAATTCTTCAAGTCGTTCCTTTCTCTTTTCCTCCTTTTCTCCTGCATCTGGTCTTTTTCTCTTTTTCTATCTCTTAATATACTCCTCAATTCCACGTTCTGTTAAAAGCTATGCCATTTTTGATTAATTTCCAACTTTAACCCGCTTTTTAGAATGAATACACAAGAAATACTTCAAATGATTTGTTCCAATATGTAATGTTTGTAATATGTCTGTATTCTACACTCATACATTCAACACAAAATTGTTCGTGTCTAATATTTCAACACCATATATACCACCACACTATTTATTTAAAACAATTATAATCATCACGTAACACACAGCAATTATATCACACACAACCACAAACAACACAGTGATATCAACTTTTCCGACGTGTCGAGAATGTGTCACCATACAAATTATACTTCACGTATATAACACAACAGAATTCAGATATACATGTATTTATAAATTTATTTCATTTTAAGGATGTCTTAAACGTTGGGCGCCATTGTCGACGTAACCCAGTCGGCAGTTACTTGTATTATAGGTGGGGTAATATATCGACTGACACAAGACACAACAAATGCAAATATCTGAAATATCCAAGATATTTATTAAAGAATATATTTACACAATATAAATATAATTATACAACTATAACATGGAATGGTCAAATATGAAGTGCAATTAACAATTATAACATACGGTTGAGTGTTTGATACAGGTATGTAATAGCTACATGTACAATTAGGTAAGTATTTCAGGTAAGTATTGTAAGTAAACATCTCTATAACTTATCAAAAACCTCTATAACTATACCAATAAAGACATTCTGTAATAATTTAATAATTTAAATTATAACTCTCAAAGATTACTTAACCTCGAAAATATCCAAGATATTTATTAAAGAATATATTTACACAATATAAAATATAATTATACAACTATAACATGGAAATTGGTCCCAAATATGAAGTGGGCAATGGAGGCATCACACAACATACCCGAACATAGCATATTAAGTTTTTACGGGTGACAGGTTTTAGTAACAATGAGAGATAGGAAATGATTAGAAATATAGAGAGATATAACGGTAATAGGAATCAAGGGGTCCCAAATAACAATGTTACTATCAACGCATTTAGATACAGTTAATATATTTTATTTGAAATGATTAACAAAATATAAGGCAGTGTACATTTTACATAAATTCTTATCCTACGACAACAGCAAAGGGGATAAAGGGGACCTAGTTTAAGAAAATCATCTAGAATGTGAACCATATGCTTGATGTTTGAAACATTTTCAGCAATGTGATGTTAACCCGAGTTGAAACGTTCGAAAATAGCGCAAGAAGACGATGCCTCCATAGGAAGACATGTATCAAAATAATAATGGCCACAAAATCTAAAGCCTACTAAATGATGGACATCTGGATGAATTGGAATGAATCGAAATGCTGAATCTATTGTCTGTTTGCTGAATAAGAAATCAGGAACAGATCTAAGCCAGTTTTATAAAACTGTAAATCATTCAAAAGGAACTGTAAAGTTCGCGGAAGAAAATGTGGGGCTTATGAAAATCAGAATTTGAAAAAGAAATACCATGTGGAAATAATTAGATGGTGTAAATTAATTCTAAATTGACTCTGGATTTTTTGCTTTGTGCAACGAGGCCAATCGGGCCCTTAATGCGAAAGATTGGTTCCTATTGGTGGTGCCAAATTAAACGGACCCTTATTCTACCTGAGTCAAGTTCTATCTTAACTTTAACATGAACTGCCTCAGTATCATCGTCACAAGACTTAAGGTTTGGAGATACAGAAGCTGTGTCGGGACCTATGTAACCAAGTTTAAACCATGTAAAAACCATTGAATCAAATACTGGGCTGATTTGTATTTCTTTATATATTTCTTAAGGGCATTGACCATTGACTTATTTTTTTCTTTATTTTTAAGTATAATATTCGTACAAACCCAGAGGTACTTTTGTGACTTGAAAAACAATGGGTAACAGTAAATTCTCTTTGATCCTGTTCATTCCGTTTTTACCTGTGTGTCTTTTTTTAAGCATTGTGTGACTGAAAATGGCTAAGTCACATTAGTACCATTTCGTAAGTACGTCCGTCCATCCGTCCGTCCGAATTTTGTTTCCGCGCTAGTTCTCTGTAACTACTGGCTGGAATTCAACCAAACTTTATGGGAATCATCAATATTGAGAGGAGATGCGCATATCATCGGCTTGTTCCAATCAGACTTTTTAACTCAGAGTTATGGCCCTTGATTTGTTATGCAGTATGCATATAGAGCAAAAATCGTTTCCGTGCTACTACTCTGCAACTACTGGCTGGAATTCAACGAAGCTTTGTGGGAACCTTCAATACCAAGAGGAGATGCGCATATCGTTGCCTTGCTTTGTCAGACACTTTAACTCAGAGTTATGGCCCTTGATTAGTTATGAAGTATGCATATAGAGCAAAAATCGTTTCCGCGCTACTTCTCTGCAACTACTGGCTGGAATTCAACGAAACTTTATGGGAGCCTTCAATACCAAGAGGAGTTGCGCATATCGTTAGGTTGTTCCGGTCAGACTCTTAAACCTCAGAGTTCATGGCCCTTGATTAGGTTATGCAGTAATGCATATAGACAATAATCGTTTCCCGCGCTACTTCTCTGCAAACAACTGCCTGGAATTCAACGAAACTTTATGGGAATCATCAATATCAAGAGGAGATGCGCATATCGTCGGCTGGTCCCGGCAGACCCATTAAATCAGAGTTATGGCCCTTGATAAGTTATGCAGTATGCATATCGAGCCAAAATCGTTTCCGCGCTTCTTCTCTGCAACGACTGGCTGGAATTCAATGAAACTTTATTGGAACCTTAAATACCAACAGGAGACCTTGTTCAGGTCAGACACTTTAACTCAGAGTTATGGCCCTTGATTAATTATGCAGTAAGCTTATAGAGCAATAATAGTTTTTGCATTACTTCTTTGCAACTTCTAGATTAAATTCTACAAAACTTGATGGGAATCATCAATATCAAGAGGAGATGCCCATATGGTAAATTGGTTCCGATCAGACCCTTTATCTCAGAGTTATGGCCCTTGTTTAATTAGGGCAGTATCATATATAGAGCATATAATCTTTCCGCGCTTTCCTCCTGCAAACCTACTGCCTTGAACTTTTCACAAAAATTTAAATGGAAGCATCAATATCAAGAGAGATGCGCAATATAACGGCCTTTTGTTTCCCCGGTCAGACACTTTACTCAAGTTTATAGCCCCTTGAGAAGTTTTTACTGCCAAGTATGCAATGTAAACAAAAAATCGTTCCGCTGCTCTTCTCCTGCAACTCTGGCTGGAATTCAACCGAAAACTTTTTATGGGGTCCACATAAAGTTTCGTTGAATTCCAGCCAGAAGTTGCAGAGAAGAAGCGCGGAAAAGTTTATTGCTCTATATGCATACTGCATAACTAATCAAGGGCCATAACTCTGAGATAAAGGTCTGACCGAAACAAGCCGACGATATGCGCATCTCCTCTAGATATTGATGACTCCCAGTTATGGCCCTTGATTAGTTATGCAGTATGCATATAGAGCAATAAACTTTTCCGCGCTTCTTCTCTGCAACTTCTGGCTGGAATTCAACGAAACTTAATGCGAACCTTCAATACCAACAGGAGAAGCGCATATCGTTCCCTTGTTCCGGTCAGACACTTTAACTCAGAGTTATGGTCCTTGATTATATATGGTCCGTTATGCATTATGCATATAGGGCACACTTTATGGGAACCTTCAATACCAAGAGGAGATGCACATTTCATAGCCTTGTTCCGGTCAGACACTTTAGCTCAGAGTTATGGCTTTTGATTAGTTATGCAGTATGCATATAGAGTAATAATTGTTTCTGCGCTATTTTTCTGCAACTAATGGCTGGAATTCAATTAAACTTTATGGTAACCATTAATACCAAGAAGAGATATGCACAATTTGTAGCCTTGTTCAGATCAGACCATTCATTACAGACTTATGGCCCTTGATTAGTTATGTAGTATGCATATAGAGCAATATTGCTATTTCTTTGCAACTGCTGTATTGTTTATGGGAACCATTGATACAAAAAGGCAATTTACATCTCATTGGCATGTCCAGATATTACTATTTAACACGGAGCTATGGCTCTGTTATTGCCCTGAATATTTATCATGTACCAAGAATATTGCTGTTTACGCCATGATAAATATAAATAAATAAAGCCTTATGTCTTCAGTTGTTGTGTTAGTAATAACCAGTACTCGGCGGGGGATATAAATTCAACGAATTTGCTTGTTGTTCATAGTTTTGTAAATATTTTGGATTTTGATCTTTAAAAACATTTACGAAGTCCAGGTTCATCTCCCGACTATCTTGTTGTGGAATCTCTGTAAAGATACTGGTGACTGGTTTCAAAAAAAATGCAATGGATAAAGATTGATGTGGGTGCATTTGTTTGCATAAAAATGTGTGTCAACAGCCCTATTTTCCCTAATTTATGGCTCTGAAATCTCTTCTTTTCCCTCCCTTTTTACAAAAATCCCGTACTTTTATCAGTTCTTTCTTGTTATTGGCCGCTTAAAATCCTGTAGGTGGATACTTCATAGATAACTTTGCGGTTACTTGATGCATGTTCTGGAGATATGGCGCATGGTACTCGTAATTCGAAGCTTTATCAGATAGTGTAATAAAAGCCTTTGTAAATTGTTTTGGGAATACAAGATGTCGTGTCAAAAATTTCAAGAGCTACATACTTTAGTATTGTAAACACAAAAAGTGTAATTCAGTATTCCAGTCATAATACATAATACATGTAATCAGACGCTAAAGGCCTCCTAAGAATTTTTCCATGGAATTTAATTTTTAATGTAAACTCTAAAAATTAGGTATACCGTAAATTAAGACGTATACCCTGACATATAGAATTCATTTACCTGTGAAACTGGAATAAAAGTATGTTACCCTACCCAGGAAATTCCGTCTTTTTCAGTGCCTTCAGCGCTTTGATCTTATTGTAGTATAACTTTACCATGTCATTTTTCTCCATTCAAAAACAAGTTTCCAGCAGAAACATAAACGTTTAATTACTTACATGATGACAAAAATACACTTAAATTTTTTCTAATTGTCTGAAATGAGAGTTTTGTTTGGAAAGCGTATTTACGATACACAGACCGCTATAAAGCTAGCTTACCGTACTCAGATGCCCGTTTGTGTCTAGAACAATTTTGCAAAGAGGGGCAGGCACCTAAGGTCTTTCTCCTACAGTAAAGCTTTAATTTGTTTTTAATTATAATATGTTATAGAATACTTTTATTAGTGTGATAAATCTAATTCTTCAAAATATTAGATTTGAAACTTTTTTTATAGACTTTATAGAAACTTCCCATTCTTCTATTTCTTACACAAAAAAATCTTTTGTTTGAATATATTTATACATTTTTTTTTTTTCGAAAAAAATAGACATAGGTGATGTGACTTTGTTTACAAAATATTGTGCAATTTCATTTCAAGGTAAAGTACAGGAGACATGCACATTTGAAATCGGGGTGCTTAAAACACTTGTTATTTGTATATCTTGGCTGTGACATTCGTAATACTTGCTTAAGTTCAGCTTATGTAGGTGACTATAAATCAACATTAGATAAAAACAACCAAGGTCATTTTATATGCACAAGGATAAGCTTTATCAAAAGTTTGTCTGTTTTAGTGAAGTTTATCTAACATGCTGTGATTAAAACATTCGATAGATGTCCATGGCTAAAGTATTTGAGAGAAAATGAAAATCTATATTACAATTTTATTGCTATGTTTTATAAAATATTCGACAATGATGGAAGAGGTCATTGTTTGAAACAAATATTGGACTATAAAGGGAGAAGCAAGGACAATTCGAGCCGTTTGGAGTTCCTATTCGAGTACGGCAATTTCTTGGAGTGCCTTATGCCGAGCCACCTGTAGGTGCTCTCCGTTTTGAGAAGCCTAAAATGAAACAGAGAATGGATGGCGTGTATGATGCTACAAGATATAGACCCTCTTGTTTGCAACTGCATATGGATCTTTTAGGGAAGCGGAAACCAGCAGCTGAAACTGGTTTACCGGAGTTCTCAAATGACTGCCTCGTGATAAATATTTTCACTCCGGATAATCGAGAAGATAATGATAAGTTACCTGTAATGATTCTCTTCCATGGTGGAGGTTTTGTTATAGGGACATCATCAATATACCCTGGACATATAACTAGTGGATATGGGAACGTTATATTGGTGAACGTTAACTATAGGTTAGGGTTGTTTGGATTTTTGAGTACTGGTGATTCAAATTTACCCGGGAATTACGGTCTCTGGGACCAACATATGGCTATTCGTTGGGTACACGAAAATATTGCAGCGTTCGGTGGAGACCCTGATAAAATGACATTATTTGGAGGTTCGGCAGGCGGGGCCAGTGTGATATTTCAAGCAATGTACCCAGGAAATAAAGGACTGATTAAGAGAATTATCCCTCAGAGTGGCAGCATAACGTGCCCATGGGCTTATCAGCGAGATTCATTACAGAATGCTAAACGCATTGCTAATCTAGTCGGATGTCCAAACTGATGTAGATACTTCACGACTTGCAACTTGTCTAAGAAATATCCCCGATGAAAAGTTTATGAAAGCGTACAATAATCCATTGAATGGATTCAGAAAGTTTCCTTTTAGAGTTTTGTTTTCTGTTGACGAAGAATTCGTTCCATTAACTACTTGGGAAATGCTTCATAGCGATTCAGATATTGCAAAAGACAGGCGAGATTTATTCCGCAGTTTCGATGTAATGGCGGGCCTTGTAGACGACGAAGGTTTCATGATGATTACTCCATTTGTAGGTGTTGATAACACAGATACATTTACAGTTGATAGATACCAATTGGAAAACAAATATATACCAGATATCGTGCGTATAATGTTTGGTGAAAATATTCCAGAAAACATAAATACTCTTGTCGCTTTTGAATATACGGACTGGAAAAATCCTGATGATGAAGAGCGTTCTTATGAATCTTTTATGCGGCTAAGTTCCGATTACGTTTTTAACAGCCAAGTCATTGACACAACGAAGATACATGCTGAAAATAATCATGGCACAAAAACGTTTTTGTTCCTTTTAAATGCTTTCTCATCCCAACATATTCTGTGGGTACCACCCACGTGGAAAGGTGGGTCAGTACACGCTGACGAGTGGGCGTTTATTTTAGGGTATGATTCAGAGAGCGGATTTACAAGCGCAACAGCTCCATATGGCGTTGAACCACAGAAATGGGAAATTGAAATGTCAAAAGAAGTAATCAAAATGTGGACAAATTTCGCAAAAAGCGGGTAAAGCTGACTACCTTTTGAATTTCCTGTTTTTTTACATTTATTACTTTTTTTATTAAATTTTTTAAAATTTAATTATCATTCATTTGCCGATAAACATAGCCAAATAAATAATTGATAATTCAAACTTTCAAATGTTTGTATTAGAATTGTTTCACACTTAAATCTGTTATTTATTCAATAAGCTACACTTTGCTACTAGTAGCCCATTTCATGTTTTTCTTTTCTTTTTTGAAACAGTGATCCAAACAAGCCGGTGCGCATTAACACGGAATGGCCGGAGTACAATTTAGAGAGTCAACTATATCTTAACATTAGTAGGGACATGTCGGTCGGGCAGCGGTTATTTGATAGGGGCTATAACTTTTGGACAAATATATTACCTAAACTTGTAAAAATGACAAAACCAGAAATGTCCAAAAAGGAAAACTATTGCGATAAAGAAGAATCCGGTTGTAGACCGTAGAAAAAACAAGTGCTTGTTTCACCTCGCCTATGCAAAATATCAAATATATATTCTGATAACATTTCTTCAGCGTATATTTCCATATATGACCATTTAGTGTGGGAATTTAATTCTGAAATCAGAATGTAATGAATGTAGTCAAATATTTTTAAAACGCACATGTTTATATTCATATTAATTTTCTTCTTGTATTTTTCTTTCATTTAGATCACAGGTGCTTGAAACAACCTTTTATATGTTCTTTATGGGCTATATACTATAATAAGATATCATTAAATAAATATAATTTTCCACGGTTGAGCGAAAGTGAATTATACGAAAATTATTTTCCATTGGTCGAATATAGTATCTATTGATAGATTTGTGCTCGAAGTTTTCGTGCTAAAGTAATGTTCAGCTTTGGACGATGGACTAGGCAATATCAGCTTAAAAAATTAAGAATTGACAAGAAATGTGTTTAGCATAAATGTTTCATTTTCAACCATATAGTTGTGATATATATTTTGTAAGATGATTTTATTATCTGAATTTAAGATTATTGTCTATGAATGTGTTAAAATGAATATATTTGTTAATATGCATTTATTATAGTAACTATGTATTGTTACATGTTATAATTGAAATGTGAATGTATTACACACTACACACTGATCGTCCAATTGCTCCATACATATAATACATTTTCAAATAGTATCATATTGTTTGTTGTTTATTGTAAGGATATAGTATGAGTTAAGAGGAAATATATAGGCCGATTATATAAAATATTTGATTATGTGACTAGAGCCTGTCATTCAAATAAGCATTTGTTTAAGACATCTAATGTACCATTGTAGTAAAGCAACAACGCATGGGGAATATGTGGACTTTGTGTGGACACCGTCAAATGGTACAATCCTCGCTTCAAATCGCAGCATATCGGGTGCGGTGTAAGGAGCGAAAACAAAACCATTACATTGAACCGGCAGTGCAAGACTGAAGTAAAATCTTGGTTCTTTTCCTTCATTATCCATTACAATTGAACAGGGATATAAAAACCGAAGTTCTTTCTATTCCACGGGAGTAGAGGCCGCTTTAAGAAAAGAATCGATTTAGATTATGAATCAGTCGCATGTGAACTGCCTTCCATTTCCGAATATGTATAAAGTGTTGGTTGTTACAGAGGAACTTGCTTACTTTTACTTAATCTTGTAACGATAACGATTTCTATCGGTACTCAAAATGGCTAAACATTATTCATTTTTTTATCCTCGTGTTGTATTTGTAATACCTAGAGTAGAAATATAAGTTTTCTGTCTGTATGTATGTTTATTTTTCTATCTGTCTGTCTGTCTAAAGATACTATTAACAGTGAGCTGCTTTTTTACATACAACACGATATGAATATTTTAGGTATCGGTCTAGTCAATTTTGTAGTCTCTGTTTTATAGTAAATCAGTCACCTTTGAGGCTTAAATCTGTATTCCACTGTGCTTTATGCATTTTTTACTGTATTCAACATCAACACTGTCAAAGTCTAATGAGGCCCTTAATATAAAATGTTAGCCATTTACTGTCTCTGGAGTCTGCTTAGGTAAGAACCCTACTGGAAATACAAGTGCTTACACTTTTGTGGGTTATCCTTGAAAGAAGATCAAATCATCCTCAATCCTTTCACCAACAAATAAGGTCCTGAACAACAAACACGCACGCACGCGCGCGCGCGCACACACACACACACACACGCTCACACACGAAACAAACTTTTAATCCATCAGATAACACACAAAAACGCCACAGATGCAATAAATACACTTTCATTATGACCAATCTAACTAGAGATGACTTACTTCACTTCAGTGTTGTTATAATTCTCTAGCACTTCGGGAACATTGATTCCAACACTTTTAAGTGTTGAAAATTGAGTACCGCTCAAGCCGGTTCTAGGGGGACATGAGGGATGTTGCACATTTTTCTAATCCGTCATGTACAGACTCAATAAACCGAGTCTGCAATTTCCATGTTATTTTGTTGCGATTAATACTTCCGAGGGATCCCACTTTATTCAGATTTTTAAAATGTGTCACTTCAAAATTTAAAAGAACTACTTTCAAGATTTGCCAATTAAGATCACGTAACATTTTAGATACACTACTGGTGTAATTGTAATCATTATATACATATCTGTATTAAGCTGGCGGCTGACCTTTGAACTTGTTCTATTTTGTAAACCAGATATTTTTATGGCAGTTTCTTTAACCTTTTATTGGAAGTTTTGACATTCTTTTTATAGATCTGAGAGAATTATTTGCTTTTGCTTTTGCAAGGTCCCAGGACAGGTAGGTTATCAGAGTTTTGACCATCAATAACAACCTGTTGAGTGCGACCATATAAAAATGATTTTGTCCGTGTGATGACCTCTGAGCTAACACCTAGTCTTTGTAGTTTAAGGAGAAGTTTGTGATGGTCGACTTAATTAAATGATTTGCTGAAACCCATGACAATGGCATCGGTCTGTTGGCTTTGCTCTAAATTGTCATGGACTTTCTGGGTGAAACTGATAAACTGGGTTTCCAAGCTATGTTTTGACCTAAAACCGTGTTGGAATTTGCTGAAGATATCATGCTTTTCATAGAAAGACATAATATTGGAGACAATTATATGCTCCATCAGCTTAAGGGCAATGCAGGTTAATGAAATAGGACTGTAGATGCCAGGCTTACATTTTGGGTCTTTCTTATAAACAGGGGCAATGACGTACGGCATGAGGGACAGTACCAGTTTTTAGGGAAATTTGGAAAATGTGTGTGAGAATTGGGGCAATTTCAGTATAAAATATGATAAACAAGATCAACAAGGAAAGGCGGCGTTCAATAAACGCAACCCCCACACGACCCAGCAAGAAGAACCAGTGGCAATGAGCCCAGAAGGACCCCAAGTTCTTTCAATAACCTTTGGACAGCTGATCGGGGCCAAAGGTTTTGCTTGGATTGAGACCTTTAAGGAGTTTCTTTTCTTCATCCTCTGTTATGTTGATATTTGGCATTTTTGGATAGTTTTTTTAAGTGAGCAATTGTTTGCATGACTGGTTAAGACTTAATAGTTAGGGGCGGAAGACGACAGACTCAAATTGTATTTAGTATGTCTGTCTTCATTTCAGGATCAGTAAAGTTTTGTCCATCACTTTTTAAAGGTGCTACTCCACAGTTTTCAGTTTTGTTTGACTTGATGAAAGAGTAGAACTTCTTACTCTTTCCTGGCTGTGAACGATCGGAGAAAATGACCATGCCTTGGTACAACAACTATGAGTTCCTTATTATCCCCCGCCGAAAAGGCGGCGAAGGATATAGAAATAGTCTCCGTCCGTCCGTCCTTCCGTCCGTCCGTCCGTCCTTCCGTCCGACATTTTTGTCCGGAGCATATCTCTAAAAGTATTTGAGTTATCAACTTGAAACTTCATAGGTGGATAGACCTTATTGAGGAGGAGTGCAGTGCACAAGAATAATAACTCTACCCTGCATAATTTTTGAGTTATTGCCCTTTGTTATTTTTCAAAATTGATTTTTGTCCAGAGCATAACTCCAAAAGCCTATGAGATATCAACATAAAACTTCATAGGTGCATATATCTCACTCAGGAGGTGTGCAGTGCACAAGAATGATAACTCTACCTTTCATAATGTTTGAGTTATTGCCCTTTGTTATTTTTCATACTTAATTTTTCACCTGAGTGGAGCAAAACTCAAAAGTTTTTGAGATATCAACATGAAATGTCATAGTTGGATAGATCTTATTGAGGAGGAATGTTGTGCACAAGAATGATAACTCTTCCCTATACAATTTTTGAGTTATTGCCCTTTTTCATGCTATTTTGTCCAGAGCTTATCTCAAAAAGTATTTGAGGTATCAACTTGAAACTTCATAGGTAGATGGATCTCATTGAGGAGGAATGCATTGCACAAGAATGATAACTCTACCCTGCATTATTTTTGAGTTATTGCCCTTTGTTATTTTTCAAAAGTAATTTTTGTCCAGAGCATAACTCAAAAAGCCTTTGAGATATCAAAATGAAACTTCATAGGTGCATAGATCTCACTCAGGAGATGTGCAGTGCACAAGAATGATAACTCTACCTTTCATTATTTTTGAGTTATTGCCCTTTGTTATTTTTCATGCCTAATTTTTCACCCGAGTGGAGCATAACTCAAAAGTGTTTTAGATGTCAACATGAAATGTCATAGGTGGATAGATTTTATTGAGGAGGAATGCTGTGCACAAGAATGATAACTCTTCCCTGTACAATTTTTGAGTTATTGCCCTTTGTTCTTTTTCATACTATTTTGTTCGGAGCTTATCTCAAAAAGTATTTGAGGTATTAACTTGAAACTTCATAGGTGGATGAATCTCATTGAGGAAGAGTGCAGTGCACAAGAACGATAACTCTACCCTGCATAATTGTTTAGTTATTGCCCTTTTTTATTTTTCAAAATTAATTTTTGTCCAGAGCATAACTCAAAAGGCCTTTCAGATATCATTATGAAACTTCATAGGTGCATAGATCTCACTCAGGAGGTGTGCAGTGCACAAGAATGATAACTCTACCTTTTATAATTTTTGAGTTATTGCCCTTTGTTATTTTTCATACTTAATTTTTCAATTCAATTTTTTTCTCAAAAAGTATTTGAGGTATCAACTTGAATCTTCATAGGTGGATAGATTTTACTGAGGAGGGATGCAGCACACAAGAATGATAATCTACCCTGCATTATTTTTCAGTTATTGTCCTTTGTTATTTTCAGCCATCAGTATTCACATAGGTTTCAAATCTGTAATCACTATAGCCATCAGTTTTCATTACCATAAGACTTATTCTGCTCTACTACATATACATTCTTCTCATGAGGGGGGATGGCCATGTTGACATGGCTCTTGTTTCTTTTTGGATTTTGCCTCTAAGCTTTTTATGCCCCCGCCATGTAATGGCCGGGGCATATAGTGTTACCCTGTTTCGTCATTCCGTCCTTCCGTCATTCCGTCCTTCCGTCATTCTGTCATTCCGTCATCATCAGTTTCCGTTCATTATCTTGAGAACGGTTACACACATTCAACTCAAATTTGACATATGGATATGTCATGAGAAAATACAGGTCAAGTTCGAATTTGATTATGGTTCGATGATTTTTGCCAGAGTTATGCCCCTTTTACATTGAAAATAATATGAAATTTTCAGTTTCCGTTCATTATCTCCCCAACGGTACAACAGATTCAACTCAAACTTGACATATGGATATGTCATGAGAAAATACAGGTCAAGTTCGAATTTGGTCATGGTTTGATGATTTTTGCCAGAGTTATGCCCCTTTTACTTTGAAAACAATAGGAAATTTTCAGTTTCCGTTCATTATCTCCCCAACAGTACAACACATTCAACTCAAACTTGACATATGGATACGTCAAAGGAATGCGCAGGTCAAATTCAAATTTGGTCATGGTTCAATAATTTTTGGCAGAGTTATGCCCCTTTCACTTTGAAAATAATATGAAATTTTCAGTTTCCGTTAATTATCTCCCAAACGGTACAACACATTCATCTCAAATTTGACATATGGATATGTTTTTGGAATGCCCAGGCCAAGTTTGAATTTGGTCATGGTTCAATGATTTTTGGCAGAGTAATGCCCCTTTCACTTTGAAAATAATATGAAATTTACAGTTTCTGTTCATTATCTACCCAACAGTGTTACATATTCAACTCAAATTTGACATATGGATATGTCAAAGGAATGGGCAGGTCAAGTTGGAATTTGGTCATGGTTTGATGATTTTTTGGCAGAGTTATGTCCCTTTCACTTTGAAAATAATATAGATACATCTTAGGAATAAACAGTTTAAGTTTGAATTTGGTCGTGGTTCAATGATTTTGGACAAACTTATCTTTCCTGAATGTTGGAAAAATTTTGAACTTTCAGTTTCAGCACTCATACTTTTGTGGAAATGTATGTAGCCATTATTTTGGCTACAAATATGCAATATTCTATTTTTAAAAGGTAAAGACTGAATAATTTCAGTGCCTTGAACATTGTATGAAAATGGTTTGTGTTAACATTGAAATGTGTTAAGGGCTTTGAACTTAAAATGAAAAAATAATTTGTGCAAACAAATTTGGAACTAAATATTATAACATCTGAAATTTTGGCTGCATGCGGGGGCATCCGTGGCATAATGACACATTTCTAGTTTTTATTTGCTAAGTAGGTCAAGGGACCGGGAGTACCTCTCTGTCAAAAGTTTTTGTATTTTGCGACAATGTTTACGTTGTCCTTGTTTTTTTTTATTGTTTTTGTCAAAATCTATCAAAGACATGTCAGCCTTAATGCCACTCATTTGTTGGTACCGACAATACTTTCGGGCGTCTCAGGTTTTGCATGCATGTCTTTTTAAATGAGAGTGATATAAATGGTGAGAAAACTGATTGAATTCGTTTGCTAAGAATGTTTGCTTTTTCAGTGAAAACTATTACTTTTGAGAGAGCCTGCAGTGAGTTTTGATCTTTTAATGGGGTGACCTTTTGTGAATACTTGTTAGAATTGTTGTTGTTGGGTTTTTGTTGTTTTTTTTAATAGAGTGGTACAGACTTTACTTTGTGTATTAGTTTCATCGTCATCTGGTTTTCTGAGTAAGGGTGATTGTTTACTTCTATAGCTTTAATTTGAGATTTTAATTTTTAAATTATACCAATTGATCATGATCTGACTTTTTTTTATTATGGCTTCTCTTTCATGGAGTTTGTGATGGTTTAAATAGCCGTGGTATGAATTTTGATATGTTAGCACACGGATTTATATTAATATAAATCCGTGGTTAGCAAAAACATCATCGAGCGTGTGTTTGAATTGGACCCAAAGGTCTGCAACATACAGAGATTTAGCTTTTGGAAGTATCTCTGATGTTGAGGTTTTAATAAAAATTTTAAACTCCTGGTCCAGGTACGTAGGTTTAGAATATATTTCAATCCACATAATCAAATATTTTACATATTTGGCCTATAAATGTACATGTATATGTATATGCCCATAAAGTATAGTTTGTTTCAATCTGTGGAGATGATGCCATGGCTTTCAAGATGAACAATTCTTTAATCAATTTACTGCTCATAATATGTAATATCTTAATATCAAAGCAAGTGGAAAGTAAAAAGTGGTAAATATGAAAGTTCTTGCTTTGATATTAAGACGGGATAACGTGACGTATTATACAGGGTTTCACGCACCTGCCAACCGATGGAAAAACGCCCAATGACTCTGATGAAAGCGTCAAAATGGCGGGGATCAATCGCGTTGGATCCCCAATGGATCTTATAGACGAAAGTTTTGAACAATCGAAGGAGAAACTTGAACAGAAAAAGAAGTCACTTATAATAGAGCAACGTGCAAAGTCTCGTATCCTTCAGTAAATTATTAGAGACGTTTAAACGACCTCTACATTCTCGTTGCTAAGGGTTTAGGGAACATGTAGGGTCAGTTCGTCCCATGGTCAACTCGTCCCGAGTCTTGTGACTTGATCTTCTTGCTCTTGATCTGTATACGTTGTGACGTCAAAGACATTGTTTACACCGGCCTTTGCAATTATCAAGCGGCTTAGGGCAAGATGATACCCTCTCTAATGATTTTTGCGATTGAACTGGATGTGTCCTTAAGGGTGTTTACATTATTTATCAAAATGTCTGGTGGTAGAGAGTTCCATTCTTTCACAGTTTTTGGGAAAAAGTATACTTTAACACATCAGTACGCGACTGGATACGTTACGTAAGAAATGTTGACTATGTTGGTTCTTGGTAGATCTTTTACTATGTTGTAAAATGTTTACAGTGTCTATTCTAGGAGGGGCGATGGGGGGATTCACCCCTATTTTTGAGAATTCACCCCTATTTTATGAGAGGAAGGGGGAAAATTTTACATAGACAAAGAAGGAAAAAGATCAACAAATGTAATAAATTCTCACTTTTCGATAAAAATCCCCCCTGTTTTTCGAATCCT
The DNA here is from genome assembly GCF_026571515.1 of Ruditapes philippinarum. Taxonomy (NCBI): domain Eukaryota; kingdom Metazoa; phylum Mollusca; class Bivalvia; order Venerida; family Veneridae; genus Ruditapes; species Ruditapes philippinarum. The sequence continues at coordinate 349,200 of NW_026854186.1, read as the reverse complement.
AGAATAGACACTGGTTTATATTTATATGTGCTTGTTTGTTTACACCATTATTCATTAATATGAGTCTATTTTGTTGTCTTCATTCCTTAAGGGATGGTAGATTTAGTTCTTTCAAAAGTGTTGACATAGTACCAGGTTCATAGTTATAATTTGATGTTATAAATCTAACTGCTCTCTTTTGAACACTTTCTAATTTTCTTGCTAGTAAGTTTGATGCGGGGTCCCAAGCTGCACTACAATTTTCTAAAATGGTCTAATAAGTCCCTTTATATGCTTGCTAATTTTAACTTCTAGTGGGCAAGTTGATAGATTTTTTTCAAAGTCCCAGAGTTTTTGTATGCTTTTGTTTACAGATTTCTTCCAATGTTTTCCCAGTGCAAGCTTACTTCTTATATGGACACAAGATATTTTAAATAGATTGTAGAAAATTCCAGTTTGTCCCTTGTAATGTATATTTGTAAGAAATTATTTTCCTTTTTCTAGTTAGAGTCATCATGTTGCATTTTACCGGTTGAAACCTCATACCCCAAGTAGTTGCCCACTGTCCTAGCTTGTTAATGTCCTCTTGTAAAATTTCGCAGTCTTTTTCACTTAATATTTCTCTGACTTGAGTTACAATTGGTCAATTTTGACATATTTTAGTCATGCATCTAAACAACTATGTTTTAGTGACATGCCCATCCAAGGGTATATAGTGAGAGAACAGTTTAAAGTCAAAATAAGTTTACATTTTGCCATAATAACTTGTAGGGGCAATATGAACAGTAATTTTTCTCACTTAATTGGGAAGAGGCCTTGGCAGTTTTCCCAAATATCTGAACTTAACCCTGCTTTTTTACTTCCCAAATTAGCAATTTTAGCAGACTTCCCGAAAGTTAGAAAAAAGTGTCAGACATTCGGTCTGACAAACCATGAAAATCTGTCAGACCGAAATGAAATTAATAAAAATCAAAGGAAAACTAATGTGTTTGTATTTCTAAGCCACTTGTCGCTTTTAATTTTTTCGCTGTAAAAATAGGTACATTTCATACAGCGCATTTTCACCTCCTCCCTGTGATACACCAACGATACACGGTCCTGCTTCCATTTTTCATTAAATTTTGTCTCAGGTCTAGTCCTTTCATCCTTTTACTGCTGTTCTGCACCCTCCTCTGATGTCGATTTTTGTTTTTTCCCAGGTTTGGCACCTTAAACGACTCCATTTTGTAAAAATGCGTCTTTGATAAAAGCCGAACGGTCAGACCGATCCAGAATGAAAAAATTGACGGACCTAATTAAAATTTATCAGACATGTACTCCGGGAAGTCTGTTTTAGCGTTAATTTTTCCCAAAATCAAGAGGCTAAGGCCTCGTGCCAATTAAGTGAGTAAATCCACTGGTTTGAACCATTTAAATACATTAAAATCATATAATTAATGTCTTATTGAATATTGGTAAAATAGAATAATGTGTGTATGTTTTTTGCAATTCTTATAACATTGTTAAGTTTGCAAGCATTCAAGCAAATACAAATTGACTTTTTTCTCAACAATGAAACTGGATGATGACCCATAAAATAATGGTATTGTATCTCAATTTGGCATAAAATCAAATGGACTGTTTCTGAATTGCCTCTTTTTTCCTTTTGCAAACAATTTTCCACTCTTTATGGGCCCCTGCCACCATTGCCCTAAAAGTAAAAAAAGCTGCTGGACTATAAAACATGTACATGATTACTAAATAATCATTTGCTTATATTACTGCAATATCAAAGAAAATGAAAAATAAGACAAAGTGAATTTATCCTTTACATAAACATTAGCATTTTTGATTGGCTCTATCGAAGAAGTGAATAAGAAGATAAGTAAATTAGACAGAAAGTTACAGAGGTACACCCAGCTTGTAGTGGAGAGTAGGGCTTCAGATAATCAGGAAGAACAACTTCTTCGTAGTGACAGACCAAGAAGTTCTGTAGGAAGAGCGATTATAGAAAGGAAAGGTTACAAATTAAACAAGTTCTTATTAGATCTGTTATTATCAATAAATTATCTATTTATAAGTTACATGTAGAATATGGCCCAAATTGACATTTAGAGACATCATAGTCCTTATCAAATACCGGGTACGTTATTATCTTTAAATAATCCATAAATTACATGGAGAATAAAGCCCAAATTGACATTTCAGAGGCATCATGCATTCTTTTGGTATATGCATTTTCAACAGACTTTTTCACTTGAAAAAGGTCTTCAGCATGAATAACACTCAGTTCAGAAAACTGGAACAGCTTCTATCTGAGTGTGTTGATACTATAATGCAATTCTTATTTTGCAATGATTTATATAACAGTTTACTATATTCCAATGGAACATGCTCTAAGCCATTAAACAATCTTTTTGTGCATATTTTATTAAGTTTTGAATAAGAATTTTTTTGAGAATAAATAGGTGAATGTTGGGTGGCAAACAGCTGGTTCTAAACAGTTTCTTCAGTGTTCATCTCCTTTTACATTTTGTACATGTGCAATTCTCAAAGGATCAAACCTTCACATGATGACTGCCATTAAGTACTTCCCTGGCACATATTACTGGAATTATATGATTTGATCATTTTTGACAGACATATAGCCCATTGTGTGTGTTTCTTTTATATACATGCACTTGTTTCATTATGTTTTTAAACAGTACTTGTATCTGAACAATGAATTCATATTTTTGTCAGAGAGAGAACAGAAAGAATTAAACAGATTTGCAGGATACTACACCCTTAAGCAGAGTGAGTAATTTATTCTATGTTTGGAAAATTGAAATTAATATTATATCACATTAGTTGTAGTTGATATGTTTTGATATATTAAAGTAGTTTTAATATTGACTTTAAACATATATGAACCACATAATTAAATGTGAAATATAAATATGTTTTTAGTTGAAAAGAATGACTGTATTACCTTTTTGAGCAATATTTAATTCACTTAACTATTTCAATGATATTTTGATTATGGTAGGTAACGTTATGATTTCTTATTGTTGCAGCATTTTTACCTGGAAGAAGTGAAAGAGTGAAAAACATATCAAAGATAAGTTTATCTCCAAGTAAAACACAGGTAGGTGTTCACAAAAACCTACAACAAAAAAACAACTCAATCTTATAAAAAAAAATAGTGAGGATGCGTGATAAAAGTACTTTTTTATGGTGGAATATTTTCACAGATGAGATAAAAGATATGACTTCTTGAAATTTGTGTTATTGGAATGCTTTTTTACTTACATTAAAAGAATAAATTTGCATCATTTTGAACATTATGATAAATAAAAGGACAATAATCTATTAATCCTAAAATGACTAATGCCATTTATTTTGTTTTATTTCAGGCCAAAAAAGATACAGGCAAACCAAAGTTTGTTGAGGTATGTAAAATGAAAATAAAAGAAGAGTCACTATCTATATATGTATTACATAGAAGTTTGTTTAGCGATGATTAAGTTTTGTAAAAGTTTTAAAAATCTGAAAACATACATTTATGATCATAAAAGATACAATGTTCTTGATACCAAACAAGATGTATTACCACAAGTAACATGTACTTGACAGGTACAAGATCAATTTCAGAAAGCTAAGAAACATGCATTTTAGATTATGATTGAAAATTGATTTTTATTCCTGAAAATAGAGGTTTTAAGAGAGGTGTTTGAGTTGATTTATTATTGTAATATTGTAGTTACATCAATATCCGGGTTATGACCCTACAGAACTATCAGATCTACCTGATGAAATACCTGCCAGAGAAATGCTGAAGAAAAGCAGCGTCTGCAACCATGGACCTTGGTAGAAAAGTAAGTATTAAATCAAATCTGCTGAAAGAGAAACCATTTAACCAGGGATCTTAGTGGAAAATGAAGTATTAAAGCAATCCACCAAAAAATGTAACATGCGCCTTTGTAGAAAAGAACAAGTAAAGCTCATTAGAATTCATTAAAGTTGAAGTATGAAGTGAAATATTGTTTCTTTGCTTCTCAAGCAAATTAAGGGGTTATTTGGTTTTAAAAAGTTATATTTAGAATAAGGTTATGTCATAGGAAATGGAAACTTCATTACTCTTTAAGAACACTTACCATTTCATTAAGAAAAAAATAGAAAGTTTTAATTCATTTTACTTGTAATTTGTTTATTATGTATATTGACTAATACATTTCAGCCCCAGTATCGTCCTGACTTTGAACAATGGTTTTATTCTCCAATGTCCCAAGCTGTGTTTCAGGTACCAGTATATAATGTTTTACATGTGAGCCACACCAGGACAAAACCAACATAGTGCGTTTGCGACCAACATGGATCAAGATCATAGACCAGTCTGCCCATCCGCCCAGTCTGTTCGCTTACCAACCCTATTACAAGTAGAGAAACTGATAGGGAACAGCATTGATCCTGATCAGACTGCGGGGATGCGCAGGCTGGTCTGGATCTATGCTGGTCGCAAACGCACTATGTTAGTTTTGTCGTGACGCGGCTCATATGTCTTTTCAGCTTATGCCAAATCTTTTGTATACACAGAGTGGAGTAGCCTTGACATGGTGAAAATAAATCTAATTGTACTTCCTATTGGAAAAGTTAGCAATCATTAATACATTTATTTCAATAGAAAAGTAACAGTGTACCCTTGCATTTAATAACATTTTAATAGAAATAGTGGACAACTTTAAAACAATTTTTAAGATCTTATTTAAAATTTTTTGCTATGTTGCAAAACAGTTTTTATTTACATTTTCCTCAAATAGGAAATACAGTGTTTTCTTATCTCTGTATACAAATAATAGACTGTACAACTGTTGTCTGTAGTTTACCAAGTTTTGATATCATGTAACCAAACTCGTCAATAAATTTAATAGCTGCCTTTTATATGTTAAAGCGATGTCACATGCGTTTTTTTATATTATTATTTTGGTTAGATTTGGTAATGGGACTGATACCTTTAATGATTTTTTATTGTTGGTCATTGCTTATTTAAAGTTTAGATATTGTTTAATTTGGATAAAATTAATAATGTCCATGGCATTGGGATAAACTATTTCAAGCTTGTCAGCTCTGTCTATATATAAATAAGATACATGGTGTCGGATTCCTGGCCTAATTTGATATTGACTAAAGGTTCCCGTCATGTCACAGTATAAACCAAGTACTACTATATAGTTCAAGGTAATGACATACTCATGCTGTTACGTTTCCCCTTATAATTTCAACAACTGCACAAATCGAAACATAGCAATTTTTTGGTTATTCTTAAAGTATGCTGTGCACAGCTGACCGTTAATTTGCAGCCATTATTCGCTTGTTTCCAACTTGTACATCATAAATATATGCAGTAATCATATACAAACACATTGATAGATTTTGTGGATTGGAAAACAAGTAGGCATGACTTATTTAAAATCCTTTCAAGTACAGTAATCTTGAAAAATACATTTACAATTCATGCATGTTTAAGAAGTTTTTTTATTTGATTATGTATGTAAATAGGTGTACCGACATAATCTCCTTCGGACAAAATCCCCTTCGCATACCCGGACAAAATCAACTCCATAGATGGACATAATCCAATTCATGTTTTTGCAAGGCTGGACAAAATCCCCTTACCTACCCGGACAAAATCCCCTTGCTTCATAGGTTTCTAATGTATTATTATGCTCCATAAAGAAAGGCATTTTGTCTGACATTATGTAAATCACATGAAATATATTTACTTCACTTTTAGTTTGAGTATGAAATGAAATTTGTGAATAATCTTATTTATCCGCAGCAAAGTTATGGGTTTCAGTTTTTGTTCAATTGCTTGACAAATTTATGTATTATGTTAATGTGATATGTAGAACAAAAAACAACTATAGGTTACATGAATAATCTTTTCTGTCTGTCATTATGCATGCTTTAATAAATCCACCTAGATTGAGAGACAAGAATAAACATTTTGTAAATAGATGAAGTTTGGTGATGCTTGAGATGAGGAGAGATGTAAAATATAAACACACACACTCATTAATATAAAGCTGCATAAAAACCATAGTGACTTGCTAATTTAAGAAATAATATATCCCAAACAGTGATTTTTTGCTCAATTAAATCATGGTTTGGAGTTTGAATGAAAGGAATTATATCAACTTTGCCCTTGTGATATGATGATTTGCATTCTAACAACATACAGTGATTTTATGAAGCGATGAAATCACTGATTTGGATATAATATTCCGATTCTAACACAACATAAACAAATAAATGCTGCTGATCCTGATATTAAGCTAAATTGCGCATGATTAGTTTCCGTACTTATTTTCAGTCTTCCGCATTTTTAATGGTCACCTCACATGTTTAACGATTAAGTCACATGTCTAAATATAGAATGTCAACAGTGATTTAATTGCATAATAACACACACTTACACTTCTTCTATGTTCAATAGGGAAAAATGCGGGTCGTGTTAGATTTGTTAATATTAATATAAATAACTGTTTATATACATGTATGTTTTCAGGACATATTTTGGTACCTATTCCTAGAGAAGTTTCAGGCCAGTAAGAATGCTCAAATCAAATTGTTTAACAGAACTGCCTTTAATTATGTGAAGCTAATGTGGTATGTCAAAAACCCTGCCTACAGAGATGTATTCTTTAAGGTAATTATAAAAACATGTATATATTTATTTTGTTGAGCATTTGAACAACTAGTTTAAGTGTTTTATGACTTTTTAGCTTGAATATTCGATAAAAATAAGTAGAGCTATTTTAGTCACCCCTGTGTCGGTGTCGGCATAACCACTTATGTTAAAGTTTTTAGTAACACCTCAAATATTTATAAAGTCCATTGATAAATGGCTTTGAAACTTTGCACCTAACCACCATCATACCCACACCTGTACACAGAAGAAGGTAACTCTATCAAGCATTCTGACAGGATTATGTCCCTTTTTCGACCTAGAATTTACATATCACATCAGATATTCTTATATTCCATTGACATCTGGCTTTGAAACATGTTAAAATTTTATACATTTCTTTGATGGAATAATAGGACTCTCTCCAAGGCCTATAGCTGTAACATGGATTTAAAGAAAAATTTGGCCCTTTTGTTTACTTAGATAATTTTACATTATCAAGGCTCTTTTACTATCAGGCATTAAGAATAGTCGAGCATGTTGTTCTACCGACAGCTCTTGTTTATTTTAAAAGACAAAACCTATTATTATGCCCCCACTTCGAAGAAGAGGGGGTATATTGCTGTGCACTTGTCGGTCCGTCCTGTCCGTCGGTCTGTCCGGTCCGTAGACCAAATGGTTTCCGAGTGATAACTAAAGAACCCTTAGGCCTAGGAACATCAAACTCGGTATGGTGATTGGTCATGACCAGTAGATGACCCATATTGATTTTGAGGTCAAGGGTCAAAGGTCAAGGTCACATTGACCTTGTAGGTAAAAACAGTTTCCGATCAATAATTAAAGAATGCTTAGGCCTAGGAACTTCAAACTTGGTAAGATGATTGGTCATGACCAGCAGATGACCCCTATTGATATTGGGGTCAAGGGGTCAAAGGTCAAGATCACATTAACCTTGTAGGTAAAAACGGTTTCTGATCAATAACTAAAGAATGCTTAGGCGTAGGAATTTTTAAACTTGGTATGATGATTGGTCATGACCAGCATATGACCCCTATTGATTTTGGGGTCAAAGGTCAAGGTCACATTGACCTTGTAGGTAAAAATGGTTTCTGATCAATAACTAAAGAACCCTTAGGCCTAGGAACTTCAAACTTGGTATGATGATTGGTCATGACCAGTAGATGACTACTTTTGATTTTGGGGTCAAGGGGTCAATGTCATAGTGACCTTGTACTTAATGACCGTTTCTGACCAATAACTCGTCAACTCAAGTTGCCTTGGTTGATATTTTTATGTGCTTTTGGTATACACATTTGAAGATCTTGTGTAATATATTGTGTAATATAAGAACTTGGCTGTCATTAATGAGGCCTATGTGAGTCATAAAATTTATGTATATATTATTTGGTAAGATTTTTAATAACTTTAATTGCTGCACACAACCTATGGGGTCACAATAATTATTACCTTGTGACTATTCATGACCAGTAGATACTAGATAACCCTTATTAATTGCTTGTTCACTGGGTCAGAAGTCATGCATAATAACCTGATCACATAACAAATTGGCTGCCGATAGGGGGCATACATGTTTTACAAACATATCTTGTTTATAATTTAGTATAAACTATCCTAGAGTCATTAGTTTTGACGCCCTTAAGCTGTTTAACTAGTGCATTTCTTTATATTGAACCTGATCATTAAATAATATACAATATAAAGTAACTATGGCATGTTGTTAATCACTGCAAACCATTTTTATGTTTGTTAAAATTCAAAATCAGTTAAGTTTTGTACTTAACTAAACAGACTGTGGAGGCATCCATTGTTGTTTACAGTCATATGAAATGACGCCTTTTCATTGGGTGGTTATTTTAAAAGGATATTTCACTGTAATGAAGTATGAACAGCAAAAGAAGTTTTTAAATGAGCAAACCTGCAATGTAACAACATCGTGAAAACTTAAAATTATAATATATTTCATATAAAACTATCCATTATTTAGGAATGTCATACACCCTGGCAGTGGTCTTATTAGGTGCACCTGTCTCTTTAACCTTGAATGTATTTACCATTAATCTTGATGAATAGCATCTGTATTTGGCTTAAAGGGCTGAAAAATATATCTAAAATGAATGCTGTTGTAAAGATATGTATATGTTTATTTGAAAAATGATTTTTTTCTTTCTTTTTTTAAACTTTATATACAATAATTAATCCATTATGAATTTTACTCAGTATCAATTAAAAACCAATTAACGTTTTCAAACAATATAAGCTGTACACCTTATGATACAGTGAATATTAAGGACACTTTGCAAAGTTTTGGTCACATGACACTCATTAGACATTTTAAAATGGAGGATAGAAACAGAAAAGGGCAGGTCAAGATTTCACAAAGGCTATATTTGCAAAATTATGGCTTGCATAAACTTCAATTGAATTTGCATTAGTAAAAAGATGAAAAAATACAGTACATATGATAAAGGTGAAGTATTTTCAGTGAAATATCTCTGTCTTTCCACATGTTTTAGTTATACGTTGTAAATACATGCTTGCAGTGCAGTCAGCAAATTATGACGTCATACGAGGTCGTTTTCATCATTTTTTAGGTCAAAACAAAAATGGCGTCAAAATAGATGAGCGTCAAAACACATGACCCGACGATACATATAATTTTTAGCTCAACTATTCCTAGAAAAGTGGACTGTGATACCATAATATCAATGTAATAGTTTAGGTGTTTCATATCATTATAATTACTGAAACTATTAATGTGAACATTCACACATGACTTTGAGATTACAAATAACATAACTACCATTCTTGTTGCATATATAGATTCGCCCCTTGTCTGTTCATCTGTCACGTTACTGTATCTTGTTATGCAACTGTCAAGTTGTCTGTCTGTAGACTGACAATACAGTAGAGTATGGTAAAATCCATGGACACATTTCTAGTTACTTTATTATTTCCCTTTGTAAATTCTCGCAATATACAGACTATTGTTTACTGTTTGACAGCTTTTTTTAGCTCACCTGTTTGTCAAGGTGATAGCTCGGATGAGTTCGAACATGGGTCATCTCGGATGAAAAAGTAGGTCACCGGAGCTAAAAATAGAAAAACCTTGTGAACACTCTAGTGGTCACATTTTTTAACCAATCTTCATCAAACTTGGTCAGATTGCTTGTCTAGTCAATTGTTTGGATGAGTTCGAACATGGGTCATCTCTGATGAAAAACTAGGTCACCAGAGCTAAAAAAAGAAAAACCTTGTGAACACTCTAGTGGTCACAGTTTTGACCCAATCATCATCAAACTTTGTCAGGATGCTTGTTTAGATAATAGCTCGTATGAGTTCGAATATGGGTCATCTCGGATGAAAAACAAGGTCACCGGAGCTATAAATAGAAAAACCTTGTTAACACTCTAGCGGTCACATTTTTGCATCAATCATCATCAAACTTGGTCAGGATGCTTATCTAGTTGATAGCTTGAATGAGTTTGAACATGGGTCATCTCGGATGAAAAAGTAGGTCACCCGAGCTAAAAATAGAAAAACCTTGTAAACACTCTAGCGGTCACATTTTTGCATCAATCATCATCAAACTTGGTCAAGATGCTTGTCTAGGTGATAGCTCGGATGAGTTTGAACATGGGTCATCTTGGATGAAAAAGTAGGTCACCGGAGCTAAAAATAGAAAAACCTTGTTAACACTCTAGTGGTCACATTTTTGCATCAATTGTCATTAAACTTGGTCAGGAAACTTGTCTAGGTCATTGCTGGGAATAAATCGAACATGGGACATCTCGGATGAAAAACTAGGTCACAGGAGCTAAAAATAGAAAAATCTTGTTAACACTCTAGTGGCTACTGTTGTGATCCAAATATTCTGTTAATTGGTCTGAAAGTTTGTTTTGATGATTTCTAAGTCAAGATCGAACATGGGTCATCTTGGATGAAAAACTAAGTCACACCGCCCAAATATGGAAAAACCTTGTTAACATTCTAGTGGTCACATTTTCGACTCAATTATCATCAAACTTGGTCAGGATGCTTGTCTAGGTAATTGCTTGGATGAGTTCGAAATCGCATGTGAAACTAGGTCACAGGAGCTAAAAATAGAAAAATCTTGTTAACACTCTAGTTGCTACTGTTTTGATCCAAGTATCCTCGAAATTGGTCTGAAAGTTTGTTTTGATGATTTCTAGGTCAAGTTTGAATATGTGTCACCTGGGTAAAAAACTAGGTCGCACTGCTCAAATATGGATAATCCTTGTTAATACTGTAGTGGTTTCATTTTTGACTCACCTGTCATGAGACTTGGTCAGAATGCTTGTCTAGGTAATTGTTTGGATGAGTTTGATAAGTCAGGTGAGCGATCTAGGGCCATCATGACCCTCTTGTTTATATTTTCATCCATTATTTAAAAAAACAACTATGATTAAAATTGTTCTAGGATTATCCAAGTCTAATATCTCAGGCAGTATATGCAGCATATTGTCACTGTTTCCCGGATTCTTATCGTCAATTTGGGGAAGATTTCAAAGAAGACCTAGCAAGTTTAGTGTATGGATGGATAGCAGGTACGGTTATATGTATAATCTCATCTTAATTATTTCTACTGTTTGAATAAATAATTATTTTGATTTATTGTATATTTATCACTTATATTTAGATAAAGGGAGATGAGACAAATATATTTTATGTATAGAAGTTGATATGTTACAGTATTTTATACTTGAAGGTATAAAGCCAGCACCAAGGATATGGTTGAAATGGAACATGGAGAAACTAGAACCTCCAAACATCAAAATGAGGGAGGAAATAATGAATGCCACAAAGAAAAAATGTATGCTATTTTTGTATGAAGAATGAAAAGACATTTAATTTTAGTCAAAAAAATAGAAGAATGACATTTACAGAAAATGTCTTTCAAATCATGATAAATTTTCTTAACAAAAAATATACAAATATAAGAATCTAACTCTGGCTGCTGGAACAGACCGGAATATCTTGCTATAGGGTAACTGTTTATGGCGGTAACAGTTACCCTCAAGCTAGACATTTCTGGCTGTACTGGCAGCCGTTGTTTAATTTTTCTTCTTGGATATTACATCAATTGTATTTTGGAAAGAAATAATGAAAACTACTATTTTCATTTAGGACTTGTTTCTTATAGTAGCATATGAATTTACAACTTCAATCATATTTACAAAATGACAACATCCTAAGAACACAATTCATTCTTAAAATGTGTGTGGGAATGACATCAATTAAAACAGGCAACTTGTCTTACATTGGGGGTGTAAGGCAGGTTTTTCTAGCACCAGTGTAAACAGTAGATAATCCTGTCTGATATGCAAGAATGATATTTTATTGCCTTAAGCAACCAAGGATCACCTATACAGTTGTTAAAACTTTGTTTATAAAAGACTTATTCCAGGGTAAATTGGAATATTTTGAAAAACAAAATATTTGACTACATTTTCTTGTAGTATTTTGAATCATGTTTGTAGAGATATTTCTACTTTATGTTCCAGCATCAACATCAGTTAACTTTGACTTCTTGGATTCTCTCATCTCCAGTAACATCAGTAGATATGCCTCATCAGCATCTCTGTCTCAGACAGCCTCCAATCTGTCGGCCCACTCTAGACGTACAAGAGGTAGGAGAAAGGGCAAGATGTCCAAGGACAGTTCGGACAAACGAAGTGGGTCAAGTAAAGTACCATCATCATCAGCGTCCTCTTCATCACATGATGGCAAATGTAAGTTAACTTTTCTTCTACATTTACTTACCGGTACAAGTATTCTTTGTTTTCCACTTTACAGATTAACAATCTTTCTAACACAATAATGGTTTGTTTTGTTTGTTTTTTTAAAATAGTAGCAGAGATTGCTGAAGTTAAACCAATTACCAGCAGTCCTCACAAACGAGGAAAACAGCCAAAACCTGTAGATCCACGTAAACTGGTAGAGGCATTGACTCCTATAAGGGAGACAACTTTTGAAGAGTATGATGATTCACAGCGAGATAAGATGGAGAGCCAATCAGAGCAAGTCATCAAAATGATGGCCGCAGCTCACAAGGAACCAAAACCTAAGGAGGAGGTATGGTATAATTCTATAAAATATTCTCATGTATTCTATTTTACCTTAGTTAACTTGCAGATCAGTTACTTTCACACAAAAAACCTACTTTGAATTAAAATAAAATCAATATCTCATGCATGGAAAGGTCTGCACAGCTTCTTTACTTATACTATTTAATATGATTTCGTTTTCCACATCAGCAAACACAACTTCAGTTTTTGGCCGGGTTGCACTGGTGCAAACCCGGGTTATAGTATGGTTAATGTTGGGCGGCTGGCGGGTGGGTGGGGAAAAAACTTTCGTAACAGTTTTCTCAGCAACTAATTATCACAGCCTCTTGATATTTGGTATACAGAATCAACACATGATCCCATACTGTGGGATACGATTTCAGGTCTGTCACTCATCCACTTCCTGTTTGCCGACTTAGTTAAATTTTTAACATTAATGGTCAATAGTAGGAAATTTTCGTAACAGTTTTCTCAGCAACTAATTATCACAGCCTCTTGATATTTGGTATACAGAATCAACACATGATCCCATAATGTGGGATACGATTTCAGGTCTGTCACTCATCCACTTCCTGTTTGCCGACTTAGTTAAATTTTTAACATTAATGGTCAATAGTAGGAAATTTTCGTAACAGTTTTCTCAGCAACTAATTATCACAGCCTCTTGATATTTGGTATACAGAATCAACACATGATCCCATACTGTGGGATACGATTTCAGGTCTGTCACTCATCCACTTCCTGTTTGCCGACTTAGTTTAAATTTTTAACATTAATGGTCAATAGTAGGAAATTTTCGTAACAGTTTTCTCAGCAACTAATTATCACAGCCTCTTGATATTTGGTATACAGAATCAACACATGATCCCATAATGTGGGATACGATTTCAGGTCTGTCACTCATCCACTTCCTGTTTGCCGACTTAGTTAAATTTTTAACATTAATGGTCAATAGTAGGAAATTTTCGTAACAGTTTTCTCAGCAACTAATTATCACAGCCTCTTGATATTTGGTATACAGAATCAACACATGATCCCATACTGTGGGATACGATTTCAGGTCTGTCACTCATCCACTTCCTGTTTGCCGACTTAGTTAAATTTTTAACATTAATGGTCAATAGTAGGAAATTTTCGTAACAGTTTTCTCAGCAACTAATTATCACAGCCTCTTGATATTTGGTATACAGAATCAACACATGATACCATACTGTGGGATACGATTTCAGGTCTGTCACTCATCCACTTCCTGTTTGCCGACTTAGTTAAATTTTTAACATTAATGGTCAATAGTAGGAAATTTTCGTAACAGTTTTCTCAGCAACTAATTATCACAGCCTCTTGATATTTGGTATACAGAATCAATACATGATCCCATACTGTGGGATTCGATTTCAGGTATGTCACTCATCCACTTCCTGTTTGCCGACTTAGTTAAATTTCCTACATTAATGGTCAATAGTAAGAAATTTTCGTAACAGTTTTCTCAGCAACTACTTATCACAGCCTCTTGATATTTGGCACAAGGCATTAACATATGGTCCCATACCGTGGGAGATGATTTCAGGTCTGTCGCTCATCCACTTCCTGTTTGCCGACTTAGTTAAATTTTCTACATTAATGGTCAATAGTAGGAAATTTTCGTAACTGTTTTCTTGGCAACTACTTATCACAGCCTTTTGATATTTGGTATACAGCATCAACACATGGTCCCATACTGTGAGATTCAATTTCAGGTCTGTCACTCATTCACTTCCTGTTTGCCGACTTAGTTTGATTTTCAGCATTAAATTTTGACATAATTAATGATCAATAGATAGAAGGAAATTTTCGTAACAGTTTTCTCAGCAGCTACTTACCACAGCCTCTTGATATGTGGCTCACAGCATTGACATGACTGTGGTCCCATATGTGGGATTCCATTTCAGGTCTGATGCTCATTCTTTTCCGGTTTACCAACTAAGTTAAATTTTCAACATCAATGGTCAGACAGTGGTAGAAAATTTAAGTAACATCACAGAGGTTTTTTTTATAGTTAAGACATTTAAATGTATTTTATCTCTGGTTTCTGAATGTTCATAGACATAATGTTTTGCATAAAAATTATTTGTTATGCATTAAGTGTTTTCGTATTCAGTAAGATATCATCACAAAGATAAGAATGTTATCATTTGTTTTCAGTCCCATCCGGCATGTAAAGGGGCAGACACTACCAAGTCATTGTACAACTTGTACGGACAGAGCCCCCTAGTGGCTCATTTTCTACGTGTGAAAAATCTTACACGAGATGCTGGACAAGTGTTCCTGGTACAGAGAACAGAGGAACAAAATTTACCTCCATATCCTTTTATATATTATATTGTTATTTCTTGTGAATGTTATTGAATGATTTCTTGTTATATTGATTTATTTTATGCTTTCCAGTGTTTTACTGTAATTTATCAGATGATTATATTCTGATAAACCACTAGTGAAATTTATAAAATATAATTTATACTGTAGCCAGACTATATCTGAAAAGAATATCATAACTAAATGGAATAACATGCAAAAATAAATGCCATCATATGTAAATTTTGCTTCTATAGGAACAGCAAGTTGTAAAAAATGTTACAAAATTACAGAAATTTAACAGAACTATATTTCAAAATTGATGATGTGACCTCGTTATGTGTTGACATAAAGGATAATGCACAACATTACATGGCAAAATCAGTAAAAAATACTTAAAATCACTAAATAAATATGAAATAAAAAGAAAATTTATTTGTTTTACATAAAAAATTGAAATATATTTCATTTGTGAACACCAGCTATTCTATTTTCACTCTTGGCTATGCCACTCATGAAAATATTGCATCTGGTGTTCACTCGGTGAAATATATTTCAATCTTACATGCAAAACAAACAAACAAATATCCTCTATATCTAAAAACATTTCATGATACATTATAAAGTGTGCTCTCAATCAACATTGTAGTAAAGTGTTTAAAAGTTCATTGTTGTTCTGTATATGATGCTGACATGAATAAACATATGAGCCGCGTCACGACAAAACCAACATAGTGCGTTTGCGACCAGCATGGATCTGCGCAGTCTGATCAGGATCCATGCTGCTCGCTATCAGTTTCTCTACTTGTAAAAGAGTTGGTTAGCGAACAGCATGGATCCTGATCAGACTGCGCGGATGCGCAGGCTGGTCTGGATCCATGCTGGTCGCAAACGCACTATGTTGGTTTTGTTGTGACGCGGCTCATATATGTTGTTGTTGTTGTAGAAAGTTTATTCATGATTAATTATCGAACATATGTGCTATGTACTTGAAAAAGAAAAAACTATCCAGGTTTTGTGCTTGCTTATACATGTATTTTAAAAAAGAATTTTTATTTGCATATGACCATGATCACATCTTTATTATCACACCTAACTAATAAAATATTTTTTTTTGAAAGCTACTTGATGACAGTTATCTAGAAAATTATGTTGAGCTAAAGTTGTGATTGCAAATATGAGAGTGAATAAGAACATATTGTTTACATGAGGTCACCACCTTGAAAGACAAACAGTAACTTCAGTAAGGTTTTATAATATTGAAATTCCTTGACTGTTGTCACATTAGGTGCCCCTACATACAAAGATGTGATACGAGAAAGTTTCAAGAAAGTTAGAGATCAGGAGAAACAATATCAGGAGTAAGTATTTTGTACTTACATATACTATACAAGTACTTCATATTTGTTGAGAATTTTTTTTTTGCCATAATACAGAACTTAAGCTTGCCAAAGTAGCTGAATATTTAGGTAGCTTGTAAGATGGTTATGACTACAAATATAGAGTGTAAATTGCTTTTATCTTGGTTTGGGAAATAATGTGTAAAGGCAGTATGTAGGAGGTTGGTTGTATATTTACAAAAAGATTTACTATTACCATTAGTGATGGAATTTCTTTTGCATTCATTTTTGATAAATTCTGTAATTTTCAATCTAGAGCAAATGTACACATATCTGTATTGCGATGTAAATGTATAGAAGAAGACTACAATATTCTATAATTTCATTTGAAAAATACAATTTTCTGATGTTAGTATTTCTTATTGCATTTACTTTAAAAACTTACTTAAAGAAGAGAATTACATCCTAATTATATATCAACATCATACATATTATTCCTATATTTAACAGTACATTAAGGAATTAATATGGTTGGTCTGAATTAAGAAGAAATAAGATACATTTCCTTATTTAACCGTTAGGTGGATCAGCCTCAGAGATATGACCAAAAATAGGTTCAAAATTTCTGTTAAAAGCCTACAAAAAATTTTAAGTAGGTTAATTAAGAAATAATATATCCAAAACAGTGATTTTATCGCTCAATAACATCACTATTTGGAGTTCTGATGAGAGGAATTATATCATGAGGGCACTAAGCCCGAGTGATATAATGATGCACATACGATGAACTGTGATGAACAGTGATAAAATCACTGTTTTAGATTAATTATTTCAATTCTAACACAACATCAACAAATAAATGCTGCCGTACCTGATAGTAACCTATATTGCGTCTGATTTGTTTCTGTACTTATTTTCAGCGCATCACATTTTTAGTGGTTACGTCACGTGTAAAATGATTACGTCACATGTCTAAATATAGAACGTCAAACTGTGATTTTATTGCATAATAACACACACTTTCGGTTCTTCTATGTTCAATGGGGAAAAATGCGGGTCGTGTTAGAATGTTCCTTCAAGTATAATGTTTGAAATACATATTTTTGTATTGGATACCAATTGTGGGCATTTTTTTGTAGTTTTGAACAACATTAAACCAACTAGAACATTTTTTCCAAGTTTATTATTACACTAATTAGTTTGTAAATTAGGTATTTTTCAGAAATACATGTCTGTAGGAAAAGGAATAAGTTAGGATTTACTGTCTATAATGAATCAGTATCTGATATAATACAAAAAAACAACAATAATGTCAATAAATCACATATAGTATATATTATAGTAATTGTCAAATGAATCAAAGGTTACCCGAAGCTCATTATGCTGATTATATTTGGAAAAAAAAATACTAGAAGAAGAAATTATATATCCAGAATCTGATGTAAATAATATATTAAGTTTACATGTAATTCTCATTTAACATATCAATCATATACAAGTCAACAGAACACCATCCTTGAATAAAACAAGAAAATCAAGATTCGAAGTGAATTCTTTTCTGCAAAATAAAATTCTGCAAAATTTAGAGAAGTTTGTATTCAAAACAAACAAGAATATTTATATCAGTGCTACTCTCAAATCACCCTGTGTAAAACATTACAGCTGCTGATAGTTTTGTATCTATATGTTAAGTACTTTAATTGTATTTTGATGGGCTTCTCCTACATAGAGTTTGTCATAATTGGCAGAGCAAGTAATACAAATTGGGCGCCATAGACCATGTGACTTATTAAATTGGACTTCTGATTGGCTGCAATCTGCAGATAATTTGTGAATTTGGTAAGATCCGCTATCACAAACATAGACAGAGCCTTCTCTACTTGCTGTCAAACCATATACTTGTGTTAAGTTTTCATTTTCATACGTGGCAACCAGTTTACCATCAACAGTCATTTTGATGACAGCATCTTTCATCAGGTCTACCATAAATAATGACCTACCATCCAAACTTAGGGTCATTTTTGAAATCCTGAACATTTTCCCCATGAAGTTACATTGAATTGACCTTAGAACCACCCCATCTATATCAAGCTCTTGAATTTTACCAGGCGAAGAGGATCTTGTCTGGAACATTGTGACAATGAAATGATTATCATTGCAAACAACATCCCAGCAAGGCATTTCAGTCTCAATCTTTTGATGTAGATTATTTATTGTACCTGACCGGGACAGGGACATGAAACTGAGTTCACTGACATTGATACAAGCTACAACAAGTTTGTTGTTGCTCACCTTACTGACACAGATTGGGTTATTGATGGGCATCACTGATATTATCTTATTTGTTCTTAAATCAATAGATTTGATTGAACAATTTCTACCATCACAAACTATAAGAAAATTTTCAGGGTATAAACAAATATTCCATATTGCACAGTCAAGAAGTTCATTCTCTGCTTTAACATTTATCTCTTGTGCCACCCTTTTCTGAAGGTCCTGTTCCTTTTCACCTTTGCCAACAATTTTTCCAAAGTCCTTTTCATCAAGAGTGCTCATCTTTGTACCTGGTTCAAACCTGTATTCTTCTACCACATTCTTTTTATTCATTTCTTGAAGCTTTCTTTCAAAGTCTTTTAAATTTCTTCTTGCTCTTTTTAGAGTCATGAAGAGTTTGCATCTTTGTTTTGCATCATTTTGATACTTTATTTGATTCTTTAATGTCTCTGTCTCAGACTTCAAATTTTCATAGAGTACTGAAATAACTTTGAGCCTTTTTCTGTCATTTTGTGCCTTTTCCTCAACCTGAATTTTCAGGATGTTTATCTTCTCTTTAATCATTTCAGTAATATTGTCAGCATTATTTTCAATGGCCAAATCTGTGTCATCTCTTATCTGTTCAATGACCTGTTCATTTCGATCAATATCATCATGTATCCCTCTCAGTTTTCTGTCCATTTTTTCAAGATCCTGCACAACATCCTTAAGTTCTTGTCCATTTTCAATATCTTTTACGAGTTCTGGAACATGATTCAAACTTTTGCAGTTTTTATGGCTTACATCCTTGCAGAGTTTGCATGCAAACTTGTCACATCTGTGACAGTAGAATTTGATGAGTTCATCATCATGAATATCACACTGCTCCAGGCACACATCTTTTGGCATATCACTGTTTTCCAGCTGCTTGTGACCACTGATGTACTTTTTATGAAACTTCAAACAGTTTTGACAGAAGTATTTCACACAGTCTATACAATAACCAGTAGCTGTTTCATCCTTTCCCTCACTGTGACAGTCTTCACAGTACATTTCAACAAGTTCTTCAGAATCCTGGACTTCTGATTCATGTAGGGATTGTTCAAAGTCAGAGCCTTGATTTGTAGAAGTTGTCATAGAATTTCTTACGTCTGATTCCATAATCCTAGTGATCCTTATTGAAGAACTAAAATCTGAAGAACTTGAGTGATCCATGTTTGATTCAAAGTCTTAGAATAAATTTTATTTACTCAGTCTTGATGATAGTAATGTATATACATTTGTAAAATGTGTCTATTTCTGCCCCACCTACCGTCACAAAAAGTAGCTACTAAAAGTTTGAACTCATTATCTAATTTTCAAAATTACATTCAGCAAATGATAACGGTTGATAAGATAAAGGCTTATGACAAGGGCGTCATGTGACCTGTTATCTTATTTACCTGTATAAAATTACTTTAATGTACATAGTATGATACTGATTCATTTTCAGTATTTGAAATGATAAAAATTAGCCAAGTTTTAAAACATAGAAAAGGTCAAATTATCATAAAATTATCGAAGTTAGATTGATAAAAAAGCATTTAGTGACATGAAGGGACAATTAAGGTTCATAGATTATGTCAATGTATCTATTCTGAATGTTGCACTCATTTTCCTTTACATACAAAAGTGTAAAATAACCCTACAAAGATGAGTAACAAAGTTAGCCAAGAGAAATTAAATAAATTTACCAGTACACATTGTTAAAAACAGAATTGTGGTTTCAAAAAGTAATTTTCATTTTTTTCTATCAAAGAAGAAAAATATAAACCACATGGAATAATTATTCACAATGGGTTAAATCTTATTTGAGATGATAATATATGGTCATTGTCCAAGGCCTATAACATTATCGTGACTTTTTGACAGAATAACAGCCTTTTTTCAACTTTGAAAATTCGACATATCCAGGCTCTTATTTTACTTATCAAACACTTGGGCTAGTGGAGCACCCTGTCCTACCAACTGCACTACACTTGGGCTAGTGGAGCACCCTGTCCTACCAACTGCACTACACTTGGGCTAGTGGAGCACCCTGTCCTACCAACTGCACTTGTTTCACATTCATTTCTGTAATTTAAGATCATCCAGAATTATTACACTATTATTATTATGTGCTTATTATGTGCTTATTTATTTTAGTATACGTCTTATCATTGAATATTATTAGGATGTATGATAGAGCTCAGAAGGACAGTTTAACATTTAGCAGACGACAGAGACATATGCTACAGGATCATTTAAGGAAGCAGACGTCACTTCTTAATCAACCAAATGAGGTGAAGCGACTTAGTGACCTACTTATGCTGGAGTTCAGGGTGAGTCTGATTCTGTACCTTTTATATAGCTATATATAGGACATGTTTTTATTATCATAAGCATTCTGATTGTATAAAGTAACATTATGGTTAAATCAGATAACACAAATATATTTGTGAAGAAAATGGAAAATCCCACCAATGTTAGACCTTAAATCATGGTATTAGGGTGAAAATAATTTTGTTTCTGTTGTTCACAAGCTGCCACTTGCTGGATAAAAGCCATTGGTTGGAATTCAATATTTTAATAACCTTGAAATTTAGAATAACCTTTTCTTATCATTACTTCAAATTAGTCATGACTGTAAATGGAAAACATTCAAAACTTTAATTATTCTGCTGTTCTTTTGCCTTTACCTTTCAAATGTTTCCTTACTGTCATTTGGAAATTCATCAGTATCTGACAAGTTAGACGTTACTAATATGTATTGACTACAAGTGGAACTAATTGTACTGCGCTACGAGATATTGTGCTATTTTGTGTCTGGGCAATATCTTGTTTAGATTCTGACCCTGATTGAAAATATCTCAGAATCTTGCTTTGGCACATCAATATATTTTGACTCATTGACTACATGAACATATTAATAATATTTTAACATGCTTGAAGATAACTTGGATCATATTATGGTCCACATTATTGATTATTAATTTATGAGGTTATTAAGTCAAAGGTCAGTGTCAAAGTGACACTTGTTTACAGTCCTTTATATCTTTAAGTCATTTTTTTTTATTTTCACATTTTTTGCATGTTAACATTGTTCATGTTTTGGCATGTTGAGCTGTTGTTTTATCGAAGTAACAGTTATATGAACTCTTTACCACAAAATATTCAACTCTTCCATTTTTTTATCTTAACTTTTACATGTACATAATGTTAACATTCGTTGACTTCTGATAAATTTTGTTTTTAAATACAGATAATCATGGGGAAATTATCTTAAATCATATTTATCTATCATGTACATTATATTTTATATTAGTATAATATTATATTGACATTTTGTAATAAAATAGCATACGTCTCTGTCAAAAGCTTTTGTGACGGGCATATTTTGAGACTCCTGGCTCTTTTTCTCATGTTTTATAATGAAGTAAAGATTGCTGGCTTGATTTTATCATTTATACAAAATCAGTTGTATAAAATGATGTCTAATTAAATTATAATTCAATCTTTTTATTTTTATGAACATCAATTTTTTTCGTGAATTTTGCCTGTTAGATAATAATTTTTTGGAGATGCCTGTATTTGCACCTGTATTTTGAATAAGTCACTAAGTTAGCAACAAAATAAATGATAATAATCAGTCGTATATTATGTATGACATTTGTTAATCATTAAAGGATGCTATAATAGTGGATGGTAAGTTAAAATACCAGAAATTTTATAATATTGTTGATATAGTTTATCTATCTTGTAAATTTGTAGAATTGTTCACCATATTGTTAGATGTGCACAAAGATGTTTGATATACCAGTGTAGGATACACAGCTTCTATATGATCATGATGATATACCAGTGTAGCATACACAGCTTCTATATGATAATGATGATATACCAGTGTAGGATACACAGCTTCTATATGATCATGATGATATACCAGTGTAGCATACACAGCTTCTATATGATAATGATGATATACCAGTGTAGGATACACAGCTTCTATATGATCATGATGATATACCAGTGTAGCATACACAGCTTCTATATGATAATGATGATATACCAGTGTAGGATACACAGCTTCTATATGATCATGATGATATACCAGTGTAGGATACACAGCTTCTATATGATAATGATGATATACCAGTGTAGGATACACAGCTTCTATATGATCATGATGATATACAAGTGTAGGATACACAGCTTCTATATGATCATGATGATATACCAGTGTAGCATACACAGCTTCTATATGATCATGATGATATACCAGTGTAGCATACACAGCTTCTGTATGATCATGATGATATACCAGTGTAGCATACACAGCTTCTGTATGATCATGATGATATACCAGTGTAGGATACACAGCTTCTATATGATCATGATGATATACCAGTGTAGCATACACAGCTTCTGTATGATCATTATATACCAGTGTAGCATACACAGCTTCTATATGATCATGATGATATACCAGTGTAGCATACACAGCTTCTGTATGATCATTATATACCAGTGTAGCATACACAGCTTCTATATGATCATGATGATATACCAGTGTAGCATACACAGCTTCTATATGATCATGATGATATACCAGTGTAGGATACACAGCTTCTATATGATCATGATGATATACCAGTGTAGGATACACAGCTTCTATATGATCATGATGATATACCAGTGTAGGATACACAGCTTCTATATGATCATGATGATATACCAGTGTAGGATACACAGCTTCTATATGATCATGATGATATACCAGTGTAGGATACACAGCTTCTATATGATCATGATGATATACCAGTGTAGGATACACAGCTTCTATATGATCATGATCATTAATACAATATATAATATCTCTCCTTGCTTCAGCACCACATACTGTACAGCTTTAATATACTTTATAGTTTCAGAATAAGGCACCCATTGTAACATTTATAGGTTGTTTTATCATGTATATGTACAGTAATCTTATCCTGTTATCGTCATCCATGTCTGCTTCATGATGTCCGAGATGAAATATTTTGTGTTGAAAATATTTTTTATTCTGTCTTTCTTATAAATGAAAAGATTTGCTTCAAAGTTCAAACATTTGTTCCTTACCATCCCTCATTTTTGACAAGGTTCATAACTCTGACCCCTATTTTCATGAATTACTCCCCTTTTGACCATAGAATTCCTTATCATCTTGATGTTTGACAAAGTCCATAACTCTGACATCTATATTTCAAGAATTACTCCCCTTTGAACATGGAATTCCTAATCATCCCTCATATATGACAAGATTCATAATTCTGACCCCTATATTTTATTTAAGAATTACTCCCCCTTTTAACATACAATATCTAATTGTCTTCATAAGAGTATACGACAAGGTACATTACTCTGACACTTATATTTCAGGCATTTCTCCCTGTTTAAACATAGAATTTCTTAACAACCCTCCTATATATGATCCATTACTCTGTTTCATGAATTTATCCAGCTTTAAAGTTTCTCATTCTTCATTACAGAAGTTTCTGATGATGTTTTAATTGTATGTAGATGTATTTAGTGTGATATGAAATATCTAAAATTTAGATTAACTTTCACACTTAGTTTAATAAGCAATATATTTATATAGTGTGGACCTTTAATAAGCAATTTTTTCTTGTGTTTCTATCTCATTTCGATACTATCCAGTATAGAAATAGTTGAGTGTGCCGTCTTCTAGAATTTGTCTGTTAAGATGGAATGATAGGAAGATGCTAGACTATAAGTCATGAATAAAGAGTGAATTAATTAATTTATGATAAGCTGTTTCTAAGCATTCTAACTTTGTTGTTATTATATAGCTCTGTCTATTATTATTATATAATGTTATATGATACAAAAAGAAAGTAAGCTTATTCTTATGAGTCAACTATGGATATATTCATGACATTAATATTGTCATAATTACATGTGTGTCAAAATAGAAAATGAGACTTAAATTTATCAGTTATATATCATATGCTTGTTTGTTTTCTCCCAGCTTGATGTTGTACCATGGTCATTGCAGTATTGTGGATTATCATTATATGCCTTACATGTATATATCAAGGAATTAACCTAATTCAAAAACACCATGCTTTATAGATGTAGTGATTTAATTTTGCTTACAAAGCTTGTGTCATCATTCAGATACATTTTTTTTTAATTTTAATAATGTGTATTATTATCATAATGTTTTAGCTTTGTTTATTATAAGAAAGAAATATTTGCCAGTTTACTTTTATTCACTAGATGTGTTAAGAGTCCCAATGCTTAATAATTTTATTTATGTTTAAGTTATAAAGATGTATTACATGTTATATGGCTCAGTGTAATTGGTTATAAGTTTATATAACCCAAGTTACTGAACAAGGATAACATAGCAAATGGCCATATAATCTGTCAAAAATGTTTATAATGAAATCATAATAGTTCATATTGAAATAAAAATTAATTTGTAATAAATTTGAAGCAGCTGTGTATAAAGATGATATTAATGTGATTATGATGAAATGAAAATGCACGATACATTTAAAAAGCAGTTATATACCATATATGATAATAGTTGTATAATTCTAAATGGAAGAAAAATTGTGATAGTTTTACCTTCAGTATGAAACTGGATTTAAAACTTGGAAAACCTTTCCCTGAATACACTTCTGATTGTTATCAATAAATATATCCTTTTTAAGAAGGAACAAATAGGTTGGGAAGTAAGAAGGGGGGGGGGAGTATAATTGTATAGGATGGATGAGGGGGAGAGAACTCATTCTATACATTATCTATGCTAAATTTCATGTGCAGTATGATAAGAAAGATGCAGATTGTAAGGATTCTGTTGTGTTAGTTAACAGAACATTAGAGAGAGTGAAAAATATGTGATTTAATGAACACTCTATTACAATGATAGGTAAAATAGTTGATAATTCTGGTTTGTGTTATCTTTTAATTTTATTTACAGTTTTGAAAGAAGCCATTTGTTAAGGAAATGGATATTAATTTTCAGTGTGCTGTTGTAAAATAATGTATGATTTGATTTAGGATTTTATAGTAATAAAGTCACAAAGACCTGTAAGTCTAAGTGATAAAGTCGAAACTTTTGAATGACAGATCATTAGTTTACTACAGCACAAGTAAAATTGATTTCTATTTCAGTTCTAACATGCCAATAGAAATAGAATTTATAATGATGTGTTGAACTTAATTGAGCAAAGACGTAATTTTCATGATGTCATTTGGTTTATTGACATCACATGGCAAAACAAACTTTACTTTCCTTATTCTTTGCATTAATATGTAATAATATAGGCTGTTTCTCAATCTGTTTGATAAGGAAGTTGTGTGTATCATGTTAGAATTTACAGTTAATTTAAAGTTTTAAATCTTTATTTTAGAAATTATTAAAAGGAAAGAAACACAATCATGTTTTTCTCATTTTGTGTTATCTTTTGGATCCTTTCCTGCTAAAAGAACACTAGCATCTTTCTTGAGCGTAACATAACTTTAGGGAGCTCAGTTTTATGCTTTATATTGGTTATTTTCTGATTTCCTTTT
Source organism: Ruditapes philippinarum (assembly GCF_026571515.1). Classification (NCBI taxonomy): domain Eukaryota; kingdom Metazoa; phylum Mollusca; class Bivalvia; order Venerida; family Veneridae; genus Ruditapes; species Ruditapes philippinarum. The sequence continues at coordinate 322,942 of NW_026854186.1, read as the reverse complement.
AACATTATTTGTATCTTTTCATTCCAGCTAAATAAGTTAATTACCAGAACATATGAAATTATATACAGGGGTCTTATCATTTAACACTTCATAATTCTTTCTTTATAACTTACCTGAATTCTAATTAATGACCTTTAAAGGTTGTGGAATTATTCATTATATACTGGGATATTACTTTTGTTGCCAAGGTTATTAAATTTTTATTTTGATGTATTTCAGAGGGATCCGGATTCGTTATCAGCGGGTGCTGATATTGCTCTTCAACAGGCTTTGTTGGCTCAGGCGTGAAACCACATCGGCACCAGATAACTACAGTCACACTTTACTCTATTGAATTTATGTAATGGATTTTCCCGACAGACTACATGTATTAGAATTGGATTTTAGTATCCAACAGTATAGAGCCTACATAGATGTCAATCTGTGCTGATGTCAACATATGTGAATTTATTATCATCCATGTAATTTGTCCTTATCATATAGAAACAAGTTTATATTTGTGATAGTAAATATGTCTATGCCAGGTTACGAATGCTGTAACTAAGTGGCTATAAATTCATCTAATTGTGTTGGGCACTTAGATTGCTTAAAATACTACTGTTAAAAATTAACTTTTCCCCTATAAAGAGTTTGCTTGTTCAAACTAACTTTATTTATCCTTAAAAGTTAAAATATGTGTTTTATGCATAAACATTATAATTGGAAAGTTATGTCTGGTGTTATGATTAAGGAGTACAACTTTAAAAGATCTGATGTTATGCAAGAATGATCTGATTTTATGTATTTATTGTTCATCTCTTTCATACGAGGGTGTATCAAAAAGTTTTTCTAATGCTTGTACAAAATAAAATCTGCATTACAATGAATCAATATATTTCATTCCTACAAAATGATCTCCATTATCAGAAATGCATTTTTCTTAATTAAGAAATGCAGTAATGGAAACCAGTCTGTCGTTGGTGTACCTCTGAGGTACATGTACCAGTACTGTACTTCCTGTAAGCAGGAAACGTAGACTTATAATTTTTAGCAAATAAGGAAAATAAGATCCTGAACAATTTCTCTGCCATTAGAAAATGGTTTGCAGTGCTTTGTGAATTTGTTATCTAGATCATTTAATGATCATGCTCTTTGATATAAGACTTATTTAAAATTTGTGCTCATTATTGTGCAGGAAATAAAACAGTGTATACAATTTCACAATTTTGCTAATTATTGTAATATAAAAAAAAAACTTGTAAAATTTCTTGCACTGAATTATTTTCAATAGTTTTGTTTATGTCAAAATAAATATTTTCTAGAAGTGGCCCAATTGAGTAAAAACTTTTTGATATACCCTCGTATTACTATATAATTTTATCTGTTATTGTTTTCTGGACATGCATATTTAAATGTTTGATATTCAATTGTCCTATCTTACTAGTACTTCATGTATGACTGTCACGGAGTTGTATTTTTATAAACAAAGATCAGACACTTAATAATCATTCAGAAACATGGTGATTTTACTAGTAACATTGGACTGACACAACAATTTATGCTATGTTTATCTTATGATTGTATTGTTACATTATTCCTCCAGCATAATATCCATGTTTATGTGCTACACCCTGTGAATTCATGTTTTAAATGCTTTCATTTATAGTAATTCTATTCTATTGGTTAATTTTAATATATATACTTTTTGCTTCTAAAAACTCAGAACTTCTGCTAATTTCTGTCAACATTTCAATATGTGGCCTCATGGGTTCAAACCCTGTCGGGGGCAAGCCAAGGCAAGGAACTTTACATTCATTGCTTAGTACTGGTTGATTCCAGGAACAGATTCAAGAGCGTTTCAATAAGCTTATAGCTACTAACACAAATGAACTAAAAAGAGTTAGTATAAACTACTATACAAGTTGTCTGTGATATTTTACTATGTCATGTCTGTGATACGATAAATATGTTTAAATAGCATTTGTTCTGCATTTTTTATATGCTAGTACAGATTTTTTTCTTTTATTTAATAATTGTATACAATGTATGAACTAGTATTTATAAGTACTGTGATATGGAGATATGTTTACAATGTATGGATAAAGAACTGGGCCTGAAGTTATAAAGACATGCTCTTAATTCAAACACAGATCTCAGGTATTTGATTGGTCAGGAACTGCCTTAGAATATTCACTGATCAATGAAAAACATGAGATTTGAGACAAAACTCGGACGAAACTTTTATAACCTCGGGCCAAGGTGGTACTATTTTTTTAACTTTAATTGGTTAAATTTATAATCCAATAACTTGTACATCTAGAAGTTTGCAGATTGTTTCAAACAGTTGTCTGTCAGTAATTGAAACACAATACATGTATAAAGTATTCAGGTAATCCACTTCATTCACTATTAAATTTAAACCTGAAATTACTTTAAGTCCTATTTAAACTTATTTTTTCTACCAATCAACAAACAGAAAATAGTCGACTGTACGACACAGCAAAATGGTCATGTAACAGAATTTTATCCAAGTACGAGAGTTTAAAATTTTGTTTTTATCATCATTTGATAATAATCAGATGATTTTGATTTTATTTTTCTGTTATTATTTTTTAAATTAAATATTTTGTAAAGTTTGTTTACAGTATTACTTATTATCCTTGTATGAAGGGAGAAATAAAATATGAAAACGTCAATTCTGTTTATGACTATTTATCTATTATAAAAATATTAACTATGATATGTACATACAGTGAGACATTGAAAATATTTGTTTCTAAACCATGAATATAATCTCAACTACTCTACATGCTCTAAGACAAACAGTACAGCAGGTATCAACATAAATGTTTACTCTAGTCATACACAAAGATAAACACTTTTACTACTCAAGTCTGAGAGTATGTCAAATATTAAAACATTAACATAATTATAATACTGATGATAATCAAGCACTGATTTTCTTTGTTTTTCAACAGTAATATGATGTATTTAAAGCTTAAATTTTTTTGCTGTTCTTTTTGAAAAATTGGTGTAAGTTGAACAAAGAAATGCAGTGATTTAAATGGGAAAATGTTTGATAGATCTATGCACATGAACCTTGTTTTTTTCTTACAAAATTAAAGGTTGACAACTGTTGATTGAATAATCAGACAAATGAAAATTGGTCTTTCGTGTGAAAACAGAAATCATCGTAAAATATACAGCATACATAACCAAGATATAAAAAATATTCTATGGTAAATTTAAGATGACCTGACCTTTCTGAGAGAACCAGCAACAAAAAACTTTATCTAAAATACAGTTTCCCACATTAACCTCCATTACATTTTTTCCCCATTTGTAGTTTCTGATTTGGTCTGTACCTATCTGAACCAATTATTATGCCTGATTTTCAGATGCTTTACAGTTTAACTTTCTCTCACCCCCTAAAATCAACAGTCATCTCCCACCCCAATTTATGTAAATGTATTGCAAGTCATTTGCTGTACCATTAAATAATTTCATTATGTAGAACATATTTTTAACAAACAATGGCACAGAATAAAAACCGGTACATCGGCTAGAAGTCCTTATCAACTGCTATGAGTTTCTTTAACACTTCATTCAAGGCATTATTTGTTGGAGATTGTGTAAATAATTCCTGAAAGTCTTTCCCTTCCTCTAAAGACTGTGCAAGTTGTGGATCTAATGGAATACAACCTGAAATATACCACAGCTACATTGTATACAGCATTTTGTACCAGTTCAACAAGTACCCCCCTAGACTTCGCCCCTACTTTGATCTTTATAAGTACATATTCTTGTTTTAATTGAAATACACCAATTGACAGTTTCCGAACAAGCCAATGACAGGCTTTTCTTATCAGTAATTTTGCAAGTTCAGACAGCATACTGGTTGCATATCTTTCTGTATCGTATATTAAATGGCCCGACATGTGGTAGGTTTAACAATTAATGTGAATACTTTGGTGTCTAAAGAGATGTTGATTTATATACTGAGATGAAGCTAAGATCACAAACTTTTTATTGGTGTAATAAAAACTAAAATTGGACAATAAATCGCTTTTAATTAACGGTTTACAAATGGCCAAAATTGTACTGTTTTAGCATTAGAGATATCGATTTTACTCGAAGATAAGGGAAATAACTCCCTATACCTCGGTTATTTACACAGTTTATATAGAAACCATCAATGGGTGTTTATAATACTTTGATTTTGGTAAAGTCTAATATATTATGGGTTATTACTTTTAACATCAATAAGGGCTGAAATGATTAGTAAACAATATAAAGCCTAAACAGACTGATACATAACTACTGTCTGACCTAAATTTATGCTGGTGTCATAGAACTGTTGTAATTGCTGCTAGTTTCCCCAACAGAAGCCTATCATCACGATAAAGTGAGCGAAATTGCTGACTTAAATGTTAAGCTATGATGTTGAGGCTATGTGGGATTTAAATAGCATAACACAAAAATGTTAAAGAAAAAACTTTGAAACTAAAATTGATCGTAAGTTGATAAATTTAATAAACTGTTACATTTAAGTGTAGTTTAGTTGTTTTTTTTCTACTATATTATTACAGCAGAATTACACCTGTAATATTTTAATTTTGTCTTACCTAAGAAAGGAACATGAGCTTGTTTTGCAAGAGCTTCTCCCCCTCCTTTAGAGAACACATTTGTTACTTCCTGTATCAACAAACAAAATATTTATTTAATCTTCAATGTATAAAACAAGCATTTAGTTTTATATTATAACAGACTGGAATATCTAGTTTATGCAACAGTGCTAGAATATGTCAGTTTACACTCTCAAAATTATGTCATTCACCTGATATGACTGAAGTTGTAAATTCATATGCTTTTATAAAAAAATATTGTTAAATAGAATATATAAGTTTTTGGTCTTGTTAACTATAACATATATATGGCAATAAAAAGAATCAAACATTGGCTTCCATTATCTGACTTTCTAGTAACGGATAAGCAGTAATTCTTCAAGGCCTTGTTACCACCTTAAACAGTTTACCCTTATGTTTATTCATTCCAGTCTCGTGACATTCTTATATTCTTCATTTATTTAATGCCACATTTAAAACTGTTCAACCATATCGGAATAATCATGGAAAACTAGACTCACACTTGCAAAGCGAAGGTATATAGACCAAGCACTCAGCTTTCACTGAGCATTAAGCATATATAAAAGTAATACTATTTATAATGACAAACAAGAGCTGTCAGTAGGACAGCAATGCTCGACTGTTCTTAGTGCTTGATAGTAAAAGAGCCTTGATAATGTAAAATTTTCTAAGTAAACAAAAGGGCAATTTTTTTCTTTAAATCCATGTTACAGTTATAGGCCTTGGAGAGAGTCCTAGTATGCTCTCAAAGAAGAGTATAAAATTTCAACTTGTTTCAAAGCCAGATGTCAATAGAATATGTAAATATTTGAGGTGTTACAAAAACTTAAACGTAAATTCTAAGTCAAAAAGGGGTATAATTCTGTCAAAATGCTTGATACAGTTACCTCCTCCTGTCTACAGGTTGGGGTCATGATGGTAACCAATTGTGCAAAGTTTCAAAGCCATATGCCAATGGACTTTGAAAATATTTGAGGTATTACAAAAACTTTAACATAAGTGGTTTCTTATATAGACATATATTCACATGCCAATTATGATAATCATATTAGTATATTAATCAATTTAAAGTACCCCACAACATGGACAGGCAAATCCACTCATATTTTCCACAATACCCAGTATAGGTACTCCAGTCTTGTGACAAAATGTCAGCTCCCTTCTCACATCTCCAACTGCCACACCCTAAATAAATGTACAATACATGTTATATCAAGTTTTCGTAATGTTAATCTAGTTTCATTTACTTTATAACATTTACTTCAAACATTTATAATTAAAACGTGTAATAAAACAGTCAGTTATAATGTGTAATGTGAAGTTTATCACTTATTAAAAACAATTATCATTGATATGACATAATGATAGTGACAGATTTTGTTAATTCTGGAGCTATGACTTGGGGGGGGGGGGGTGTTTATTTAGATATTACACTGTTCATTAGAGAGTATAAAAAGTAAAGCTGATAATTGCTACTATTCTATGTAGTATGAATGGCAGCACACAACTGTAATTACAGATTTAAAACTAAGAAGTTCAGAAACAGTAAGAATTTAGAAGATTAAAATAGTCATTTGTCTATATCAAACTGATACTTGTATTTATTAACTCCACTGGTCCAGTTGCTGACATATGGGTTTCAAACTCAACAAAAAAATTCAAAGAATATTTCATTTACAGAAATAATTTCTCTTGTGTTGAAAACTCAAAAGTCATATTTTATATAGTACATGATAATTTATTATAATATGAGCCATGCCATGACAAAACCAACATAATGGGTTCGCGAACAGCATGGATCCAGAGCAGCCTGCGCATCTGCGCAGTCTGATCAGGATCCATGCTGTTCGCTTACCAACCCTATTACAAGTAGATAAACTGATAGCGAACAGCATGGATCCTGATCAGACTGCGCGGATGCGCAGGCTGGTCTGGATCCATGCTGGTCGCAAACGCACTATGTTGGTTTTGTCATGATGCGGCTCATATAATATTACAAACCTGTGGTGTAGTCACCAGTAAAGCCCCATCTGGACAGTAAGATTTGAGACTTTCTATCACAGTAATATGTTCATCTGATGTTCCAGGTGGTGTATCTATAACAAGGTAGTCAATATCCCGCCAAACTACATCACTTAAAAACTGTCTGATCATAGCTGAATATCAAATATAAATATAACATGTCTGTAGGTCATAACAAAAGACAATAAACAATATCATTATTGAAATAAACCCTTCACCTAATAAACACCATTATAGAACACCAGTGGACTGTACCAAATAAAATCCAAGTAAAAGCCATAACACTAAAGATATTGAAAACAAATCAGAGAAGTAAAATATGTTAACTGTATTCCTTTACAAAACTGAATCCAAATGCTTTAAATGAAAAATGAAAATCAATTTACAAATATTGTTAACTTGTTAATTTCCAATAACAAAGTTCTTGAAAAGTATGGACAGACACAACAGTAATCAATATGACCGATTAACTTTTCAATGTAAGCTTAACTTCTGTCCATGTAGGATTTGAAAATAACAGGAGCTACATGGTATGTGAACCTTGGCTATTTTTCAGCTGGCAAGACAGGTCTTCCCTATAAAATATAGATTATACATATTTCTATTACCATTTTTCTTTGGTCCTCTCCACACAACAGCATCATCTTTTCCTTCTATAAGGAAACCTATTGACATCACACCTAGTCTCTGTTCCTTGTCTACATACACTGGTAGCCATCTGTAGTTATAACATTTAAAATCTTGTATTAATAAATAAATGAAAAGCTGTCACATCACTAATGGGTAACATTTTAGTTACCTCATTCTGGAACAAGAACTGTCGGAGGACAGTAACGCTCGACTATTCAAAAAGTTGTCACAAGGGTGTTTCATTGAGTATAATAATGCTTACCTATATGAATACATAAAATTGTCCGAATAGGTACAAAGGCTTGATATTAAGATGTTTTATCGAGTAAATCACTGCTTTATTGTTATGAATGCATAAAATTGTCTTAAACAAGAGCACCGCTAGGCAGAGCATTATATGCCCGAAAGTGTTTTTTTTATATTAAGGATGAAGCATTTGTAAGACATTACATAAATTAAACTAGAAATGTGTCATCATGCCACGGATGCCCCCGCATGCAGCCAAAATTTCAGATGGTGCATTAATTTTTTTTTTTCATTTTAAGTTCAAAGCCCTTAAAACTTTTCAATGTTAACACAAACCATTTTCATACAATGTTCAAGGCACTGAAATTATTCAGTCTAAACCTTTTAAAAATAGCATATTGCATATTTGTAGCCAAAATAATGGCTAAAAGTAAGAGTGCTGAAACTGAAAGTTCAAAATTTTTCCAACATTCAGGAAAGATAAGTTTGTCTTAAATCATTGAACTACAACCAAATTCAAACTTAAACTGCTTATTCCTAAGATGTATCTATATTATTTTCAAAGTGAAAGGGACATAACTCTGCCAAAAAATCATCAAACCATGACCAAATTCCAACTTGACCTGCCCATTCGTTTGACATATCCATATGTCAAATTTAAGTTGAATATGTAACACTGTTGGGTAGATAATGAACAGAAACTGTAAATTTCATATTATTTTCAAAGTGAAAGGGGCATTACTCTGCCAAAAATCATTGAACCATGACCAAAACTCGAACTTGGCCTGGGCATTCCAAAAACATATCCATATGTCAAATTTGAGTTGAATGTGTTGCACCATTGGGGAGATAATAAACAGAAAATGAAAATTTCATATTACTTTCAATGTGAAAGGGGCATAACTCTGACAATAATCATTGAACCATGACCAAATTTGAACTTGACCTGCACATTCCTTTGACGCATCCATATGTCAAGTTTGAGTTGAATGTGTTGTACCTTTGGGGAGATAATGAACGGAAATTGAAAATTTCATATTATTTTCAAAGTAAAAGGGGCATAACTCTGCCAAAAATCATCAAACCACGACCAAATTCAAACTTGACCTGTATTTTCTCATGACATATCCATATGTCAAGTTTGAGTTGAATGTGTTGTACCGTTGGGGAGATAATGAACGGAAACTGAAAATTTCATATTATTTTCAAAGTAAAAGGGGCATAACTCTGCCAAAAATCATAGAACCATGACCAAATTCGAACTTGACCTGTATTTTCTCATGACATATCCATATGTCAAGTTTGAGTTAAATGTGTTGTACCGTTGGGGAGATAATGAACGGAAACTGAAATTTCATATTATTTTCAAAGTAAAAGGGGCATAACTCTGCCAAAAATCATCGAACCATGACCAAATTCGAACTTGACCTGTATTTTCTCATGACATATCCATATGTCAAATTTGAGTTGAATGTGTGCAACCGTTCTTAAGATAATGAACGGAAACTGATGATGACGGAATGACAGAATGACGGAAGGACGGAAGGACGGAATGACGGAACAGGGTAACACTATATGCCCCGGCCATTACATGGCGGGGGCATAATAAAGTATTACCTCCTTCCAATAGCAATCCTCCTATAAAGTTTGAGTATTGTTGGCCAAATGGAACTTAAGTTATGCTCCAGAAACTGTTTTCAGTTTTAAGGTAATAGTGACCTTGACCTTTGACCTTGTGACCCTAAAATCAATAGGTGTCTTCTACCCAATATGGACAATCATCCTATGAAGTTTGAACACTGTGGGCCAAATGAAACTTAAGTTATGCTCCGGAAACTGTTTTCAGTTAATAGTGACCTTGACCTTGTGACCCTAAAATCAATAGGGGTCTTCTACCCAATATGGGCAATCATCCTATGAAGTTTGAATGTTGTGGGCCAAATGGAACTTAAGTTATGCTCCGGAAACCAAATTGCTAACGGACGGACGCCAGGGGGTATAATATAATATAAAAAGGCACAAACCCTTCAGTAGTTATGGAGATACCAGCTTTCAAGCAAAACCTTTACCAAGAATTTCTAAGTCGAAAAAGGGGCATAATCATGAAACAAGAGGGCCATGATGGCCCTGAGGTCGCTCACCTGTATATAGGCCCCCCAACCCCCCCCCCCCCAACGTTGCAGGGCCAATTTAACCCAAGGGCTTTTATTTGCACAAACTTGGTAGACACCCATAAGAAGATGTTTCATGCTAAACATCTAAGCTCTAGCTCATTGGGCTTTTTAAAAGAAGATTTTTTTTAAGTTTTTACTATACACATATAGTTAAAAACAATGACACCCATGGGGCCGGGCCAGTTTTGACCCAGGGCTTTTATTTGAACAAACTTTGTAGACACTTACTAGAAGATGTTTCATGCTTAATATCTAAACTCTAGCTATTTGGGTTTTTTCAAAGAAGATTTTAAGTTTTTGCTATACACATATAAAGAAAATCAATGACCCCCGGGGCGGGGCCAATTTTGACCCAAGGGCTTTATTTGAACAAACTTTGTAGACACTCACTAAAAGATGTTTCATGCTTAATATCTTAACTCTAGCTATTTGGGTTTTTTCAAAGATGATTTTTTTAAGTTTTTGCTATACACATATAAGGAAAATCAATGACCCCCGGGGCGGGGCCAATTTTGACCCCAGGGCTTTTTATTTGAACAAACTTGGTAGACACCTATTAGAACATGTTTGATGCTAAATATCTTAGCCATAGCTCATTGAGTTCATTAAAAGAAGATTTTTTAAGTTTTTACTATATGCATATAGGGAAAATCAATGACCCCCCAAGGCAGGGCCAATTTTGACCCCAGGGCTTTTATTTGAACAAACTTGGTAGACACCTATTAGAACATGTTTGATGCTAAATATCTTAGCCATAGCTCTTTGAGTTCTTTAAAAGAAGATTTTTTAAGTTTTTACTATATGCATATAGGGAAAATCAATGACCCCCCGGGGCGGGCCATTTTGACCCCAGGGCTTTTATTTGAACAAACTTTGTAGGACACTTATTAGAACATGTTTCATGCTAAATATCTTAGCTCTAACTCTTTTGGTTCTTTAAAAGAAGATTTTTTAAGTTTTTACTATATGCATATAGGGAAAATCAATGACCCCCTGGGGCAGGGCCAATTTTGACCCCAGGGCTTTTATTTGAACAAACTTGGTAGACACCCATTAGAACATGTTTCATGCTAAATATCTTAGCTCTAGCTCTTTGGGTTCTTTAAAGGAAGATTTTTTAAGTTTTTACTATATGCATATAGGGAAAATCAATGACCCCCCGGGGCGGGGCCAATTTTGACCCCAGGGCTTTTATTTGAACAAACTTGGTAGACACTCACTAGTAGATGTTTCATGCCAAATATCTAAGCTCTAGCTCTTATGGTTTTTTAAAAGAAGATATTTTAAGTTTTTTCTTTCGGTTGCCATGGCAACCAGAGTTCTGCGTGGAATTAAATTCTTTGAACAATTTTTAAAGGTGACCACTAAAGGAACATTCCTGTGAAGTTTGGATGAAATTGGCTTAGTGGTTTATGAGGAGATGTCATTTAAAGTAAAAGTTTACGGACGGACGCCGGACGGACGGACGTTCTCACAGGACAGTAATTATGTGGCTACTCTATTGTTCTCTCTATTGTTCTTTTAGCCACGCAAAAGAAAAATAGCCACATAAAAGCATTACGGAATGAATGACATCAAAGAGAACCTATTGTCCCTCTAGCCACATAATTACTCTCCTGTGAGTGCGGACGGACGGACGACGGACGGACGCCGGACGAAAAGCGATCACAAAAGCTCACCCTGTCACTTTATGACAGGTGAGCTAAAAACAAATCATGAGTTATGGGACTTGTGCCAATCATGTAAGATAATCACAGAGAACAAATGTGTGAAGTTTCAATCCATTCCCTTCAGTAGTTATGGAGATACCAGCTTACACGCAAAAACTTAACCAAGAATTTTTAAGTCAAAAAAGGGGCTGATTATGCAGAAAAGCAAATCAGAGTTATGGGACTTGTGCCAATCATGTTAGATAATCAAGGAGAATAAGTGTGTGAAGTTTCAATCCATTCCCTTCAGTAGTTATGGAGATAGCAGCTTACACACAAAAACTTAACCAAGAATTTCTAAGTCGAAAAAGGGGCATAATTATGCAAAAAGCAATCAGAGTTATGGGACTTGTGCCAATCATGTTAGATAATCACAGAGAACAAGTGTGTGAAGTTTCAATCCATTCCCTTCAGTAGAAATTTAGTGAGATGTGTACTACCGTTGGGAAGATAATGAACGAAACTGAAAATTTCATCAAGATGCATAACTCAGCCAAAATTCTCGGACAATGACCAAATTAAAAAATGACCTGCATTTTCCTATTATATATCCATTTGTCAAATTTCAGTTGAATGTGTGCAACCGTTACCAAAATAATGAACGGAAACTGATGATGACAGAAGGATGGAATGAAAGAACGGGGTAACACTATATGCCCTAGCCATTTTATGGCGGGTGCATAAAAATATTTTGCGGTTGGCCGTAAAACCAAGCATTATACAGTTTCATTAATCTTAATTACAGTATTGTTGTAAATCTCATCAAATATTGTTCATAAATTATGATTTTAATCGGGAAACCCAATGGTAACACTAAACTTCATATACGAATTTTAACGTGCAAATGAAGACTATAATCAGCCCGTGACTATGCGCTACATCACAGTGTTACAGTTGCTATCCGGAACACAGCAAATATGAGATTTTCTTGTGCAAACACAATTTAACCGTTTTAGCCTCACAGTGCTTTAGGCCTGGCGTTTAGAAAAAAGTAATCATCTCATAAAAAAGATTAAGGGCAGGTAATTCCACTATCAGTTATGCATAAGTATGCCCCCTTCCCTACTTTGCCCTTCTTTGCTTTAACATACTATCCTGCACTGACAAAAAATGGAGTGTGCTGCTTCTTGGACAGCTCTTGTTACTCAAACCAGCATACACTATTTTCTTTTTGTGTTATCTGTCTGGAAACAGTTATAGACTGCTCATATTTTTGTAACAAAGGATAAATAGTGATTGGCAGAAATTTTTTATGTCCATGTATTTCACAAATTAATACTGAAATAAATTATATGTATTTTTTTTCATTAACAATTAAACACAATTGAATTCAGTTGGAAAAGTCACCTACCCTTCAGGACACTGATGAATGTCACTCCTTTCCACACCAAACATCTTTGGTACACTTGGACCACATAAGTCTACATCTAAAAGTCCCACCTGCAACATTTATATGTCAGTTTTTCTTTATTATTTGTAATTGTAACATTCAAATCACTGATAATTGAAAAACCTCATTTAGCGTCATTCAAAAGTCATTCAATGTTTCATGTCTAAAGATAGTCTATACATTGTAGTTATACATACTATAATTAACCTATTTTTTAAATGAATTTGAAAAGCTTAAGCTCATAAGTATTTCTTAAATGACACTAATAAGTTAATAATTTTTTGTATGAGCAAGTATCAAAAACAGACCTTTTGCTAGCCATTTTTGGAAAAAGTACAGAGATCAGTTTGGGAAATTTTGTGGCATCAAATTGCTTAATTGGAAAAAAAAGGTACCTGTTGAAACCTCCTTCATGCTCTTTTGGCATAGAATTTTGAATTGTGCAACATTGTTTATTCCAACCAATGTAAATATCATTCAAAGGTAAAAAAATACATTAAAGTTTGACAATGAAATGTGCAAAAATCTCTTTCTGATACCAAACTGGAATGAATTCCAGCAAATTTGTCAGTTTTGATATCAGAGAATTTCACAGGATTCATACAGAGCATCAAAGGAAAAATTTCAAGGACTATTCAAGGACTTTTCAAGAACCTTTTAATTCTTTCAAGGCCTCAAATATGTGCAAAAAAAGGGCACTGATGACTATGTATACAATAAGAGATTTATATGCGAGTCGGTGTATGTTTCAAAGTATAATACTCGGTGAAGTACTATCACTAAAAGCATTTTTTTAAGTGTGCAAGATCCATTTTCAACATATATAAAAATTGCACTTTTTTCATTTTTGCTCACTGCTTTTGTCTACCTTAAGGCAACTGGTGCAACAAATTAACAATATATGAAAATTTGCAGGGATATATTATTCTCGGGTCTGGTAGCTTCCGGTCACCAGTCTCTCCCAGTCTATTTTGACCCGGATTTACTTGATAGTATTATATTTAATGACCTGGTCAGTGCCGATCTTCTTATATATAATTTATTTGTTAAAATGAGTTGATCTTTCTAGAGGAATGAGGTGATTATAATTGTAATATAAATTTCAAAAATTCAGTTGACCAACGATTTTAATTCTAAAATCAACTGGCATAAGGGCAACATTGTCGCAATATACACACGTCACAGAAGCTTTTGACAGAGATGTGGGCATTATAGATATGCATATAGGAGATATGCTCTGGGCAATATCTGGAAAATATATGAATATATTATCATAATAAAGCATGCTATTTTATTTTTAGAATTGTATAATAATAATAAATAAATTTGAGAGATGATCTATGTAAATTTTTTATTGTAAACAACCTAAGTGACATTCAGTTTTGGGGAAAAAGTCTTTTTTTTTTTTTGGTTACGATATCAAATAAAACAAGCAATTATCATAGTATTACAAGCAATCCATAAGTCCCCTACCGGTTAGAACCCCAGCAACATTCTGAAGGGCCATTGGCTATTCACTTATGTTTCTATTTTAAGTAAATTTGTTGAAAAAGTTCTTTAAAAGTGATCACAGGAAACAGTTTTTACTAAAGTTATTTTTTAAACATCCCTGTTATCAAAATATAACATTTTTAAAAGCAAAATTTTTAAAAAGGAGATAACTCTTGAAATAAAGATGCAAGATGTCATACATGATGTGAGTGTAACAAAGAACAATTAGTAATGAAGGTATGAATAATGAATGTTTATTTTGAATTTGAAGTAAATGAAAGTTTAAAGAACAAATAGGAAAAATTAAAAGTTTAAGGAGGAGATAATTCTGGAAATATGGATGCTAGATTTATAAACCTTGTCATATTATTATGATGTGGGAGTTTGATGAAATTCCTATCATGATTGAAGAAGTTGGAGTAAAAATTACCAATTTCTCAAAAAAAAATCTAAGTTCAAAAGGGGTATAATTCTGGAAATAGTCTTGCTAGAGTATTGAACTTTCTCAAAAAATGTTGAGTGATAATAAGAAACATTTATATGAAGTTTGAAGTAGATACATTCAGAAAAAAAAAAAGTTATTAAAAAAAACAATATTTTTTTCATGAAAATTTTAAGTTCAAGGGAGGTAATTCTGATAATTTTGGGCTAGAGTTGTAAACCTTGTCACATATGATGTGGTTGATGACTAGCAACTTATATTTAAAGTTTGAAGAAAATACCTTAAGAAATAAAGAACTTATAGTGAAAAAACTTAAAAACTAGAATCAGAAATCTTGAAAATCAGTCTATTTGTTGCCATAGCAACCAGAATTTTCAACATAGGAAGATAAGAAAAGGATGTGCATAATTTCCATACTGCCATCTACCCATATGTTAAGTTTCATAAAAATATTTTCAGTACTTTTTGCGTTATCACTGGATCCAGGTTATGTGTAAAATTTGCCATATTTTCACTCTATTAATGCCATAGCAACCAGAATTTACAGCATAGGAAACAAGAGCACCGCTAGGCGGAGCATTATATGCCCGAAAGTGTTTTTTTTATATATTAAGGATGAAGCATTTGTAAGACATTACATAAATGAAATAAAGTATTACCTCCTTCCAATAGCAATCCTCCTATAAAGTTTAAATATTGTGGGCCAAATAGAAATTAAGTTATGCTCCGGAAACTGTTTTCAGTTTTAAAGTAATAGTGACCTTGACCATTGACATTGTTACCCCAAAATCAATAGGGGTATTCTACCCAATATGGACAATCATCCTATGAAGTTTGAATCTTGTGGGGCAAATAGAAATTAAGTTATGCTCCGGAAACTGTTTTCAGTTTTAAAGTAATTGTGACCTTGACCTTTGACCTTGTGACCCAAAAATCAATAGGGGTCTCCTACCCAATATGGACAATCATCCTATGAAGTTTGAACACTGTGGGCCAAATGGAACTTAAATTATGCTCCGGAAACTGTTTTCAGTTTTGAGGTAATAGTGACCTTGACCTTTGACCTTGTGACCCCAAAATCAATAGGGGGTCTTCTACCTAATATGGACTATCATCCTATGAAGTTTGAACACTGTTGGCCAAATGGAACTTAAATTATGCTCCAGAAACTGTTTTCAGTTTTAAGGTGATAGTGACCTTGACCTTTGACCTTGTGACCCCAAAATCAATAGGGGTCTTCTACCCAATATGGACAATCATCCTATGATGTTTTAATGTTGTGGGCCAAATGAAACTTAAGTTATGCTCCGGAAACTGTTTTCAGTTTTAAGGTCATAGTGACCTTGACCTTTGACCTTGTGACCCCAAAATCAATAGGGGTCTTCTACCCAATATGGGCAATCATCCTATGAAGTTTGAATGTTGTGGGCCAAATGGAACTTAAGTTATGCTCCCGAAACCAAATTGCTAACGGACGGACGGACAGACGGATGGACGCGGGATCCAGTTTTGTGGAAGGACTGACGGATTGACGGACGGACAGACGGACGGAGGGTAAACCTAAAGTCCCCTCCGGTAAACCGGTAGGGGACTAATATCAACTTCAAAACCGGGAGAGACTGGACAATAAGCGTGTGATACTATAAAATACCCAGGTGCACAACTACAAATGCTGATCAACCTTCCTGTAAAGTTTCATGACTCTTGGTCAAATACTTTTTTAGTTACGTGTGACACAAGTTGAAAATTGCAAATATTTACTTAGTCAAGGGCAATAACTCTAACAAAATAGAATAAATCCACCAGCAAAACCCCAGGTGCACAACTTCACATGTTGAGCAACATTCCTGTAAGGTTTCATGACTCTAGGTCAAATACTTTTTGAGTTAAGTGCCACACAAGTTGAAAATTGCAATTATTTACTAAGTCAAGGGCAATAACTCTAAAATACAAAATATATCCACACAAAAATACCTAGGTGCACAACTACACATGCTGAGAAACATTCCTGTAAGGTTTCATGATTCTAGGTCAAATACTTTTTGAGATATGTGCGACACAAGTTGAAAATTGCAAATTTTTACTAAGTCAAGGGCAATAACTCTAAAAATACAAAATAAATCCACACAAAAATACCCAGGTGTACAACTACACATGCTAATCAACATACCTGTAAAGTTTCATGACACTAGGTCAAATACTTTTTGAGTTATGTGGGACACAAGTTGAATATTGTAAATTTCTACTAAGTCAAGGGCAATAACTCTAAAAATACTACATATATATAAATACTACATATATATACACAAAAATACCCAGGTACACAACTACACATGCTGATCAACATTTCTATAAAGTTTGATGACACTAGGTCAAAAAACTTTTTGAGTTAGGTGTGACACAAGTTGAAAATTGCAAATATTTACTAAGTCAAGGGCAATAACTCTAAAAATACTAAATATTTCACACGAAAATACCCAGGTGCACAACTACACATGCTGATCAACATTTACATAAAGTTTCATGACTCTAGGTCAAATACTTTTTGAGCTTAAAATCTTTGAAAATAAGGGCTTCTTCACTGTTTTGGTGCTCAAATGTTTAAAGATGCCATGAACGATTATTCTAACTGACTTCCCTGTACACAGGCTTTGCCTAATTTCATATCAATTTAAAAACTGTATATATCTTTTCTAAAATATCATTTTAACAAGATTGCAAAGAAAGTTTGAGTGAAGCA
The DNA here is from genome assembly GCF_026571515.1 of Ruditapes philippinarum. Classification (NCBI taxonomy): domain Eukaryota; kingdom Metazoa; phylum Mollusca; class Bivalvia; order Venerida; family Veneridae; genus Ruditapes; species Ruditapes philippinarum. Next base: position 305,473 of record NW_026854186.1, on the reverse strand, counting down.
TCTTGAGAGGTGAAGTGTCCCTGCAAAAATAATTGTTTGTACCACTGCTTTTATTACAATTAAAGTAAAGTTTATACAAACCTTTTTACCAGAATGCATCAGTCCAAGGGCAAGCTGTGATGCTACAGTACTTTTCCCAACTCCACCTTTACCTGACAAAACCAAAATAACATGGCGCACAGTTGACAAGTGGTCTGAAAGAAAAAGAAACAAATATGAGAAATCAGCTGCCTTATATGCTTAAGTGTTTGTATTATGTATATGTGTGTTTTAACCTGAATAAATATCTATCTATCAATATTATATACAACAGAGTGATCAATCAGGGATTTTTTTGGCTTATTTTATAGTTGGTATTCGGCTATATTCCCAATCGAAAATTGTATATTATTTTCTCAATCATCAGGAAAAAATTTTCAAATGAAAGTAACAAAATAAAAAATTTGAATAACAAATTCTAAAATCTTTGAAAATAAGGGCTTCTTCCCTGTTATGGTGCTTAAATGTTTGAAGATGCTATCCTAGACAGTGATTCTTTGCATTCATTTAATCACTTGCAATATTGAAGTCATGCATTTTTTCCCAATTCTTAACAAAACAGCACTGAAATTCCCTATTCCACTGTTATGTGTCATATTCCCATAATCCTGGAAAAAAACTGTCAATACTAGGGTGTCACGTTTATCTGTTTAAACGGGTACAGTTGGTTTTTAGCTAAAAACCAGTTAAAAAATTTCAAAAACCAGTAACCAAGGTTAGTATTTGACTTCCTGAGGTCTTCCTCCACCAGTAAAGCTGGAATGTCACCATATGACCTATAATGTGTCAGTGAGACGTAAAACCCAATTAAACAAACAAATAGTTTGACTTAAGAGAAGTTTTAAATCGATTCAAAATATTACCTTGGTTTTTTATGACAAGATGTGGCAGTTGTTTGTATTTTAGTTGTACTAAACAATGTATTTTTCCGATTCTGATCATATACGGTACGGCCCTAGTGGAAATTAGTTACTCCGTATTTGTAATCATTTTGAGTACAGCAAAATATGAACAAAATGGTTTGTCTTGTCATGTGGAAACAAGGTTAATCTTAATGTTGAAAATCTAAGAATTTAATTAGATACTGTCTGTTAAACGTTTAACGCGGTTATTACGTCGCCGTTTTAAGGGTTAGCATTTTTTCTAACCATGACACCCTTAGTCCACACTTATTCACGTCGTTGAAGCGTAAACATAACAGTTAGGCTTTAATCACAACTCACATTCCTGTTAGACAACATGATTCACTGGATTGATAACAGATTTTCAATAAACAGGCTGGTGAAAATTACCAATCAGGCTTATGTAATAAAAAATCATATTTCTAGAAAAGAAATAAAGATAGATGTCTTTTAAACTTAGTTTGTTTATTGAGAATAATATTTGACATAAACAGAAAGAAAAATATTCGGCTACTGTCACTTTTGTGAGAATTATTTCCCCTTTTTCATATTACATAATTTTAGAATTCATTAAAAAGTATGTTAGATATGCAAGTTTAAAACAAAATAAGTTAAATAACTTCTTTATGCTCTAAGTCATTGCGCCAACAGCCGTCAGCATACGGTATATTTCATTCAGTTTTCAGAGAAAACCTCAAAGTATAATGTAAGTGCCTGAAAGAATTGTCAAAATATAAATGCCAGAAACAGAATATGTAATCCAAATATATAGAATAAAGGTACTGGCGCAATAATATTGAGCAAAATGAAGTTGTTGGACACATTTCTATCTAGAATTTTACATTAGAATATAATTTTTATGAACTTCAAAATATTAGATCTATATTTTGTTTCTTGAAAATGGGAAAAAGAGAAATAATTCTAAGAAAATAAAAGATAACCAAATTATTTTTATTTTATTTGTATCATATATCAATGCTTAATAAACAAAACAAGTGAAAAAGAAACATATTAATTATTTTTCTAGAATATGTTATTTTGCCCGATCAGGCTGACAAAAAAATATCAAGTTAGCCTTCTTATGCACCAATTGTCACGCGTTAAAAGTCTGCTCAATTTCAACTGAGATTTTTTTCAACTTTTATCTACGAACTTAATGTTTGATTTATTCGTCTGTTTATCCTGTAAAAAGAAAACGAACACAATCTAATAATTTACCTGTCATGGGCGCATCCATTTTGTTTGTTGATATTGGTTTATATGACGGTTAGGAAATATTATGCGTTCCAACATACATGTACGTTGATGTAAAAAGAAAACAAAAACGTGTTTGTTCAAATGCCCCCCAGGTCGGATTTTTGTCAGTAACAATATTCAAACTAGAAATTTGTCCATAGGACACGGGTGCCCCCACACTCCACCGATTTGTCAATCTTGTGTCTCTAGGTCAATTTTTTTTTGGCTACATATGCCACAAGTTGAAAACTAAAAATCTTTTATTAAGTAAAGGGCAAACACTACAAATACTGAATAAATCACAAGAAAACCCCAAAGTGCATAAGTACAAATGCTGAGCAACATTCCTGTAAGGTTTCATGACTCTAGGTCAAATACTTTTTGAGTTACATGCAACACAAGTTGAATATTGTAAATTTTTACTAAGTCAAGGGCAATTACTCTAAAAATACTAAAAATATCTACACGAAAATACCCAGGTGCACAACTAGTCATGCTGAGCAACATTCCTGTAAGGTTTCATGACTCTAGGTCAAATACTTTTTTAGTTACATGCAACATAAGTTGAAAATTTGAAATTTTTACTATGTCAAGGGCAATAACTCTTAAAATATCAACAGGAAAATTCCCAGGTGCAATAGTTTTTGAGCTACTTGTGACACAAAACGAGAACGGATGGACAGACGGACATACTCCCAAAATGGTCCTTATGTGACTTTTCCTTTGATCTTTTTGGCCATTTTTAGTCACACAAGGCTTAAAAAAAAGACACACAAGTAAAAACGGAATGAATAGGAACAAAGAGAATTTACTGTACCCATCGTTCTCCAAGTCACACAAGTACCTCTGGGTTCGTACAGACTGACTGACGGACGGACAGACGGATGGAGGGTAAACCAAAAGTCCCTTCCGGTTAAACTGGTAGGGGACTAAAGAAAACAGATTATGTAAAATGTGCAATTAAAATGCCATCCAAAATGAGTATCATTTTTTGCTTTATTGTACTAAATATTCTGAAATTCGTAATTTATATATTATGAAGGCCACAATAATTATGTTTAATGCTCTTACGTCTTTATCAAATAAAAAAAAAAAATCATTTATCAAAATTTGTTAAAAAAGCATTTGAAACACATAGAAATGCTCTTGAAGTAAAGATGTTTCTTAAAATGCATTTATTTCTATACCATTGAATCATTATTGTATTGTTTGTCTTAGCAATACTTCACATGTATAATTTGTAAATTGCAAAAGGCAATCATTTTTGCTGACTTTGCCAATAAAGTTGAAACTTGTAAGTCTGAATGATCTGTACGATCACTTACCATTATTTTACACCAATGTTTTAGACTGTGGAGCATTTTGGCATATTATTATACTTACATGGGTGCAAGTTAAAAACACCAGAAAACCTGATAACCCTGAATTTAGTATTACTCAATTGTTTTTTCTACAGAAAAAGACAGCTTTCAGGAGAAGAAACTAGAAATATGTCCATAGGACATGGGTGCCCCCACACTCCTCTGTTTTGTCAATCTTATGACTCTAGGTCAAATATTTTTTGGGCTACATGTGCCACAATTGAAAACTAAAAATCTTTTACTCTTAAAGTAAAGGGCAAGAACTTTACAAATACTAGCAAACCCCAAGGTGCATAAGTACACATGCTGACCAACATTCTTGTAAACTTTCAGGCCTACATGTCAAATACTTTTTGAGCTATGCATGAACAAGTTGAATTCTTGTAAACTTTCAGACCTACAGGACAAATACTTTTTGAACTATGCATGAACAAGTTGAAAATTGCAAATTTATACTAAGTTTGCAAATTTATAATAAGTCAAGTTCAATAACTTTAACAAAACTGGAAAAAAATCCACATGCAAAACCTGAGGTGCATAGCTTCACAGTGATGTTGATCATAATTCCTGTAAATGTGGCTGATTCTAACTCAAGCACTCGAGGAACAAATAACACAACATAATGGAATGGTTTTTACTAAGTTAATAAATAATTAACTAAATAAATCCACACAAAAATACCCAGGTGCACAATTACACATGATGACCAATATACCTTTTAAGTTTCATGACCCTAGGTCAAATACTTTTTGAGCTAGGCGGACACAAGTTGAATATTGCAAATTTTTACTAAGTCAAGGGCAATAACTCTAGACAAAACAGAATAAATCCCACAAGCGAAACCCAAGGTGCACAACTTCACATCATTCCTGTAAAGTTTCATGACTCTAGATCAAATACTTTTTGAGTTACCTGTGACACAAATTGAAAATTTTACTAAGTCAAGGGCAATAACTCTACAAATACTAAATAAATCCACAAGTAAAAATACCCAGGTGCACAATTACACATGCCATTGGCTATCTATTATACAAAAGAAAATAACGAGAGAAACGGCCCCTTATTCCGTTTCGGCCGTTGTCTGGATGGAAGGACGGACAAGGTTAAATCTAAATGCCCCCCCCTCAAAGTGGGGGCTCAAAAACCTGAACTTCAGGCAAATGCCTGAAAACCTGTACCCATGTACTTAAATCCTTTTAAGTCTTGTTTTAAGTTTAAACATGATAAACAAGGATACTTTTAATGATTTTACCTATATTATATGTATATAAAAGTGAAATCATTCTCCTGTAATTCTATCTAGAATTGGGAGAGCTGTTTTGCGACCCTTTTTGCAGAGCAGTTTTTGCAACTCAGGCTTAACGGCAATGAAGTGCGGATGTAATTTTTTAAGTAAAAAAATTGAGATTCTTCCGTAAGGGTCCATGAAAGAAACATACAATAAACGTTTCATCAAATATGGCCCAGTGGTTTCAGAAATGTTGTTTACATGAAAAGATGATGGACAGACAAAAGCTGTCAGGCAGATAACTAAAGAATACTTTCACATTAAGTGTAAGGTGAGATAAAAACAAATCATTGACAAACACAAAATGCATTATCATATTTTATTTTTATCATTGCAAACTCGAAGACAACAAAGGAATCACAAAGATTTAATTGAGAAATAACTGACTTCCCAAAATATATATGACTACAAAATCAGGCTGTTCATAAATAAATTGTTTCCCTTCACATCACTTATTGCCAGATAATGTTTTATTTTAACATGGCATATAAAACCAAGCCAGTCTGTAGTCTTACCTGGTTGATTAATATTATGTTATATAATTCAAATTGAAAATCATCAGCTCCAGGTAACAGCTCTATACTGACTGCGAAGGCTTATTACTTTAGGCTCCAGATGATACAGGTGAAAAACATTTTTCAAAACATAAACTTCATCATTTAAATTTTGTATCCATATTTCAATCAGTTTGTTTACCTCAATATGTACCTGACATATAACCTATCCATTATATAATCAGTTACTGTTAAACCTAATTATTTATATGTATCTAAATGAGTAACTTATTTAAGATTGATTAATTAATTTAAGGAGATAGGACTTACAGAGAGATAGATCACTGACCATTAGTTGTTATATATAAAATTTGCTTCAACAATATGTATCAGATTCAACCTTTTTTTAAACTGTTAAAATAAGCTGTGAATGCTTGTTAGATATATAATAATGTGTAATACCCATTCATTCCCCTATTACATATCTAAGTGTTTTCTCTGCAAGTGTTACATTTAAGATAATTACAAGGTATATATATATTCATTAATATTTTGAACTTACACAATCATTTTAGAGAAGTGACTACATTTGTGTCTCCTCCCCTCCCCCTTCCCAAATAAAAGAAAAAAATCTTTCTGTTTTGCATCAATAAAACTTATTTCAAGATTAACCTTAAATTTTCAGTTTAGGTATTTCTCACCTCATGAAGTTATTACTTAATCAGGTTCCTTAGAAATGAATGAGAAATGATTGTTAACAGTACATTTTTGTATTTTATACCTAACATATGATTGAGTTATTTATAAACAGCCTGATATGAGCCCTGTATATAGAAAAACAAGGGAATATATATAACCTATATAATGAACTATTGCATTTTCCTTTTTAGATAATTATTTCACTTACATAATACATTTTATTAAAAGATACTCGTACAAAAACAGAAGTTATAATATAATTATATTCCAAATTATACTTGTGGATGCACATCTAATATACCTCAGTTACAGATCTTTTATTTTCACATTTTAATTCTATAATTAACCTGATACACTAATAAGTTGCCAAGACTGAGAACAAAAATATCAGATATAAAATCAGAATCATCTATAAATTTATATATTTAATTCAAACATTTCATTAAAACCAGAATACAATGTACAGAGGAAATTGTACCATTCATAAGTTTTTCACAGGTGGATAATCATTAACAGTCACTGCTAATATCTGCCTTTCAAAATTCTTTTATTTGAAATTGGCTGGAGACAAAACAAGAGATAATATGATAGTGTTTTCCTTCACCTGTCTGTCAACAGTTGTTAGCAAGTTTGGATAAAGTAGCAAAACAAGTGACACAACATAAAACAAGAGCACCGCTAGGCGGAGCATTATATGCCCGAAAGTGATTTTTTTTTTTTTTAGTAAAGATGAAGAATTTGTAAGACATGGAAATTAAATAAAGTATTAACTCCTTCACAAAACAATCATCCTTTGAAGTTTCAATATTGTGGTCCAAATCTAACTTAAGTTATGCCCCGGAAACTGTTTTCATTTCTAAGGTAATAGTGACCTTGACCTTTGACCTTGTGACCCCAAAATCAATACGGGTCTTCTACCCAATATGGACAATCATCCTGTGAAGTTTAAACACAGTTGGCCAAATCAAACTTAAGTTATGTTCCAACAACTGTTTTCAGTTTCAAGGTCATAGTGACCTTGACTTTTCAACTTGTGACCCCAAAATCAATAGGGGTCTTCTACCCAATATGGACAATCATCCTATGCAGTTTGAAAACTGTGGGCCAAATTGAACTTAAGTTATGCTAAAAAAACTGTTTTCAATTTCTAAGTAATAGTGACCTTGACCTTCGACCTTGTGACCCCAAAATCAATAGGTATCTTCAACCCAATATGGACAATCATCCTATAAAGTTTGTCCACTGTGGGCCAAATGGAACTTAAGTTATGCCCCGGAAACTGTTTTCAGTTTTAAGGTAATAGTGACCTTAACCTTTGACCTTGTGACCCCAAAATCAATACGGGTCTTCTACCCAATATGGACAATCATCCTAAGAAGTTTGAACACTGTGGGCCAAATGGAACTTAAGTTATGCTCCGGAAACTGTTTTCAGTTTCAAGGTCATAGTGACCTTGACTTTTGACCTTGTGACCCCAAAACTATAGGGGTCTTCTACCCAATATGGACAATCATCCTATGACGTTTGAACACTGTGGGCCAAATGGAACTTAAGTTATGCTAAAAAAACTGTTTTCAGTTTTAAGGTCATAGTGACCTTGACCTTTGACCTTGTGACCCCAAAATCAATAGGGGTCTTCTACCCAATATGGACAATCATCCTGTGAAGTTTGAACACTGTGGGCCAAATGGAACTTAAGTTATGCTCCGGAAACTGTTTTCAGTTTTAAGGTCATAGTGACCTTAACCTTTGACCTTGTGACCCCAAAATCAATAGGGGTCTTCTACCCAATATGGACAATCATCCAATGAAGTTTGAACACTGTGGGCCAAATGGAACTTAAGTTATGCTCCGGAAACTGTTTTCAGTTTTAAGGTCATAGTGACCTTGACCTTTGACCTTGTGACCCCAAAATCAATAGGGGTCTTCTACCCAATATGGACAATCATCCTATGAAGTTTGAACACTGTGGGCCAAATGGAACTTAAGTTATGCTCCGGAAACCAAATTGCTAACGGACGGACGGATGGACGGACGGACGGACAGACGGACGCCAGGGGGTATAACATAATATGCCCGAAATTCTTTCGGGCATATAAAAAGGGTGTTTTTTGTGTGTCAATATTACATTGAAACATATGAACAAGGGCAACATTGTCACAAAATACGCCCGTCACAAAAGCTTTTGACAGAGATGTGGGCATCAAAGATATGCATATAGGAAATATGCTCTGAAATATCTGAAAATTTTATCATCTCTAGTGACTTTGCAAATATTAACCTAAATTACATGTGTCACACTTGTAGTCATGATGGTTATCATTTGTGATACAATCCATCAATAAATGATGACTAAATGGTCACCGTACACAAGCTTTGACCTCTATGTGACCTTGACTTTGGTACCAGGGACCTGGACTATGTGAGCAATAGGCCTCACAATGGTGAACATTTGTGCCAAGTTACATTAAAATCCACCGATGAAAGTAGAAGTTCGGCTCCGAACAAACATTTTTCAATGATCTCTAAGTGTGACCTTAACCTTTAACCTAGAGACCTAGTTCATGCATTAGACACTGCTTCTCATAGTGGTGAACATTTCTATGAAGTTTTATTAGAATCCCACCATGCGTGGAAGAGATATGCTCTGGGAAAAATTGCCATATTTTATCATTTTTAGTGACCATGACCTTGCATACATTAACCTAAATTCCATGTTTCACACCAGTAGTCATTATAATGACCATATGTGTTTCAATCCCTCAATAAACGAAGACTAAATGGCCTGAAAACACATTTCATATTTTTATTTGAACTTTGACCATTATGTGTGACCTTGACCTTGGCCGTAGGGACCTAAATTTTGCATGTGACACTCCGCCTCACATAAGATTACAGTTTACCAGTCTAGATCAAGATGCAACTGGACAAAATCAATAAATCAGCCAAGGTCAATCTATCACGTTCAGTCTATATCGAGAGCAATCGCACATAGGCTTACTCTCGCCAGAGAAAAATAGCTATTAATTCTTTACCCTTTATATTGATACTTACAGATATAGATTTGGCTTCACATTCACTTCTTTAAAATGAGAAACTTAATATTTCATAAACTGTTACTAGATCTTACAATGTTAGATTAAAAAACAAAATACTTGATAGCTATAAAATAATATTAGGTAATAATATTTTCAGAGTGTTATAACAACACCTATAACTGTATACAACTGTTATTAAATCATTCAGCATTGAATTCCTAGATAATTCAGAGTGGAAAATGCAATAGTTCATTTAACATACATACTTCATACTGGAAGCTATACAATGCTAGAAAATGTCTTGAAAGATTTTTACACTAACAAATATCCATCTCAGCAAAGACTACTTTCCTTCTATAATCAAAATTTTATAGGGGTTCATTTTCTGCTTATATGCTGGCATAAAGAAGTCATAAAATGTATAATAAAGTAATGCTACACTGAATATAGTTTATAATTTTCGTCAGTCCAAAATGTTCAAAATATACAATATATTTAATACATATTTGTCTCATTGAAGGAAAACAGTTAGTGTTTTGTCTTACAGAAGAGAAATAGAGTTGGGGATATCTTATTTCATAAATAAATGACAAGATTACTATTCAGTTATTCCTAAACAATAAAGAAGTTCTAATCTCCTACCCTCATATTTACTATAAAAATCTTTCATATCACATTTCCCTGAAAAATATAGCTTCATGCATGTTGTATGCCAAACTTCATCCATTCCAACTATTTGTCCCATTTGAATATATATCATTATACACACTATCTTGAAAGAATTCTAAAAATAGGGTGTCATTTAAAAAGGTTATTTTATAAGAAACATGTAATCTGTAAAGCAAGACTTTAATTCCCTTTAAAACCAATATTTACTCTAAACTTAAAAATTGAACCAGAGTGGCGTCATGGCCAAGTGGTTAACGCTTCGGACTAGTAATCTTATGATCGCTAGCTGCATGGGTTCAAACCCCGACACGGGATTCGAAAGTGTGTTTATAAGCTAATAGCTTCCTACACAATCGAACTAAAATAAATTCTGTATAAACCAGCAGCAGGATACCTTGATAAGGATTCATATTCCATATGCTTTGTATCGATATGTTGAAAAATATATTTATCTTATAATGTCATGATATATCAGAAATGACTGTGAAAGAATTGTTGTTATTATTACCAGATTACCTATGTAAGGGTTACAACAGAATATAATAATCACTATATATGCTGCTACAGTAGAACTGAAGGTGTAGAATATATATTCTCTATCAATGTAACATATTATTTAATTTTACCCATGAAATATGGTGCTATATCTGTCAAATATATTTCATATTTTTTAAAGATCAATATGAAATATAAATATGAAAGTGGGCGGAGTCAAAACTCATATTTATTTCAAGGGACTTCTTTCGCCGTTTTGTTTGAAAAATCTGATAAATACAGAACAACTTTTTCTTGAATATTGTTTTGAAAACTATCTAGCATGATAGAAAATGGTCTAACTAAGAAAATTAATCCGAACACCAATTTCTTTAATTCAGTAATTAACGCTGTACAGACGTTTGAAGAGTTGTTTACATGACGTCACAATGTAACGCCAAACAGCGCGTGCTTACGCATAAATTACTGCACGCTGTACAATTGCAGTTTGTAGCAAGCAAGGGGATTCGTTACCATTTTCTTTGATAATGAAATTAAATAAAAAGGTTATTTTTTCGTTTTTCGTGAAATATGGTATATATTTTCACTCAACATGATAAAGAGCTCGTGAAAATATGTGGCATTTTATCATGTTTCGTGAAAATATATTACATATTTCACGCAAACGAAAAAATATCCTCTTAATATTCTTCAATATGGTTGTTTGTACATATACATACAGTATACTAGTACTAGATGACGTGCCAATTATGAGACAATATATGGCAGTTGTATTATATATATATACCTCACCATCCTTAGTAAATAATCAGACAACTGCCTCGGTTACACTTACTGATCATTATTTATTATCTTAGTTACCTATTAACAAAACATGAACTCTTGTCAATTATAACTAATTGCATGAACTTATTCATAGCCTCTTAATTCTTTAAGTTTATCTCATTATTTGGGGACATTCAAATATGATTTTCACTTAGCATAGACTGTTGTCAATTATCAAACATTCATTCAACTGTAATGATATGATACAGTCTAGGTAGATATGGGCCAGTGGTCTCTGCAAACATTGTCTATTATATGTCTTACCTGTAAAATATAATATCAGACAACAGAAGCTTGTTACTCTATATATACCTGAATGGATATATCAAACATTACCCATAGCAAGTACATACATGTAACCTTGACAACAAAAATACTACCAACAAAATGTAAAATCTAAAGACGTGGATTAACCTTATTAAGATAGGTGTCAATAATCATTTCCAAACTAGACAAATCGTTGGAATGTACAAGTCAAATAGAGAATGATTATAATATAAAAATCACTGAGTAATAACACACTAATTAAACTAAATATTATATGATTTAAGCTTATAGGCTAAATGATTAGACAGCATTTTTCTATAAAAGCAATACATGAAAAAATAATAAGTTTATCATATAGAAAACAAAACAACACTATATTTCTGTTTCTTCTTCATAATAATTACCTATACCAGTATAACAAATATTTCTAGTTCTCTCAATAAAAAAATTTTTATGACATAATATATCATTTTATTAATGCTGAAAATCTAAAAGAAAACGAATGGCAATTCATGATTTTATCAAAATCTATTATTTTTACTGTTTAAAATGAAAAAAAGAGGACAAGAAAATTTTAGTAAAAAATTTGCTTCAATCAGAGGACTACTGTTATTAGATTATTAGTGAATAATTTGTTATATTAGAATTATTTCAAGATTTTGGTCATTAAATGAATATAATATTTCTTTCTTACAAAATTAAGAATTTGTTGAATAAAATAATAATAAAAAAGAATTCAAAAATATTAGGACAAATGAAGTAGATATTTTATAAAGACTTTTAGTTTCATAATCTGATACGCTTGGTTTAACTTCTTATTATTAACAGAAAATATTTTTCCTTCTGAATCACTAACAAATAACAGAATAAAAACTCGTCATTTTATTTTACTTTTATAATTTTGTTGTTGTTTACACAATAAATACAACTTTCTTCAAAACCGAAATACAAAAAAACTACACTTTCAATACAATAACAAAAATTTTAAACAACATATTAGTACTTGTTCAAACGTAGAGAAAACTTGATTTTTTTATTTAACTTGAGAAAAATCACCTATCAGAAACTACTCTATATGTCTTTTAATACTTAAAAAAAAGTAATTAAATTGAAATTGACAAAAATCCCGACTAATAATGAGAAGTCTAATATAACACTTCAGCATTTCTACATAAGGTCAAAAATAACCCCAATAATAGCACGAGACATCTAATGTCTACTGTAAGCTATCAAATAGGTCCCATCACATGTCTATCTATTATATATCACTACAAATACAATATTCTTATATCATCTATGATAAAATAATTCACTAAATATACAAAATATTAACTGTATTTCATAATCAACTTATGAATGTTTGAAACATAAATATTTATATTGTATGTTTGAATGTACAAGTGTATGATTAATTTATCAAGTATTACTGAATTTTTAATTAGTAATTAATAACCTGTCACACCTCAGCAACATAAATTAAACATGGATGATACATGACCTCAGTCAGATGCCTATATTTATACCACTGCTGTATGAAATACAGGTATATCATCCCAAGAGTATTATCTTGATACTAGTAGTTATTAACAGTTTATAGTATATATTCAAATGTTCAAGCTATTGAATTTGATATTTCATCAAATTTCAGCTTTGGATATATAAATAATTTTTTTTCTATCAATGGCAGCCTGAATGTTAGTACATTAAGGTTATACTTAAATAACTAAATATAGAAAATATCAAGAGTTTAGTTGCATAAACTTTAGTACCAACAATACCATTATCAAACATTTGAATGAAACTAGATAGTTATTTAAAGTGAGTTACATAAGATGTGTATCAGATGCAAAAATATTGTTCTTGAAATTTTCAAATTCTTCTCAAAGATTTTTTCTATTTTGCATTATAAAGTACAGATATAGATTATTGCAGGTAAGTAAATGTAATATACAGACATGTGTCAGAACCGTGTATCCTGAGGGAGCAACAAACAATTCCTTTATTTCGAGAGATCTTCTAGTACTAATGTACCAGGAAAGGATTCCTCTATTGCTCCATCAAGATATTTTTATTATTCCATACATACTAAATATATCAATTTATCATGCATGGTATAAAAGATTAAAATGCCACAGGCAATATCTAGTTTAAAGCCTAGGCATGATGAAATAGTTCCAGAATTATGACACAATCATTACAACAAATTATATACCTAATCTATCAAATAGAAAGATAACAAGATGGTTTACCAGATGTATTTATGACAAAATTGTTTCCTTTATTATACATGTGAACTCTCCCACTTTTAGCGGGAGACTCCCACTTTCTGCAGCCATATTTTCAAAGATTTTTCTTAAAATAAGGGGTACCGGTATTTTCTCAAATTAAAGAAATCTCCCTCTTTTTTAATATCAGAACTTTCTTCTTTGTTTATTGCTCTTTGTGAAGAAAAATCTCTGACTAAATCTTTAAAAAAAAGTTCACATGTATGCTTTATATCCACTGATGTTTTTACCATCTATTTCAAAAGCAATGATGATTAATTAGAGTTAATTAATTGCACTGTATGATTAATTGTCATAATTCTGAGACTATTTTCATCTGTCATCAAGAGGTAATTACCTCAGTAGAACACCTTATATTTATTTCCAGAAATCTTTATCTTTCTTGATAATATTGTTTGGATTAAGAAATACTTCACTTCTTCTTACTCATTTCTATTCACTATAAAAAGTAAGACAAAAAATCTCTGAAAATAAACATATGCTGTTTCCAGACATAAGTACAGTCAGAATGTATTTCTCTTTATTTTAAGGCAACATGCATTTTTAAATAAAAAAGATCTTGTATTTTATAGAGCTCTAGTGTTCCATTCCTAGACATCATCAGCTATGTAGATAGCATAGATGTAATCTATGTCTCTGATATAATGAATAAATTAAACCATCATTAATAAGATGCACTTGCTTATAACTCTGATTTCCTAAATTTGTAGACACTTCACACTTACAGAAGATACACCAGCAAGTTACATCAGTTAAAATTGTCTATCATTGTACACTCAAATAACAATGGTGCATGTATCTTTTTTTCTCCACCAAATATTGCCTAAATCACACGGATAAATACATTCTGACGGACTGTTTTACATTACTTCAATTGTCAGAATAAAGTTAATATATGAACAATTAATCTTTTAAATAGAAACATAAATGTTTGGTTATGTAAACTACTGTCATTTTACATAGCTTATATATTTGAAAATAGACTGCAAATTTCCAATATACTTCAATACCTTACAAATTACAGCCAAATGAATTGTGTATGCCTGTGACTGGAACACCACCACTAAAGTGAATGTTTGTGGGTTAAGACTAGCACAAACAAGTAAAATCATAAACTTTTTATCTTTTCATATTATAAAGACATCTTTGGAGTGCACAAGTATAGAGGTAAAATAATCAAAGCTGGAAATACCCTGGATGTCATGGTATTCTGATTTGAATGAAATCTATCAGGAAACATAAGATTTCAAAATTTAAACATATTTTTACTGATGTTTTAGTTTTGTACAATGTTCTTCATAACAATTTCTAGCTTTCTGCATGTTTTATTCTATATTTTTATTATCAATCAGTTGTAATACTGACCAAACAAATCTGAATAAAATTTTAATTTTTCAAAATTAAATTTACTCTGACATTTGAAGACAATACATAAAAATAATGACATGAAACTGTATAGACAGTTCTACAATAACTTTGTTAACATTAATTTAGCGCACAATCTTAACATAATTGTCTTTGTGATGAAAAATCTCAAATTCATTTCAAGTTCACAAAATATATTTTCTCAAGTTTTCACAAAACCAGTAAAATCCTGCAAGGGTCACGAAACACATTTCCCCTCTCAGAAATCTGATTAACACAATTTGGATAAAAATTTGACAGCTCTGCATTTTCATTATGCATATTTTCTTCCATTTTCCATTTCAGTATATTCACCTTAAAATCTCCTTAATCACTATTCCCTTAAAGTCACTAATACTGTCACCTGAACTATATTCACTTATCATTGACTTAATAGCTATATTTAGTAACACCTAAATACCACAACAACATATCTAAAAATCTTGAATACACAGCAAAAATATTTAAGATTTCTCTACATGTTGTATTATGTGAGAATGTTTTGAATGTCCGCCTCCTCTTCAGCATCCATTAACACAATTTTCATTTATATCTCCACCAAAACAAGCACATTTATTTTTATATCAGCAAAGTGACCAGAATCACTTCATTTCAGATATTTTAAAACATAACTTTTCTATACATACATCATATGGAACACATGGTAGTTAATACACAATCTTTACAAAGTTTCTATCAAGGAATTCTTGTAAAAACTATAGTCATTTTTTACATTTTTTTTGTACTAACTCTATTTTGCACAATGTGTAATTATTTACAATAAAGTGTATTAAATACACCAAGTCACATGGAATATTTCATATGCCATATTCTAACTAACATATTCTGAGTAACAAAATCTTCACATCTATTTACAAAACTACCTGTAAATTTCATTAAGATTCCTAATTTTCACACCATTATTTACAACATCCTTCAATATTGATATTTACTATACAATATAATAAAGTCAAACACACAGTGTCATATAACAATATTATGTATCACATAACAAATTAGGAAGTGTTTTCAAATCTGCAAAGACCGTGTAAAACTCTGTCACACCCAGGTGTGATGTGACACAGTCATATGACAATATTTATGTCAGAATGTGACACAAATGACAATATTGCTATGTCATGTTGGCATTGTGACATGCTAGTAAAGATGTCACATCATTATGATACCACATTAGTCACATCATTATGATATGACATTAAAACAATGTCACAGATAAGAACCCAAAGGCCAAAATGGAATCTAACCCACAGCAGTGACAGGCAAGTAATTTGAAGTTGACAACCTTAACCACTTCGCCACGGAAACAATCTCTGATCACTCTTTCACAACATGACAAACCAATCAAACAATGTCACATACTATCTGACAATGTCACATATTATTTAACAATGTAACAAACTATCTGACAAAGTCACACACTATCTGACAATGTCACATACTGACAATGTCACAGAACATAAATATGTCACAGACTAACAAAGTATAGAAGAGAGTGTCACATCCTGACATGATTTGTTTACTATAACATATATCATTACAATGACAGAGTAGACTATAACTTGAGACTAGATAAATACTTATAATACAAACATTTCTTATTTACAATTTTTTGTCAGGTAGTTACATATGACATAGTGCATTTTGTGTGCTAGAGTAAATATAGAGAAATAATAGTGCAAATACTCAGTACTAATTCTAAAAGTGACTATTCATGAACATGTAACAATCATGCAAAACAAACTGTTTACATATACAAGTCAAAATTTTTGTGACACTATAATACAATGTACAAAATCATGAAACATACTAGTTCAACAGACTCTGACTAATTGTTGGATGTAATATTTATATATGATATGACAGTGTTTGAAGTTTTCATGTGTGTATTTAACTTGTGTGTGACTATGATGTATGTTTGTTGCACTATTATGCTGAGACTGTATAAAGATGACCACTGATGTGTAATGTATGACCAGTTTTGTGTGTGAATGATGCTTGTAAACAGAATATAAACAAGCTATGATGTGTATGTAATTAGATATTCTGGATATGCCTGGGTATCATGAAATATCACAAACTCCATTGGATTATTAATGTCATCAACCGCACAATCATAGAGTATTGTTGGTTGTGATGTTTTCACAGGGGGCAATACTCTCATACTAGCATTGCCTTTAACTAACTCTCCAGTAAGAGCTTTCACTAGGAACATGTAGCGTTTTTGACCTGGTTTATGGCCTGTTAGGTAGGACTGGGCGGAGTACGAGGCATCTGCAGCAAAGTAAACACCCTGTCCATACAACACACCTACAATAAATAAAATATTGTAAAATTACAAAACTAACCATATAAATATAATCAAAATAAATTATACTTCATTATCATTAATTAACAAATATGTATTAGTACCAATTGAGCTACCAAAATATTTCTACAAATAAAAGTACTACAAGACAAGTATGTAACTGTTTCAAATTTCCCCCTGCACTGATAAGAAACACTATTTTATTGTCAATTCTAATATTTGATTACCAGTTTTGATGTTCAGTCCTTCTCAAATGTTGGCAAATACTTTCGCTAACGTTTAAAAACAAGATACATCAATAAATTTGTCCAAAATCTTAATAAATTATGTTCTTGTGCAATATAATTGAAAAACTAGAACTGTGTCCAAAGGACACGGATGCCCCCACTGACAACATATATATGGTATATAGTGAAAAAAATCAACAAAGGGCCATAATTCTGTTAAATTTGGTCGCAGCAAAAATTCCTTCCTTTACTACCATCTACACATTAAGGTTGTTCATCCCTGGAAGTTTAAGCAAAATCTGCCATCCCGTTTAAGAGGAGTTGCGTTCACAAAATTTCTATATGGTATATAGTGAAAAAATCAACAAAGGGCCATAATTCTGTTAAATTTGGTCACAGCAAAAATTCCTTCCTTTACTATCATATACACATTAGGGTTGTTTCATCCCCTGGAAGTTTAAGCAAAATCTGCCATCCGGTTTAAGAGGAGTTTGCGTTCACAAAATTTCTATATGGTATATAGTGAAAAAATCAACAAAGGGCCATAATTCTGTTGAATTTGGTCACAGCAAAAATCCTTCCTCTACTACCATCTACACATTAGGGTGTTTCATCCCTGGAAGTTTAAGCAAAATTTGCCATTCCGGTTTAAGAGGAGTTGCGTTAACAAAATTTCTATATGGTATATAGTGAAAAAACAACAAAGGGCCATAATTCTGTTAAATTTGGTTGCAGCAAAAATTCCTTCCTTTACTGCCATCTACACATTAAGGTTGTTCATCCCTGGAAGTTTAAGCAAAATCTGCCATCCGGTTTAAGAGGAGTTGCGTTCACAAAATTTCTACATGGTATATAGTGAAAAAATCAACAAAGGGCCATAATTCTGTTAAATTTGGTCGCAGCAAAAATTCCTTCCTTTACTGCCATCTACACATTAAGGTTGTTCATTCCTGGAAGTTTAAGCGAAATCTGCCATCCGGTTTAAGAGGAGTTGCGTTCACAAGATTTCGGGACGTACGGACAGACAGACGGAAGTTCTCACAGGACAGTAATTATGTGGCTACTCTATTGTTCTCTCTATTGTTCTTTTTAGCCACCCAAAAGAAAATAGCCACATAAAAGCATTACGGAATGAATGACATCAAAGAGAAAGAACAGTTACCTATTGTCCCTCTAGCCACATAATTACTCTCCTGTGAGTGCGGACGGACGGACAGATGGACGGACAAGTGCAACGCTATATGCTCCCACTCTGTGGAGGCATAATTAACCTTATTTGGCAATTTCAAGCAAAGGTGAAGGTCACACATCAAAATCTCATCAGGAGCCATGCCTAGTCCAAGTGTCAAGTATACAGGTCTATTAAATAAATAAATTATGAGAGCTGTTGAAGTTTCCAACAACAAAACAGACAGGACTTAAATAATAAAACCATATTACAACATACCATTGACTCCGCAATAACTTCTGTTGAAACCATTGTTTATAATACTGGGAATATTTGTTTCCATGGTACCATGCCATAACTGACGTTCTATTGATTTAATTCCAGATTTTTGTTGCTCTATTGCCTTCTTCTTGGCAGCATACTGCTGGTACAGTGTACGATTCTGAATTCTCTCAATCTGAGGGCAAAATTTAATTGACATATCAAATTAATTGAGAATTAATAAAAAGAAAGGGATTTCTGAGGTATAATGTGCCTTTAAAAGAACTGCTATATAATTTAAGATGTTTATTAATAAAAAAGTAAAACATAAATCACAAACTTGTGTAACTTCAGAAACATGGAAAATTTAGCATGACTTTCAAAACAATGACCACTACTGAAATCAAATTAGTGCATCTTTCTTCCATTTCTTTAATCCTTTATCATATATTATAGCTACAAAACCACTGCCATTAATATTATTTATTATTTAGAATACAGATGAAAATCATAATGATACAGGGTGAGAAAATTTGCAGTCTGACCGGCACTGGAACCCTGGGATCCTTGGAATATATATGAAAATAATATACAACAATAAATAGTAAATTGAGCAGGCTTACTCCTAGCCCCTCAACTGGTCATTCACACTTTCTCAGGATACAAACTGGTCTTTATTAACAATTATTGTGAAAATAGATGTCACAGGTAAAAATCAAGGTCCATCCGAACAAAAAAGTTTCAATGTGATAACTATATTGAAGTTAATGACCATATACAAAACCTTGACCAAAATGTTACTAACATTGGCATATTGGCACTGCAAAGTGGGTCATGATAATAGCTTTTCTTTATTTTTTAAACTAGAAATGTGTCCATAGGACACGGGTGCCCCCACCGCGCCACTGTTCTGTCAATCTTTTTACTAAGTCAAGGGAAATAACTCTACAAATATTTGATAAATCCACAAGCGAAACCCCAGGTGCAAATCTAAAATATGCTGAGCAACCTGCCCATAAGGTTTAATGACTATGTCAAATCCAAGTTGAAAATTGCAAAAATTTTCTAAGTGAAGGGCAATAACTCTAAAAATACTAAATAAATCCAGACGAAAATACCTGGTGCACAACTGCACATGCTGATCAATATTTCTGTAAAGTTACATAACTCTAGGTCAAATACTTTTTGAGTAACTTGCGACACATGTTGAAAATTGCAAAATTTTACTAAATCAATGGCAATAACTCTGAAAATACTAAAAATATCCACACTAAAATACCCAGGTGCACAACTACATATGCTGATCAACATTCCTGTAAAGTTTCATGACTCTAGGTCAAATTCTTTTCGAGTTACGTGCGACACAAGTTGAAAATTGCAAAATTTTACCAAGTCAAGGGCAATAACTCTGAAAATACTTAAAATATCCAGACGAAAATACCCAGGTGCACAACTACACATGCTGATCAACATTCCTGTAAAGTTTCATGACTCTAGGTCAAATTCTTTTTGAGTTACGTGCGACACAAGTTGAAAATTGCAAAATTTTACTAAGTCAAGGGCAATAACTCTGAAAATACTAAAAATATCCACATGAAAATACCCAGGTGCACAACTACACATGCTGATCAACATTCCTGTAAAGTTTCATGACTCTAGGTCAAAAACTTTTTGAGTTACATGCGACACAAGTTGAAAATTGCAAAATTTTACTAAGTCAAGGGCAATAACTTTGAAAAATACTAAAAATATCCAGACGAAAATACCCAGGTGCACAACTACACATGCTGATCAACATTCCTGTAAAGTTTCATGACTCTAGGTCAAATACTTTTTGAGTTACGTGCCACACAAAAGTGAACGAACGGACGGACGGAAGGACGGACGTTCTGACGGACGGACGGACAAAGGTAAATCTAAATGCCCGCCACTAACGTGGGGGCACAAAAATAGAGCTAAAGATTGTGTCACTTGCTTGGTGTGTCATAGATAAACCTACCTTTAAAACTTGTACACCACTACTATTTTTCACTTTCCTTGAGTACAGACCATTTCTAACTTGTCCAGTGAAGAGTTTCTCTACTCGTTGATATTCAGCTCCACTGTTTAAAGTAACACGTTTCACATATTCATTGTTACTCATGGACATCCAAATACTGGGCAGCGTAGCCTGACCTCCTGATAAAAGTTTAAATTTCAATCTCTTTTTAAAATTGTTATCATCTTAATACAGGGTAAATTTATAAATATTACATCTACAGATCAAATATCATAAATCTGTGAAAATTTACTGCATATAACTGGAACCTTTCATAGCCTTTTTTTTTATTTTAAAACCTTTACTCATTACTGAAACCTTTTCTTTTCTGTAGCCTTTTAACTAATTTGAAAACCTATTACAGAGTTGTTTCATTTATTACTGTAACATCTTCTTTTGCATTTTTTTACTCATTTTGAAACTTGTAACAGTGGAATTTGTTTCATTACTGTGAAACTGCACACTGTTGTTTACATATTTTTTAAATAATTGATGACTGTTTTTCACCTTGTAAAATAATTGTTCTATTTTATTTCCACAGTGACATAGAACTTTTATCTCCATCAATTTTCTAAAAAGATTTTTAAGATACTGCTAATGGCCTACCTTTCAAGATATCTTTTCTGATCACTTTCACAGTGTCACCTATGTTATATTTGGGATATTCAATAAGTTTGTGGAAATCTATTATATACATTCTCCCACCTATGGCCATTAGCTCTACATTTGTTTTACCCTCCTTATATGCACTTTCAATGACATAATTAGGTTGTATATCATATGGTATTTCCCTGGAATCTGTGGCAGTCTGGTCCTCTTTTAGCCAGTGCCACTGTATCTGGTTATATAACGCCTCCGCTGAACTTTTGTTGTTCTCCTCACGCATTAACTGCCTCATTTTATTATGTATACAATCTATAGCAGCAAGTACGTTTCTTGATGGACCACTGATACTGAATTTTCCAGCCTTTTTATCAAATTTTACATCAACTATGATATTTGCATCCACAATATTGTCAATCTGAAATTATGAAGAAATATGTCAGATTTTACTGTTTCCTATTTTAGTTATACTGCTAAAATATCATTATGCAGAAACTTGTTTTCTTTAAAGTGTCACCATTACCAAACTGTGAAGTTTTAAATTTACTACAGATATTTTCATTTTAACTAAAGTTATGACTTTTTAACCTAGGTATATAAAACTTTAACATGAAATTGAGAATAATCTAAAGGAAAGATCTGCCTTTCAGAAGTATTTTTAACTGATATTTACTAAACAAAGGTTGAATTTTTAGGAAAAATTTACAGTTTTATTTTTTACCTCCTTATCAGAGAGTTTCTTCATGACTTCTGTATCAGCATCTATTGTTTTTTTGGTATACTCTAGCCCTATTCTGTCATCTAGAGCTTTAATACACCGATCTATATTGATAATGGCATCAGAATGTACAACAACAACAACCGAAGAATCCTTCCCTGTGTTACGAACAGGTTTCTCATTGTCCGGCTTCGAGTTCAAGCCAAGTTTCTCTGCAACATTACCTGCAACCAAATTAATTACCTTACAGTACATACAATAAAACTATCCAACTAATTGCTTCATGAAATATGTATCATCTAATTTCTCTGTTTTCACTTAACTAATTTTAATGTTAATTCATAAATTCTGAGATCGAAATGCATAAAAGTGTACCATCAGTACACTATCCTACTTTTTGAGTTACCTGCCCCTGAAAATGATTTTTTTGGGGTTTTTATTTTTACTATTTTAGGTAATTTTCCAGAGCATATACTAATAGTGTTTGTATTTGGGTAGGTGTTTTACCTTCTGGTAGATAGCTTTACACCATTTTACTCGTAGTACAACTTTAATTAACCTTTTCAGTGTTTATAATTATAGAATTATACCTAGTAACTTTTTGAGGGGAGATTTTGATGATGATGCAGCAGCGGTTGTTTTACTCTGTAACACCGACATAATGGACGGTTTACATGATATATTACTATCATGAACCACCAAATGTACATCTGTCACTGAACTTTTCGTATTCTGACCACAAAAATCATCTATAGCAGCAAATAGACACTCAGCAATACCGTCTGCTTGAAAACTCTTTGGTCCTACTCCTGAAATTAATATACATTAAACACTTAACACTTTTGTCAGCTTTATCTTGAATACAACATTTTAAATACATACAAGTGTCAAAATTCCTGAATATTTTTATGTAAAATGGCCATTTTATGCGAAAATTTTATCAAACTTGTGAGAACATCATTCCCTACATTTTTGCATAATTACGCATAAAGATAATAGTGTAAGGATTTTCGGACAACATTTTTCCCCACAAAATTGAACCATTTCAAAGTTGATAAAAAGTATAAATCATGACATCCTTGTCAGGAAACGGGCCATTGGGGATGATGTTATAGCGTCTTTGCAGACTGCAGAATATTATGCAGAACAAACTTAAGATGTGATAATATGATTGAAGAAAAAGATTTAGGTATAAAGTTTCAAGTTTTTATTTTGTTACTGAATTAATGTACTTGTTTACATACCTTGTCTATGAACTTACCATACAACCCTCATAAATAAATAACAGAACAGTTTGATTTGTTTTCTTATTATCATATCTTTGTTGATAAAAATACATACAAAATGTTTTTGAAATCTAGAGCTGCACAAATGTTAAACATCTTGTTCCAAACTCCTCTTGTTCCAAACTATTTTCTTTATCTCAAATAACTGTAAAAACACATAAAGTTCAAGAAATAGAATCTTACCAGCACCAAGTAGAGGGAAAGCGACAGATTTGATGAGTTTTCTGTTAGCTTCCTCGAGACAATTAACCATTTTATTTCTCCAGCCAGCCAATGTGTCCTGGAACTGTACATGTATTACATATGTTGCCTGGAGACCAGCACTGCTTGTTGTTACTACACCATCTTTCTTCAACTCTGCCTCTGTAATTAATGTTTACATGTTGTTAATGTTAACATGCCTTCAAAAACTATACAGCAAAAAGGAGATGTAGACCCCACATTTGTGAAATATAAAAATATATCAATGGTATCAGACATACATGTTAATTGCTTAGCCCCTAGTACCAATCTTTTTTAATGCTTCTTATTATGTCAGAGTAATAGGCTAGAAACTTAGAAAGCAATTTCAAAGTAATTTCTAATATACAAGCGTTACTGTGACATTGAAGCTGTATGTTTATTTCTACTATCACTGTCTCATCATTATGGATATGTGTCCACATTATTCTAAAAAGTCCCATCTAATACATACAAAAAATTTTAGAACATCCTAACCATGTTTCACCTTAAGATTTGAATTACACAAGATTGTATGTAACATGTAAAACATTGTATAACTACGACTTATATATCATAAATTAACCTGAATGAAGACCAGCATGTATAGAGATACAAAACTTACTTTTCTGTTGGCACTCAGGAAGAATATTTGGACATCTCTTTGCTAATTCTTGAGCAATAGCACCTGAAACATAAAATCATAAGATCTAAATACACATACAATCCTGTCAGCTTTCCAACTAACGCTCTTAGTTGCATGCTAATAATTGTAACATTCATAATCAATTTTCAATTAATGCTCTAAAAAATTGACTAAAATTGACTGAAAGAAGTGAAATAGAAGGTCATAAAAAAGTACACTGAAGCCTAGATAACTCGCTCTTCATTATAACGCTAATCTCAGTATAGCGCTCATAGACCTTGGCTCCCCCCCCCCCCACCCCAAACAAAAAACTTCCCAAAAAAAATAAAAAATTTTTTTTAGATTTATAGCGCGCTATAACGTTTGCTCAATTTGACAGTCAAGTACAATAAACTATTGTTATTAGGACATTTATGAGCGCCAAAGGTGTGAAAAACATGTCCAGGTAAGCGTTTATCCGCTCTTTTGATGTTTTACCTGCCTTCAAATTGTTTCCAAAATCTCAAATTCATATCATAACTGTGATATTGGCAACCGGTGGTGAGTATAAATAAACTAAAATTCACACACATATCTTTGACATGTAAACCTCGCTGAATTAAATAACCCGCAAGCCCAAAATCAATTTAAAATCCTGCAATGTAAATAGAGCGGCCATGACAGGAAGTAATTGGCGTTTGATTTACTAGGAGACACAACTAAAGCTGGACTTAAATTACAGTGTTATTTACAGTCCAGCTTTAGTTGTGTCCCCTAGTTAATCAAACGTCATTACAGTAATGGCTGTTTACACTACATTCATGATTTATAATTTTTTTTCCAAAGTTTTTCGTTTCTTTTAAATATAATTAGTATTATTTGCGAATATAATATATGTTTACATCATTGAATGGTTTTAGAAAAAGATAATGTCGATATTCATTGAACAGTAAGTAAAAAAATCAGTGTTATATTTATACATGTGGTGGGTGGGGTAATGCGGTAATTTCGCAATGAGAGTTCTAATGAGAGCCTCGTTAGAACGCGGTGTTGAGACATTGGACCCAAACATGAGCGTTTTAATGAGGCTGAAGTGTATTACCTTTCATATCAAAGTTAGCACCAACTCCATTCACTATAGCATCAGCTTTATTATTGAGCAAGTCCCCTACTTGAACATTTAACTGTATAGGACCTATTACACAACCTGTAAAAATAAATCATACACTGTATTATAACAGACATTTTTTAGATATTGGTTTTTTGTTAGT
The DNA here is from genome assembly GCF_026571515.1 of Ruditapes philippinarum. NCBI lineage: Eukaryota > Metazoa > Mollusca > Bivalvia > Venerida > Veneridae > Ruditapes > Ruditapes philippinarum. The sequence goes on along the minus strand of NW_026854186.1, from coordinate 279,729 downwards.
TTATACATATTTATTAAAGCTTTTCTGCAAAACAAGTTCTTGCAACTTACATTAATCACTTTTTGTGTATGCTCCCTGTAACCAACCAGTACTGGTGTCATATGAAGAATCATGATTGTGACTGGAGTAGGGTTCAAACCCACAATTTTTTATTATAGGCAACTACAAACATACTTGTGATAATGACTTCTGAATTCTATACTGCTAAGTCAGCCGACCCATCTATGCAGTTTTATATTATATTTTTTACATTTTTTAATTTAACACTATCGTTTAATGGTATAGACCAGTTTGACATGATCATGCCTAGCACTAAGTGAGTTACAGAACTAGTTACATTTGTTTGCAAATATTCATATATATAGCATAGGTTGTTATGTAAACATCTTTTTTTCCTGCATATTGAATGGAAGAACATCATAACTGAACATACCATCTTTAATCATCTTGTATCTAGCATTATCATCAGGTTTTACTACAACAGTTCCATCTCCTACAAACTTTCTATTGGACCTGACTTCTCTACCCTGACACTTTAAGTGACACATTCTGTATGCCTGTCAGAAGTAAACAAAATAAATGCTATATTTACACCAATGTCAAAACTTGTCCTTCACAAAAACGCTCAAATTTCAATTCTGGATTATTTATAGATCATGTAAAGGCATGAAACCATTTAAGTACAAAAAACACATTATCAGCTTAAAACAATGACTTTACAAACTTTTGATCTGTAGATATGAACTTCGAGTGAGCCACAAATGTGCTCCTTTGCTGAAAACAAAGCACAGTTTGTACTTTACAATGGTTGAACAAAGTGATATATTATTTGCATGAAACAGTAAGTTTTGAATAATTCTCAAAAACTAGACTGAAAGACATGTATTTTATTTTATCTGGCACATATATTAATTTTATATTGTACAATTAGTGAGAGGGTACCTGCTGAGCTTCTGTATCTTTACTGTACATGACAAATCTGATCATCTTGAGGGAAGCCTTGTTGTTCTTCGACGCCCAGTCTAATGCTGCATCATACATACATTTAGCTGCAGTTGTTTTAGGGTAATTGAGGTAACCAGTACCAAGTGCAGGCATTGCTAGAGACTTGTAACCCTTCAAATTTGCTAACTGGAACACTGTCTGCAGCGTGTTGATCAAACTCTGCCAATATGTCACAATTATATACTTCACAAAACACTCAATAATCTTAAATAAACAATAAGTTGACCATCAATAAAGTTAATGTTACAATATCAGATTAAACAACTTGTTCATTATACATTATACACTTTAATAATATATAATTTACTCAACTAATTATTTCCTAGTACTAAAGGCACTAAATGTGTAATGGAATATTTATGTTGTAATACTTCCCCTTTAATTTCAACAACTGCTCAGATAGAAACAGACTTTTCTCTAGGTAGCATTTTATTTAGCTCTTCTATAGGTATGCAGTGCACAGCTGACCATTCCTTCACAGCCATTTTATGTGTGCATAAAACCTCACTTGTCAATAAAGATATAAGGGGAGTTAACTGATGACTAACCTGTTCAGCAGAACTACTCTCAGTATATGTAGGTAGGACAGTTAAGTAGACAGTTTTACATGGTAGTTTTCCTCCTGATATATCCACAACCTTGCCTACTGACAACTCATTACCATGCTTTGTTTTACATTCATCCTGCAATAATATCATATTTGTTATAATAAGTTTTAGTATAATTTGCTATTGTTATATTTAAATCATTATTTGTCTGCTTTGCAAAGTATGGCATAACTTTATAAAAATATTATGGAGACAGGTTCCAGGTTTCAATTTAATACTGTAGCTATTGACCCAGGGTTCAATTTTATACTAAGTCTATTTCCTAGGGTTCATTTTTATATTGTTGCCATCATCCAAGGGTTCAATTTAATACTGTAGCTATCACCCCAGAGTCCAATTTAATACAGTAGATATTGTCTTTAAGTTCATCAAATCTGGATGTCCAATAGTTACTTAATCTTAACATACTGAATTTGTATTACATTCAGGATATAACATTTATTTAGACACAACCTGTTATCATTTCCCTCAACTGGTCCATACGGCAAATGGTTATAAACCCACAATATAAGAGGTGACACCTTATTTAAAATTATTTCTATCACACTTATTTAATATTCTGACTTTTTATGAAATGTTCTAAATCTATGGTTAAGTAACGGTGACAGATTTTCTAATACATGCTAGATGACTACCTGTAATTTTGTTCCACCATTTTGAACTAATGATTTACATATAGCACTCCTAGTGAGGTTCATATCTGATGATACACTACATAATAAAGCATCAACCTGAAATAAATCATGAAACCATTGTCAATATATCATACTGAAACATACAAACTTATACATTTTAATGGTAGCCCAGTTATAAGATAGCCAAATAAATAAGACAGCTGATCTTGTTTAAAGTATGATAATGCATATTCTATTTAATAATGTTGAGTACACAAAACATAATAAACTTTTATTATTTGTTACAAATTGTATCTTAGACACAACTACCTAAGGACTGTCAAAATGTTTCCCTATAAAACATAAGCACTTTATACAAATTCTAATTTATGTCAGAGGCAATGACTCTGTAGTCACTCTTCTAAATGGATTATAAATCACATCAACATTATTTAAATTAGCAAGCAATGTAAAACTTTCCACCTTTACTAGTAAGACAACTGTAGATGTCACTCTGTGCTTTGATTTGGACACTATCAAAAATATCAGTCCAATCACCAACCTTTTTATAATAAAGTCATATTTATCATCATACATGAAATTCTATAAGAAAATAGTTATTAGACATAAAATTTCAGAACTTTACCTTCTGTATGGACAGATCATCTGTGACTAGTTCTATTTTTATCCTTCCACCCAAGAAATCTGAAAAAAAAAACCATATTCAACAGATATGGAATCATTTAACTGACATACTTATCTTTTGTTCAATGAATAGATTCAGGTCATTTATCAAGGTAACAATTAAAGAAAATAATTAATCTATTGAACAAAATCAAATGAAAATAATGGCAATGGCAGAGAACCATCTGATGCTTCTACACCTAAAATAATTGGAGGAGAAAACATACAGTACTACTGCAACCAGAGCAAGTCCATATTAGTTGTAAATTCCAAATGTCTCTTGTGTAAGTATATTTGTTTCTATGTATATATGTTGTTTAGGCCAGGGACTTATCAAATAAATCGTATGAGTACTTGACCTCTGCTGCCTAAAATAAAATTACGCAAATATAAATGTAAAACTATGGATTCTTTGATACATTTTCATTCTCCTATTCTAAACGATGATTTTATGGAAATGTCTAAGATTACCTGTAGTAAGTACACCAAGACTTGCACTGCCATATACCCTCATATGTTCATGCTCTTCAAATGCTTTCACTGTCTCTGTATCCTTAGTGTACAGAATAATTGATATGTCCTTCAAACTGGTCCTTCTATAACAGCTATCAAACTCAACAATAGCCCCATACATTATACTAGCAACTACATCACGCGGGTAACCTAGGTAACCACCTGTTCCCATGGTACTAATGGCAAGAGTTTTCTTAGAATGAAGGTCTGCCAGTCGTAAACATTCCCTCATAGCATTCCTGAATACCTGTAAATAGTAGATCATTTGTTTATACATTTGATAAATGGGTGTATTGTTAAATAAGTAGAATTCATCATTGTAAACATGCCTATAAGTCTATAAGTAATACAAACTCTTTCTTTTATTTACACCAAATATTCCTCAAATAATTATGGTTCCAATCTACGATTACACCAGATTTTAATTGCTAAGTAAAAATTTCAATGCTTGTCCCTCGACAGGGTGGAAACACAATGATGTGCATGCGCGGAGCAAAACCTCATTCAATACAGAAAATAATTCTAGATGAAATAGAAATCAACAAGAGTGTAGGATTAATTATTTTCAATTAAAAACAGCCAGCTACAAATATTTAAATTATCTATAGAGTCCTAGGAAGGTACCACTAACGTCATTTCAACACATAACTATAACTGGCCGAGAGAACTGGAAACCTAAACATACTGATCTTATCCAACCCATGATATTTGAGAGATATAATTTCTGTAATACTGACAAAGTTACGCAAGAATTGTAAAATTCAATGTAGGAGTTCATATAACTTTCATACAGGAAGTTGTTATAAGTGTTTACCTTCCCCCCATTGCTTCCAGCTTCTTTCCATGATGGTAGTGAGGTGAGATAAACTTTATCACAGTTAAGATTTCCTGAGTCAATAACAGCTACTTCACCATCTTGAATGCCATTAGGGTACAGTCTATTACAGTCAGTCTGTAGCTGAGCTCCGCCCTGTTTCACCAGGGAGTACGATGCTGAGCCACTCCTAAGGTTCAGGCTACTGGCTGCACTCGCCACTATTATATCAGCCTGTAACAGTTCAATCATTTAACAATGGGTATTTACAATCATGCTTTATTTTCTTAACGTGTTAAGATTATTTCTAAGCTTGACATAATTCAGATGTCTCATTATTATATTTGAAGTAAGTCATGTTTGATAATCTTTTAACATCACATTCACATTACATTACAACAAATGAAACATAACTGTCAGTGTAATTATTTACATCAGGCAACTTTACATTATTTCACATTAAACATTAAAGCAACTGGTTGGGTTTTACATTACACCAACACAGAAGAGGTCATATGGCAACTTCCAAGCTTTAACGAAGGAAGTAGACCTCATATGCCATTCCATGCATTATTTCAGGCTTTAACAGGTACCAGAGCAGAACAACTGACATTCCGTAAGCTAGCTGGATAGTTTCCTCAAATGAAAGAATCTCTCGTCCCCCCGACAGGATTTAAACCTACAGCAGTGACGGGCATGAGGTTCGAAGTCAACAATCTTAACCACTTGGCCAAAGACGCCCCTACATCACATACAGAATAATGATTCAGATCAGTCAACTTTATTACCACATGATGAGATAAACTGTCACCTCGCCCAACGTGTAAACAAGCCATCCTTGGATTACTAATCCAATACTCTCCATATTGAGCTAAGCCAACAGACTACCTACAATAATTCTTCATATTTTCTGGACCTAAATTGTAACCTAAATCTGTTCAAGTGTAAAAGAAGGTTCATTAATCTTACCTTTTGATGTCCTATTTCTCCATGTACCAGGTGGACCTTAATTTTATGTTTCTTTGTCTGGAAATATTTCGGAGCTGATGCTGAACTCGATGATGACTGTGTGCTATCTGAATTATCATCAAATAATTTAACATTAAATGCATACCTACCAGACTGTGTGCTATCTGAATTATCATCAAATAATTTAACATTAAATGCATACCTACCACACTGCTTCACATGTTTACAAATCATATTTATATAGTATACAGTAACAGTGTAGTAATTGTTGATGATAAATATTTGTGTTTACTGTCTTATTTCAATTTATTACTAGGTAAGACAAAAACCACAGATGTTGTATTATGAAAATTCTCAAACCATTACTTTAAGACTTTATAAATTAAATCTTTATGTTTTAAAGTAGAATTAATAATATTACCATCTAACATTTCTGGCTCAATCACCTCAAAATCACTCAGCATCACTGAAACGCTTTCATCAATCTCTTGAGGAAGCTTGATTATACATTTATTCTCCTTCTCAATGGCACTTATTGTTCCAGAGTGTTTGGAAGCTTCCAAAACAGAATGAATTCCTGTCCTTTTAAGTGTATGTCTTTTACTACACATACGTTTTAACTTCAAGTCCAATTTTTGTTTCCCTTTGATCAGGTTCTCAGATAAACCAGTCAGTTCTATACCATTGGCTGAAAACATAATAACTATGTTTACTTGAAGAAGAAAACAACCAGCATTAAAGAAGTGAAATATTACTTTGAATTTTACTCCAGCAACCATTTCCATTGTTTAAAATATGTTTTATGTTCAATATTTACAAAGTAAGAAACATTAACAACAAGAGTTACTTTGAATCCAATGTCTTTGATCTTAACAAAAGACAATGAAAATGTCCGTCTGCAAAAAGATTTAAAACATACATATTCTAATTCATCATTTAAAGATCCTGTATGTTTTGTGACTGATATTATTACTGTATGTATACCACACTTGCAAAATATTATATAGTATATAATTATGCAAATTAAACAATTTTCGAACATCGAAGAATATGTAAAATGTGTACTGCAAATATTTGTGCACATTATGTTGAATCAATTAATTACATGCATTATTTTCTTATTGGAAAATTTGACCTAGAATTTATAGAAAATAAATTTCTAATTACCTCCCTTTATTTACATGAAATGTTAACTTGGGTAATATCTTTATAAATAATGCTTATTGGAACTTACAATATTGACAAATCTTAATTTGAGCATCATATTTATGAAATAAAACCATGAAAAAATTGTGTTACAGGATCTTTAAATATATACCTTTTGTTTTGATAACCACATCATTGTTTTGTATCTCTGCGAAGTCACTTTCTGTCCAGCACTCTGATATAAAGTCTGCTACAACTTGCTCACAATGCACTGTCACTGTCTTTACAGTTTTTGAATCAAGGAACTCCTTCAACAGTTTTACAATATGAGGAACAACATCATCTGTTCCAACTACCACCACAATCTGCTGTTTTTTCGTGAACACTTCTATCTTATCTTTAAACTTTCTTCTATTGTCTAAAAGGAAATCTCCCCATACTTCTGAGTTCAACAAGTCTGTGGAAGTTCTATCTACCTGTATTGATTCTTCTAAAACTGACTCAAGAATAATGTCTTTTATACCATTACTATTTCCATCTTTTGCAACAAAAACATTGATCAAAGTTCCAGTAATTTCCCAACTTCCCTGTAAACCTTTCTGATCCATTTTCTTCTGAATATGCTTGATTGAAGGTTCCTTCTTGGCAAATTGTACCCATTCCCTCGTTTTTGAATGTTTAAATTCAACAGGTTCAATTTGATCACACTCGGAGTACATTTCCATGAATGCGTTAGGAATATCTGCCGGATCACCTTCCACTATAACCTCATTTCCATCTACATGTATCTTCATGTCCCCATACTTCTTACATATTGCACTAAACGTTCCCTGAATCTCCAGTACTACCAATTTTTCTATTGACTTCACTTTTCTTGTCTCTGTCTTGCGTCTAGCTTCTCGTGAAAGTGTTTCTACTTTGTCACTAAGCACCTGATTGGCTAGTTTCACATTCACCTTGTATCCTACTACTTTAATTGACCTTCGTTCTCGATCTGGTTTCATCAACAGGTCCTTGAATTCTGGTCTCCCTTTAAATAGTTAAGCAAACTTTGTTTTAGCAAAATCAAATGTATTATAGGGTTAACGCACGTTTTTCCGTGTTATAACGTCTGCAGAGTCCCGAGGAACGGTTGGTGCCCGAGCCCGGTAGGGCGAGGGCTCCAACAGTTCCGAGGGACTCTGCAGACTTTATAACACGAAATAAACGTGCGTTGACGCTATTATAGCATAAAATTTTAAAACAGATTCATGATGTATATTATATATAAAACACAAACATTAAATCCTTGTGCTTGAACGGTATTTATCCAACTCTACATGTTTTACGTATGCGTTTTATTTTTTCCGGGGCCAACAACTTGAGAACCGAAGGAAATTTCGAATTTTAATTGATTTAACAAAGTTTAACTTTGGAGATATATTAACTTAAGAAAAACATAACATTACTCTACCCAAGACAAAACAGACGCCTCAGAAATGCCTAGAATGATTACAGATTGGCAGTAGGAAAAAGATCAGTGACATCAAATTCAAATTCAGAATCGGTTTTTTTTAAGCACGCAAGTTTAAAAAAAAATCAGGCATAAAACATTATTCTCTCAAAGAAACATACAGAACATTTATCAATATAAACGTCAATAAAACAACGTTTTCTTATATTCATTTTGTGCTTTCCATTTTTGTAAGTTAATCGGGGGATTAAACTGAATGACAGATTCTATTTGTTTACATTGACAACTGTCCGTTTCTAAGAAAGGGCGACAACCAAGATAAGCGGCGATGTCTATACGCAGTATTGCCGGCATAATTTCTTGAATGCTGCTCGCCGTTATGCGACTGAGGCCCTCGAATTAATAATTCCAATATAACAAGAGCGCATGACTCTGGCAAACAGGCCAAATCGTCATTTGTTTACTGGGCCCTGTATGTATTGCGCATAGGTAAAACCGGGCTATAACAAGAGCGCGTGACTATGTTAACGCATGGTTTTGGCCCCGTTATAACATGGGCAAAAGAGGGGAAAATAGCCGATTTTATGCTATAATAAACATTAAGGTCCACTCAACAAAGAACATTATATGGTTAAACATAAATCTAATCATTATACTTTTTCAAAAAGAATTGCAAGATTTCCAAATTGATATAACTGTAACACAAATCATAAAATACAACATGAATACTTTTAAGTTGCACATATGTCAACACAAAACTGAATCATTTTTACTGACTTGCATTGTTTTTCTTGATGACTGATCATTCAACATGCAATCTGAGAGAATGTAAGCTATGAGACCTCTCAATTTATAATACTTTATAACATGCTAGAACCCACCAATAATATACTTGCCCAGATTTATGTCCTCAAGGAAACACTTTCTATAAACAATATGAGATTTGCTTGTCATCATAACTGCAAGCAATAAACATTACTTATTTACCTGAATTGAGAAATTCCATCAGTTTATCCCAGATCATTTCAGGAACACCAATATCTGCCTGATCTATATTTCCAGCAAGGAATTTAGCCACAGCCTCTTGTACACCAGTTTCCCAGCCTCGAACCAAAGTTCGGTAATTTGGCATGTTTTGTCGTAATGTACATTTTACTGTTACATGATCTTTGGAAAATGACATATCAGCATATTTATCACGTAGACGTGCTGTGAACTGAGGTTGACAATGTCTACAAACATAAGCAAATTTGTGATAATTAAGTCATTTTGTGTTAGCATTAATACCACATATCATATGAACTATTCATGAATTTAAATCATAACTAAAGAATTATTCATGTTTTTATGTCATATATTAATTATTCATTTACGGTTACCTCTGTCATATGGACAATCATGCTATCATAAATCTCACCACTGATTGGTTTGTTCTAAGGTGATCTAACAAGAACACTGCAAGTGGTGTTAATGCTTTTCTGTTAAAATAACCGCTTTTGACAACAACAAAAATCTAATTTAAAAAGGGGCATAGCTCCAATAAATGTGGCTTTTAGAATTATGCCCCCTTTCTAACAACTGCACCTTCTCAAAATACCAAGTTTCACATTGATAACTTTTAAATCTTTGAATAAAGGGCTACATCAAATTTTTTGCACAACAACAAAATTGACGACACAGAAATCTTAATAGTTTGACTTTTCCTTCATAACAGACAAACTAACAAGAGCTGTCGGTAGGACAGCAACGCTCGACTCTTCTTAGTGCTTGATAGTAAAGGAGCCTTGATAATGTAAAATTTTCTAAGTTTACAAAAGGGCAAATTTTTTCTTTAAATCCATGTCACAGTTAAAGGCCTTGGAGAGAGTCCTATTACGCTCTCAAAGAAGAGTATAATATTTCAACTTGTTTCAAAGCCAGATGTCAATAGAATATGAAAATAACCTGGGGTGGTATGCAAACTATTAATTCTTAGTCGAAAAAGGGGCATAATTCTGTCTAAATGCTTGATACAGTTACCTCCTCCTGTCTTCAGGTTGGGGTCATGATGGTGAACAAGTGTGCAAAGTTTCAAACCCATATGTCAATGAACTTTGAAAATATTTGAGGTATTACAAAAACTAACGTAAATTCTAAATCGAAAAAGGGGCATAATTCTGTCAAAATGCTTGATACAGTTACCTCCTCCTGTCTACAGGTTGGGTAACAAGTGTGCAAAGTTTCAAAGCCATATGTCAATGGACTTTGAAAATATTTGAGGTATTACAAAAATTTTAATGTAAATTCTAAGTCGAAAAAGGGGCATAATTCTGTCAAAATGCTTGATACAGTTACCACCTTCTGTCTACAAGATGGGGTCATGATGGTGAACAAGTGTTCAAAGTTTCAAAGCCATATGTCAATGGACTTTGAAAATATTTGAGGTATTACAAAAACTTTAACATAAGTGGTTACGCCGACGCGGACGCCAACGCCGACGCTCGGGTGACTACAATAGCTCTACTTATTCTTATCGAATAGTCCAGCTAAAAATGATTCAAAATTTTGACAAGGCATTTGAATAGAATACTGCAACTTTATATGCAGAATTGGACAGAATATTGTAACATTATATGCAATGACATTAAAAGTTAGCATTGATGTTGATGGTTAAGTATCAAAACACTTCTATCAATTTTACAAATATAAAATAACAAACCAAACCTCCTCATACTAAGTGAAGGCTCACAAACAAATACATTGTTTTCTTACTTTTTAACAAATTCTAGCTGATCTGGAAGAATTTGTATATTGACAGGTTTTGGTATAGGGACAATGTGCATGTTCATATCCCATATAGCACCATTGTCACATTGATAGTACGGTGATACACGGAGATTCATTCCATCTACACGATGCTGTCTTTGTCCAGAGCACAAACGCTGTACAACTAAAAAAAAGTTACAATCAGATTATTACAAGCAGCTGTTAAATCAAAGTTACAATCAGATTATTACAAGCAGCTGTTAAATCAAAGTTACAATCAGATTATTACAAGTAGCTGTTACTAACTCTCCGGCTGAGTGGTAACAGTTGCTGACCTTGAATCACTATCATGCCACTGTTGTTGGTTGGAATCCCACCTGGGACTTGAAATACTTTCAAACAAGAAAGTTATCCAGCTACCTTATAGAAGGTTGGTAGTTCTACTTGCATCAGCATGCATAACACTGCCTAAAGTAATCCACAAGGGATCCCCGAGGTCTTCCTCCACCAGTAAAACTGGAATGTTGCTATATACCTTTGTCATGATATGTCTAATAATTTACATTGAACCATGTCATCAAATCAAATATGCAATCAAATCATTCTGCACAGGTTTTACTTTTTCTACATAAAAATAAATACAATTTCGTATCTTCTCACCCTTACTACTTTTTATAAGAAATAATTATCAAAATTAGCACTTCAGTCCCAAGAAAATCATGTTTCCTGACAAAAATTAATAAGAAATCAATGAATCAACTAACCTCTAAAATCTTCAAACTCCAGCAAGCAGCAACCATCCTCAGTTTCCACATCTCCATTTTTCTTCAAAGGACCACCACCTATAGACTCGCGCTCAAAATAATAAATTAGTGCCTCTCTGCTACGTATATGACCATCACTACTAACTACAATACCTCTTGGTGGTGGGACTTCACAAATCTCCAGGCTAAATCCATCTAACTTCCTAGCTTTAACAGTTTGTCTTAGCTTAGGCATATCTAAAACAAAGAAACTTTTTCATCAGTTAAGTGAATATATTAAATCTGCCACTGTCCCGACTAAGATATCCTGCATGCCAGTCCATCAGCAAGGTATTAAGAGTTTCATGTTTGACTGCAAGTAATGCTCTGGACAAAAATGGAGTACATTGTGTATGAACAATTATAAAGGACAATTACTTCAAAATTATGCAAAACATAAATATACTTCTTAAGTAATCACTTTTTCTTTATCCAAGCTCTTACGTTAGTAATAAGGGTGTAACGGTTTACCGGTATACCGATATATTGCAATATGAAAAAATAAATTTCGTACCGCGGTACGATTTTTGGAAAACCGGTATTTTATAAAAATCATAATTTTCAATTAATTGCCTTCTAATTTTGTACAAATTTCACATAAAATCTTTAATTGGCCAATTTTGTTGGCGCCAACGTAAGATAAAAGTATCCGACAACTAGTACACTTAAAAGTCAATAAGCGGCCGCATAATTTACATAAGCGGCCCAGATGTGAAAGGTCACACGCGACTAGTTTTGTTTATCAAATTGTGTTACACTTTACTTTCTATTTATTCCTTACATTTTTATTAAGTATCTACTAAAAATATATACATATAATAATAATATATAAATGTTACTCCATCTTTATATCAAAACATATACAAGACAATACGTATTGCAATATATTGCAATACGCTTCAGCAAAATGGCAATATATTGCAATACGGTTTTTGCTGTATTGTTACACCCCTAGTTAGTAATCAATTTTTCTTTAGCCAAGCTACCTATGATGTTTCAAGTTGTTACCTCCAATACATTTTGAGTTATAGTCAGGAAAAAAATCATCATACCAGCCACATATATTCATCTTTACAACATCATTCTCTTTTACATTATAACTATAAGAAAACTTACCAGGTTTTTGCTGAAAAATGACAAGAGCTTCGGTGTGTTCCATATTGAACAGTATGCCATCTTTGACAACTGCTGGTCGACCAATGGCTTCAAAATAATTCTGTATACTCTCTGCCCTAGTGCGTGGATTTAATCCTTGTACAAATAAGTTCACTTCAATATTCTCAACACGATGAAAATTGGATGCTACAAAGAAACATTAAAAAAATATTTTTGAAAATATTCATCCATAAAATCTAAGTCTTCTCTGTTTGTACTTTATCTAAAAAAAAAAGGCAAATTAAAACTTTAGAATACACATTTAACAACCAATCACAATGACAGGTCAAAATACATTTTCTATAATAAATCATATATCTTCATGAATAAAGTGTACCTGGTGCATGTGAGTTTCTCTGGAAAGCGTTGTTTGCTAATGCTGAGTTTGGGGTTTGATTTCTCATAATTGAGCCAGGTGATCTTGGTCTGAATTGTTGCATGTTTGGACCCTGACCATAGCCTCCATCTTTAAATGGAGCAGAGTACCTAGCATTCTGACTCCCATACAATCCCTGAAGGTTTTTATTCATTACATTATGAGGATTCAAATTTTGATATGGATTTATATTAGGATTTGGATTGAAACTCTGAGGCTTTGAAACATTAGTATTAGCTGCTACTCCTTGGATTGGTCTTTGAGTCAATGGTTGAGATGTTACTTGCTGAACGGAAGAAACATTGGGAAATTCTGTATCTTGTATTCTCTGTGATGGCACTGTGAAATTATTTTTCTCCTCGTTAATTTGATTGGATTTACTAAGTATTCTTATCTGCTTAGCTGGTTCACTCACATGTTGATTGGTAATAGATAGTGGTGGTGCCGATGGAGTGATTCCTACAGTATTCACTGTAGATACAGTAGTTTCTGTTTTACTCATAGCATCATTCCTACTTACTACTGGATCAGTAGGTAGACGATTATTATTAAACAGGCTAACATTTTCATTTCTTGCTTCAATATCTTTTTTCATAGGAGACTTTTCTAAGAAACTATTTGTTGGAGGTGAATATGGAGGTGGTGGCTCTACAGGATGGTGATGATGTTGCTGTTGTTGTTGTTGCTGAAGCTGGTGCTGGTGAAGTTGTTGTTGCTGCTGCTGATGCCACAAGACATGTTGCTGTATTGGTGGTGTACTTTGTCTTAAATGCTGCATCTGTACTTGGCTATAGGGTGAAGGATGTTGCCAAACAGCTGGCTGCACATATTGTTGCTGAGCAAAGAGTGGTTGATGATGAGAGACTGGGGTGTGTTGAAAAGCCTGTGAATGTTGTGGCTCTCCATGCTGCATATCATACTGATGCATTACTTGAGGATGCTGCTGCCACAATTGCTGTTGTGGACTAGTTACATTATGCATAAATTGCCTGCCTACAGCTGGAGAGTTCCTGTTCTCTTCAATTTGTGGTGAAGGTGATTTAGTGAATTTTTCATGAGCCTGATCATCACGATGTCCATGTCCAATTGGATCAAGATGGTGAATATTCGGCTCTGCGGACTGATGCTGCTGCAGCTGAATTTGCTGTTGCTGCTGCTGTTGCAGCCAAATAATGTTTTGTAACTGTTGCAGTTGCTGAAGCTGGTTCATATCACTAGGCCAGCTCTGTTGCTGAGATCTTACAACTTGAGGATTTAAATCCTGCGACTCTTGAGGACTCTGCTGTGTATGTGATTGTGGAAATGGTTGCCAACCTCTTTGAGAAAAGGCAGATGAATGATCAGGCCATATCTGCTGCTGAGGTCGACTGTTGAACCCCATTCCGACTGGCATAGCTTGAACCCCTGCAGCTTGTTGAGGCTGTGAAAGAGACACATGCTGCCACAGTTGCAGGTCTTGCTGTTGCAATGCGGCTGAAGCATGGTCACTGTGTCCAGGTATATGCTGTCTTATGATAGATCTAGGAGGCAATGGAGGCGGATTGTCTTCGCTCATTGTTGAAACACTAAAGCAATTTGGTTAAACTGACAACCACACTGCCATTAAGTCTGCATTTCAATAGTGGTTTTAAATTATATGCTTTTATAGGTGTTTTCATAACCAAGTCTTCATATAAAAATCAATTAATTACAGTAACATGTAGAAATTTCCTACTTAAAAAGTTCCAAAACACTTAGGACAAGAATAATTTGTAAAATGTTAATGATGTTCAACGCGTTTCACTTCTCACCCACCCAAAATGTCAGGCATGGGTGGTGGGTGGGGTAGCACGGAACACCAGTTTTAGTCCGCATTGTATACATATACATGACACCTCATCTAAATATATCATGATCACTACAAGAAAACAATAAGAATTTTAAAATGCAAGAGCTGTCAAACTCTTTAAAGGTGCAATTAACAGAAAATAGTTTAGTTTTCTCAGAAAATGCTTCGATTTTCGTGAACAACTAAAACATCCGGGTGCGCATGCGTAAAGCGGGCAGGGTTTGGTCTAAAACGTATAAAACGGAACGGATTTTAAAGGAACGACACTGAGGTCCAAAGTCTTAAACATAAAATTTGAACTTCATAAAACAGGAAGATATGCAAAAGATCATTAAGAATTATACTCAGAAACAAAGTGAAAATCGTATTTTGGTGCTATTTTTAGCCCCATTTTATTGAAAGGTGTAATTTTCTCAGTTATAATAATTACAAAAACGTATTCTTAAAAGAAAAAGAAACAAAAAGAAACAAGTGTGATTATGCACACAAGATTGTGGTCAAGACCTTCTTCAAACAAACGTTAATATTGAAAGTTTGTTTCCAGTCCTGTCATGTCAAAAACATCAGTGGAGTCTCTTTCATTATACCTCTACCCTTTAAAGATAGGATAAATAAACTGATCAATAACTTTTTGTTGAAAGCACTCAATGATACAACAAAAGCAACATCGATATTTTTAATAAATTGCTCCAACAAGGTTTGTTTGGTGTATGTTGGTCAAGATGACAGAATAAGACTCGAAATGAGTAAAAACCTGTTTTGGTCTTATTTTATATCAATATACAGCCTTTGTCGTTGGTCTTATTTTATTTCAAAACAGCCTTTGTCATTGGTCTTATTTTATATCAATACAGCCTTTTTCATTGGTCTTATTTTATATCAATACAGCCTTTGTCATTGGTCAAATTTTATATCAATACAGCCTTTGTCATATCAATACAGCCTTAATCATTGGTCTTATTTTATATTAATACAGCCTTTATCATTGGTCTTATTTTATATTAATACAGCCTTTGTCATTAGTCACATTTTATTTCAATACAGCTTTTGTCATTGGTCAAATTTTATATCAATACAGCCTTTGTCATATCAATACAGCCTTTGTCATTGGTCTTATTTTATTTCAATACAGCTTTTGTCATTGAATACATTTTATATAATACAGCCTTTGTCATTGGTCATTTTATATCAATACAGCCTTTGTCATTGGTCTTATTTTATTTCAATACAGCCTTTGTCATTGGTCACATTTTATATCAATACAGCCTTTGTCATATCAATACAGTCTTTGTCATTGGTCTTATTTTATATCGTCATTAGTCACATTTTATTTCAATGCAGCTTTTGTCATTGGTCACATTTTATATCAATGCAGCTTTTGTCATTGGTCTTATTTTATATCAATACAGCCTTTGTGATCGGTCACATTTTAATCCGATACAGCTTTTGTCATTTCACTGCTGGACCTGATGAAAATTTTGTTCCAGAATTGCATGCCCTCGACCCCCCCCCCCACCCCTCCCAGACACACAACACCAGCAAACATGTTATCATCACTTTATTTCTAACACAGGCCTGCACATTGTTAAGCTACATGCCCGAAGTAAGTATATATACTTCTCTGCTAGAGTCTTTGCAGTTTGACTCTATACTGTTGGAAGCTAAATATTTGATATTGAAATTATTTAAACTTCAAATAGACTGTTCCAAATTCAAAGGAGGGCAAAAAAAAAAATTATCTGGTCATGGGTCATAACTCATGCCAAATGACTGCTTAAATTCTGAGTGTTCTAACATGTTATTATACCAGTATAAGGCACAGAATATTATCAATAACAATAGATACATATACCTTTCATTAATGTAATTTAGTTAAGGGTGTATAATTACATTATATGTTTGATATTCAAGTCGGATGGTAACTACTAGATTCACCTCAAACTGTGCTTTTGAGATGACTAATGCTACATCTCCTTTGCAAATGATGTTAAATATTACAGACATATATTAGCGTAATATATTTCTATAGTGAAAATATAGACAGACAGGTCCACAAACACAAGATTAATAACATATAATTCAGAGTACATCTGTATTACCATTATAAGGATACAATTACATTACATTATACATATATGGAACAAGTTTGTACCAAGCTATACTAGTAAACAATTTATGCCTCTTGTTAAGTTTATTTACCCAGCTATTTATTGAAGAAATATTTATTTGGGATGGAAGTTTATAATTGGGTGATGGAGTAATAAAGTCACAATCAGTTTTACATACTATAAACATCTTGACATGATAAATATAAAAAAGTATCTGAAATAAAACTTCAAATTTTAAAATGAATTAACTTATTTCTAACCTGTAGTTACATCCATGACTATTTTAATTAACTAACTGAATTTATATTGAAAAGGCTATTTTGCTCTGGAATTTTTTTTATTATATTTTCTCTTTTCCTTTTAAGACTAAATATAGTTCATCTGTAATATTCCTTTGTAGCAAGTCTGTATTAAAAAAAAAAAACAAAGAAAAAATTAGTTGTCATTCAAGATTCTTGTATTAATTTAAATTTCTGATAAGTTTATAATGTACTGGATACTTAAAATGTTATTTATTCTTATAATATAAACATTATACATGATTGTATTGGTTTTTGCACTTTAATCATACTGTTCTTTATTGAAGAAGGAAGTTAATTTCAACTTTATCAAATACCTGTTTATCTTGACTGTTTAAAACAAGGATTGTTAAATCGGTAAAGTGATTGTATAAAAATTTTAGTTATAGATTTCTGGTTAATTTATCCCACATAATAAAGGTGGCTTAAACTTTAACCAAAATTAAACAAGGTATAAAATGGCTGCTGGTTCACACAATTTGTATTATAGGATAGGAACAAAATTTGTAAAAGTTAAATTTAACCAAACAATGAGATTAAAATCAGGGTAAATTTAACAAACATTTTTACAATAGGTCACAACTCAAGTCTGACCAGATACTACATGTGATATAATGTTTATTTAAAGTAAAGTCAGCATTGTAAATGTTGTGGGTTTTTATAGCAAAGTACAATATATATAGAAATTACTCCAGTCTAGGAAAAACATCTGGTTCTTAAAAGTGTAAGGTGTACAGGATTTCGTTTTTTTTAAATTATCACCTAATAAGACATTCTGTAATTTTAGTTGGAGTAGCAGGACATCAAATCACAAAAAGAAACACAGTAGTATATTATTTAGTTTATTAAGACTTCGGCAGATACATGTTTTCATGTAGGAGAATACAAGAATTATTAGCAGATAACCAAACATCTTTCCATGATCCTCATTCACACATTTGTACATCAATAAAATCAATAGTAAAAGAAGATTCCTGGCTATGTTACACATATCTGCATGAGACAAGAAAAAAATAAACATGTTGAGCTGCATTACACACACATATATATATAGAAAAACTGTTTCACCATTCTCTTTTATGAGGAAATGAAAGATATAATACAGTCAACCCTGCGCTGAGTTAACATCATCTCTACCTAAATACTTGTCTTAAACGGGTAGCACCTCCTCCCTTCCCCACCTTTACACAGCTCAATAGATATGATTTCAACAAACTGTCTTTCTACCTAAATAATTATAATATTTTCTCGATAGCAGATCTTTACAAACAAGTTTGACTTGTATATATATTTATATATATAAAATGTCTGTGAGGTGTTTTGATTTAAAATTTCAGTAGAGAAAGAGGTAACAATATAATCATATTGTCACTGCCATTTTAAGTGTGAATGAGTAATTTCCCTTTTAAGGCATTTTCTGTACATGAAATGACTTTATGTATAATTTGTAATAAAAATATCCAATGTTATTCTAAACCTTGTTTTATAAACACATAACTGCTAATTGTAATTGTAATTACATGTAGTTTGAACACTTTTATATGATTTCTATTCAACCAATGGTTTATTCAGTTTTTACACAGAAATAAACAGTGAAAAAACAGATTCATGATTACTAAGCACAAGTATAATTTTTTTACAGAAATCAGTGATACAAGAGAAAACCATTTTGTTTCTCAACTTACAAAACTTTCAGAAAAACTGCAATAAGCAGACAACAACAAGATCAAGTAACAGAAATTATTGTTTAAGAGATTCTAACATTCAAACGTGAAATATCACATAACCATACTGTTTTCCTTCATCAAGGATTATACAGTAAATATTTGGACACAGGTATTTTTTAATTTTATAACACACATTAAAATTACAAGTACAAAAATAAAATACTATGATTTGAAATAAATACATCAAAAGCTAAATGTTTACATTATTTTATTATACAACAAAATATGACTTGTTAAGATATTTCTTTATTCTTGTATCATGTATATACACACATATATATAATCATGTATATACAAATTATCTGTGTAATTTACATATATAATTATCATATATTAAAAAATCACCCTAAACAAATTAGTTTTGACTGAAAAGTTATTGCTTTATATGATTTTGTATGTAAAATTTCAAAAGAAAGAAAGGGTGCTTATAAAAGAAATGAGCCGCGTCACGAGAAAACCAACATAATGGGTTTGCGACCAGCATGGATCCAGACCAGCCTTCGCATCAGCACAGTCTGATCAGGATCCATGCTGTTCGCTATCAGTTTCTCTACTTGTAATAGAGTTGGTAAGCGAACAGCATGGATCCTGATCAGACTGCGCAAATGCGCATGCTGGTCTGGATCCATGCTGGTCGCAAACGCACTATGTTGGTTTTGTCGTGACGCGGATCAAATTATTTGCTTGCCACTGATCAAAATCTGCTTTTTTAGGAAGATAACAATAAATGTGAAGTCAACACGCTACATGGTTAACCCCAACTTTCTTAAAGAAACACAATTTCTACAGTGAGTCATAATTATATAATCATATTTTATCATATTTTTAAAAAATTACTATAAATACCTTAAAATTATGACAGACTTGAATATGTAATAATAGAATTACAGGTGTGATGAAGTATTTTCTCCCAGATGTTTAACTATATTTGTGCTGCATTCAAATACAAACACCATTCTCTGATAGTTTCTGATAAACTTATGCGTATGTCTGGTTTTCTCACCAACAATGTTGTACATAGGCCGCTTTATTTGTATATGTAACATAGTAAACTGTTTATGTATTTAATTGAAATGGATTTTTCATGAGCAACTTAAGTATTGGTTCGGAAGTAAAATATAAAGTTGGCCAGAAAACCAAATACAGACCTTCATTTTTACAATGAGTAAGATCTAGATGCATGTAACATTTTTCCTGCTGGCAGTGGCTAAATCTACCCATGTTGACTAATACAGCCCAAGATCAGCCTGCACCTCCACTTATCCGATCATGGTCTGCACTGCTTTTTGATATTTAGTCAGTACGTATTTTGTTTATTTCCCTTAAAATGACAAAAAATTTGATGGACAAATCCATTTAAATAAGATAATAAGCTTGGTAATGGTAAAAAGATGTCGTATGATGTTCAATCATTTTATAGATTCAAACAATTCAGGTATTAACAATAGTCTGTCTGTCTCAATACATCCATACATGACTAGTAAACCCAAGTCAATAAATAATACATAATTGATGGTACATTATGTTTAATACATTGTTCAAAATGGCAGCAATCATTTAAGTTTGATGTTTCTAACAAACTACATTATCAAGCAAAATGAGAGTAAGTTTATACGATATGTAACACCCTGTTATTTTGTATATATTAAGTTTAAAGTCTTTATCAGATCTATATTAGTTGTAGAGGGTTTAATTTCATAGCTCTTCACCTTTTAATTAAGTATAAGTTACTCCTACCCTGTTAAAATGATATGGAGACTGTGAAGCTTTGAAAATGGTGGATGGCGACCATAGATACCCATCAATACAATATCTGAGGATAGAGACAGAGTTTATGTCACACCACCAATGTATAGGTCTTATGTTTACATATAACCTTTGTTTGCTGGACTGACACCATGTGGGTGCTTGACTTCTAACACAGCAAGCACCTAGTTGAGTAATTAATATAGATAGCTAGTTTCCTCACATAAAACAAGTCAATGTCAAATATAGGGAAACTAAACTGTCGCAATTAACACTAGCTTTGATGTCTGCATTATTTCAATCAAATAAAAAATCATAATATATAACCCCCAACCTGGAAAACTCGGGACGATTACATTCTGTACATTTAAAAAATATGAACAACATAGATGATTAGAATGTTTATGATATTTTTTAATGCATTCTTCACTATCAGATATAGCCTAGTCTCGAAAAATATCCATCTATAAACTTGTTGCAGTATAAATACATTAATTACATGTTTGTGGCTAAAGAAGTAGAAAAAGGGAAGCCATATTGAAAGCTTTTATTTGACTAAGACTACCCATTATGGCATCCTAAAACAGCGGACACACAAAATAAGTAAAGTGAACACATTAATTGAAACCTTACTTTACGTTACAAAGCTGACGAGAACATCAATTATTGTTTTAAGTAAGGCATTTTGAGAGTGCACAGTTAAACAACCTATTATACACATTTAAGGATACCAAATAAATACATGTACATTTTAATGCAAATTGCAAAAATTAAATTACGTAAGTTTTGATTGAGATCTAACAATTAACTTTTTCCGCCCTCACAGTTTTTGTATAAATATTGAATGAAGTATTAGCCATATTGATTGGTTATCTAACAACTTTTCTGTTTGTATATCAATATATAGAATGGAGATACAAGCCTTACATTTTTTCTTAGTTGAGTAGCCTTTACATTAAAGCAATTGATAAAAATTGTACACATATATTCATAAAAAACAATGGCACCATTTCTTTCAAGTTAACTTTTAAATCGGAAAACATGTTCCTTTTGAAATAATAACTGTTAAAATCAACAACTTCTTTCAAAAATCATAAATTTTATAATTCAAGTACAGGAGCTTTTTTTATGCAGACCTTTAAAGATTTATAAAGTTTTAAGGCAATGATATATTTTTGATACAGGTGCCACAGTTTAAGCTTAATATCACAGTAATACACACAATTCAATACAAATATAACAACAACATTCGCACAATTTTCCTGTATAATATATAAATGTAAATATAAAAATTCAGCCCCCAACCCAGCATATAAACTTGTTTTACTTATGTTTGTGGTGTTTCACTTTTTAAAAACTTATTTGTACAGTATAGACCAGGATTTAAACTATATAAAGATAGACTATCATGTCCAGTTTGACCAGGATTTATACTGTGTACTCCTGACATGGATGATTTCCAACTTGAACTGCTGATAGCAGCAACATATAATCTTACAATTCCTAACAACACAAATCCATCTACTATCAATTAATGTTTCTAAACATGTAAAATTCTCAAGAAAATGAACTTTCCAACCAAATCTGTAGAATACTGACGACAGATCATCATCACTGTAGTGTCCATCTTCTTTCATTTTACAAAACATGTTATCATTTACATTATTCAATGTTGTTGTATTTATACTTTTACTGTGTAAAAAATTGCACCATTTTATCAATCAGACCTATAAGTTACTTTGCTGCTACATTTATACATTGTAACATAGCTCTCTTCAAATAATGATTAAATATTCCTCATAAAAACAATAACATATTAGTTATTTAGACAAATTTAAACTCCCCCATTCACTAATTAGTCTAAAGTAAAACATAAAAATAATTTTAAAAATTAACTAATTCAAATATGAATACATTAAACAACACCTCTAGACATTGTGTATGAATCTACATTTAGTACAAAAATATCACATTTCTCATTTACTCTTAAATGATCACTTAATTAAATGGTTTCATCCTACATAAAGAATTCTTCTACAAGGACAGCAGCTTGTTCAACAATGTTCTCTATATCAATTATTGGTGATTTATAATCCACCAATCACCAGTTCTTTCTATTATCATTATAGAAATTCAGACATTGACTAGTGTTGTTATCTAGCCAATTCTGCCAACATACAATAAATAAATAATTATTGTAATCTGCATTAAAGGCCCATTAAGGCCCAAAAATGATATTACTTTCAATTCTCAGACATGAAAGTTATGATTTGTTATATAAATACATGACTGGTATTTCTCATAGTTAACTAATTCACTTTTAAGAAATATTATTGTGCAAAGAGTAAAAAAAAGAAAAAGAAATGAAATAGTCAGATGTGGAAGTTCATAGTAAGAAATAAAAAATCAAGGGTATGAGATATGAGGTAATTAAAGTATGACATAGAGTTATTTTACATACTGAAGTATACAAATTTCTCTAAATGTATCTGATCTATCAATATAGTATGTTGTTTTTTTCCACAAATGCCATTTTTCATGAAATGGACCAGCATGTTGACATTGTTAACTGCAATTATTTTGTTGAACATTTTATTTTTCATGTCAGTAAAAAGTTCAGATCAAGTGATGTTCTTGTTCCAGCATAACCTCACAAAAAGGGGTTTGAACTCTGTTGTTGTTGTTGCATGGGTGTGGCCATTGGCATCAATGGTGCAGGTAAAAGCCCGGCACTACTGGGTTGAGTAAACCCACTATTGTATGTGTTAGCCTGTAACTGACTCATGGGTATACGAACTGGGGCTTGTTGTTCAAATGGGTTCGTAGATGGTGCAGTAGCAAAAGGATTATTGGCTGAAAACAACAAAACATTATCATATTGTAGTTAGTGTACTATATTAAAAACAATTAAATATATATCTAATTATATCCACCGACCAGTGATGCTATTTAGTCATATTAAAAACAGTGCTGAAGTTTTTTTTGTTTTTGTATTTTTTTTAATCTTTAAATTGATTTATATTATAACTAACAATACACTCAACATAAATTAACGTTTACAAAACAAATTCAACATTGTCAAGCAGAGTCTAAGAATAATCTAATAACTTACGTCCACAACATCATGATTCATTACCTTTTTTACTATTCTGATCTGATTTAACAAGTTCATCAAGATTAACCAGGCCAGAATGTGTGCCGAGAAATTCTTGTGGAGTTTTATTTCTTTTTGGCTGCTCGTTGGCTATAGATGACTGCATACCAGACAAGTTCCAGGGATCAATAGTTGTTTCTTTCTCTGTAATATTAATAACATGTGTTATAAAACAATAAATGTTAAATAATTGGTGCCTATTTACCAAAGTAAATGTGTTACAATTTCTTTTGAAATACTGCAATCCTATTGGACAAAAAATAATTTCAAACAGTAACTTGTGTTATACAGATACTGATATTTATATTCTGATATATTACAATATTTCATCTCTACTAGAGTACATATTCTGAATCTTTTTCTAACATATAAGAAAATCTTATCAAAGAAGCTTATTATAAGAAGTTCTTACCACCATCAACAGTTATGAGCATATACTGTCTGACATGTAAGAAATCTCTGTGCTTACTTAAGACTTATGGTAGAACAATAGTTCTCTAACCTTGTTTACTGCATCAATGAATAACAAATTTATCATAATAGTTTATATAGTTTCTCAAAGAACATTTTTGATATTATCTGAACATTGATTCCTTTTAACATTTCACCGATTGATTAAAATAAACCACATTTTACAGTAATCAAAGGAGAAACACATTACAAGTATAAACATCTGTTAAATCAGTAGTTTTTACATCAAAATACAGGTCTTCACATTTTTGTGTTATTTGCTACATATATATTTAAACTGTATTAAATTTCTAATATTTAAAGCAGTTCTATCAAATAATATTAGGACATTTTTGAATAAGATGGTTACTCACTGATTCTCATGCCAGGTAAAAATTCATGCAAAACTAAATCATTATTTGTTGAATATTTAAAGATTGACCATGAATAGAAGTACACAGGTACAGTATATAGTTTCTATGTTAATGTAATATGTCAAAAATAGATCTTCCACAGCCTTGAAAACTCGAGTAAATTTAAAAATCAAATTTTGTTTATAATAAAATAAAATAAACATAAATGATTTGTTCAAAGGATAAACTAAATGTTAGCTATTTGTATAATCCCGGTTGAAAGGTCTAGACTAGAAAATCAGAATAAAACACAAAGAAAAGTCATGTCAAACCTATCTGGCTTTCTTCTGTAAGCAGTAGTAAGAAAAGATTATAGTAGAACAATTTATACATTATAAAATCAAGCTTCTACTCTGACATCATGATTAACATATAACTCATGTCACTCAAAACACATTGCCTAAAATTTTCAACAGATTATAATAAACTCCAGAGATTTTATTTTAAATATAATGAAAGTTAATGGGTATACATACATCCTACAGGCCAAATCGTTTGACATTAAAGAGGCCGACTAATTTAACATTATCTCATGCATTAACTTTCTAACTTAACAAGACCTGTCTGCAGACAGTGCACTTCTATCAATGCTGGATTGTGAAAAACTTTTACAGTTTCTGAGAAAAAAGACCTTAAATTAAAAAGGTTAACCAACGCTGCTGAGAGAAGCTGAAAGTGGAGCTAATTATCTTACATTTTCAGATAGATAAACATAATTTTTTGACTGGTAAAATTTTAGTCAGTAAAATAACAAATGTAGCTTTCATAACAAATTGAACAGTAATACAAAGATTTCAAAATAACATTTGTTAAATCATCATAGGCAGTGTTTTAACTATTTGCTATTTCAATTCTAAGAATTCTGTAAGATTATCTCAAGTTAGACAGTGTGATAATTGATCAGCTTTCTCAGATGAAAGTATAGAATTATTTAAGAAACCAATTTACACTAGTTGCTAAGTGATGAGAAATCAGACCATCACATCAAGATAACAGATTACGTGCTAGCACTAAAATATTCAGCAATCAAACAGTAAAATCAAAAATTTGTAAGGAATAAATTTTTAAAAATATTTTTCTCTTGCAACAATAAAATTCTGATATATGTTCATTAAGAATTTCTAAAAACAATATTTAGTCCTTCATTTTTTTATAAGGAATTCTTAATAAATTTGATAGTTTGAGACACTTGCATGGTATTCTTATTATTCTGAAAAATCATTCTACAAAGCAATTAATAATGAATGAATAATACAAATTTCAAGAAATTTTAAAACGATTACTTTAGAAATTTCACCAGTGTATGCTTTATGATTTAAAGAGAAGATTGTTGAAGGACAATGCATTTTAAGGACATCTTACAATCTTAAAGGCACACCATGAGCAGTTAGTGTTCACATCAGCCAGAAAATTAATAAAATATATGAAGCAAAGGCAACCATGTCAGGCACACACACACATGCTACTGCACATACGGCGTGTCGCGCTGAGCCTGGTACCTGCCAAAGGATCAAACATGTCTAAATTCTGACCCGTAGTTTCTGTTGTCTTGGCTGGTGACATTCGAGAGCTGAGTACATCAAAGTCATCATCTAGATTATTTCCCATGCCATTTGATGTCCCGTTTGACTGGAAGGGATCATAAGGTGATCCACCAGTAGCTAGAGGAGCATCCCAAGCTCCTTGTTGAGATGATGGTGTACCCCATGGATCACCTGCAGGTTCTAAAGCAAGAGTATGTATGTTTTATTAAAAGCACATGCTGGCATTTACATGGAGTACTATACCCAATGATACAGTGTCAAACACAATACAACAAAAATCAAATTTGATACATGTTCATTCTTTATAAGGTATAAAGCTCTGGGGATTTACTTTTTTAAACTCTAGGGGGCAGAAATGAGGCAAAATCTAGCTGGCTAGTCTAGACTTTATCATAATAATCATTGATAAGCTAAAGAGAAATAAACATCATGTCAACTCTCGCATAAAATAGGTTTCCATTTCAATGAAAGAAACCATAACATTTAATGCAATTTGTATGAAAACTTTCTTTGTCTTTCACAATTATTTACTATCAATTTATTAAAGTCTATATAGATCTATTTAGTGATTAACTAAATAACAAGAACTGTCGGAGGACAGTATTGGCTCGACTATTCAAAAATTTGTCACAAGAGTGTTTATTGAGTATAATAATGCTAGTTACCTATGAATACATTATAACATAAAATTGACCGAAAAGGTACAAAGGCTTGTTATTTAGATGTTTTATCAAGTAAATCACTGCTTAATATTAATAATGCATAATAATGTCCCAAAAACACACAAACTCTTCAGTAGTTATGGAGATAACAGCTTACAAGCAAAACTTTTCCATGAATTTCTAAGTTGAAAAAGGGGAGAAAAATCAGCCTAAATGCAAGATAGAATTATGGATCTTGGTCAGTGACCTACAATTAAATTCTTAATGCATATGTGAAGTTTTAAATAAATATCTTTAATACTTATTGAGATATGTAAAACTTGCATGTAAACATTAACCTAGAGACTAAGTAGGAAAGGGGAGATGAATCAGCCTAAATGCGAGTAGAGTTATGGAACTTGGTCAGTGACATACAATTATGACTCTCCAATTATGACCCTAAGTACATGTGTAAAGTTTCAAGTAAATATCTTTGAAGACCTTTAACTTTTAACCAAAATTTCTAAGTTTCAAAGGGGCAAATAACTCTGCAAATATTGCAGACAGAGTTATGCAATTTTGCAAACTGACGTACATTGTTACTATAAAAAAGTATTGTAAATTTCAATTGAATATCTCAAGCAATAATTGAGATATTTGACTTTACAAAAAAACTTTAACCAAAATTTCTAAGTTATAAAGGGGCATTAGTCTGTAAATATTATAGGCAGAGTTATCCAACTTGTCAATCTGATGTACATTGTTACTATAAATAAGTATTGTAAGTTTCAAATGAATATCTCTAGCAATAATTGAGATATTTGAATTTACAAAAAACTTTAACCAAAATTTGTAAGTTAAAAAGGGGCGTAATTCTGTAAAGATTGTAGACAGAGTTGTCCAACTTGTCAATCTGATGTACATTGTTACTATAAATAAGTATTGTAAGTTTCAATTGAATATCTCAAGCAATAATTGAGATATTTGACTTTACAAAAAACTTTAACCAAAATTTCTAAGTTAAAAAGGGGCATAATTCTGTCAATATTGTAGGCAGAGTTATCCAACTTGTCAATCTGATGTACATTGTTACTATAAATAAGTATTGTAAGTTTCAATTGAATATCTCAAGCAATAATTGAGATATTTGAATTTACAAAAAACTTTAACCAACGCAGACGCCGACGCGGACGCTGACGCCGACGCCGACGCCGGGGCGACTACAATAGCTCTCATATTCAAAACCATTGGTCATACATAGTCATACATAGTAAGTGTACAAAATATCACAAATATATTTTTCTTTCACTCATACAAGCATATATCTAAATTGGAAAGGTAACTGATAATATTCCCTGCAGTCAAGGTCACATGATAAACTTACTTTGTTGTGCTGGACTGGACATAGCAGGAGAAGACCATGGGTCAGCCTGTGGTTGTGGTGGAGGCTGGGAAGGCTGGTGAGCTGGTGATGCCCAGGGATCATTTGCTGGTGGAGGAGCATGATGTTTATGAGAACCTACACAAAACAAGAAGTTGTTTTAGTAAAAAACCTACAATAACATATATAGTTATTGTATGAATTTCTTTCTCTGAAATAAGATTTTCCTTACATAAAAACAAGAAAACTTAACTCTTATACATAATCAGTTGTTTTTTTTATTTAGGAAATAGATATCAATTCTGAGTGCATTGTTGTAGAATAATGCACGGTTTGAGTTCAAATGCGTAGTAATATAATCACGAAGGCCGATAGGCCTGAGTGATTAATTACAAAGCATTTGAACGAAATTATTATACAATAATGCACGAAGAATTGATATCTATTTCCATTCTAATACGTCAAGAAAAAATATAATTTTTATTATAACGTTGGACTTTATGTTTGGTGGTTGAATTTGTTTTCGCCTCAGAGTTTCCAATAGAAACGTTCTTTAGAGGCCGTACCAGTGGGTTGAAAAAAAACTGTTAAATCTACCGTTTGTAGAAACATTTTGAAAATAACGAATTTTGAAAACGTTGATACAACTTTGTTTGTTCATTTATTTCAGTTTATAATTTTCCAAGCGAAATACAAATTATCAAAAGTGAAATAAATGTAAAACTAAACTCGTTTGCGACATTAAATAGCGAACTTGATTTGATTGTTTTGCACGTGCTGTTTGGCGCTACATTGTGACGTCACGTAAACAACACTTTAAACGTCTGTACAGCGTTAACGACTGAATTAAAGATATTGGTGTTCGGATTAATTTTCTTAGTTAGACCATTTTCTTTCATTCTAGATGGTTTTCACAACAAAATTCGAAAAAAATTGTTTTAATTTATCAGATTTTTTAAACAAAATGGCGCCTTCAATGTGAAAATACACAGGGAGATAATAAGAACGGCGAGTGCATTGTTGTAGAATAATGCACGTTTCCGGCCTTCTTTGTCTATATAGAAAAAATTCCGATAGTGTTAGAATTTATTTTAAAAACAACCTGTGGCTTCTGAAGGGAAAACATAGCATGATAAATCAGAAAAGGGGGATAACATAAAATCAAATTCCAATCACTGTGAATGGAATATTCTTTCACATTTTTTTTTTCAATTCCAATTCAATTTAACATGCATGGTACATAGCAGAGGCTACCTATAGGGATAGTTTTCTGTCTTTCAGTCAGTTCTATTTATCAGCTAGCTGATTGAAGTCAGCTGCTGTTAAGTCATGAATGTGCACAGGGCATTCAGGAATATATAGTATTTTAACGAGTAAATAGACCTGTTTTGGGCTTTATTTGGCTATAAAATATAGCAGAAAATCACTGATTATTATTTTCTCAGAATATACTAGCAAATTAGCAATAGAGTATTTCTATTACATGTTACATTAATGTAACTTCATGTAACATGCCAAACACTAGTGATTTGTCTGGAAGTTTGCAGTGCTTCCTTTCTTATTTACACATTTTCTCTTCTTAAACCAGACAACATGACTAGATCAATTTTACAGAACAGGAATTATATCTGCAGCAGCTCTGTCCAGAACACTACATGTAACTTTTAAGTCTCTTATCTGAAACATGAAGGATGACTTTGTTTCTACACGAAACTTTTTTATTTTTTGTTATTTTTTTATGGAATCCTGTAATATAGCTAATATAAATATTATCTACATAAAGACACCATAAATGAATTTCTAACTCATAAATTACATCTTAGATCAAGTAATAATAAATCCAAGTTGTATAATAGTTACTTGGTGGTGCTGGTAAAGGGGCTCCCCATGGGTCACTGGGTGGTTTACTGGTTGGGGCTCCCCAGGGATCAGACTGCTGTCTCTGCTTTGACTGGTCTGCAAGTCCAGCTAATGTCATTTGACCTGTACCCTGAAGAAAGAAAAAAGAGCAATGTAAATTCACATAAACATATAGTAAGGTTAGATAGCAACTCTCAAATATCTGAACTTACTTCAAAACAAACAACAGTATTATCTAAAATAGGTTCAGAAATACATGAAAATATTACTTTATGCTAAGAAAAAATTCTGGAAAAGTTTTTTTTAAAATGACAAAATCATTGAGTCTCTTGTACATCTACACAAGCACAAAATATGTACCTAGATATACCTATCATTGAAATTCTTAAGACAGTCTAGACTTAAATTGTATTACATTAAAGATGTACCTTTTATTCATTTTACATTAAGGGGAATATTTTGAGGTGAGGAAAACTGTGTTATGACTATTAAATAGGTAAATAGTATGCCTAAAATTATCATTATTACTATTTTTCACAAGATTTTTATGATTTAATGTACTATTACTTTTTTTTAAACTGTACTTACTCGTCATATAACTGAACCATCCTTTGCTGGTTTTTAGAAAAATTATTGTAATTTACTATTTTGTATGAAAGACAAAATTACCACTTTTAAAGTTTTCCTATTTTTATGACTATTCATCTTTCAAATTTCTTCACATGATAATTATCTAAACATGCTTTAAATTTTTTGCATTTTTGAAACTGTTTCATTTTTTTCAAATCTTTATAAAGAGATAATGTATTATTAAACCATAATAAAACACAAACTTGCCTTGACTAATCTTAATATAAACTAGAAATGTGTCTATTTGACAAGATGCCCCAATATTACACTGTTATGTCAGCCTACTTATGGAGATTACAACAGCACAGCAGTGTGACAACTGGAATGTCTGATAAGGCGAGGGCATAAAAACTAACATTTCTGAGTCTTGATGTGCATTTAAAGGGAAAACAAGATTGCATTTGAGAAAAATGCTATGCCACCGCATTAATACAACACTAAATAGTAGTGTAGAAACAGATTTTTTTTTGTTTCTATACTATTGAAGATTGTCATAATGCATAGATCCCTGCCCTATCTAATTCTTATTATCAGATTAGTGGTTAAATCTGTTGTTAACTCAATAAAAGATCAGAGTAGGAATATATCAATGCACTTGAGTCTAGTGAATTTGATGGTAATATTTACACAGCCTAAATTTCATGACTACATCAAAGGACAACACAGTAAGACACTTTGTCAAAATCTAGGTCAGCTGAAATCAAAGTTCACTTAACATCTTAATCTGTACACATGGTTCAAATTTTATAGCTGTAAATAAAAGGAAAGAAAGTAGGTCACATCATCAAACTCTAGGTCACCTGATATCAAAGTTCAATTTTACAACTAAAAATGTGCACATAGTCAAAATTTCATTGCTGTACATCAAAGGACAAGAAAGTAGGTCACTGTCCCCTTGGGCAAGGCAAAATTTTGGACCCAAGGGTTTAATACAAAACAATCTTGATACAGGTCCACCAAACAACATTTCAAGTCAAATATCTAAGCTGTAGCTTTCTCCCATTCAGAAAAGATTTGTTTTATTTTCTATTTTTACTATGTGAACATAATGAGAATCACTGCCCCTGGGCGAGCCAATTTTAACACTAGGGGCATAATTAAAACAACTTTAGTAGAGAACCCATAGATGATATTATATAGCAAACATCAAAGCTCTATGCCTTGTACCTTCAGACAATTTTTTTTTTTTTTTTTACTATATGTACATAGTGAAAATCAATGACTCCTGCATAACTAATCAAGAGCCATAACTCTGAGTTTAAGTGTCTGACCGGAACAAGCCGACGATATGCGCATCTCCTCTTGATATTGAAGGTTCCCATAAAGTTTCGTTGAATTCCAGCCAGTAGTTGCAGAGAACTACTCCGGAAACGATTTTTTACTCTGTATGCATACTACATAACTAATCAAGGGCCATAACTCTGAGTTAAAGGGTCGGACCGGAACAAGCCGACGATATGCGCATCTCCTCTTGATATTGATGATTCCCATAAAGTTTCGTTGAATTCCAGCCAGTAGTTGCAGAGAACTACTCCGGAAATGAAATTCGGACGGACGGATGGACGGACGGACAACGCCAAAACTATATCCCCCTCCCGATTCCATCGGCGGGGGATAACAAATATTCAAGCTCTAAGCCTTGTACCTTCAGATAATAAGATTTTTTGATTTTTTACTATACATGTATGTATATATTGAAAATCAATGACCCCCGGGCAGGGGCAATTTTGACCCCAGGGCTATAATTTGAACAATCTTGCTAGAAGTTCACTTCACAATGTTTCATGCAAAATATCTAACCTCTAGCATTTGTCAATTGCTAGAAGAAATTTTTTTACTATAAAGTTTTTACTATATACATATAAGGAAAACCAATGACCCCCGGGGCAGGGCCGATTTTGACCCCAGGGCTATAATTTGAACAATCTGAATAGAGGTCTACCAGACAATGCCTTATGCAAAATATCTAAGCTCTAGGCCTTTTGGGTCTTTACAAGAAGGTATTTTAAGTTTTTACTATATGTACATATAGTGAAAATCAATGACCCCTGGGGCGGGGCCGATTTTCACCCCAGGGCTATAATTTGAACAATCTTGGTAATGGTCTATCAGACAATGCCTTATGCAAAATATCTAAGCTTTAGGCCTTTTGGGTCTTTACAAGAAGTTATTTTAAGTTTTTACTATATGTACATATAGTGAAAATCAATGACCCCGGGGCGGGGCCGATTTTGACCCCAGGGTTATAATTTGAACAATCTTGGTAGAGGTCTACCAGACAATGCCTTATGCAAAATATCTAAGCTCTAGGCCTTTTGGGTCTTTACAAGAAGATTTTTTAAATTTATTCTTATAATTCCTTCTGGTTGCCATGGCAACCAGATTTCTGCATGGAATGAAATTTTTTGAACAACTTTGGAAGCCCTTCACCCAAGGATCAATCCTGCCAAGTTTGGTTGAAATTGGACAAGTGGTTTTTCACAAGAAGATTTTTTAAGTTCACTATATAATCTATATAACACACACACACACAAACAAACACACACACAGGTGAATCGCTATATGCCACCGCATCGCAGATGCTGCGGTGGCATAAAAAACAGCTAATTATAACATAAGACTGGAATAAAATATTGATTTTGTACCTGTTGCATCTCCTACAAAATCTCCTATACTAGACATTGTAGAATTTTCTGATATTTTCTGCTTTAAACTCTTGTGTGCAAACATATTATACATGTAAATGTCAAATCATTTAATAGTATAGCAATAATTACTGAAGACAAACAAATCAAAAGAACACTACACTGCATAACCTTTACAACTACTGGCAATTCTTCACATAACTGCACAAAACACAAGCAAGAGTTACCATAAAATTCTAACATTTCAAGTAACATGGCAACAATGAAGTGTTACTGATTTGTCAGGGGAGACAATTCACTGCCACAATATATTGTTATTGCCACTTTAAATTGTTACAGCTCTATCAGGGAAGAAAAGTAACATGGTAACAATTCAATGTTACAAATCTAATAAGGGAGACAACTACCATGGCCACAATTCAGTGTTACAGATCTATCAGGAAATAATTTATCAGGGGAGACAATCATTATGAAGTCACAACAGCTAGCAACAAGTTAAGTACCTGTCAAGCATGCACACCAAAGTACTCACTACTAATCAAAAGCTTTTTTATTTCTAGTGATAACAATAGCTGTCCATTTGTTGCAGACTGTGTCACTATTTACTGAGACTTATAGTGTAATAACAACTGAACTCAGGCAAAATGTATGACAGTCTTATATACTCTCTCAATTACAAATTGAGGGTGAAGTTTATTAATTATTACCAATGATTAGCAATATTTGTGTGTAGTTAAATCAATAAGTTAGTAAATATTTACTGAAATTTAAAGTCAAATGCTGGACATAATAAGTCTTAAGAGTTATATGTTTGTTATTGTTTGTTTGTTTTAGTGCCTACAAGCTGTATGAGGTGGTACATCGTTTTCCTAGTTAAAGAGCAACACAAAGGTAGAGTGATAAAAGGAAATCTTAATTCTAACACTGCTGAAACCATAAGTGATTAGCCTTTGCAACAAGAAATATTATTGTGAAATATGTATAATTTATATGGATATATTGGGACTGTTACAAATTAATTGTCTTATTTTTACCAATGCTAGTATCAGTGTTTCTTTTATATTACATAAACAAGGAGAGAGTTTCTGGAAAGAAAAATATTGTTTAAACTAAAATTATACAATGTATACATCATGTTAAAGCTGATGATGTAGCAGAACATATATAAGAGCTGGCAATGATGGGCTTTACAGTAATCGCTCACCTAAATCAAGGTTTAAAATAACTAAATCTTGTGTCAGGAGAACATGACCTTACCCTATAATCTTTGTAAGCCTTAATTACACTATTTATACAAATGATAGAGGTTTATTCCAATTGAAGAACAGACAAATAGAAGGAACATCTTATAACAACAAACAAACCCAGAAGAGTTGCAAATTTTGAAAAAACATAATGATAATACATCGGACAGTGAGTGATCTTAAAATCTCACTCTGGCACTTTGTTCCAGGTGAGCTAAAACACTTTAATCATTAAAGCTATACAATCTAGCTTAAGCCTGCAGTGAAAACAGCAGCATATAGGAAAAGATCTTTTATAAATTAATCATAGAAAATGCTTACCAGTATCTATCCCTTTCTTAAACTATCACATGTTAAGTCTGAGTTTTCAACTGTAACTTTTACAGGACATTCTTGGTAAAGAAATATTATGTACTGCATATGCACAGTAATGACCAAGCTAGTTTATAAACATTATTTTAAGGTATGGAGCAAACACACAATATTAGTCACATAGAAAACACAAAACAGACCTGCCAGTAATGTAAAACCCTACATTTAAGTTTTGATTAAGTTGTAAGAGGGGATAATAATTTAATGTGAAATGTTTTAAAGATTAAAGACAAATAATTGTTACCCTAAAACCATGTTAGCTGACAACAATCATGAAAACATTTTCAAAGATAATTGTATTCAGTTGTGTCAGACATAAACAATAGCTTATATTATATAGTAGATTCACAGGAACAATTCCTGGTAATATATCTTATTAAAGACTTAGATAATGTGAGACTGTCTATCTTATATAAGTACATTACATACATGCAGTCAGCTAAATTACACAACTTGCTTCTATAACTCTAACTAAAGAAAGAATTGCATTTTCAAGAAGTTATCTGAGACATTTTCACTGTTTAACCCTAACCCTGCTAGAACTTGGACTAGTCCATGTCACCAATATACAACCAGGTCAGCAACTTTAAATTTTCATCTTGATATCCCCAAAACTAATAATGTACAGTTCCAATAATGGAAGCTAAGCAGGTCTTATTACATTTAGCTAAGCATAATTAAATAAGTTGTAACAATCTAATCTCTTGTCATAATAGCAATATTATCAAACCAAGGGCAAAAACCTGGCTTGATGTGGGTGTTGAGCAATGCGTTATGTTTCTAAAATGCTCTGTAGTCAAACAATATCATAATTATGTATTTCATATGATAAAAATCTTGAAATATTTGCTGAAGAATATCAGTGATGGATGTGCAACTGGGTAGACTATAAACTACTGCAAATCTCAAAACATCACAAAGTGAGACCACACACAGCACAGTCAAAGAAATATAAGTATGGTTTTCAACATGAGGGACAGAGGAAAAAAACAAGCAAACTAATGCTTTACAAAGAGTTAAGTAACAGCCTTACTTTATTCCGCTCCTAAAATAAATATAACAAAAAAAAAAAAAAAACATTTTTGTGTATATCTATAGTCGTAAAAAAAATTTGCAATACTGATCAGAAAACAGAATTACAATTAAATTAACTGAAGCAAAATTCCTGTAATTTAACAAGTAATATCTGGTGATATAAAGCTCACCTTAATAAGTGAATAAGAATACTATTCTAAGACATAAACTCAAGCCAAATTAATTAAATTGTGGGTATTATGTTTTTAGCAGCTGTATTAGACATATATTTCATAGTATGAGTTATCATACATACATTAATAGCAGTGCTATAATGCTATATATCTTCTGTCTAGAACTTGACAGCATATAAAGGCAAAATTTACTTTCAGCAATTATAAAAAAAATGTAAGTTTATGGTTTATGACAAGACCGTTTATTTGATCTGTTATCAAACACAATGTGTCTGGGTTCCGTTACTAAATCTGTACCATTTCTAATTCATGTTTTTGTTTTTAAAGTACTTACCAAATTCTCGACATAAATCAAACAGCAGTGTAAAATAATGTCTTAAGATGATGTCTTTAACTTCACTTGCATTTTAAAAAAAAAAAATGTAGCATTCTGGACCTGAACAAAGATCTTTAGAACGAAAGCTTTATTCAGCAGAACATCTGGTTTTTGAATATCATACTCCATTGCATTTGTTTTCAGTTTTACAGGGCATTTTTGAGGGCAGTTTGGAAGAGATGTCTCAGAGGAAAGTTTTTGGGAAGGCAATCAGTCAAACTCCTCCCTACATATCAAACAACCAGACAAAGTTGTCATATGTTTACAAACCTCTTCCTCTTGTTGCCTGCGACTTTCGTCCAGCGCTAGTTGCAGCTTTATATCATCTGATTTCTGTTTTCTAACTTCTTCTTCATGCTCTTCTCTACTCATTGCCAGAGCTAACTGTAACTGTAGCTCCTCCTCCCCTATAGAGGAGGGACGTACCGCCTCCATTTCATTCGAGTGCCGCCTTCTTCGTACTGGTGAATCTGGAAACAGAACATGCCTTAATTAACTCATTATCAATTAGAAGCATAATTGTTCGTTATTATATCAACAAAGAGTCGTCAAACACATGCTATTATTGTGATTAATTATTACTTGGAAAAAGTATAGGTAAGTAATCAGAGTAAAAGTGCATAGTTATAACATTATACATGCAATTTTCTCAAAAACATTCTAAGGGCATATCAAGTTAAAGTACTATTAACAGTATGTTTTGAAAAATTGACACAAATGATAAAATGTTCAACTTGAAAAATATCACAACAGAACAGAAAAATAATAAATGTACTTTAATATGCACTGTAATTATTTATCAAGGGATGACTATTAATCTACACAGAGCTAGTTGGAACGCCTTCTTGCATGACCTTATTCAACTTTCCATGCATGATTCAAACTAGCAGGCAAAACAATTAGACTCAGAGTCCAAAACATTTGTAAGTAATAATATATCATGCAAAAACATCAATACAGGCACAAATGTTAATTTAAAACTTTGTTGATAAAATATGTGTATAAAAAAAGAGAATGTATAAATTGTTTGTTATAGAGTATTGTTTATTATCTTACTTCCAGTATCATAACCATCTAGAGCAGAATCAGAATACCCACCAGATCCACTCTGAAATGTTGGACTCTCAGCACTTGCACTTCGAGACTGAAATAAATACAAATCATGTTACATTATCACCTTGTAATTAACCTTATCACATGATTATCAGCCTGTATTTGACCTAACCACATGATTACCAGTCTGTATTTGACCAAACCACATGATTATCAGCCTGTATTTGACCAAACCACATGATTATCAGCCTGTATTTGACCTAACCACATGATTACCAGTCTGTATTTGACCCAACCACATGATTATCAGCCTGTATTTAACCCAACCACATGATTATCAGCCTGTATTTAACCCAACCACGTGATTATCAGCCTGTATTTAACCTAACCCATGATTATCAGCCTGTATTTAACCTAACCACATGATTAACAGTCTGTATTTAACCTAACCACATGATTATCAGCCTGTATTTAACCTAACCCATGATTATCAGACTGTATTTAACCCAACCACATGATTATCAGTCTGTATTTGACCAAACCACATGATTATCAGCCTGTATTTGACCTAACCACATGATTATCAGCCTGTATTTGACCTAACCACATGATTACCAGTCTGTATTTGACCAAACCACATGATTATCAGTCTGTATTTGACCAAACCACATGATTATCAGTCTGTATTTGACCTAACCACATGATTAACAGTCTGTATTTAACCCAACCACATGATTATCAGCCTGTATTTAACCTAACCACATGATTATCAGTCTGTATTTGACCAAACCACATGATTATCAGCCTGTATTTGACCTAACCACATGATTACCAGTCTGTATTTTACCCAACCACATGATTACCAGTCTGTATTTAACCCAACCACATGATTATCAGTCTGTATTTAACCTAACCCATGATTATCAGCCTGTATTTAACATAACCACAAAAGTATAAGCCTGTATTTAACATAACCACATGATTATCAGCATGTATTTAACATAACTCATGAGTATCAGCCAGTGTTTAACATAACCACATGATTATCAGCCTGTATTTAACCTTACCACATGAAAATCAGTATAATTAAATCTGAATTTAACAATTTTTTTTTCACTTTACAAATCAGTTTTTCTTTTTGAGGAAATTTTAGTTATTCACTATCGATTCCTTTTTAAAAATAAAATTAAACATGTACACAATATTAAATACTTATGAAGGATGTCCAATGAAATAATAACAGGACTAACTTGTCAAAATATAAGAATCTAGTCAATCTATTTTTTCAGGTTATTTTCAAAAATTTCTAACATAGTTGAATAATCAGTCCCAACAATATATTACAAAATTACCTGTGACACCTTTCTTGAACTAGTCTGCTTTGTATATGGAACTCTTACATCCCAGGGAATTTTTTCCTGAACAAACCTTTGTGTTTTCTTATTCAAAAATTGCATTTTTTACTTTTGTATCAACTTTGAAAATTCTGTGAAAATTTTAAAAGTATATTTCCTACTCTCAAATAATTTCAATCACTTTAACACAATTATTTTATTTGTCAATTAAAAAGTGTCCAAAATGTATCCAATAAATTGTCCAAAATTTATCCAATAAACAAGAAAATTCCTTTGTTTCTAATTCTAATAAATCTGTTGTTTATTTATTTAATTAAAATATTTATATTCCAATTTTTATTTCACATCAACTGTGCATTGCTTTTAAAAGTCACACAATAATGGTATATATCACATTTAAATAAATGGGTGACCTAAGACTCTTTGTGTACACCGAGAGAACTGATACAAGTCAATGAAGTCAGCGCTGCAGTCTCCACTATTACAATGTCACAGCTGATGGCATTCTATCAATAAACATCTGTATATCACACCAACACAAAGACACAAAGAGAGAAAGAGCTAATATAATACAAGCATACACTAATGATGTTGTGTTGATGGTTTAAATAAAATCCTGTGTTTTTAATGTACCCGTAATCAGAGATTTAGAAATATCAAATATTGAAACAAAAATTACATTGTTTGTAATCAGTTAAATTGGTAAGATATACATTGATAGACAAAGGAACCCTTTCATTTTCTCACCTTTACAAAATTGTTACAACAACAAGGTGTTTAAGTTGTTTTAGGTGAGAATTCTTTTAAAGTCAACAAATATTTTAGAAAGTCGCTTTTTAAGAAAACATACCCTTTGGGTAATTTACAGTATC
Organism: Ruditapes philippinarum; assembly: GCF_026571515.1. Classification (NCBI taxonomy): domain Eukaryota; kingdom Metazoa; phylum Mollusca; class Bivalvia; order Venerida; family Veneridae; genus Ruditapes; species Ruditapes philippinarum. The sequence continues at coordinate 239,938 of NW_026854186.1, read as the reverse complement.
ATGTGAAACAAATCAACCATGAAAATAAATGTATTTCCCCAAATAACAATATATTTTAATCATTAAAGAAAAATGAAGAAGTTAATCAACCAAATATTAAATATTACAAAATAGAAAAACTAAGCATGAATAAAAAATTCTCCCAATCTGAACAAGAAGAAATAGTAATATAATATTATTTAAACAAGTCTGTATTGGGTGTATGTATTGACCTCCGGTTTCTATACCTACACAATGTGACAAAGACATCTGCAATATTACATACTAGCAACATTTTACTGTTATTACCTAACATATGTCTGGGATATTACTGCTATACATGTACTTTTTTTTAAATGTTTATAACAGTAATAAGGCTCACTACTATTCAGAATCAGATTGAAAGAAAGTTCATAAAGAATAATTCTTTATTATCAATTATTGATAATGAAACTTCTATTTATATGTAGAACTAGAAGTACAATACATCATGCCATTTTTATTACTTTAAATATTGCTGAACGAAATTAAACTGTGGAGTACCGTAAAAAAATTGTACTGTAACTTTTTAGAAAGTCAATTTTAGTAGGTTAAAGCATGAATGGAGTTGAAGAATGTAAGTAACATTATGTTAATAAGACATATCTAATAAATGTTAAATAATATTACAGATGTTTATCTGTTAGTCTACCTATTACCCTAAATTACCCTAAATAGTTAATATTGTGTATTGACAAATTGGTTTATGATACAGAATTGCATATTTTGACATCATAGTACACAATAATTGGTCTCACTATAGCAATAAAGAAAAGTCATACCGCCAACTAACAGAAGTGAAACAGTTTTTTCTTACAAAAAAAAAGTAATTACATATTTTCCTATTTATCTTATATATGAGCCGCGTCATGACAAAACCAACATAATGGGTTTGCAACCAGCATGGATCCAGACCAGCCTGCGCATCCGCGCAGTCTGATCAGGATCCATGCTGTTCGCTATCGGTTTCTTTACTTGTTATAGAGTTTGTAAGCGAACAGCATGGATCCTGACCAGACTGAGCAGGCTGGTCTGGATCCATGCTGGTCGCAAACCCATTATGTTGGTTTTGTCATGACGCAGCTTATATATTCTTTTTAACGAGATATTTAAAAACATCTGTGAGATATAAATTATATCACACTGATTGAAACATAGTGAGATACATTAAAAATGTATAGAATTTTGGATTCCTACTTCCTACTCTGTCAAAACAAAAAAGAAAATTGTGTTGTTTATTTTTTCACCGTGACTGTGAAAAAAAACAACATTGTATTTCCAAATTTTATGGATAATAAATATCAAGATTACTTCATGTGATAAGAAGTTAAATAATAAATTGTCTCAATATATTATACTTTAATAGTATTTTAATAATTTTTATGATGTTTGTAAAAAGACACTGAATGTCTAAAAAGTTTAAAATTTTTAATATCATATACTACTGGTAATACATGGGAACTTCTAGCTATTTTTTGTTATTATAAAAGTTTTCAATCACAGGGAAATTGCACCATGCATAATCTCTTGATAGAAAATTTTTGAAATAAGAAAGCAATATTAAGTATCATTGGGTGCCCTAAATTCGTTCCTGTCCTAGAGTCAACACTATTACTGTCTATGCCATAATGTCTTGTCATATGTTTGTTAACAAAGAAAACAATTGGATATTTTTTAAATATCAAAGTAAATTTTATGTATGTGTCAAATTTCTTCAACATAGAAATCTTGAAGATAAGAGTGTATAAAACTATCACTGTGAGAATGCTTAGGGTAACGAATCATGGCTACCCATGGATGTTTACATTTACTTTAGGAAACATTTTGAATTTTTGATTTCTTCTTTCACATTAAGCTATAATCTTTGTCAAATCTATACTATTTAATTGTTTACTTCATTCAAATAAAACAACCATTTAAATCTTTTATCAATCTTCCCGGATATTCAACTTGTTTTCTATATAATTTGTAATTTGAAGCATAGGGAAGTCATTAAAAGGCCAAAATGTTTAGTTTATTGACCAGCAAAAATATTTCAAATAAGTATAGAGAGTTATACAAATTTCAAAGACATTTATGAAATTAAAAATATGCATTTAATAAATTTAGACTTTTTACTTTACATTATATATTATTACCCGGTAGGCTATTTTTTCTTTTCTGCTAGTCTACTTTTAAATTTAAGACACTGTTGAGTTTTAAATCACACCAACACTGTTAAGATCAGAATATATTCAGTCTTGTCAACTTGGCCAAAGTTTCTGGACGTCAACAACAACCAGACTGTAGCAACAGCTCAAAATTTTTCTTTGCAAAAGTCGAGCAAAAAAGAGGTAAATTTCAAATCAATTGGAATTTCTACAACATTGATTCATGGCATTTATTAAGAATGTTATTTTTTATTCTGTTTGCCACATCTATAAATCAGAACCTTTATCATTATTGAAAGAGTTTCCTTGTTTTAAAACAAATGTGTAAACTTGTTAGTAAGTGGCAAATTGACTACCTAAGCATTATATTGATCATAATTATGTTCCATAAACATAGATATATATATAATAGCAGTGATAAAAGCACACAGCATATTGACAAGCAAAATTTTTTGTTTTGTAATGTATTAAATTAAACAACCTTAGTAATATTGTTTATCATAAAGTATATCTTATTGCCGCGTTTAAAGTTTATTAGTATGTATTTACAAAATTAAATTGGTCAGGTGCAGTGCACCGATTTAATTTTGCCGCGCCATCAATTTAATTTTGTAAATACATACTAATAAATTTTAACCAGCTTAGTGTTTTAAATCATTTTTATAAATAGTTGATTTACTTGACTGATTAACATTAACAGTTTGCTGATTTACAAAAGTAATTGTGTTACGATTCATTTGAAACTCTGCAATCCTGTTGGAACAAAAAATAATTACAGTTGTCTGTCATGTCATTAGATTTAAGTGACAGCCTTCTTAGACAATCTGATGAGTTAAAAATTAAGTATAACAATGAACTATTCACTTATCGGGCAGCCCCAGTAAGTAAGTAAGTAAGTAAGTAACGACTTTATTTTATGAGGCTAACACATTCAGTTTCCCGATCTTCCATGCGGGCCTCAGTATATACAAAACAACATAAAATACAATCACAATCAACATTTAGACAACATAATATGTACATTGAACATCATATCAATACAATAAATAAGTAAACAATTTTTTCTTCTTACATAGAGAAGTGACATTTTCATAACTTCAGCATGGAAAGTATGTTTTTGAAACAATATGTACAAACAATTAGTTAGAAAATTGCCACTGGATATAGGAGGATTGAAATTTCCTCAGGGTATCAGAATTTCGAATATGGATTGGTATGCTGTTCCATACCACAGGACCAGAGTAATTAAATGATTTTCTAAAAAATTCTGTTTTTGGTTTGGGTACAGTTAGTTTTTCATTTTGTATAGATCTTAAGTTAAAGTCATGTTTGTCATTTATTGTTTGGAATTTATTTTTCATATAAATAGGAAAGGATGGTTCATTTATAGATTTATACATGAGGATTGCCTTTTTGTACATAATTCTTTGATCAAAGGACATCCAATTTAATTCTTTAAATAGAATATTTGATGGGGTATCAAAACTTTTGTCTAAAATAATTCTTGCAGCTCTTTTTTGAAAGTTCACAATTTGCGAAAGTAATTCACTACTGCAGTTTCCCCAAATAGTGCAACAGTAGTCAATATGTGGCAAAATATAAGCATTAAAAAAGAGTTTTCTGGAGTGGAGATCAAGGTACTGTTTGATTCTAAGAAGTAAATAGAGCTGTGAATTGCATTTTTTAATAATATTTTGAATTTGTGTTTTCCATTTAAGATTTTTGTCAACCTGGACTCCTAGCAGTTTTTCAGTGTCTGTAAATTCTATCTCTTTGTTTTGAAGGTGCAGAGTAGATGAAGCAGTATTTTTTGATTTAGTATTTTTTAAAGAGAAATTTATGGCCTTAGTTTTTTGTGCATTTAATATCATTGCATTTTGCCTACACCATGTGCTAACACTATCAAGATCAGTTTGAAGATTATAATTCATTTCCGTTAAAGTACTTCCAGTAGAAGTAAGGGAAGTGTCGTCTGCAAACATATCGGTAGTTGACTGTTTAACATGAAGATGGATGTCATTTATGTATATCAAAAATAGTAGGGGCCCAAGGACTGAGCCCTGAGGCACTCCTGAGACAACTTCAGCTGGTTCAGATAAAACACCAGACACATTTACTTTTTGTGACCTGTCTGATAGATAAGATCTTATCCAATCTATAGTATGTGAAGAGAAATTATAGAAAGGTAGTTTTTCTAGAAGAATTTGGTGGTTTACTAAATCAAAGGCTTTTGATAAGTCTAGAAAAACAGTTCCGACAAGTTTGCCATCATTCAGAGCACTGATCCAATTATCAATTATATTTGTTAGAGCTGTCTCACATGAATGATGTGCCCTGAAACCTGATTGAGCGGTGTAAAGTAAATGGTTTGTTTCTAAATAGAGCTTTAAGTGGTCTGATACATGTTTTTCAATTATTTTAGAGATAAGGGGAAGTACTGAAATTGGTCTGTAATTATTTTTGTCTCCCTTTGGTCCTTTTTTGTAAATTGGTGTTACCTTTGACTGTTTTAGCTGAGTTGGAAATTTTCCACTTTTTATGCTTAGATTTATAATACTACATAGAGGTTTACTTATGACATCAGCTGCTGTTTTTAGGAATTTTGCACCAATACCATCTAGGCCTGTTGCTTTTGTGGCGTCAAGACTATTGAGTTTCTGATTTACATAGCTTAAGTCAACAAAGGGTATTTCATATTTATTTGACTGATTTGAAATTTTGGATTTAACCGATTCTTGTAAAGCAGTTTTCAATTCATATGATAATCCTTCTGATACATTTTCAGCTTTTTCAAATACACTTGCAAAGAAAGTATTAAAGGTTTCTGCTGTTAATTTTGGATCAGTTATCGGTAAACCATTCTCATCATTTATGTAAGAATTTTGTTGAACATTTGTTTTGCCTGATAGGTTTTTCAAGTTTTTCCAAAGTTTTTTAGGATTTTTCTTATTTGAGTTTATTTCATAATGAAAGAAATCTTTTTTTGCTGTATGAATAAGTTTTTTCACTTTTAATTTCCAATATTTGAAGTCATCAACATTATTTTTCTTTTTTGCATAGTCCCTGTTATGTATTGCATTAGCTATATCCTCATTGAACCAATCAGCTTGGTTTTTATGCTTAACTCGTTTTTGTTTGTATGGAGCATATATATTGAGAGTTTCCAAAAATAATTTATTAAAAGTGTCTAAAGCGTCATCTGGATCATTAAACATATCAATAAGGGACCATGGTTGTTTTGACAGATCATCTAGAAATTTATCAGCGTTGAAGTTCTTTGAGTACCTGTATTTGATTGTAAAATGAATTGGACCTTTTTTAATATTTTTGATAGTTCGTTTTGTGAAAATTATTGGAAAGTGTCACTAATAGAAAGTATAGGGACAGTAATGTATGATATATTCTGTGATTGATTACTATAGACATGATCAATAATAGTTGATGATGTTGATGTAACTCTTGTAGGCTGTGTTATAAGTTGTGACAGATTAAATGTATTAATTATATTACCCATGCTGAGTTATTTGAACCTGTAGTTCCAAAATTATAGTTAAAATCTCCAAAAATAATTATTTCTTTGTTTTCAACAATTTTTTTCCAAGAATTTCTTCAATGTTATCATTCCATGAAGTTAATGACGAAGGTGGCCTATAAATGTAACCTATCAAAAAAGGTTTTTGCTTTTCAAGTTTCATTTCGAGCCATATTGATTCAGTATTTTCAGATTGTAAATCAGATCTTAGTTCACATGTCAGACTGTACAAATGACGAAGGAGAACTGTTAACTTTTAGTGGAGAAAATGTTTTAGCACCTGACCAGCTATGTCGGTAGAGCTGTGAAACAGTGTACCAGGGGTCCCATGTTCAATCTCAGTCAGGCAGCTACAATGCAGTATGTACTTAGGCTGCATATTTTTCTCACTATGATAAAACAATCACAGCAGCTTGAAATCTCTATAAATACTTATCTCTTTGCAATCAAAAAGAAACATGTTGAACTTTCCCTTTTAATATTATAACCTTGATAATACTAATTAATAAATGATTACTAATGTCTGAAGTGTGGAATTTTTTTCATACATGTACTTAAGTGTTTAGTATTACTGTATTTTTTATTACTAAATATACAAGGAAGATGAACCATAATTAACACTCTGTAGTTCTTATATCATGAATTAATAATGTTTTTGTCTCCTTTTTTTTTTACTTCCTTCTAAAACAATAAAAATGCTAAATATCGCATGATGATAAATAAATTCTGTAAGCATACAATTATGTATTACAAAGAATATCAACATTGAAACAAGAGGGCCATGATGGCCCTGAGGTCGCTCACCTGTATTTAGGCCCCCGGAGTGGGGCTAGTTTAAACCTCAGGGCTTTTATTTGAACAAACTTGGAAGACACTCATTAGAAGATGTTTCATGATGTTAAGTTTTTACTACACACATAATTATAATGAAAAACAATGACCTCCCCCCCCCCCCCTTTGGCAGGGCCAATTTTAACCCAAGGGCTTTTATTTGAACAAACTTGGTAGACACCCACAAAAAGATGTTTCCTGCAATCTAACCTCTAGCTCATTGGGGTTTTTAAAAGAAGATCTTTTAAGTTTTTAATATACTCATATAGTTAAAAAAAAATGACACCTCTAGGGCGGGGCCAGTTTTAGCCCCAGAGCTGTTATTTGAACAAACTTTGTAGACACTTACTAGAAGATGTTTCATGCTTAATATCTAAACTCTAACTATTTGGGTTTTTTCAAAGAAGATTTATAAGTTTTTGCCATACACATATAAGGAAAATCAATGACCGCCACGCGGGGCCAATTTTGACCCCAGGGCTTTTATTTGAACAAACTTTGTATACACTCACTAGAAGATGTTTCATGCTTAATATCTAAACTCTAGCTATTTGGGTTTTTTCAAAGAAGATTTTTTAAGTTTTTGCTATACACATATAAGGAAAATCAATGACCCCCGGGGCGGGGCCAATTTTGACCCCAGGGCTTTTACTTGAACAAACTTGGTAGACACTTATTAGAAGATGTTTCATGCTAAATATCTTAGCTCTAGCTATATGGTTTCTTTAAAAGAAGATTTTTTAAGTTTTTACTATATGCATATAGACACCCATTAGCACATGTTTCATGCTAAATATCTTAGCTCTAGCTCTTTGGGTTCTTTAAAAGAAGATTTTTTAAGTTTTTACTATATATACATATAGGGATAATCAATAACCCCCTGGGACAGGGCCAATTTTGACCCCAGGGCTTTTATTTGAACAAACTTGGTAGACACTTATTAGAAGATGTTTCATGCTAAATATCTTAGCTCTAGCTCTATGGTTTCTTTAAAAGAAGATTTTTTAAGTTTTTACTATATGCATATAGGGAAAATCAATGACCCCCGGGACGGGGTCAATTTTGACCCCAGGGCTTTTATTTGAACAAACTTTGTAGACACCCATTAGAACATGTTTCATGCTAAATATCTTAGCTCTAGCTCTTTGGGTTCATTAAAACAAGATTTTTTAAATTTTTACTATATGCATATAGGGAAAATCAATGACCCCCTGGGGCGGGGCCAATTTTGACCCCAGGGCTTTTATTTGAACAAACTTGGTAGACACTTATTAGAAGATGTTTCATGCTAAAAATCTTAGCTCTAACTCTATGGGTTCTTTAAAAGAAGAATTTTTAAGTTTTTACTATATGCATATAGGGAAAATCAATGACCCCCGGGGTGGGGCCAATTTTGACCCAAAGGCTTTTATTTGAACAAACTTGTTAGACACTTACTAGATGATGTTTCATGCTAAATATCTTAGCTCTAGCTCCATGGGTTCTTTAAAAGAAGAATTTTTAAGTTTTTACTATATGTATATAGGGAAAATCAATGACCCCCTGGGGCGGGGCCAATTTTGACCCCAGGGCTTTTATTTGAACAAACTTGGTAGACACTTACTAGAAGATGTTTCATGCCAAATATCTAAGCTCCAGCTCTTATGGTTTTTTAAGAGAAGATATTTAAAGTTTTTTCTTTCGGTTGCCATGGCAACCAGAGTTCTGCACGGAATTAAATTCTTTGAACAATTTTTAAAGGTGACCACCAAAGGAACATTCCTGTGAAGTTTGGATGAAATTGGCTCAGTGGTTTATGAGGAGATGTCATTTAAAGTAAAAGTTTACGGACGGACGCCGGACGAAAAGCGATCACAAAAGCTCACCCTGTCACTTTGTGACAGGTGAGCTAAAAAGTCTAACATTTGTAACTATTTGATTGTATTTAAATTTTCTGCATGAAATTTCAAAAATGTAAAAAAAATAAAACCCTTCAAATTATACCAAAACTTAAATCAATTGAAAACTAAAATTTCCCGGTTTGTATGATTCAGTACTTATATAAAAACAAAATATTATTAAACAAGGAAATACAAAGAAAAATTCCCTTATATACACTTACTGGCTGGCTCCCAACTCCTTGAGAATTCTGTGCAAATCTTTCTTTGGCTTTGAGAGCTTTTGCCCTCTCATTTCTTAACCTCTCATCATCTTTCAGCAACTGGACTAACTGTTTTGCTTTCTCTCTCACATTAATGCCCTGATCCTTATTGTCCTCAGTATATTGGAAGTCTTTTAGTGTCTGTATAGCAAAGATATTTTCTTTGCATTGTTGAGCCACTTTTTCACTTCCTGTTTTAATGATGTAATCAAGCACCGCTAAAGATTTATAAACATGCCGCCAATTTTTGCCATGATCGTTTAATCTCTTCCACAACATTTGCATAATTTCTGTAAATGCTACAACATTGTATGTCAGATCAGCAATTTCTGTCATCAGAGTACTAGATGGACCCCAGGGATCATTGGATGTAGCTTCTCGTACTTTAACTTGAGCATCAGTGTAGTTCTTCACTACATTTTTCAATGTCCTCCTCATTGGCATTTTGAAGCACTATGTTCTGTATCAATAGGTAATCACAGTAAATAAACCAGCTATTATATATTAAAAGCTCCAGCAGTTAAAAATAAGTCAATGCATGTCTTCTTCCTACCTTTAGGATTAACTGAAATGTAAAAAACAAAGGAATTAAATGTTATATCTAGGACCTAGGTATACATGTTTATTTATAAGAAACATATTCAAATAATACAATTTAAAACTATATCTGTAATTATATGCCAAAAATTATTTTCAGATGTATTTGCTACCCTCTTTGTTTTATAGTCCCATATTTTTAAGCTCCTTGAATGCTTGATACCTGGGGGCCAAGCAACAACAAACAAGGTAAACATATTTCTTATGTTGAGGTACAATTAACAGCCAATCGATTGATAAGCTCAGTGAAGTGTTTAAAAGCTATAAATTCACTGTGTGGAAATTAGAGGACATACACTGAAATTACATACTGAATAATTGAACTCTTTCTATGATGATACATGTACAACAAATGCATATGTGTTTTGCATGATTAAAAAAAAAAAGATTTGATTGACATATGAGCCGCGTCATGACAAAACCAACATAGTGCGTTTGCGATCAGCATGGATCCAGACCAGCCTGCGCATCCGCGCAGTCTGATCAGGAACCATGCTGTTCGCTTACAACCCTATTACAAGTAGAGAAACTGATAGCGAACAGCATGGATCCTGATCAGACTGCGCGGATGCGCAGGCTGGTCTGGATCCATGCTGGTCGCAAACCCATTATGTTGGTTTTGTCATGACGCGGCTCATATAACAAATAACACCATGACAAAAATATACACAATATAACTAAAGTCCACCATCATTAACAATTACTGGTATTTTTAAAATAACATCATATTTTTATCAGAAACTGCTTTGATATCTGTATACTGATAATTTTCATACTTTATGATAACATAAAATAAAAACATGGTTCTAATCTTATGCCAGTTAGCTCAGGGCTTTTTAAATATCAATGAATATATGTTATTGCGTCAAATCAAATACTTATTAGTTCAACAACTTTTTTGTTTATAAATTTGAGCACTTTGACAGGCATGGGATAAAAATTGGAGTCAAAAGCTCAGGACTGTTGCTGACTAATTTGAATTTTGGTAGATAAAATTTCAAGGGCCTCCGGTTGCCTAAACTGTCACTAGACTTACAACTACTAGTAGGGATGGTGACATTTTTTTCAGATTTCTTTGTGTTTTTATTTTACCCCATCAGTTTTTTCCAAATGTGATTAATCACATGCATTGCCAGAGATCTGCCAAGAATTTGAAAGTACTGGGCCCTAGGCAAATAATGGACAATTTTGGAAAAACCATAGGTAAAAAATATTAAACTTTGACCTGAAGGACTGTGTTTTGGTATAAAGTATACTGTATTTTCAAATTATCAGTATGTGGTATAGTGTGACCATTGCCCTTATTAATTATTGGAACTACAAGTACATACTACAACAACAATGACCAACTGGATTTTTTTGTTTCAATTTATGAATATGTAATACTCAAAGAACATTTAAATATTCAGCGTTTTTTTTTCTCTACTTTGGGAACCAGACTGATTGGGAAAAAAATGCGTTATTTTGACTAAAATTGGGATTTTTTTAATGCATTTTTTCAGCTACAAATGAGATTAGACATCATGAATAAAGATAGCTAACAGCTCTTGTTTTTTGTATTGCAGGTTGAATCCAGAATAAAACTTATCGCAGTCTGTACCGGTTTTGCAAGAATTTCTAAATACATTTGTAACATAATGAAGGGTTTTGTTTTCATGCTGATAAAAGTTCAGCGCTGAATTTAGATGTACCCATGTCCCTTTGCGGCCAACTTTTCTGTGCAATTTTCATTTTTTTTAATGCCAATGTCCTATCCAGACCTATGATTGCCAAAAACAAAAGGCTATGACCTCTCAATTTTTTGGAAAAAATGTTCTGTGGCTTATAATATATTTTGCTTATTAACTGTGAATTTAACAACATCTTAAAATGGACAAGATACCCTTTAGCAATGACTGACAAGATATAAAGGCTAGGGATACAACTCAAAATTGCTCAACTCATGAAAAAGTAATTGTATCATAGTTTGGGGACCTTTCTGTTGAAAAAGTGTCAGAGTTAAATCGTATACATATACATGCACAGTGCGGTAAATGGAGTGCAGGTATCTGTTACCCGCACTCCAGATCATGCCCGTTGATTGGCTCATTTTTGCTGGGGTTTACATATTGTGACGGCAGAGAAAGGGAAAGCGGCAGAAATATCATATTCAGATGCTCGATCATTGGTTACTTTTTCCCGGGGTTTAAAATTGTGACAACAGGGAACGTGTTTTTATGTTTGACTATGATACAAAAGAGAAAGAACACCAAAACACTCGGCAATCTGATAGCCTCGTGTTTCGGTGCTCTTTCTATTACATAGAATACAGGAGGCAATAGTTTTTTTCATTGTTGGACATTCATAAAAGAATCGATAATATCAAAAAAAATATATCATTTTGATACATGGACAAGAAATTACCAACAAATAACCTTTCGTGTTTCATTTTTACACATGTTCGTAAAATTTTGGTTGGTAAATTTACACCTGTAAAAAGCAATTTTAATGCAAATGTATGCTCATATGAGAAAGCTTAATACACCCATTGACAGTCTCAATATGAACTACGTAAATAACTGAGGTATATCGAGTGAAAAAATACGAGTTGTTTCCCTTATCTTCGAGTAAAATCGATATCTCTAATACTAAAACAATGCAAATTAAGCCATTTTTAAACCGCTCTTTTGGGGTGATTTGATGTCCGATTTTAAAATTTATTAACCAATGAAAAGCTTGTGATCTTAGCTTCGTCTCAGTATATAGTTCAAAAGATTGTTTGACACTGAAGATATTTAAATTTACGGTTAAACCTACCACGTGTCAGACCATTTTACATATGTTTTATACAGTGAGATACGCAATTGGTTATCTTTACTAGCAATTAATAGCCTGTTGTCTGCTAGTTCGGAAACTGTCCATCCGTGTATTATGTTATTGGTTAAAACTTAATTATCATTAACTTCTGGTACAAATTATTCTAAAAATTTTTTTTTGTTTTGATAATTTCTATCATCGGCTTCCATTTTGAATGTGGCCCATATGTTCCATGCATAAACCCAACTTCTAGTAGTAACTGACAATTTCATCTTCAGTAATTGCCTCACTCTTCATAGAGCATCATCGGCTCATGAATAAAAATCATCTGGATAATAACGGCATATAGCCTTAAGCAGCGCCGAATAGCGGTTTTTCATCAGACAATGAAAATACTCACAACATAAACGCACCTGCATAATTGGCAAACATTTAACAGCCGTAGTAAATATTGAAATGTTAGTTATTTCCTGCAATGTTACAGGTTTTAATGAAAACTTTGTAGTAGAACTTGGGTAATGACAGGTATCAATTTCTACATTAACATTGATGGAATACAGGATATTTTATAAAGTTTACATGTGTGAATGCCTTTTACAAACACATGCTGATGACAAGGCCACGACTTTTATCCCTTGTTTATATTATGTAAAGAGAGATTTTTATAAATAAAATAAAGACTGATTTTCCTGTGGCTAAAATTAAAATTTACTAAAATCTATATAAATAATTATCATTACATTCAATTGTAATGACACCGATTTCTTCTACATCAGCGAATAAAAGTCTATCTAGTATAAACATAGGTTATAACGTTAACATGACTATAACAAAAATAATTAACAATCTGTCACGTTTTGAAAGTTTCCCCACCCACTTTTCTAGGCCGTGACAACTTTCTTTCTAACATTTAGTGCCTTTACTCGCACAAATAAGCTATTACATCGATATTTTTATATATAGTTTGGTTACCTGTTTAGCTCATTTAAAATTTTAATGCCGATTTATTAGAATTTATTACAAAAATTGGCCAAGAAAGGACAACAATTAACTTTTTTTATACACAGGAAACTGACCAATCGCAGAAATGGCGAATTTCTACTTCCGGTTAGTCATCCTTTACACAAGGGAGGAATGGGTAATAGCACAAGTCTGTGAAAACAGAAATTGAATCCCAACCAATAATACTAATTATGATTTAAAGTGTTAAACACAAATAATTAAATACATATGTTAACGATTTATTTTATATCTACTGGCATAAGCATTACTAATGTCAATAATTTGCAGACAATACACATGTTGGAACAGCGGAGCAGTATTTTGGAAAGTCAACAAAAACAAAAAAGCAGGGTGTGTATACTTGAAAAATTGTTAAATATGTGGGTGTGAAATGACAGTGGCAATGTTTTATGTGTCGGTAAGTTTTAAACAGAGTTTTGCTGGATAAGACAAAAAAATGATGTCTTTCTTTGTTTTATGGATAGACCACCAGTAATTTTACCTGTGGACTAATTAACTTTCCAGGTGAGACATGTTCATCTTTCTGTGTTTCTGTGGAAATCAAGCTTTACATTTGTAGGGGTTTCATATATAATTCATAAATGTGTGAAATTTAAGTTCTGAACTAGTCAATGATAAATCACTGTCAAATGAATTGTTTATAGAAATAAGAATTGCAATGTCACAAATTGTATCTATAGCAAATTATGACACAGTCTATAAATTATAATCTGTATGCTGTTTAGTTCTCAGCCTTTGAATAAAGTACTGTTGAAACCCTCATTAAAACCATCTGGTTATTAAGCCCATTTTTTAAAATACCAGAAATTTTGTTTTTCATAATCATTGGTGACAATAATTATGATCCACAATTAAGACCACAGTTTCAGTCCCAGTTTTATATTGTTCCCCACTATTGTCACCACTGGAGCATTCACCTCTGGTAACATGATCCACAATTAAGACCACAGTTTCAGTCCCAGTTTTATATTGTTCCCCACTATTGTCACCACTGGAGCATTCACCTCTGGTAACATGATCCACAATTAAGACCACAGTTTCAGTCCCAGTTTTATATTGTTCCCCACTATTGTCACGACTGGTGCATGCATTCACTAGTAAGACCAGTGCACCACTGTTGCATCATTGGCTGATAGGTTGAGGTTATTGACTTCAAATTATTTGCCCCTCACTGCTGTTGGTTCCAATCCTGTCAGGGAATTTGGATTCTTTCATGTAAGGAAGCTATCCAGCAACCTGATGGAATGTCGTGGTTCTTATAAATCAGATGTCCATGGCACTTGTGCCTGAAATAATACACAGAAGTGCACCTGAGGTCTTCCTCCACCAGTAATGCTGGAAAATTGCTATAATTAAGACCTCTACATACTATGTTTAACAAGTGTGATGTTAAACTTAATTAAAAAAGTTGAAACCACTTAAATCACTGAGTCAGCACCAGTCCTATTAAGACCACAAGGTTGCTGTTACATGTATCTGCATAAATACTCTTGCTTCGGTATGAAAAAGGTGTTAAAATAGAGAAAAAGCAGAATCCATAAAGGGGTTGAATAACTTAAAACTGTTATGATTGGAATATGACCTTCAAATTTTGAATGTTATAATACATATTGTTTGAACAATGTTCACACAAAATAACCAAAATAGACTGTGGTCATAAAATACAGATGCCTTGAAAATAATAGATAACTACTAATGTGACCTCCCACAGCAATTAAGACCACCTTGTTGCAGTAATGTTGGTGGACTTAATAGAGGGGTTTTACAGTTTTTACATATTTTTACTATGTCAACTAGCACATATTTAATTATAACAAAGGAAATTGATTTGACTACACGTTTTAAGTACAACATTATATACATGTATTGTAGTTTTGATTAAATTAATTGATGATCAAAGAAAACATGCTGTTTAATTTAATTTGCAGTCTTTATGCAGGGTTCAGTTACTTTCTACATGAAATAGTTAATACCATGTAACTATATCAATAGTATTTCATAGACTTTCAATTAATAACTAATAAAATCTTCAATAATTTCAGGATATGCAAGTTATAGGATGATTAGTTCAGAAGATGGGAACTCTGGCTAACTTTCTTGTTGCATTGTTTTTTGTCAACTTATTTATAATACATATAGGTAAGTAATTTTTTAATAGATAAGAATCATTTTACATGCATTGTCAATTATAACATTGTTTTGTTAGAGATAAGGTGCTTAGTTTTGTGATAATTAAGAAGGCAATATGCCCATTAAAATTAAATAACTTTATAAATATTAGCTTATTATAATTAAATCATGCAAATGATAACATGTGGAAATAAATGATAGAATCATTTTAAATTGTATATTTTATATTTAGATCTCCAAAGTGAAATAGTCACACCAATTTCTTCTATTTTTAGTTGTTTATAATTGAGACCATTTGTTAGAAACTTAGAACCATTATTAATTTTATCTGTGTGTTTTTTTATATATCATATATTTATGTTTCAATGTAAATAGTCTAACTTCAATTCGTATTTATAACATCCCTGATTGTAAAACGCATTTCCTGTCATGTTTTATCTGAAAAAATATCCTGTGATACAAATGTATGTGAGAGACATCTCTTTAATATCTTGTTTTGATGTCATTTTCATTTAAAGTTTAGATATATGGGTTTTAAGGCTAAGTAATATGGCCCATGTGATTTGTAAAATGAGCTTTAATTTACAGAATTTAGATTGTAAGTTTTAGAACAGTATGTATAACTATGATGTATTTATAGGTTCTGTACAATATGGGAACATATTTGAACAAGTAAATAGCTGGAGAAATCATATTGGACTAGCTACATACCGACTGTAACATGATTTATAAAGCTGTGTACATGTGGATACTTTTGTTGTTAATGACTTCTAATCACTGATGTTAAATTATTTGAAAAGGCCAAAGGCACTGAAATAAAATGCTACAGCATCCAATATGGGAAAATATTGGATTGTCACATGGTATATTTAAAAAGCAATGATTGGATGTTAATATAGATTACATTGTAATATGTTTTATTTCAGACTGTAATTGTGACTGTATAGGATTCAAGTCTGACTGTGTAAATGAAAATTGTACATGCCCAAAAAATTACAGCTTTCATGGAAATGGCAGAGATTGTCAACAAGGTAAATTCCTTGAATATTTTTGTATTGTATATATAAACAATTTTTTAAGCAACATATGTGAGAAGGTTATATTGGAGGGTGAGAATGTGATGAAACAAAAATGTCCTTGAGAGATTCTAATGTATACTGTAAAACATAATGGTATGCTGTAGTCATAATGTTAAATATTTGATGATAAATGATGTGAATAAACATTGTTTAATAAAATAGTTAGTAAAATAAAAAATACTTTAAGAAATATAATTTGCACTAAATTACTTTCTTTACAAAATTAACTGAAATCTTTCCATCTGTTTTAACTTGTTGCTAAAGTAAATCATAATTGTTTTGGTCAATTTGTCTGGAATTTATTGTTGAATAATGAGAGTCTCTTGCACTATTTGCACAGACCTTCTCTTTGTTACCACATGTATGTACCTGCTTAAAGTCAGTCCCAAAGACATGTACTTCAAAATATTTGCCAGAATTCAAACCAACACAGCAAAGTTTGGCATGCGAGGTATGCATCATGTAATAAAACATTATGATAAATTGGTATTTTGTTTATGAAATGTAAAGGTTATTTTATAAATTTTTTCAGACTCTTGTAATATAACAGATTGTTTGGAATGTGAAACAGCCACATTGTGTTTAAAATGTGTACACTATTTAGCGGAGGGAAGAGGTCGATGTTTGACAGAATGTCTTTCTCATACAACATTTGATGACAATGATAATGGACCTATCTGTATACCAGGTAAATGTGTCCCGTAAAATAAACTCAATAATTTCAGCGCACTCTAATAAAAAATCAAGACAGGAAAGCAATATACAATTCGTTATGGAGCAAAAACATTATGTATTGTTTAATATATTAATTCATATTTTATAAAGTCTTCAAATATTGGTAACTTAAAAAAAATCCCTTTAATTTAAATATATTTTTGTACAATATATTAACCTTGATCTTTTACAGATCAGAATATGTTGATCATTGTATATATACATTACTAAAAAGTTAAATTACTATTAAGTATACAAGGGAAACAACTTCAAATAAGTCCGTGTTCAACACTATGATGTCAGTAACCCCACACAGCTGCTTGTTTTGGCTAAAATTCATATATACTTGTTGTATAAAGATTGAAAGTTATGATTTTAACTTTCTGTAAATTCAAAATACTGATGCGGTTCTGTACATTTCTTTTATCTTTTACTTACAATAATTTGCAGGCTAGACATCAATTTTTTTATGTATTATACTGTGTTGTTTATACTTTTAAAATGACAACTTACTGATAAAAAACAGTTAAAGGATTTGAGGAAGTATCCTTTTATATTTGTAAGTCTTTAAAATTTCCATAAAACGATCCAATTATATGAAGATTTAACAATACATGTGTAAATGTCAATACATGCATAAATGTAAGTTTTCTATCCATAGTATAAAGAGTGTCTTTTTAATCAGATATTCAGGGTTGTACAACTATAAAAATGGGTATGTGTTTATTTTTATTACCCTATAAACCATGATAATCTTCTAGTTTTTTTATGTCAACCATTCCAGATATCATATCAGTAAATACATTTTTTTTCAAGAAATTCTACTCCTATATAGATAAGTTCCGTTCTGTCATATAAAGAACCAGTTTGGCTGCTAGGGTTGTTTCATTCTTTCATTTATATAACCAGTTTGGCTGTAAGGGTTTTAGCATTCTTTAATTTTAGGCAGTTCAGCTTCAAAGGTTGTTACATTGTATCATTTTAGGACCAGTTTGGCTGCAATGGTAGCATTAATTAATTTTAGGCACTTCAGCTTCAAGGCTAGTTACATTCATAATCATTTTAGGAGCAGTTGGACTCCTAGAGTTGTTGCCTCCTTTCATATAAGGAAGTATACTGGCTATATTATGATAGTTTTGTGGCTCTTTTCAGATCTTGAGTCTTCTTGAAGGAGTAATGTTGCATGGTCCACATTTGATGTTAGCAATGACAACATGAATTATGATTTAATTAACTCACAGTTTGCACTGGCACCCTGATTATTATGCCCAATATGGGAGACTGCCTGTTTGACATAAACATGTATATTTTTTTAAGATTGGCCTAGGATATGATTTTTTGGTGGAGCTAAGAATCATGAGGGTTATAATGAGGTCATAGCTTTATAATGTCCATGGTATAACAGGGTGCCTGTGTATATAGTTTTTTTGATGTGCTTTTTTGTAATATTCAAAGTAAACCACCAGAATCACAATCCTGCACAATACCCGTAATTCCTATGTGATTGTTTGAGAGTTTATATGATTAGAGTGAAATATGTCAATATTGAACAAATAGAATGATACATAATCAGGTCATGATTTAATTAATGAACACTTCACATTCTGAAATTAAATCATTTATGTTTAAGTTATTTATATATATTGAGAGTTTTTATAAACCTTATTTTGTCTGTTTCGAAGTTGATTAGATAACAAGAGCGATCAGTGATCACATGTGTCGCCTCATGATGGCCAATTTCATGTTGGGACAAGTTTTGTGACAGACGGACAGTGCACAACTAGACTTGGTACTGATCATTCCTGTAAAGTTTGGATAAAATTGCACCAGTAGTTTATGAAAAGTAGTCCGGACAAGCTTTTGTGTATCTGGCAACACACAGAAAAAAAAACAACTTTTTATCAAAGGGCCATAACTCGGCCAAAAATCATTCAACCGGAAAACCCGTGCAATATGCGCAAGGACTTGAGCTACAGATCAATCCTGTAAAGTTTCATTGAAATTGCATTAGTGGTATAAGAGAAGTAGTCCGGACAAACTTTAAAAATAAAAATTATTAAAGGGCCATAACTCTGACAAAAATCATTGAACTGGAAAATGCTGACAATATGCACAACTAGACTTAGTACTGATCATTCCTGTAAAGTTTGGATGAAATTGCACCAGTAGTTCATGAGGAGTAGTCCGGACAAGCTTTTGTGTATCTGGCAACACACAGAAAAAAACAACTTTTTATCAAAGGGCCATAACTCGGCCAAAAATCATTCAACCGGAAAACCCGTGCAATATGCGCAAGGACTTGAGCTACAGATCAATCCTGTAAAGTTTCATTGAAATTGCATTAGTGGTATAAGAGAAGTAGTCCGGACAAACTTTAAAAATAAAAATTATTAAAGGGCCATTACTCTGACAAAAATCATTGAACTGGAAAATGCTGACAATATGCACAACTAGACTTAGTACTGATCATTCCTGTAAAGTTTGGATGAGATTGCACCAGTAGTTCATGAGGAGTAGTCCGGACAAGCTTTTGTGTATCTGGCAACACACAGAAAAAAACAACTTTTTATCAAAGGGCCATAACTCGGCCAAAAATCATTCAACCGGAAAACCCTTGCAATATGCGCAAGGACTTGAGCTACAGATCAATCCTGTAAAGTTTCATTGAAATTGCATTAGTGGTATAAGAGAAGTAGTCTGGACAAACTTTAAAAATAAAAATTATTAAAGGGCCATAACTCTGATAAAAATCATTGAACCGGAAAATGCTGACAATATGCACAACTAGACTTGGTACTGATCATTCCTGTAAAGTTTGGATGAAATTGCACCAGTAGTTTATTAGGAGTAGTCCGGACAAGTTTTGTGACGGACGGACAGATGGAGGGACAGACAGCCGGACGGACAGACAGACAGACGGAGAAGTGATCCCTATATGTCGCCACTACTCCGTAGAGGTGACACAAAAATGTATTATATGACATTTTATAATACTGCACATTTGTAATGTCACTTTTCATCGGACAATCGTGATGTTTATATAGTTTTATATACACAGCTGCTGTCAGTTTATGAAGAAATCTTACTTATTCTCTAAAAAAGGAAAGTTTACATTATTATAAATTTGTTATAAATATTTGCAGTATTATAAATTTGTTATAGATATTCCTGACAGGTTATATGGTCATATATATAAATGATTGTTTGCAATATAACCCTCACCTAAACTGTCAAAAATCTTTATAACTGATAATATATACATATTATCATATGGTACAAGTTTCTCTCCTGCTATCTTTTTGCTGGTTTAAGTTTTTTTACCCCATAAAACAAGTATAACAGATATAGGTATGATGTAATGATGTTAATGTGTACTATAATTTCAGATGATGATGATGATGGTTTAAGCACTGATGTGGTTATAGGTATAATAGCTGGGGTGTCAGCTGCCCTGTTACTGTGTATTATTGTACTGATAATTCTATGTATCTACTACAGAAAAACAAGGTTAGTTGTTACAAAACTGTTTGTTGTAGTTTAACTTCATGAATCTGTAAATATATTATTCAAGCATATATTTTAAAATATTTTTGTACATGTATTCTAAAATTTATTTCCTACTTTTAATGTTTGATCATGAAGCAGTTTGTAACAAGTTGAAAATGTAACATAATATTTGTCATTGAAATTCATGTTTTGCCATATACCTTATGCATAAGTAAATTAAACTTTGATTTAATGCTGTCTGTCAAACTAACTTGGTCCTTACAAATACTCTCCCTTAATACCCAAGTCCCATCTAGGTTATCCCATCATATGCATCCCCTTGCCTTCATCAACCATAAATTAGATTCAACTTTTTCAAATATTTGTTTTAATACCATAGACAAACATGTTGAATAGACTTCAGAACAAGTTGCAACCCTGCTTCCTAGTGAAATATTCAAACAAGCATTTGCTTATCTCCCCTAGTTCCAAGCATTTTATTTTTTGTTAATATTTTATCTTGTACAGCACTGAAGTTTAGTACTCTTAATCTTGATTTAGTACTTCATACCCTCCTTATCTGGAAGAAATATATTTCTCCCAGGTTTACTTTAAACTTTCATTTGTGGTGTATGGACCCTGCTCAGGATACTCCTTTGAGGTGTGAAACAGTAGATGTATATTTGTCAGCTTATTGTTTATAACATAATTATACTAATATAAAATCAATTTGTTCCCTATTTGAGATGGATTAAAACTCTAGATGTATAATGTGGGAAAAAACAAATTTATGTCACCATCTACTTCTGTCAGTGCTTGAAGGCAAAGAATTAAACATAATTTATTTACCTGTACTGATTTAATTGTATGAGATTAAAATGGAGATATGTAATTATCTAGTGAAGATAATGTTTATACACCTATAATCATGCACACATTAAAATAATAATCAGACAGTATAATGTAGTTGTAGGTACATATTATGTATAATACTGTTATAAAGTGTAAGGTATAACATTTAGATGCCAGGGGCCTGATCTTGTCATTTACCGTTAAATCTACCAGTTGTTTACAGGCAATGTAGAGGTCACATTAGAGAATTATTTATGAGTTTATATTGATTGGATGATAATTGTTTGACAGATATATTGCTTTATATATTGATGTAAATATAGTTCTTAGCTCATGAAACTTTAATGTGTATTATACATGTACAATGTTAAACAGTGACCATGTTAATTGGACATATTTCTGGTGTATTAACATGGTTACAGTCTGAAATATTTTGTCTTAATTTTTATCTCAGTGCTGATTTAAGTTTAAATTTGAAATTTTAACAATGGATTATTCTGTTCTTCATAATCACGTCTATAATAGTGATTCCGGATAATATACAAGCAACAATTCAAAATGAGAATTCTGAAGAGTTATATCTCTTGACCTTTGAATAAACTGTAAATCATGAATTAACAGATAAATAACATTAGTATTTTATTAATGTCAAAATAAAGACTTTCCAAAATGATTGCTCTTTGAAGTCATCCACACAAAAAAAAGTTTTTGTTGTTGTGATACATTACAGATGAATAAGTATCATAATGTTTATAAATTAGAACATATAATTATCCTGGTAACAAAACATATTATTGTAAAAGAAAGCTGTAATATGACACAATGATGAATTGTTTAAGATGTGTATTGTGTTGCAGAAGGAAAGTAAATCTAAATCGGACAAATTATGCCGTGGGTAACATGCAGGCTGGAAATGTGAAAAAAGTCCCCATGTACGATAATCAGGGCTTTGGTGAGTAGTAACATTATAAAGATGTGGAACTATTTTGTTCTGTAAATTGCAAACATTTACTGTTTACTTTGGTTTATTGATTTACTGAAGTGTTTTATGTAAGGATGAATATTATATATGAAATATGTAGAAAATAGAAACTGCATAACTGCATTAAGTTTGGTTCTTATATATGTAAAATTTAGTAAATTATGTCTGTTTGAGCATTACTGTAATCTGATTATCTTCTAGATAATAAAAAACCTTTATCTAGCTTTTTCGTTCTATCAATTTCTTTCTCTCCGTAATCCATGTTTAAATTAGACAAAGTCAGTAAGTTAATCCTATGTGATTTAAGGATGAAATGTTTGTTTTTTTAATTACACATTGTATTTTATACATTACATCCATCATATATTGTAACTGATGAGTGCACACATATCTTTAAATTTATAAGTGCTACCTTGACACCTGTGTCAGGAAATAAATCATTTAGCTTAGTGAGAGAGATAGATAGCATTATGTACATCACTGGCTGAGTGGTTTAGAACATTGTTACTGTCTGATAAAAACTGGAATGGTTTCTGACTTGCAAATAACTGATTCCCTCATCAGAAAAGATGGTGTGTTATGCTTCAGTACACACTTTTCCTGCATATTTTTTGGCTCATTAATCTAATATTGTTACTTCATAAGCTTATCCCCAGGAGATGCTTTGGAAGTTTAGCGCGGAGGAAGGTAGTCTAGTACTGGTGTAACATTCCAGGAACAATGGTTAGGAAACTACCCGCCAATATGACTGAAATACTGTTGGGAAAAGGCGTAAAATGAAACAAACAAACAAACAAAATCATAAGCTTATAGTCACCTTTTTAGCTCGACTATTCGATAAGAATAAGTAGAGCTATTGTAGTCACCCAAGCGTCGGCGTCGGCGTTGGTGTCCGCGTCGGCGTAACCACATATGTTAAAGTTTTTGTAATAGTTCAAATATTTTCAAAGTCCATTGACATATGGCTTTGAAACTTGGCACACTTGTTCACCATCATGACCCCGACCTGTAAACAGGAGGAGGTAACTGTATCAAGCATTTTGACAGAATTATGCCCCTTTTTCGACTTAGAATTTACGTTAAAGTTTTTGTAATATTTCAAATATTTTCAAAGTCCATTGACATATGGCTTTGAAACTTTGCACACTTGTTCACCATCATGACCCCAACCTGTAGACAGGAGGAGGTAACTGTATCAAGAATTTTGACAGAATTATGCCCCTTTTTCGACTTAGAATTTACGTTAAAGTTTTTGTAATAGTTCAAATATTTTCAAAGTCCATTGACATATGGCTTTGAAACTTTGCACACTTGTTCACCATCATGACCCCGACCTGTAAACAGGAGGAGGTAACTGTATCAAGCATTTTGACAGAATTATGGCCCTTTTTCGACTTAGAATTTACGTTAAAGTTTTTGTAATAGTTCAAATATTTTCAAAGTCCATTGACATATGGCTTTGAAACTTTGCACACTTGTTCACCATCATTACCCCAACCTGTAAACAGGAGGAGGTAATTGTATCAAGCATTTTTTTTTACTATCAAGCACTAAGAATAGTCGAGCGTTGCTGTCCTACCGACAGCTCTTGTTTTTCATCCAAGCCAAGGCAAGATTTTTCTGATGCATTTCTCATGAAATAAAAGATTGTGTAAGAATATTTTCTCTATGATACATGATCAGATATTTTGATACATTAAACAGATGTTGACAATGAAGCATCTCTGGTACACAATGTGATAGATAGAGATGTTTACTTGCGGGAGTTAGAAAGGTTACGACCTCATGCTCAAACTTTACTTACTATGCTCAATGAAATACGCCACAAACTCAGAGCAATGGATAACTCAGATCCCAGAGTTTCTACATATAAGTAAGTAAAGAAAATATTTTATGGATTTTGAGTAAATTATGCTTTCATAGAACTTTTATTATTGATTTTATTGTGTTTGTCTGGCTACAGACAGTTATAATTTGACCATATTTATCTTAATTGTTTAAGCTATAGATGTGGTACTTGCTGCATACCTCTGTAGGAAAGTTAAATTTTTACCTTGACTTTTATATTTATATAAAAGAGAGAGCTATCCTACTCACACGGGCGTTGGTGAAAGCCTTCTGCATCACACTTTAGTTTTTTGCACCACCCCATTTATTCCTTTGTGTACCTGTAAGTCACCATCATTGCTACTTTTAGACAAGTGAACATAACTCTGTCAAGTGTAATGAAAAGATTATACCCCTTTTCTACTCTCTAGTTAAGTTTTTTGTACCACTCCACTCATTTCCTATACCCTTTGAGGTGTTGCTTTGAAACTCTGTATATTTATTAGTGACCATCATCCCCCACTTCCAGGCAAGTACTTACAGACAGCTCCTATTTTATTATACAATTATTGGGTAGTGAGCCATTGAATGTGATTTTAACCGAGACAATAGCCAGGGTCAGTATGACCTTTTACCAGTGAATATAAATAACATCATATTCAATGGATCATTAGTCAATAATTGTTTTATTATATTATCAGCATAATATTTTAAAAAATCAGAAGTATAGCTAATATGGATAAACAAAACAGAAGCTTTGGTGTTTTCATTTAATTAAGAGAGGAAAAAAGATGTATGTAAAAAGATGACATCAGACATTCAGTGGCTACTCGAAAGCCACACAAACAAAAGTATCTTTTGTTGAGACAAAATATTATATGTTAAACAAATAAAAGCTGTATCCCATGAAAAACTGTATATATTACAATGTGATACAAAGAACTTGTGGTATATGATGAATAACTTTTATAAGTGAAGTGGCGATTTGATGTATTCCAATTTATTTATATATGCATTTTGAAATATTTTATTTATGTTAACTTTATTTTTAACCAGAGGTGTAATACATCAACTGTGTAGGGTTCTGGTATTGGTACATAAGAAGGACCCTGGGGCTAGTATACCGTCAGATGCCTTAGGGCTGATGGAGTGGGCACATCAGATGATAGAAGATAAACAGTTAGATGTTGAACCTGTAAGTTATACTTCAGTTACCCTTTATCTGCATTTTTTGAGCCACGTCATGACAAAACCAACATAATGGGTTTGCGACCAGCATGGATCCAGACCAGCCTGCGCATCCGCGCAGTCTGATCAGGATCCATCCTGTTTGCTTACCAAGTCTTTTACAAGTAGAGAAACTGATAGCGAACAGCATGGATCCTGATCAGACTGCGCGGATGTGCAGGCTGGTCTGGATCCATGCTGGTCGCAAACCCATTATGTTGGTTTTGTCGTGACGCGGCTCATTTGTTCAATTGATTGTCACTGCTTTAAATTTGCAACAGTTTTAATGATTTCAGTACAATAAACTTTATATTAAGCAGCTGTTAGTACAAAATTGGGCCAACTCAATGTTTTGTTTGATGTGCCTGACAGACTAAAATTAATGTTTGTTCTATACTGATTGAAAATCTTTAATTCACATAGAGAAAATTAATGGTTGGCGGTACAAGTCAACCCGGCCCCAAGTCAACCCGGCCCCAAGTCAGCCCGGCCCCAAATTGGTCAACCCGGCCCCAAATAATATTATTTCTGGTCAACCCGGCCCCATTTTTTTTTATTATTTATTTTGCTTTAAAATATAAACACTTATCAAGAAATAAAATAAAAATTAACAACAAAAACAACAACAAAAGTTTAACGGTGATATCTTTTATTATTTATTTTATATAAAAACTAGCAATATTAACAAACAAGCAACACATGCATAGTTTATTGTTTTTACCGTCGCGAAAATAAGTTGACGTCTGTCTTCAACATTAACCTTTCTACGATAGAAGTATTAAGAAAAAACTAATGACAAAAGCACACTAAAATGTTTCCATTAACAGTTTTTAAGTAAGATTGATTATAGAGATGCTACCATCTATCACAGGAATCGCAGGTCTCTGCCTCCTGTCTGTCACGCACAATATATCCACTATGTCACGCACAATATATCCACAATCAATACAGTTATCAGTCATAATGACATAAAGTGATTAAACACAAAACACTTTCAATTTTTCAAACATTTAGTAATATTCCAATACTTTTTTACACAGTAAATATGCTTTGAAAATAAGTTAATGAAAAACGAAACAAATATTAATTATATTCAATAAAAACATTCAAATGAAATTTACCGACACTTTTATGCCAGTTCATGTTTTTTACTATTGTTCTATAGTTAATAATCTTCAATTAATAATATATCATTTTTATTCCATCATACAACAAAATGACCTGAATAGTTTGCTTTGAAAATATATATTTTAGGGCCGGAATGACCGATTTTGGGGCCGCACTGACCAATTTTTGGGCCGCATTGACCAAATAAAAATATTGTGGGGCCGGATTGACCAATTTCGGGACCGGGTTGACCAATTTTGAGGCCGGGTTGACTTGGGGCCGGATCAACTTGGGGCCGGGTTGACTGTAATTCATCGTTGGCGAAATTTTCTGATTTATTTTATAGTTAACATGTTAATTTGTTTACATTTCAGGCAGAGGATTCCTTGGAGACTAATCCAGTAAACAGAATTTCTTACATTGACGTCCCACCGAAATCCTATAGCAATCCTTACGCCACCCCTGTTATAAAGAAACCCAATCCCTATGCTACCCTCAATAAGCGCAACTCACAGCTTAATATGTCTAATTTATCAAACACAAGCTATTATAGTAGCGTTCCAGTCCCTGTTGATATGGACAACTCCAACAACTCGCAACCCAATCATGTATCTGTATCTCAGAATAACACGCTCAAATCAACGTCAAAAGAAAACTTAAAACGACAGTATGAAATACCATGGGATTTAAAGAAAGTTAGTGATAGCTATTCAACTTTGAATTGTTCTGGATCAGATTTGACGATGGGATATTTTGCTAATGGGAGATTTTATGATCCGACTCCACGTCAGCAGAGTGTGAAGAAGGGAAGTCAGCCAGAGATTTACGCTCCAGTTTGTTCTTACAGTGATAGAAGTAATCCGCCAGTGTTCTCAACATTTGCAGGTGGTGTCCCTCGTAATCAATCCTTTTCCTCTCAAGCCTCATCCTCCTCCAAGTATGTATTGCTTTATATATCATATATATATTTATACACTATCTTACATGAAGTGCCATATATATTATAAGGGATATTCAAGTTTTTTTCTATAATTATAGGATTTATTTTCATTGAGTTGTGTGAAAATAGATATTTCATGGGTGGCGGAAGCCACGAGTGTAATATAATAATTTTCATAACACAAGTTGAAAATATATCCTGTAATATTTAAAGAAAAAACTTGAATTTTCTGTTTATTATACATTCTATAGAGACATTGTTCTCTTTTTTGACATTAAAATTCTTGGCTGAATCTAGAAGAAAGAAGTCCGCTTTACACCAGTGAAAATATGGAAAATATGTTACACTGCAGTGAAAAATATATATTTTATGGTGGAAATACAGAAAATGAAAATACGCATTATTTCATCAATATTTTATTTATAAGTATAAAATAAATTTTTTGTCTGAGACAAGTGAAATTTAATATGACAATGAATGAGTGATTCACATCACAAAATGTATTGAAATTATTGAAAACAAACTTGTATTCATGTTTTGTATGTCCTGGTTGCCAGTGTTATGTTACACATGTTTAATATGAAGAAATTTGGAACTGTTATATTACACGGAAAACTGGCGACATATGATTATGTGATAAATAATGTATGAAAGCTAAAACTAAGTCTTATATCAGCTTTATTTCTCCAGATCATAAAGTAATTGTAGTCTAAAGTGGTGATATGAAAATGATATGGATGAGCTGATTATAATCATACTTTATTCATATTTTGAAGTTACCATAACTGTTATAATTATGTCTCTGATGCTTTTAAGAGCCTGGGTGTGAAATGTGTAAGTTTAATTCCAGGATAAGACTCATCTTTATGTGACATATAGGGTAATGACTTTATGTCTATTTCCATTAACTGATCTATATGGGAAAAATTGGAAACTAACTGCTGAAATAGAGATAGTTAAATATTGATATAGTAACCAGGAAATTACTGCCTATATGACGAATACTGTATTAATTTTGCTAATAAAAAAAAGAGTAAAGCCTCAACTTGGTTTAATAATTTGAATGTTGGTTAGAAATATTCCTAATCAAAACACTGAGTTTTCTTATGTCTAGTAAGGTCACTTAGTCAAGTCAAAATATGATCGTATAACCCTAGTCTTGGTCACAGATTTGGCCGAATCTGATACTGAATTTTGATTGAAGATGTGCCTTAATAATTATATATATATATATATGTGTTTAAGAAATTTAAAATTGATGAACTTTGAAAACTATTTATATATTTAATACATCAACTTATTTAATATTATCTTATTTTGAACCAGAAACCACTTGTTAGGGACCAAGGGCAATATATTGGGAGGCAGCTTTTGTAAATCCAAAATGCTGTCACTTCACTAGTATTTTATTTATAACTACGTTGCAGAAAGTGTAAAAACAGAAGTTAAAGTATTTACTTATATGGTATGTCATATATGGAACAGCATGAAAAACTATCAGTTTGAAGGCATTATATTATATTTACAGACCTTTGTTGATTAACCT
Source organism: Ruditapes philippinarum (assembly GCF_026571515.1). Taxonomy (NCBI): domain Eukaryota; kingdom Metazoa; phylum Mollusca; class Bivalvia; order Venerida; family Veneridae; genus Ruditapes; species Ruditapes philippinarum. The sequence goes on along the minus strand of NW_026854186.1, from coordinate 210,961 downwards.
TCTATATACATAACCATTGTATGAAACACTCAATATATATAGAAGACTGTTTGCATGCAGTGATGGTACATTAATTCATATGGAATATAACTTTATCCTGAAGGCTGTACTCTACCTTTTTATATTCTTATATTATACAAGAAAGAAAAACTACCTTTTCTTTTTCTGCCTGTAACTTTCCCCTTAAGAAATAAAAGGAGTTATAAGGTGTTATTTTATAAATAATTACTAACCTTCATTTGTTCCTAACACTCAAAAGTGAACTTTTGGGAACATCCAATGTTCATACTTTGTTGTTATTAGTACTCCACTATCCTGAATTTCTTAAACAATTTTATATTATTATAAACCTGGTCAAAAATTGCTTAATTGACAATCAGTGTCTCCTTTCTCACATACTCAGGTATTTAAAATAAGCCCTCAAGGGCTCTTGTTGTTGTTATCAAGAGATATATATGTCATACATACATGGGTCATATATTTAAATATTTATTAACTGACCACATTTGAAAATTTATTATATTTAGATAACAAACAGCCTTCATGTGTTAAGAAAATAGCATTTTAGGCAATTATATAGGTGTCTTAAAAAATACGTTATAAAAGGCTCAACAATACTCAGATAGGTCAGTCAGGCCAAAATGTATATTATGATCTCAGATGAAGTTACTGGTCAGACTTGAATTTAAATTTAGCCAATCAAATGCTAGACATATTCTTGTGACAGAATTCAGAAAATATTTTAACAAAGCTGATTTTTTTATGCTTATTGAAGGAAGAGCATATAGTTATTACCATGTCTGTCCTTCTGTCCATTTATCTGACCTGAAATACATTCTTAGCTGGCTATGAGAATGGTGGATAACAGAAGATTTGTTTTGATGCTATCTATTTACTTATGGGTAATGAAGCTAAAAAGATTTATGTGGCTATAGAACAAATGCCATTTCGTTCAAGGGACATCACCTTAAACAATATTCTTTCTTGTACAGTATGTTTTTGGGGTTTAAATTTAGGCTAATTAGATTCTAGACAATGCTGCTGCTTATTATTTATCTGAAAATAAATTACCTATGAGTCTAAATTACCCTTGGGTCTATGTTTAGTATTCCAGTAACATTAATGAGCCGCGTCACAACAAAACCAACATAGTGCATTTGCGACCAGCATGGATCCATGCATCCGTGCCGTCTGATATGGATCCATGCTGTTCGTTACCAACCCTATTACAAGAAGAGAAACTGATAGCAAACAGCATGGATCCTGATCAGACTGCGCGGAGGAGCAGGCTGGTCTGGATCCATGCTGGTCGCAAAGGCACTATGTTGGTTTTGTCATGACGCGGCTCATATTATTTTTGAAATTTTCAGTACTAGTGCACATGGAGAGGAGGAGGATGAAGAAGCTGTTGACAATAATATACAAGATGGTGATGGATTCCCATTTCATATCACTGATGCAACAGAACCTGTAGAAGTCTAGTTATACCAGAATCATATTTCTATATACACAATTCCATTATAACAGCATTTATATATAACACATGGTCTAGGTTCTTTTATGTGGATATGTACTATTTGTACACATGTAGTTTCAAGAATTTTCAGTTGATTAAATGAGAATTGGGAATGGATACTAGACAGAAAGTACAAGGGTTTTCTCATGATGATTATGATTATCTTATATAAAGAAGCATATTTATCACATTTATTATTGCTTTTGTGACTTAGTTTATACGGTATTACACAGTTTTGATGTGACATCTTTTGTGTTATACAAACATAGCGTAAAGATGCACTAAATGTTAGCCTTATACTATAAGCTCATCAGTGAAAAAGTGATTTTTTTTCTGTAAACAGGTTTTATCTTGGATATGTGATAAACAGAATATCATATTCATGTAACTTCATTATAAGATTGATGAACTCATTGAATAATATAATATTATGCTTGTACAATGTGGTGTTAAAAAAATCAGTATTGAAACTACAGAACTGTACACTCATTCAATATTTTCTATGTATTAGTCATGTGAAAATTCCTCGGGGAGGGGGGTATACAGTATACAGTTTTATGCTGTGTTTATTATATTAAGATGGATTTCTGGAGCTTAATCACTTCATTGAATCAATTATATCCATTACAATATTTCTCAATAAAAAACAACAAGTTTAAATTCCATTTAAAGCGTTTTGTTAAATTTTATTTTTAGGTTTCATATTAGCTATATAAGAGAATCAGTGCAAGGTTTTATCTCACCTCATGTTTTTAATTATCCTGATCCTATATTGTCGAGCTTTTAATTCTAGGTGCTATGTTACAGTGCATTTTGTAGAATTTAATGTCATTTTACATCAATTCCTCAGGAAACCAGTGTTTTGGAAGTAGAAATTTCTTAAATTCTATTCACCAATGATGGTTTATCAGTATTTTACTTATTATTTACTTTCAAAACTTAATTTTCATCAGCATTTTATTTTTTGCATTTTAATTCAAGTGTTTGTCAAGACTTTCCTTTTCTTGAAGTCACATAGTTTTAAAAAATTAAGGTATACTTGTATAATTGATAGAGCAAGTGTTTAGATTGTTTATTTCAGTTTATGTTGGGTTTTTTTTTTGCAGTGGCTTTTGTGTGACATAGAGTAGTTGGTTTTTATTTGTTTGGGTCGTCAGACCAAACAAATAATGGTAGCTAAATTTCAGAGTCTAATGCTGTTAATTGCAAATGCCGAAAGTAGTCCACTTTTTTGAAGCGGTTACTTCCCTTTATATGTACACTAACGCCGAAAAATTCAGGGGAGATCACTGCGTAAAGATGGTCAAAGACAGGCACATTAATTTTCAAGCAAAATAATTCCCAAATGGTCGAAGATTTCTAATATTGTTTTATTGTATTTTCTGATCGAAAATAAGTAAATACAAAGCGGACATTCAATCTCTGATACAGAAGTTTACGACAAACCTAACAACAAGTAGTTCTCAAAACAGCTTTAAACTAGCGATTTAAAAGAAAGAAATATTTTTATTTTGTTACAAGTATCCAACAAATTACAACGCATTCAAAGTTTAAAAATAGCGTTGGCTTATAGAATTGTCAATAAATGCACAATCACAAATTACGCGGATAAATATGATTTTATCAATGAAAATACTATTTTTAGGGATGTCAATTACCGAATACTACACAAACCAAGTAGTGGAATATATAGATTCTACATGTCGGACTGTTTGAGCGAGAAGATTATTGCTAAATTATTAACTTCAATTTTAAACAACAGGTTTATCCTGAACAAAATACCTCGAAATTAATAAGGATTACAAACCCGAAATGCAATGGAAGTTCTAAATTTAGAATGACTTGATGTTATTCAGACATTGTTTGTATAACTTCTCCGTGGTACAGGAGTAACGCGCTTGCTTAGTGAATGAGAAGTCTGGAGGTCAAATCCCAGTCGAGGAAACTTTTTTTTTTTAATTCTTTTTTAAGTGTCTTTGTTAAGGAAGTAGCCATGATATGCAAGGATAAAGTGTGGCTGTCGTAAAAAATGAACATAAATGATTTTTTGATCCAACTCTAGTTATGCAGAATTCCGTATGTATCAAACTCTGGTGCCTTGCAAAATGAATTATAATACATAAAAATAAACTTAAACAGGAAAATACATACAGATATACAGTACGATTCAGATTGCAAAGATCAGAAAATACCACAGAACTTGCAGCCCTTTGATTCTTTATAAATATACATGCTTATAGTAAGCTCCAGGATTATTTACATCTGTGATAAACAACAGTTTAAGTCGTTACAAGCCATAATTTAGATCGAATAATATGGTTTTCTTAAGGCCGTTCTCATATAAATTCACCATGGCTGAAGGGTTGTCGCGCGCGCTTAGGAAGCGAGAGGTCTGGAGTTCAAATCCCAGTAAAGGCAACTCATTTTTTTTTTCAAATTGTATAAGTCAAATAAACATTGGATTGAATATCAGTGTTGCAATTAGTCTTATAGCCAATTTACTACAATTAAAACGCTGGAAAGCATTGGTGGCACTATACATATAATCTCACAACCGGTACCTTTCTTACATTCTGAGACCCAAACAAATTCAGCGCCTTCTGTGCTTTGATTATTAGAGAGGACTTAGAATTATTTTATAAACTTGTACTGGATAGTTTTGATGTTTTAAATATTCAAGTTTATCATTGGTTTTTCTACACTTCTGTTTGATTATTATGAATTTGTTTGTTAAAAGCAGTGCTTTTCTCAGTCTCGCATATCTTTATTGATATTTTCTCCATTTTGTGTCAATATAAAAACATAGTTGTAAACTTTAACATTGTCTAGGTTGATCCATGATTGTTATGAAATATGCTGGATGTGCCTTATTTATATCATTCCTATCATTCCTATTTATACGCGGGCTGTTCAAAAAGTTAGTGGAATTTCATCATAATAATGTAAACAGCTAACAAATTCAAGTAATACTTATAATATTATGTAATTTGTAAAATTCAACATGTTTGTAATTTTTTTTAATTATAATGAATTATGTTGATAAATGATAAATTTAAAGTTAATGAGGTAACATTAGTAGACATAAATTGATGCTGACATTTAAGATTCATTTAAGATGCCATCACATCTTAAATATTCTTGATAGGTAGAGAAAGAAACAGTGTGATTTTACAGTAATACAACTTGGTAAAATGATATTTCACGGCAATGACATTGCAACATTATTTTGTCTATGTTTAATTTATGACAGTTTCTTTCTTCTATTTTTTTTGTAAACTGCAGGTATTTCATGGCATGTGCATAATTTATGTATGATGCTGACTTTGACCAGATTTGAAGTAAAATATTTGTAAATAAATAATCTGTGACAAAATTTCTCAATCTTTTGGAACAGCCCTCATGTGTATATATTACCCCTTGACTTGCTGCATTTTACACACACATATCATGTGATGTTATAATAATAATATAAGATTTTATATACATCATATATTTTATATTCTTGTTAAACATTGGGAACAACATAGATTTCATGAAGATATGATGTTGAAATAGTAAGTGCTGCCTTACATGATACAGAGATGGATGGCCTCTCTTTTTATAAACAAAATTTGTCACCTTAATGCAGTAACAGGTTAAGTAAGTAACAACTTTATTTATTTAATGAGGCTAACACATTCAGTTTCCCGATCTTCCATGCGGGCCTCAGTAACTCCTATTAAACTATATAATATAACATATATTTTATTCAACAGAAAATTGAATGCATACAATTTATTGTCATACATTTCAAATATTTAATGTGGTGTAAAGTGTTATTAATTACAGTAAGTTAGGTGAGATGTTTTGTTTACAAGTATAACAAGGTAATGACCTATCTATCAGAATTTGTAAATAACGCAAGTATAATTATGTTACTTTTAAGTTTAAGCTGACAAAATATTCCATGGAAATGCTTAAACATGTTAATCAAAATAGAAAAATATTTGTTAAACATTGAATTATCAACATGTATATTATATAAGGAGTTAACCCGTTACTGCACCAAGGTGATGAAATATAAAACAAACAGGAGCAGGATAAAGTTTGATATTGATGATTGACTGCAAAACTGCAGTTACTTATATGAAATAAAGGACTTACAACAGTTTTGCGTTCAACCCTCCATATATACCTTTAAGTTCATTTGTATCAACATTTATCATGGCTGCTGAAACTGTTTTCTAGAATGTGTATATTGTATGCTATCTGATTGTTATTTAACACGACACTAAACTTACAAGAAAAAACATTGATATACAAGAGTGCTTTTAATTTGTTTGTTGATTGAGTTAGTATTTATTTATTATGTAGATTGACATGTAAGTTTGTTTTATATATGTGATCTTACCCTGATATTTACAGTGTTTTAACCCGGACTGTGCTAAATATCTTAAATGGGCTTGTCCATGTTTCATTCTGGACAAAACCATTTATCATTTTTAGGGGGAAAGTACTGACTGAATAGCGAACAGTGCCATCCATTGATCTGATGGCACAGATGTGCTGGCTGAAATCTTGGTCTGTACTGTTCGCATGGTCCATTACTGCAAGAAGGCTGGCTACTCCTCATATATTTGTTTGTACACAACATGTACATTAGAAAATATTGATTGATTTTTTTACTCATTTTCATTTTATGTTTGTTTTCTTTAAAGACTCAGTGTTGCAGAAACAACAAAATATGGTCATTTAGAAAGGGCAATCATGTGCTTTTATTATAGCCTTTAGAGCATGTTACATGTTTATCACCAGCCACTAAAAAATAAAAAGCTTTAAAGAAGAAGATGCATTACTTTGGCAAAACGGATCTTTAACATAACTTAAAAGTAAAATTTACGATAATATAAAATATTTTTCTTTGTGCCATTGTGTTGATTTGATAAAATTTATTTGTGTATGTTTAGTAAACGGGGAAATATTTATGTCACAAGCTATTTGAATTTCTACTTGCTAATACATGTACCTATCTCTGCTTAATTTGTGTGATGAACATGTTTTAATTTGGAACTCCTTATGCTATTTTTTTATAAGAGGAGTTAAATAATGAACTTCTGAAATTCAGCAGAAAACTATGTTATCATATGTGGTATTACGTTTCACTATAGCTGCAGTGATTTAAATGTGGTTGTTTTTATGTGTGCTTATGTAGATCTATCTGTCTCATTTTTAGTTGTTTTAACTGATTTTTTTGTTTGATTTTTTATTAATAATTATGCAGAAGTAAATTGAAGCATTAAAATACTTGTTTATTTTTTTAAGTGTTTGTAGGTTGTAAAAGATAAGATTCTGTAAACTTAGTTCCTTATATTATAAAAAAGTTTATTACAGACATTACTTTTAACTAACATGATATTACAATGACCACCATGTTGATTGCCATGTATATTGGTAAACAGCTGAAACTAGGACAATAAATTAACAAAGTCATCGTCAGATACCCACAGTTGATTTACATATAACATAACATGTAATCAATATAAATAATAAATGTTAATGGTTCTGCCGTAGGTATCTTACGATATAACAAAGTATATTTGCCACGAGGTGTTGTTGGAGATGTATTCAGATGAAGAAACTTTATAAAAGTTGCCAAAATATATTCACAAATAAAGATGACATGTTTTATTCATTAGTGAGTCAGCAACTAAAGTATAATTGTTGCTTAAACTAGATCAACTTCCATGGCTTATAACAAAATCTATTTTATCCTGCTACTGTCTATATCATCAGCTGGATAAAGCCTTGCCGGATAAACTTTTCTTGCATATCAAACAGGATTATCTACCGTTTACACCGGTGCTAGAAAACTCTATCTTACACCCCCCATGTAAGACAAGTCGTGTGCTTTAAGTGACGTCATTGACGCGCGCCTTTTATGAATGAATTGCGTTCTAAGGATGACGTGACTTAACCGTTATGAATGAAGTTGTAAGTTCATACGCTACTATGAGAAAAAAGTGCGTTATGAGAATATCTGTTTTCGTAATTTCTGTTCTGAAAATAATTGATATGTAATATGCAAAAAAAGAAGCAAACACCGGCTGTCGGTGCAGACGGGAATATCTAGCTCTCGGGTAACTGTTTAGCGGAAACTCGGCAGAGCTTTGTTACCGCCATGAACAGTTGCCCTCGAGCTAGATATTCCGGTCTGTACCGGCAGCCAGTGTAAGATTTTTATAATCTATCTCCAGTCATTACGTCATATGATGACGTCACATGGTTAGCAGCAAAACAAAGCTACATATTTAGTAGGAGCAGTAGTCCAGTGGTAAGACGCGCGCTTAGGGATCGAGAGGTCCCGGGTTCGAACCCCACCAGGGGCACTGCTAATTTCCTTGAGCAAGAAATTTACCTGCGATTGCTTCACTTCACCCAGGTGTAAATGGGTACCTGCGAGGGTGGTATAATTCCGTTGCGCCAAAATGTCGGCTGCACTAAGCGGAGTTAAAAGACTCCCCAGGGAGATTGATAGATAGATACCAGTAGCCCGATGACCAGGGGTAATAGCTGTAAAGTCGGTGAACGTGCGTAAGCATGAAACTTAGACTATAAAATGCATTTTTTTTTACTTTTACAATTACTTTACATATAGATGCTATTTTATCGGGGAAAAAGAAGAATGAAACCATTTAATTATTCTAAAACATGATTAAAAGCAGGATAAATCAAATACATGGTTGATGTCGGGATGGAGAAGGTTTATCCTGCTCGCTAAAGCTCGCCAAGATGCACTTTCTTGCTCACCGAATAAACCTTCTCCATCCCAACATCAACCATGTATTTTCTATTTTATTACTATTACATCATTTAAACGATGTAACAATAAATTAAAATAAAAGCTACTTATTTGAAACTGTACACTAAGAAAAGTGATGAATTTTTGCATTTCACTGAATGTATAACTACTATAGTTTTCTAACATGTATAAGAGCACCAGATTATTATGTATATTACATGTAGGTTTTGATGGTTGAATGGTATTATCTCGAGAAATAACAGAAGTGTTTATGTTAACCCCCAATTCTGTTACAGGGCTCTTACCTTAATAGTTTAGAATATACACATGTAGTTATTATTTTTTCTTGACCTTTGGTTTTGTTTGATACCTATTCTAAAATGTTTATAATTTGTTTGCTAGATTTAACAAAATATAGTTTATCTATGAGTGTCTATGATTCATGTATGTTCTAATGTGTGTCTTTAACTTTATCATTTTAATGAAGCTGTACTATAAAATTCTGTGTTCAATTTTTTACTGAAATGTCTTTAAAAAAAAGAAAAAAAAAGTAGATAGATAAAAATTAAAGATGTTGCATTTATTATAAACTCATAAGTAACAGGACCAATAATTATGTTGAGATAATGGTTTCAGTACATGTGTACAATGGCTATGATGGAATCAAATATGTTGTGTGTCAAAGTGAAGCTTACATTATCATTCTATTTTCATTTCATACATATTTTCTTATGTGTATAGCAAATAAAAAGCAGTTCAGCATTGTAAAAACAACATTTTATTGTTTGTGTCTTTTAAACTACTGCATCTTAACATCAAACATAAATAGATTTTAGCATAAAATAAGACAAAGTTTTTAATCAAACATTTTTGATCCTGAACAACGCATAACTTTCACTTACAGTTTCATTATTTTTCATTTTTGGAAATTTGTAGCTATTAATGAAATATATCATGTTCTTGTTTTAATCATACATAATGAAAGATTTTCATATGTGGACATCATCATCAAGGTTTTAGGCTATATTTGATGTATATTTTTTCACCTTTTACTATACATATATATATTTTACCACATCCTAAAAATTGCAATCAAAATCTGGTCTTCTATTTTAGACTCAACTCTTTATAAATAAAGTATCTGTTATAAATGTAACATGTGTTTCTTCTGTCTTTTTGGCTTGCTTGACCCCTGTTTGTGATAGCAAATTTAAACCAAACTTGCAAAAAATTTAATCACCTGTATATCCTGGATGATTTCATATACCGACCTTATCCCAGTTTGTACCAAGTACTTACAGGCAGTCGTACGGAGTGTTTTGAATATCTAGAAAATAGCATTAAAATGGTATTAAGTGATATTCAGCAAACACCTGAATAAAATTAGGTGTATAATGTTACACATCTGGTTGTCCGTCCGTTAATCTAGTAGTTTTTGTATCCGGTCTGTATCTTTTAAAACCGGTGGCAGGAAAATGAAATGTTAACCATAATGAGATTATGTACCGAGTGTATGTTTGACCTTTCTCAGGGGTCACTTAGTTCATATATTTTTGTCTTATGGTGAAATTACAATGCCTAGAAGTTAGAGTTTAGATGTTTGACATGTAGCCTTGCCTTGTTAGCCTCTTCAAAACTGGTACATGTATTAATCATGCTCATTTAGTAAATGTTGGCCCTGCCCCTGGGGTTACTTAGTTGATAGTCTTGTATGAGGAATCACATTACAGTCTTATTTTGTGAAACTACAATGCCAGCCAAGAGCTAAGATATTTAGTTTGTAGCATTACCTTGTGAAGGTCTGCAAAATTTATATTCAAAATATATTCTTGTGCCACGATCACTTAATTATATTAAGTCTTGTTGTGTGAAACTACAAAGCCGAGAGCTTAGATATTTGGCATACAGCATCAATTTGTTCATTTCTACAAGTTACATTAATCATGACTCTAAGGTCAAAATTGGCCCTGCCCCTGGAGTCACTTGCATCATTTAGACCAAGATATAGGTAAACACATATTTTTGTGGATAAATACTATGAAACTTCATTTGGCATACTGTATAGCATTGCATGGTAGCCCTCTATAATTGCTTTATTAACTAGAACTATCGCTGAATGCGATTCATACCCCCACCAATGTCCTTGACAGAAGACGACTTGGAAAGGTGGTTACGGGGATAACTTTAGTGGCACAAATACATATACATAAAAAGAAATTATGTCTGGTGAAGAAAAGACAAATTGTACAGGTAATAGTATAAATATATATTGTCAAATCATGTTCAAAACAGTTACAAATAACCTTTCATTTTCCCAATGTACTAAAACAAACAAAAGCAGTGAAGATATGAAAATAGCATAATTATTAAGAGTGGAAAAACTTAGCATATTGAGCTTACTTGTGACCCTTCATATATTATATAGTTTCAAGTGATTATCTGTTCTAGTTTCCGAAACATTTAAGTATTGATGGTTATATCAGAACATTTTCTAAGCCTAAAAGGGGCATAACTTGTGTCATAATTCAATGGAACTGTAGAATTTTCATCATCTGAGCTTGCTTGTAAACATTCATATAAATTTTAAGTTAAGCCGGCACAAAGGTAACATGGGTTCTGCACATTACCTTGTTGAGGTGAACATTTGAGCCCAGATTGAAGAAAATCTTTCAATTAGTGAAGGACTTACAGAGCAGACATGACATACTGTCTAATATTTGATTGTTTGATATTTGACCTTCAATTGTGACCTTGAGCTGACACATGGGCAACATGGGTTCTGCACATCCCCTTGTTGAGGTGAACATTTGAGCCAAGTTTGAAGAAAATCTTTCAATTGGTATAGGATTTATAGAGAGGACACTATAATGGAGACTGACGTATGGACCGACAGACGTGACAAAGCGAATCCATTATAGCCCCCCCCCCCCCCCATATTTTGTGGTGGGGGTATAATCATGCACTTAGGGTAAAAAATGCATCCACCTTGGAGGTCATATAGTATAAGAATAAACATTTTTCAGACAAGTTTCTTGATTGGGTCTCTACCTTAATTGATTTTTAATTACTCAGACATATTTACATTTGGGCATACCTTTCCCCACTTTTGTATAGCTCTGGTTATTTGACAAAAGTGGGAGTTTTGAAAGGTTTTATACACTAGATGAAAATACATCAGCTTTGTGTAAGAACCTAACCCCATATAAAACCTGATCAAGTGTTCAATAAACCAAATATTCTTTCCTGCAAATAGTTTCTTTGCATTCAGAAAATGATAGCAGTAGCAATTACCTCAGTTGTGAATTTTTATAAAGCTATTCTTTTTATTATCACTTAACAAACTTTCATTATTTTTTATAAATCAGCGGGCAAATTGATTTGGACACTTTCAAAAACAACATGTATACGAGGGTTGTTCAAAAAGTAATAGGACTGCAGTTCTTATGTTAACATTTTTAAATTTAGATGCACAATTTTACAAGATAATAATATCGGAACATATCCTCTATATACAGTGGAAAAATCAATAAAATATGTTTGAAAATAACGAGTCTGTGAAAACTTCAAATGGCAAGGGGTACGCGACCCGGCGCACGCTAACAGCACAATAATTGACGTTTATGACGTCGTAAAATAAAAACAAAATGCAACAAGCGTCATCCCTTCTGAAAGAATTCTCTCTAGTGTTCTATGTGTCTAAATCATGTAAATTTGACAAGACCTCATGTATGTAGATGAAGCGAGAAAGAAAGCGATGACATTCTCGTTTCATTCTCCAAATAAAACAAGAGGGCCATGATGGCCCTGAGGTCGCTCACCTGTATATAGGCCCCCGGAGCTGGGCCAGTTTAAACCCCAGGGCTTTTATTTGAACAGACTCGGAAGAGTCACCCATTAGAAGATGTTTCACAATGTTAAGTTTTTACTACACACATATAATGAAAAACAACGATCTCCCCCCCCCCCCCCCCCCCGGCAGGGCCAATTTTAACCCAAGGGCTTTTATTTGAACAAACTTGGTAGACACACATTTACTGTTTGTGATCTCGTATGTGCAGTTTTTGAATTGCTTGCGCAAGCTAAGAATGGGTATCCTGATAGCCGATTAATTGTACTGTGTTTACTTTATGTTTTCATATGTATCTTAAGGAGTATCGCCAATTTGTTGGCAATGTTTAACGATCACACATATTTTCAGTTTCTTAACTAACGTCAAATTTCTACATTTAACGTTATGACCACTGCTGTTCAAAACTTGATGATTTAGTTATTTCATATCTGAATGACGTCAAATTTGAGCATAATGTCACTTTAATACAATAAATTGTGTTGGTGGAATAAATGGGGAAAAACAAAAATAAATTATTAATAAAATAGAAGTACAACTAAGCTTTAATAACTTTTTTATGTGCTGCCCCGAGTCCGTGTTACCATGGTTATTCAATAACACAGGGAACACGCGTTAAGCACAACAATACAATAATTCTATCCTTAAATTGAAGAAAACATTTTTCGATCGCTGTACATATCAAAATATTCTAAATTGAATTGAATATAAAGAAGCAAGACTCTTAGTCCTATTACTTTTTGAACAACCCTCGTATACACCTGTCATAAATCAGATGGAATACTGATTGGGACAACTTTCATAAATGTTGTTTCATAACATATAATGTTTCCTGAACATTGCAAATTAATCTTATACTAGGAAAAAGCATTAACTTAAAACATGTAAACCCCCTTGGAATACACTTTTCTGTACATTTATGGAATGAATATATCTGGGTAATATGAAGGGTGAAGCAAAACACTGAAACAAAATAGAGGTTTCCTTCTTTTAATATTATAAAAGATTGTACAATTTTAAGATATTGTAATGGTAGCGTGCACTTGTTAACAGAAATTTCAGTTTTTATTAAAACAATGCCTGATTACACAGATATCCAAGCTTCTTTCATGAGTGAGATATTATTGATATCTGGCATTTGAGTTAAAATACACACATTCTCATACTTACTGTCGCCACTTAACTGAAAATCAATTCAATAATAATTATAGACCTGTATATAATGATAAAAGATTATGATACCTTTCAAAATGTTTACTTTTCCTTGCTAGTATATACATATATTTTTCTTGTCAGATTAATCAGCTCCCAATTAAACTCTACACTGTATAACATAATATATCTGAACAATAGTGAGATTGTTTTTCTAGTAGTCTTAAGATAAAATATATAATACATCAGCCATAAATGAGAATTTTGAAATGTAGAAAATTTTCATTGATTTTGTTTAACAATAATTTAGTTTAACCATTAATCACACATGCAAAAAATTATAATAAATTTATGTTGTGCCAGCTCAAAAATAGTGTGAAAAAATAATCAGTGATTGCCATTTTTAATCAAACAAAAAAAATTTACACAATGATCTTTATTAATAACACAAATTTATGATACAATAGTTTAAGATGGCATTTAAATGAGGTTTTAAATGAGGTTTTAATTTCTTTCTGATAAAAATATTAAACTACCTTCGAAAAAAGATGTCAGTTTCAACTTTCTTATTGCCAAAATAATCATTCTAACACTATCTGTTCTTATTTCTGCATAAAAAGTCAAAGGTTGAACGAACATTTGTTATTTTATAATAAAGAAAATTGACTGCAGGAATGTTAACACATGATCGTCATCAGTTAATTAATTTGGTATTTTCTTTCCTACAAAGTTGAGGAGTTAAATAAAACTTTACTGTTTCCATATGACAGATTACTTTCATCAATTTCACTTTTACATGTACATGTAGATGTTTTTCATAATTCAAGTAAACAAATCATTCTGAATATTTATGGATAATAGTTTGATTATTTATTAAAAACATGATAATAATAATGGGGAAATAACATAATCGGACCATAACAACAAAACCAAAGGCTGTAGATCTATTTCAAGAAATTCAATAAGTCAAACAAAACTTTCAATCTTAAAGAAATTATATAAAACTTTTGAACATGATCAAGAGAAATGTTAACATTCATTCTTAATAATTCTTTAACAAACTTTGTGGAGTTTTTTTCTTGTTTTCTCTCAACAGCTAGTTTAACTTAAAACCAGTCTCTTTTGCCTAAGAAATACTAGTCCAAACTGATACCTGCATTACAATACGAAAAAAATGAACGAGACAAAAACTTGCATATATTTGAGTGATGCTAATCTTACAGCAGCGTATCAACTTTTTCATTTCTCTGCTTTAACCAGATTATCTTTACTGTTGTTTTCAAATGTAAAGATGTTTCAACATCATCTTAACCCAGAGATAATTTTATATATGTCACTGAGTAACATATTTCTTGTTCATGTTAGCACTTTCACGGCTATATCATTAATAATGTCCAACAATATGTCTTATATTGTTTACACCAATGACTTCATAAAATTTTTCATGTCATATTCCGACTGATATTGATCATCTTCCCATAGATCACCGAGTCCTTCAAGGATAGATTTCACTGTTTCCTTCTTCTCACTGATTTTACTGTCACTAGGAGCTGAACTCTCCCCTTTCTTCTTGTCTTCTAGTGTGAACAAGTCTAGTAGTTGGTCTGTACCCATTGTATTTAAACTGGCATTATCTTGACTGATTACTGTGTTAGCTATAGTCAGCTTAAACTTCTGAAGCCTGTAAAATAAATCAGATAATATCATGTAGAAGGGGAATAGATATCAATAGGTTTAGTAAATATTTACCAGACAGAATCAAATACACATCATCTTGTTAAATGTTTACTTTGACCTTGACCTCTAATGCAATGGCTCTTGGGTAAAAAAAACTTCTAATTCTATATATAGATTCACAAGAGTAGCATAAATCCATATACTATTCCTCTGAACATTAAGTAAATTCATGACTTAAAAAGCCAAAGACAATGTTCATATATATGTAAAAAGTTAAAGAGATATGCTAACATGTAGTCAGAACGAGTATAATGTCAGTCTAGCAAGTACTTTCTACATATAAGTTTAATGTTTGACAATGTAAGGCAGACAGACATTTAATATTGTAGAATGAACCTAAACAAGGGAAAATATGTCTGCTAGAACTGTTAACAAGAGCTGTCAGAAGGACAGCGCGCTCGACTTTTTTAGTGCTTGCCTATAAAACAAAACTTTGACAGTTAAGGGCACACAAGACTTTAACTAGGAATTTCTAAGTACAAATCAAGAAACATTTTCACAGAGTTATCTTCTCTTGCTTACAGATAGGTCTCATGATGGCACATAAGAACTCCAACTTCCAAAGTAATATCTCAAATGGTTAAGTCAACAAGTGGACAAGAATGAAAATCTTAACTGAGTTTCTAAGTCAAAAAGGGCCATAATTCAAATAAAATCCTTAACAGAATTACCTTCTCCTGCCCATGTTTTGGGACCATGATGGTAAACAAGTATTCCAACTTTCAAATTAATATCTCAAACAGTTCAGTCAAAAAGTGGACTGGTACTAAAAACTTAACCAAGATTCTAAGTCGATAAAAGGCCTTAATTTTTAAAACAAATCCTTGACAGAGTTACCTTCTCTTGCGTACAGATGGGGGTAATGATGTGAAATAGCATTTAAAAGTTTTCAAAGCAATATCTCAAAGGGTTAAGGCAATAAGTGGATTTTACCCAATATTCAATGTATTTCTAAAGTCAAAAAGGGGCATAATTCTGTCAAAAACCTTGACAGAGTTATGTCCTCTTGTCTGTTGATGAAGGTCGTGATGGTAAACAAGTATGGTCAGTTTCAAAGCAATACCTCCAATGGTTTTGAAATAAAGTGAGGTGGTACAAAAAAACTTAACCAAGCTCAATACACTTTCTAAGTCAAAAAAGGGCCATAATTCTGTCAAAAAACCTTGACAGAGTTATGTACTCTTGTCTGTAAGATGGAGGTTATGATGGTGAACAAGTATGGTAAGTTTCAAAGCCATACTTGTAATACTTCTGAAATAAAGTGGGGTGGTACGAAAAACTTAACCAAGGTGTGACGCCAACGCTAACGCCGACGCCGACGCCGACGCCGGGGCGAGTAGGATAGCTCCCCTTTTCATAGAAAAGTCGAGCTAAAAATTATTACCTGGGACATTTCTTAGAATTGCAAATTTTACTGTAACAGACAGATACTCTGATATAACAGTATTATTGGCAATTAAATGTTACTTTTAGTTAGTAGGTTGAGTATACCCATCTAATATGCAGTGAATAAATTTTTATTTACCCCATAATTTTCTCTTCAAGTGTTCCTCTTGTGATAAGTCTATATACATTAACAACTTTCTTTTGCCCAATTCTGTGGGCTCTGTCCATTGCTTGTAAATCTTTCATTGGGTTCCAATCATGCTCTACAAATATCACTGTATCAGCACCAGTCAAGTTGAGTCCCAGTCCACCAACATGTGTTGTTAGCAGAAGAATATCGATGGATGGATCATTGTTGAACCTAACATTAATAAAATATTGTACACTGAATTATAAAATTACAGTATGTAAAATATTAACTTTCTATTACAATAGAGATAGATGACTCAAAATTGAGTTTTATTTAATGACCTTTATTTTTAACTTAAGTCTAAACTAAGGACAATTCTTCAAAAAAAGATTAAAATTGGAAATAGACTTACGTTGCTCTAATGTCAGAACTGACCACTGTATATGTAAGACTGGTGGTATAGTGTTGTATACCAGTGGTAAAGCGGTATAAACCAGTGGTGTAGACTGGTGATAAAGTGGTGTATACCAGTAGTGTAGTGCATTATACTGGTAGTGTTATGGTGTATACCACTGATGATACAGTTGTGTATACCAGTGGTAAAGTGGTGTATACCGATAGTGTAAACCAATGTTAGTGGTGTATACCAGTGGTATAGTGGTGTATACCGATAGTGTAAACCGATGTTAGTGGTGTATACAGGGTGTAAAGTGGTGTATACCGATAGTGTAAACCAATTTAGTGGTGTATACCAGTGGTATAGGTGGTGTATACCGATAGTGTAAACCAATGTTAGGTGTATACCAGTGGTTAAAGTGGGATATTAACCGATAGTGTAAACCGATGTTAGTGGTGTATATACCAGTGGTATAGTGGTGTATACCGATAGTGTAAACCAATGTTAGTGGTGTAAACCAGTGTAAAGTGGTTATACCGATAGTGTAAACCGATGTTAGTGGTGTATACCAGTGGTATATACATGTATAGTGATTAATACCAGCGGTATAGTCGGGTATATATGTAAAGTGGTTTATAATGTTGCTATATTGGTGATACTGGTGGTATAGTGATGTATTCAAGAGAAGTGTTGAATACCATCAGTAGTGGTGTATACCAGAGATATAGTGGTGCATACATGTATTGTGGTGTAAATCAGTGATATAGTGGTGTATAAAGTTGGTATAGTGGTGTATATTAGTGGTATATACAAGTATAGTGATGTATAACAGTGCTATAGTGGTGTATAATGGTGGTAATGTGGCATATACCAGTGGTATAGAAGTGTAGACCTAAAGCTGCGAGCAAACAGAAAAACTATACCTGTTAACAATATCATGCCTGGAACCAGCAGGTACTGTACCATCCAATCTTAGGAATGTCACTGAAGGCATTTGTACTCTAGAATATAAATTATTGACACTTCTTTTACCTTACATGAACAACGGATTATTTCCCTTGTGCAAAGGTGAAAACCATAACAAAAACATATGATATGTAAGCTTTGTTTAATATTAATAAGAAACATGTAAGAAGTTAAGGTGTTGAGTATTAAAACATCAACAAATGTTTCAGGAAGTTTCAAACATATGTTGATACTACCGGGTAGATTAAATTCAGAATTATCTTGTAAAATTATGCGACTTAAAAGCATTTTTAATTTAAAGATTATAAAATAACTTGTTTATGTCTTCTTAAGTTTAACATGTAGACTTTGGTTTTAAAATGTAAGAAGTCAGTATGTCTTTATTTTATATGCATATAGATTTTAGATGAGACTAAAGCTATCACTAAATGTGATTCATACCCCTGCCCACCATCTTGACTTTCTGAAAAATGAGTTGTCTGCAGCCAAATTTGAATTTAACCTGTCTTATGACCATTTAAGATTAAGTATAAAGAATTAATACAATTGACTGTCTCAATTAAGAGAAATCACAGGAAAACAGGTTTTTTTTTATAACAAAATGTTCATTATACACACTGAGATAACTTAAATGAAAATCTTTTTGAGATCAATTTCACAACAAACTCAGGAAAAAAAACAAAACAATAATCAGACATTTAATGTCCTAGGTTATTTTGGTGTTATTATTATATTTTTGTTTATTATTACAAGCACATGTACATACTTGAGCAGATCTTTCTCAACGATGTCAAGCATTCCTTTGAGTTGACAGAACAACAAGACTCGATGTTGATTGACCACTGGGGTGTTTGTACCTGGTTGACCAGCTGATTCTTCTACACCTATACCACAGTCCAGTAACAACTGTCTACAAACATCATGTAGAAATACATTTAAAACAACCTAAATATAAATTAGGAGATAGTTCAAAATAGCTTATATATTAAGTTGGTAAATTATAAAATAAAGACTGTAACTAGCTCAACTTAGTATTCTAACCCTGAACCTCCGGAATTTCTTATTCGTCCAACTTCCAGTTTTGGAATTGTTCAATATTAATTTTGGTGATATCAAGAAATTCAAAATTAGTCACCCAACAGTATTGAGCCTAGTCACACTTTACAGACATACAGGCTTGCCTAGCTCTATACTGGTGACCAAGGCTCATCAATATCAGTTCCAGCATGTTAAAGCTTAATAATGAATATACTTAAAATAATAAAATAATAATAAACAGTCTCAACTCAAAAACAAGACAAGTATCTTACTCAGATTCAGCAAATAAGTAAAGTTTAAATGGAGAAATAAGATTGCTATGAATACTTACTTTAATGCTGTAAGTTTTGGTGCATGTGAGATATCATGAAGGTTAGAACCTTGTGTTTTTAACATGCCCATCACTTCTGTATATTTAGGATGACCAGTGTTTAATACAAGTGCTGGATGATTGCATACTTTACGTAAATACTGTAATGCCTAAAATAATATAACATATACAAACAAACATTACACATGGATGGAAGTTAAAAATATCAGAAAACTTGAAATGCCTATATTCAGAATTATTTCAATTGGTTTCATGTAGAAAAAGAATGCTTTCAAGAGTAGGAAAAAAAAAAACTTCAGGCTAATGCAAGAAAACTTGTACCAATGCATATATCTTTATATGAACTGGCTGACAAATTCATATATATGTAACACCACTCTACCTACCTGGAAGACATGGGTTGATCCTTTCTTTGGCTCCACCACCTTTGTAGAGGTGACACAATCTTCTATACCTTTCTGTGCCTGAGATTTAGAGAAGTCCTCGTACAGCTTCACCTAAAATATATCAACATATTGTATGATTCCAACAAATGATTCAAAATTGTAAATTAGTTACTGTATAAGTGGATATTTCCGGGTGTTTAAAATACCAGACATTTCGCATGAGGAAATATTTAGCAAATCATGCAGGGGAAGAATTTAATGACAGGTTGGTTGATATTTATGCTTAAGGAAATTTTTGCAATTTTCATCAATTCGTGAAATACACCAACATTTCTGCATCACTAACTAACTTATACAGCCTATACAAAGAACATTTATTCATTAAAAGAACCATAGAGGAGGGTTGTTGACTAATACTAATAATTATCAATAATTCATCAGATAATTATTCCAGTTTATAAATGTTCTTGATGAAAGACAAGCTTCAGGTACCAACCATAATATACATTGATTATCTATTAGTCATAGTTCAATAGAAATAAAATGAGCCGCATCACGACAAAACCAACATAATGGGTTTGCAACCAGCATGGATCCAGACCAGTCTGCGCATCCGCGCAGTCTGATCAGGATCCATGCTGTTCGCTATCAGTTTCTCTATTTGTTATAGGGTTTGTAAGCAAACAGCATGGATCCTGATCAGACTGTGCGGATGCGCAGGCTGGTCTGGATCCATGCTTGTCGCAAACCCATTATGTTGGTTTTGTCGTGATGCGGCTCAAATATGGTTTCAATCTATGAATGTGGAAATAAAGACAAGCTATAGACAAAGGAAACAAACCTGTAGTTGACTTAGATCACAATAATAATCCTGTATAATTTTAGGAGGTAGATCTTTCAGAACATCTTCTTTCAGACGTCGTAAAATAAATGGAAGTACCTGCCGATGTAAAGTTTCCATAGCCAGAGCTCCTACAATAAATTATAAACAGTTTATAAGCATATGATCAAAGGGTTTTTATTGAGTATAGGTGGAAAAATTTGGACCTCAATTTTACTTTTATACATCGAGTAAAAGCGATTAATCAAGTTTCAACACAAAGATTTTCACTGTATAATTATATAATATTCTTGTAGTAATGTGAATGTATGGACCGAGATATAGTCAGAATCACTTTATATAGGTATTTTGGACAATACAGTCATATCACCCATTAACTCTTAATACAAAAGCTTCTACTTTCATAAGTAACAAATAAAGTAACTTTTGTCAAAACAGAATATCAACTAATATCATTTCATTCCAAAATGTCTTGATGTATAATACTTTAATAACATCTGGAAGAATAACAATTTACTAACCAGCCTCTTGTTCTTTGGATGAACTTTTTGCCTCTCTGCTAGCAAGGATTGGTTTACCATATCTTGCTTGGAATTGCCTTTCTGTGCCTAGAAAGCCTGGTACCAGAAAGTCAAAGAGAGACCAAAGGTCAAGGACATTATTCTGTATTGGGGTACCAGACAGAATCAATCTATGGTTACAGTTTAACTGCTTTACTGCTTTTGAGATCTGTAATACAAAAAACATGTATGTATATCTATTAAGATTTTCATCACATTTTTTTATTTCATTTATTTTCCTTGATGATCATCTGTTTTATTACATATAATAAATATCAATTGGCAATTTTCAAGATTTACAAACACAAATAACCTCAGGGTGCATCCCCAAACATGACCTGGCAACTGAATATAACCACTAATCTGTAAAGCTTCATCATATGAATAAATTCAAACTTTGACAAAATTTTAACACAACCTTAAAGTGTGAAGATTTAAAGTCACTAACTGTGAACGATTGGTCGCAAAGTATCCAGTACTAATATAGTCAATGAACATCATTAACATTATAAATATATATGTGATAAAGCTAATTAGTCTAATAAATCTTTATAGATACTTAATATAATTATTAATGAATCAATAATAACTAACCTTTGTTTTACCATTTTTTATGATGTGACCTTCATCTAGAACACAATAATTCCAACTGAAAGAGCTGTAAAATAGGAAAAAAATTTCTATGTATTAGCTAATACATTTATATGAGTGTAGGACAAAAGCCCTCCCGGACAAAAGCCCTCCCGTCCAAAATTGACAAGGCAGACAAAAGTCCTCCCCTGAAAATGACACGGCGGACAAAAGCCCTCCCATAAAAATGACAGGGCGGACAGAAGCCCTCCCGTGAAAATAACAGGGCGGACAAAAGCCCTCCCTCAGCAAATACATATAAGTACATTGAATAGTTTGTATTTTCAATTCAATGCACTAAACATATTAAAATTGTAATCATGAATATTTTTGTTTTCCATTGTTTTCCATTTGCATAAGAGAGTTTGTATGAGCTTGAGTACTTATCTGACTGACATCCGAATAATAAGTACAAAAATCTGTAAGTGCATATTTATTCACGTAAAAATGAATGATTACTCACATGTGAAATTATGATTAATAGAGTAATTAATGATGAAAAGAAGTTAAAATTAACTAATATTAAAAGTCCAAGTGCCTTGTAATGAGTCATTTACTTTAGAAAGTGACTTTGTTTTAAACGACATTTGTGTGAAAATATAACCTCGTTAAACATTTCTGAAAGGTATATTCTGAATGAAAGCTGGTTCTAGCTCATAAAAATACTTAGACCAATAGAAAACAACAACAAATATATATGTTACAAATTTAATATCTTAAGTGCATTGAAAAAAAAACACAGGTATGTAACATACATATATATTTTGTTACAGGAGGGCTATTGTCTGCCTTGTTAATTTCACGGGAGGGCTTTTGTCCGCCCTGTCAATTTCACGGGAGGGCTTTTGTCCGCCTTGTCATTTTCATGGGAGGTCTTTTGTCCGCCTTGTCAGTTTTGTCTGGGAGGGCTTTTGTCAGTTTCCCCATTTATATACATACATGTATGTTTAGTGACATGAAATATCTATAAAAATAGCAAAATACCTTCTTAAAATCATTGAATGAGTTGTTGTCTCTACTATGTATAAATAACAGTGAGAAATTTCATCACCAGGTTCATTAAATGAACAAATTAGAACAATAAGTCACAACCATCAAGTCTTCATATTATGATGAGAATCATGCGATTTCTGTAACATTAAAAGACAGATTATTTGAAGTAGGCTGTTTACATATGGTATGTATTTGTTAGTGGAATTTAGTAAGTAATGCCAGCTATATTTGTGTTCATCACAACTTCCATCCACACCACTACTGATATATCATAAAATCTAACATTCACACTACTGATATATCATCACAACTTACATCCACACCACCGATATATCCTCACAACTTACATCCACACCACTGATATATCATCACAACTTACATCCACACCACTGATATATCCTCAAAACTAATATCCAGACCACCGATATATCATCACACTTTACATCCACACCACTGATATATCATCACAACTTACATCCACACCACTGATATATCATCACAACTTACATCCACACCACTGATATATCCTCACAACTTACATCCACACCATCGATATATCATCACAACTTACATCCACACCACTGATATATCATCACAACTTACATCCACATCACTGATATATCCTCACAACTAACATCCACACCACTGATATATCATCACAACTTACATCCACACCACTGATATATCATCACAACTAACATCCACACCACCGATATATCATCACAACTAACATCCACACCACTGATATATCATCACAACTAACATCCACACCACTTACATATCATGACGACTAATGCCATTTCACTACACATACAAGATTAAAGAAAGGAAGTTACCTAAAGAATTCAATATCATTGCGTACCACATCATAGGAAGCAACAATCATGTTGTACTTCTTTGCTTTTTTCTGTAACCTGCAAAATTAAGCTATATAATTACAAGGCACCTGTTTCTGATAGACAAAACATGTAGAAATATTAAAGATGAGCTTTTCTGATTTGTTGTGTTACTAGAGTTGATAACATTATGTAAAGTTGTATTGCTGGAATGAAATCTTAAAAATTCATTAATTTTGCTACAATGCAACTTGAAAATAATTGACATTTTTGACTTGCTTACATATCTATTCTGTATGAATTTTGTGATTAAACAAGAGCTGTCACCCAAGTGAAGAATGGACGAAGTTCAGGATAACTATACACAAGTTTAGGATAACAGTATACAAGTTCAGGATAACTGTACACAAGTTCAGGATAACTGTACACAAGTTCAGGATAACTATACACAGGTTCAGGATAACAGTACACAAGTTCAAGATAAATACACAAGTTCAGGATAACTGTACACAAGTTCAGGATAACAGTACACAAATTCAGGATAACTGTACACAAGTTCAGGAAAACTATACTGGCAAGATAACATTGCTATAAACATTCATAAAACACAAATATAAAACTTACTTGAGCCTTTCCACGGGAGGTCCAGCATACATGAGTGGATTGAGGTACTCTTTGTCTATAAATTTATTCACCTCATATACCCAATGACCTATCAATGTTGGTGGGCATACGACAATCGATGGCAAAGGTTTGCAGTCAGGATTTTCAGATTCCTGTATTAAACAAACATCATACAAATCTAGGAGTAATACTTGATTGAATATAGAAAATTTCCATCATTTGCTACAATGTCTTTTTGGCATATGAAAAATTGACATTTCTAAACCAAAGTAAGCTCAAGTGTAAGAAGGGTTTGGTTTATACAGAATTTATTTTATTTGATTGTGCAGGAAGCTTTAAGCTCAAAGACACACTTTTGAATCTGTTCCCGGAACCAACCAGTACTGAGCAATGAGTGTAAAATTTCTTGCTCACAGAAACAATGAATTGCCCCTGACAGGGTTTGAACTTATGCAGCTAGCTATCATTAGATTTCTAGTCTGATGCGTTAACCACTCAGCCATGCTGCTACTGTTTATGAACTTATATGAAAAATCTATTTTATAACCAAACCAGAAATATTTATGTATTATAAAGATAAATTTTCAATGTGAGATAAAGAAGAATACTGTGTGTTTTATATACCTTATATTTCTGTTCTCTTCTATAATGATCTGTGGCAATTATACAGATAGATTGTAAAGTTTTCCCTAGTCCCATATCATCACATAATATACCATGTAACTTGTACTTGTTCAGAAATCCAAGCCAGTTTACACCATCCTATAAGCAATTTGTTTTGTATAATAAAAAAATAAAATCAGTCTAAAAGGCAGTGTGCTTGACTATTATAAGTACTTCATAGTGGAGTAAGAAAAAGTAAACAAAAGTAAATCTCAGAACTGAAACTTGTAAATAGCATGTTCAAGAACACATCTTTTTTTCCACTTTGCTAACAGTACAAGCTTTATCATCTTTTATAACAACCATGAAAGTCCCTGTACCTAAAATATTATATGCTCCTATATATTTATAAACTTGTTGCTCAGAT
The DNA here is from genome assembly GCF_026571515.1 of Ruditapes philippinarum. NCBI lineage: Eukaryota > Metazoa > Mollusca > Bivalvia > Venerida > Veneridae > Ruditapes > Ruditapes philippinarum. The sequence goes on along the minus strand of NW_026854186.1, from coordinate 185,783 downwards.
GAAAAATAACACAATATTACAAGTTACTGAAAGCAAGTCAAATCCAGATATTGTAAAATCTATATATACAATTTCTGCAAAAAAGGGACGAAAATTGGAAACAAATAAAAGAAAAACAACTGACACAGAAAAATAACATTTTTTGCATGTTTATATTCATACATATTTATGTAACATATTAACTGAGTAAGTTACATCCTTACATACAGATACACTAGCTTTATACACCAACCTGTTGATATTTTCTCAGCTCAGCTTTAATGGGCACATCAACTTTGTAGTTTTCTATTTTAGTTCCATCAAGAAGCTGCTCTAGGAAAGCTCTTTCTTTGACTTTTCTCTCAACTAGACTGGACTTCATATCTGGAGGGTTAGTAACACCAGACTGGAACAGTAAACAATGTGCATGTACAATAATAAAACATAATTTACTATGACAATACATGGGTATTTTTTGTTTTCTTTTTATTTATAGATAACAAATATTTTAGCAAAGAGGTATACAGAGCCATACATACAGTTAATAAAACAGTGAGTGACAAAAATTATCAAAACTAAACTATAAACACAGACTCCAAGACTTACCAGAAACTTTTTAAATCATGAATCTAATCTGGTATACATATAGCTATAGTGTTATCCATTTTTATTGTTTTCAACTAGAAATTGTATTTGATAATTTTTCTACTATAAGAATTTGACAAGCACTTACCTCTAAAGGTAATAAACGTATAAGTGAAGCAAAACAGTGTGTAGCTACAGTTCTAACATGTTCATGTTGGTCTGTCATCCTGCCCAGTACAGGTACTATCAGTAGTACAATATATGGTATAATATCCATATTTAACTTCTCAATTACATCTTTAACATTTGTCAAGGACTTTATTATAATAATGCATATAGTAGACATTACCAATTCAATGAAAGATGTTCAGATAAAAACCCGCACCTTCAAATAGAAGAAATTCTAATATTTAGCCGAGTTCAAAAAAGGTATGTTATGACAGGCAAGGTCAAGGAAGGTATGATATGACAGGCAAGTTCAAGGAAGGTATGATATGACAGGCAAGTTCAAGGAAGGTATGATATGACAGGCAAGGTCAAGGAAGGTATTGTTATGACAGGCAAGGTCAAGGAAGGTATGTTATGACAGGCAAGGTCAAGGAAGGTATGTTATGACAGGCAAGGTCAAGGAAGGTATGTTATGACAGGCAATGTCAAGGAAGGTATGTTTATGACAGGCAAGGTCAAGAAGGTATGATATGACAGGCAAGGTCCAAGGAAGATATATTATGACAGGCAAGGTCAAGGAAAGTATGTTATGACAGCAAGGTCAAGGAAGGTATGTTATGACAGGCAAGGTCAAGGAAGGTATGATATGACAGGCAAGGTCAAGGAAGGTATGTTATGATAGGCAAGGTCAAGGAAGGTATGATATGACAGGCAAGGTCAAGGAAGGTATGTTATGACAGGCAAGGTCAAGGAAGGTATGATATGACAGACCAGGTCAAGGAAGGTATGTTATGACAGGCAAGGTCAAGGAAGGTATGTTATGACAGGCAAGATCAAGGAAGGTATGTTATGACAGGCAAGGTCAAGGAAGGTATGTTATGATAGGCAAGGTCAAGGAAGGTATGATATGACAGACCAGGTCAAGGAAGGTATGTTATGACAGGCAAGTTCAAGGAAGGTATGTTATGACAGACCAGGTCAATTAGAGGTTAATGTAAAAATCTCTAACCTACACTGGTGTTTGACAAGTGGTTCAGAGTCAGCGACCTTAACCACCCGGCCAGGGAGGCGGGACAGACATAGGTATAAAGGATACTAGCAATAGCTTCTGATGCCCCTTGTCTTTGTACATCATTGTCTGACGCCTCGAACATTGGCAGCACTTTCTCTATAAGAAACAGCATCACATCTGCTGTCGACAGTCGAGATAACATACCAACACACCTAGCTGACATGTGACGCACACCACTATACTTATTCTGTAGATAACACTGGAGACAAGGCAAACTGTCAACAAACTGTAAACAAATAAAATAAATTCTTGATGGTAAGTCAAAGAGCTGGAAAATACAATCTTAAGATTTATTTACTAATACTTGTAGTTCTCAAATCAACATATTTATCCTCTTAATATTTTACACTTATTTCATTTAAATGCTATTAAGGATTATAATAATTAATTTATTCCAAAGGAACACACAACTACCTTGGTGAGTAAAGATGAATGTATAGATGGCACAATAGACTCTACCACTTGTAAACAGTTGACTGTTTCCTGGGCAACCAAATCTGTCATATCAGCTACAGAATCTGTAAATAAGCAAAATTCTAATAAATATAAATATACATTAAACTAAATTAAAAATTGACACGAGAAAATTTGTTCCAAGATTTTCAAATCTACACACAAGAATGAATGTTAGTAAGTTAATATAAGTTTGATCTATCATATAATGAAGTATAGCAGGCATGGAACTGAGATTTCAAATTAGAGATCAACAAAGTTATAACCGAGCAATAACTGAGTAAAAGACATTTTACAGGATAAGAATCATAACCATACCTTGATTTTCAAGAAGATACTTTGTAGCAGTTTCCCATAGACTAGGAAGTTCCTGAGGAAGTTTGTCATTAAAATCGGACGTCAAAATATTCAAAGTTATCTCCCCTCCACGCCGCTGAATAGATAACAGCTGTTTTGATTGCTGTTAAATATGAAGATTTACAAAATAAGGTTAGCAATCATAATACACATGAGAGCTACATATAATCTAAATATTGTTGATAAAGCAAAAGTCAAAAACCTTTTTTTCAATGAAAAATGGTTATCAAACCTTTCCTCTCATAAATTTCTTCAGTTTCCCATTAAAGTAAATTTGTCTGTAATTGAAGGTTTGTAATACAATAAATAATTGTGTTTCATGTAATTAGTATCTTACACGAATTTAATATTTTATCTATCACTTACCATAAATAACGACCATTTGAAGTGGAAAAAGACCATTTTTCATTGACACGCCTATAGTATAATGCAAACATTTAGCACGTCTTAACACTATGTTTGTATTATGCAATGGCGTCGCGCCAAAATATATGCATAGCCACGCAATACCATTTTAACGGAGTCGCGAAAGTTGCACAGGTATGTGATAAATGAAGATAATTAAAGTATACCTGTTCCTCATCTTTCAGTAAATCAGGTGATACTGTAACATCATTCTTCACACTTGATGACCTCTGTAAACGTTTCTTATCTGTGTCTGGGATCTGATGTTGACCAAACAAACATTTTATTATTAAAGGCACATTATGCCTCACATATAATGTCAGTAATTCATATTTTTTCCCTTCTGTAGAAAAGGCCAACATGTATTATATAGTGTTGTTAAATGGATTTGGAACATGTAAGAAGCTGAAGAATATAGCACTGAACTACAAAATCACAGTACCTGTACTAATTTACAAAATGCACACAGACTTAAATATGCATCAGCTTTTTGGTCAATGAATATATTTCTAGAAATAGTAGAAGGGCACCTTGATTTAAAATCTTCTGTAAAATAAAAATATAATGCCATTTTTAAGCTTAATTAGATGGGTGTATTAGCCTTTAATCAATTGACTGCATAAACTCCAACTTATAACAAAAATATCAGTATAAATACATGGAGATAAGCACAAATTTCATATTTTCAGGCTTTTAAAACATTTCTCACTTAATAATCTTAATGATTCCTTGTTTATATAGTAAGATATGATATAGTTATAAAACAAATGATAATTATAATTCACTATAAGAATATTACTTACTTTATTAAGTTTGGCAAGAGTGAGATTCTCTTTGTACATATCACAGCTAGCTTCTGTAACAACAGAAAGTATAGATATATATACAAACATGTATCTCTCTGTTATATTATTATTATGTATATTCACCTGTATTTTCATTTTATGGTCTCCTATACATCATTTGAAGTAAGAGCTTTTTAGTTTTTAAAAGAGTAAAAGGCTATATATCTGCTGTCTGAACAAAAAGAAAGAAAAAAAGAAAATATAAGTCATAATGATACACAGTGATAACATTGTTAATGATCACTAAAGATATTTTCTACAATGTTAATGAAATAGCTAACTTTTTACAAGTCTTTTATAAAAAGGTTTAAACAGTGATTTTGCCATGTAAAATACTATTTTGTTGGTTTCATAATTTGAATAGCTATGAAGTGGTTATAAAAAATTTCAGCAAGAATAACATCATCAAGTTACGTAAATAAAAACTAACCTGAAGTAGAGTTATTGTTAGTCTGTGTACAGACAGGTGTTACTGAAGGATCACAGCACAAGAAAGCACACAGGTTCTTGATGACTTTGTTGTTAGGACAAGGATCTCTAGATAAACATTTCCTCAATAATCCACTCACACATTTACCACCGTCCCTCTGTTATACACAAACAAATATAACACTTATATAATTATAACTGTTTAGTAAACTTTAAACTATACATGTAAAATTCATTAAGATTTTATTTCCACAGTCATTACTTTGTTTTATATATAAAAAATACTTTAATGATAAAACAAAAATTGGTTTTGTGTTGGTGTGGATCTTTCATCTATTTGTTGTTTTAATGTAAGATATTTGCACATTGTTAAGGTTTTCAGACCACATTTTAACTGCACTAACATGGGAAGGTTCTTGTTGTCTCCCTATGTTTTACTTCTGGCAGCTCCATAATAAACCTACTATGACCTTCCCTCATTTTTGTTCTGTATGTTCATCATTATATCACAACATTATAATAGACACTTGTACAATACAAAAACTTTATGTTTTACCATATCTGCATACATTATATAAATGACTTTCTGGTCCTACAGGATTAACTGATAATAATCACAGTTTATAAACAAGTCTACTTCCTGTTATCGCAAGTTAGGTACAAGCAGGGCTCACACTGGCTCAAATAAAATAATAGCCAATATTTTTAACTTAACAAAATAATAGCCAAAAGTTCAGCGGACTATTTACAATTTAGCGATTAACAACATATGCAGTTGATTAAATAAAAATTACATATAAAACTTTTTCAGTTTTATAAGGATTCTCAAATAAACTGATACATTTGTGTATATAATTTATTGATAACTACCTTTTTTTTTTTTTACATAGAACCACACCTTTAATTGTTATTATAGAACAGAATAAAAATGTTATATAGTGTAATTACTGTACAACAATAGTATTAAAGATTCATTATAACTTTACATAATGCTGTTATCAGACAATTTCTTTTGTTTGTTCTAATCAAATTTTGTCAGCTGTAACCACTGAATTTCCACATTTCACACAGAACTGGAGTAGATCTAGGTCATATTAGCCTATAGATATTGCAAACTCATTCACAGAATGCAGCCTTTTTTCTGAATAACTTACAGAAAAATGTCATCATCATCAATGTAATACAAATTTTCTGCCAAAATAGTAAAAAATTTAAACATAACATAGCTTATTTTCACCTTTAAAAAAATATCAAAATTATCGGTGTCGCGAAAATATGTGACAATCGGATTTTTTTCCTTGTATTCTGAAGAAATGTTCACAATTTTGGTTGTTGTGCCAAAAGTTGTTTGGAAGTAAATACTTTTTAAATATTTTATCATTGTTTTCAACTGGTGCTATAGTCAAGCAGCTTAAAAAAAAAAAATCAAAATTTGCCACTGCTGCAATTTACGCCAATTACGGTAAATTTTGGGTTGGTTAAAATCCAGTTTATCAATTTTAAGACGATTTTTTTGGGTAATTGACAGATATTTGATGGCTATTTTAATGCTGGACAATATCTTTAAAGTACTTATACAATTTTACATATCGCATGTATTTTTATCACCTCACATGACCGATAAAAAGTTGACACTCGATTAAATCCACCCCGCTGGTGTTAATTGGGTCTAGTGCATTGTTTATTGATTTTTACACCTTATATATAAACACTGTTGGAAGTAAAAAATAATCGCCAGATTTTGTAGCCAAAATGCAAAAAATAATCGCCAATCTTATAAAATAATCGCAAATGGCAACTATGGCGACCGACAGCGTGAGCCCTGTACAAGGCTTTCAAGTAAGGTACAGTGATTGGAAGTAAAATGTGCTTTTACTCGCAAGTCAAGGTACACATTGAATTATTTAGGCCCACAAGACAGGGTAAGGTGATAATTGTAGTTTTAAAGCACAGCTTCTTTTAATTTTAATCTACTCAGTTTACTTTTAATGTCACTTTATAGATTTCACAGTTTAATTTTTGAACAATCAAATGTGTCTAATATGTTAATCAAAACAATAAAATTCAGAAAAATAGAGATCATTAAGGAATGATGAATTCAAAAACCTTAAAATTCATCAACAAGAAGAGAAAATTGCAGGCCCACCCTTTCTTAAATGAGAAAACAAGAGCCGGTTGGGGTGATGCTCCCCAGATAGGTTTTGGACACAGAAAAGTAAACTTCTTGTAGTTTCAGAGTTATGTCCAGGACAAAGTTCAATGTGCAATAATTCAAAACTTAGGCAAGACAGAGTTACTGTTCTTTGCACTACACTTCTGCTCAATGAGATCTATCTACCTACTAAGTTTCTTGTTGATACCTCTTTTAGTTTCACAGTAATGTCCTGGACAAAGTTCAAAGTGAAAAATGAGCACAATTTATTTTCTCATATTCAGGGAGCATAATAAATTAAGTACCATCTTACACATTCTCTACCACTAATTCTAACAGTATCCAAAAACACCTTTGAAGACAATAATTTGTAAGAACATAAATTCTGAAAGATGGGAAAAGTCTTCTGTTTATTACAAAATACTGAACAAAGTAGAATGATCTTACCTGTATGTAAATGTTCTCTTCTTTCTTTATACAGTCCATCAAAGGGCGGATAACTGGATTTAACTTTTCAGGGATGGCATCTAATGACACAACAGCTTTGGCTAAACTTGACTGTACCCTAGTGAGGTAAATCATGGAAAAACAGGTTTTAATAGAGAAACAAAGTTTGGTAAAAGTTTACTATGTTACATATATTATTACAACTATAAAAATTCAATACATAGTAGAGGTCTTCTGTAAGACCACTTACTCTGTTTTCACAACCAAGCTGCTATTTCAACCAATTCTTTAAAGAAGAAGATTCTAAATCTGTAACCAAAATCATGCCAGTATCATGTAATAACTAATACCACCACTTTCTTCTTCTGACCATTTAGCCATTTTGAATGTATTTAGGCTGCATAATTGAGACAACACCTGCTTAACTGTAAACACATAAGTCTCAACATTTATTATCTACACAGTGATGTAAAATTGCTGTAAGCAGTATTGTTCAAATTATTGACCTGTGTTTTCATGACATCAAACACAGGTTTTGGTTGATAACATTTACCGATACATGTGAAATGGTCAAATTATCTGAATAATGTTTCTTTACTGAAGAGTAAGTAAAGATTAATCAAAACAAGATTAATTATAAGTAAACAATTAGATCGTTAAATATCTTTGTGGTAAAAGCAGCATAGTTCAATCAATTTATCATCATTTCCATTTTAAGCTATTGATAAATTGCAAAATGAAAGTTTTATCTTCAATTATGAAATTGTTTTCAGAAGTCTCCAGATTGTTCTCCTTTTCAATTTCAACTAAACATATCATATGTCTATATAGACACAAACATTTCTTTGAGAAACCATTTGAATTAAGCCCATTTCATATCGAAAACAATTTTTCTATTTCAAAACAAAGGGCCCTTTTAAAGGGGGGTTTTTACTGTCAATATTTTTAAATTTTTAAAGAACATACTTAACATTTTTAATAACTAATCTGCAACAAAAGATGCATTTTTTTCTTCAGTTGCACTCATTTCCCTTATAATGAACAATTTTTAAGAATAAGGTTATAAAAATACCTGAAAGGGAGAGGGTTTGTTTTTGATCTGTACTGAATTGTGTACAGATATTTGAGTTTGTGATAGTTTTATTTCTAAATGTTTTTAAACTAGAGGTTTGATTAGCTTGATTTTACGTTTGCTCCATATACCTGTGTTAACATTCTGAGGCCTGATCTAGTGATAGAATAAGTTCTGAAAATTTCGTACATCAAAAAATAAGTAAAATTGTCTTAATAATGAGGAGTAAATAATTAAAAATTATTATATTTTAACATGGAAAGAGAAAATTTAAAAATTATTATTAAAGAATATCTTTTTCAATTCCAATTTCTTTAATGTGATAAAAATGCTTAATTTTGTTAGATTTCAAATCAATTTCACAAATTCTATCAACAAAATCACCAATTAACACAAAAGTGCTTGTTTGAATTTAGAAATTGGCCATAACATAATCATTTATTTTCTTATATAATATTAGTAACCTGAATACCTTGTTTGGTAATAATCAACAAACTGTAATATTTACCCAGGAGCTATGATTTGGTCCATGTTGATTCCTTGTTGTTTGAGAGAGGCAATAAAGTCCCTACATTCTGTTTGCAAACGTGTAAACCCCAGTGCTATTTCATCATAATATATTCCTTCTGTGAGAGTTTCTAACAGCTTGCTTTTGATATCAGTTGAGCATTCACATGACTACAATATTAGATAAACTAGAGCTGTCACACAAGTGATTTATACCCTTACCATCTCTACCACACAAGATGTTACATTGCTACAGTTATCATTGTTCTATAGGATGAACTTTTGAACTAAGTTTTAAGAAAGTCTGTCCAAGAGCAAAAAAAATTTGGTGTACATACAAAATTGTCTGACTTCAAGGGTGACCTTGACCTTTAACTGGCACAGCAGCAGCATTGGTTTTGCACATCCACTTTCTGAGGTGGACATGTAAGTCAAGTTTGAAGATAATCCTTGAAGGGATTTAAGATTTATTGACAGGAAACTGTCTAACATTTGACCTTTCAGAGTGACTTTGACCTTGTACCAGCACCAGGGTGGCATGGATTCTTGGCACCAACTTGAATTGAAAAGGTGGTCATTTGAGCTAAGGGTATAGGATTTATAGAATGGACATATCCTTGTTTGCTATTTGACATTCAAGGGTGACCCTAACATGCATATGTACATTGTAACCCAGTATCTTGCTAAAACCAAGCTGTGATTACAACAAGAGAATATAAGTGGAACCTCAATAAATCTGATCTTGTTTTAAGTGGAGTATGGTATTAACAAACTATAATTTAAATTAAAATACCTGTTAAACAATGACATTCAAGGAAAACAACATACATTATAATAAAGATTCATAGTAATATATAACTTTATAGTTTATTTCCTGCAATCACATATACTTGGTGACAAGTGCACAGGCTTTATTTTGGACAATTTGTTAAGAAGTGATTTTTATTATGAAATATATATAGATTTTAGACTTACCTTTGTAGCAGCCCAGGCATGTACCACTTCAGCTATTACAATTCTCTGTATAGCTGACTTTGTGTTCAGATGGAAGACTAGAAGTTTGTCTAGAGATTCTGAAGGTTTCTCACAATTGTCAGGAAGACCTTGTATTGGCTGGGTAATCTTACTACACAAACATCCCAGCAGTCTAACAATGTAACAAACATGTGTCACTGTATCAAACAAGGCTTACTAAGTAACAAACATATATATTGTCAAAGTATAGAACATAAAGATGAAGTTTGTATGTGGCTGCACAGATCAGTAGAAAGATATCTAGAATAGTATTCTAAAGGGAGACTTGGTTCAAATTTCAGTCAGGCTGCACATTTTTTCTCACACTGTGGCATATATTTTAATCAAAATACAAGGACATATAGTTACCTTCTTATTAAATTTAATACAGTCAGTCCTTATAATTTTAAGTGAGAATTTTGCCAAGCTACTAGAAACGGCATTGTCACACTACATAGAACTAAAATTTATATACTGAGCTATGTTTGTAGATGTTATATTCTCTAAGAGTAAACTTACTGAGCTATGTTTGTAGATGTTATATTCTCTAAGAGTAAACTTGCTGAGCTATGTTTGTAGATGTTATATTCTCTAAGAGTAAACTTGCTGAGCTATGTTTGTAGATGTTATATTCTCTAAGAGTAAACTTGCTGAGCTATGTTTGTAGATGTTATATTCTCTAAGAGTAAACTTACTGAGCTATGTTTGTAGATGTTATATTCTCTAAGAGTAAACTTGCTGAGCTATGTTTGTAGATGTTATATTCTCTAAGAGTAAACTTGCTGAGCTATGTTTGTAGATGTTATATTCTCTAAGAGTAAACTTGCTGAGCTATGTTAGTAGATGTTATATTCTCTACGAGTAAACTTGCTGAGCTATGTTTGCAGATGTTATATTCTCTAGGAGTAAACTTGCTGAGCTATGTTTGTAGATGTTATATTCTCTAAGAGTAAACTTTCTGAGCTATGTTTGTAGATGTTATATTCTCTAGGAGTAAACTTTCTGAGCTATGTTTGTAGATGTTATATTCTCTAGGAGTAAACTTGCTGAGCTATGTTTGTAGATGTTATATTCTCTAGGAGTAAACTTACTGAGCTATGTTTGCAGATGTTATATTCTCTAAGAGTAAACTTACTGAGCTATGTTTGCAGATGTTATATTCTCTAAGAGTAAACTTGCTGAGCTATGTTTGTAGATGTTATATTCTCTAAGAGTAAACTTGCTGAGCTATGTTTGTAGATGTTATATTCTCTAAAGAGTAAACTTACTGAGCTATGTTTGTAGATGTTATATTCTCTAAGAGTAAACTTGCTGAGCTATGTTTGTAGATGTTATATTCTCTAGGAGTAAACTTTCTGAGCTATGTTTGTAGATGTTATATTCTCTAGGAGTAAACTTGCTGAGCTATGTTTGTAGATGTTATATTCTCTAAGAGTAAACTTACTGAGCTATGTTTGCAGATGTTATATTCTCTAAGAGTAAACTTACTGAGCTATGTTTGCAGATGTTATATTCTCTAAGAGTAAACTTACTGAGCTATGTTTGCAGATGTTATATTCTCTAAGAGTAAACTTGCTGAACTATGTTTGTAGATGTTATATTTCTCTAAGAGTAAACTTTCTGAGCTATGTTTGTAGATGTTATATTCTCTAGGAGTAAACTTGCTGAGCTATGTTTGTAGATGTTATATTCTCTAGGAGTAAAACTTACTGAGCTATGTTTGCAGATGTTATATTCTCTAAGAGTAAACTTACTGAGCTATGTTTGCAGATGTTATATTCTCTAAGAGTAAACTTGCTGAGCTATGTTTGCAGATGTTATATTCTCTAAGAGTAAACTTACTGAGCTATGTTTGCAGATGTTATATTCTCTAAGAGTAAACTTGCTGAACTATGTTTGTAGATGTTATATTCTCTAAGAGTAAACTTGCTGAGCTATGTTTGCAGATGTTATATTCTCTACGAGTAAACTTGCTGAGCTATGTTTGTAGATGTTATATTCTCTAAGAGTAAACTTACTGAGCTATGTTTGTAGATGTTATATCTCTAAGAGTAAACTTGCTGAGCTATGTTTGTAGATGTTATATTCTCTACGAGTAAACTTGCTGAACTATGTTAGTAGATGTTATATTCTCTAAGAGTAAACTTGCTGAGCTATGTTTGTAGATGTTATATTCTCTACGAGTAAACTTGCTGAGCTATGTTTGTAGATGTTATATTCTCTACGAGTAAACTTGCTGAGCTATGTTTTGTAGATGTTATATTCTCTACGAGTACACTTGCTGAGCTATGTTTGTAGATGTTATATTCTCTACGAGTAAACTTGCTGAGCTATGTTGTAGATGTTATATTTCTCTAAGAGTAAACTTGCTGAGCTATGTTTGTAGATGTTATATTCTCTACGAGTAAACTTGCTGAGCTATGTTTGCAGATGTTATATTTCTCTACGAGTAAACTTGCTGAGCTATGTTTGCAGATGTTATATTCTCTAAGAGTAAAACTTACTGAGCTATGTTTGCAGATGTTATATTCTCTAAGAGTAAACTTACTGAGCTATGTTTGCAGATGTTATAGTCTCTAAGAGTAAAACTTACTGAGCTATGTTTGTAGATGATATATTCTCTAAGAGTAAACTTCCTGAGCTATGTTTGTAGATGTTATATTCTCTAGGAGTAAACTTGCTGAGCTATGTTTGCAGATGTTATATTCTCTAAGAGTAAACTTTACTGAACTATGTTAGTAGATGTTATATTCTCTAAGAGTAAACTTGCTGAGCTATGTTTGTAGATGTTATATTCTCTAAGAGTAAACTTACTGAGCTATGTTTGTAGATGTTATATTCTTCTAACAGTAAACTTGCTGAGGCTATGTTTGCAGATGTTATATTCTCTAAGAGTAAACTTACTGAGCTATGTTTGCAGATGTTATAGTCTCTAAGAGTAAAACTTACTGAGCTATGTTTGCAGATGTTATATTCTCTAAGAGTAAACTTACTGAGCTATGTTTGCAGATGTTATAGTCTCTAAGAGTAAACTTACTGAGCTATGTTTTGCAGATGTTATATTCTCTAAGAGTAAACTTCCTGAGCTATGTTTGTAGATGTTATAGTCTCTAAGAGTAAACTCCTGAGCTATGTTTGTAGATGTTATATTCTCTACGAGTAAACTTGCTGAGCTATGTTAGTAGATGTTATATTCTCTACGAGTACACTTGCTGAGCTATGTTTGTAGATGTTATATTCTCTACGAGAAAACTTGCTGAGCTATGTTTTGTAGATGTTATAGTCTCTAAGAGTAAACTTGCTGAGCTATGTTTGTAGATGTTATATTCTCTAGGAGTAAACTTGCCTGAGCTATGTTTGTAGATGTTATATTCTCTAGGAAGTAAACTTGCTGAGCTATGTTTTGTAGATGTTATATTCTCTAAGAGTAAACTTACTGAGCTATGTTTGTAGATGTTTTTTCTCTAAGAGTAAACTTACTGAGCTATGTTTGTAGATGTTATACTTCTCTAGGAGTAAACTTGCTGAGCTATGTTTGTAGATGTTATATTCTCTAAGAGTAAAACTACTGACTATGTTAGTAGATGTTATATTCTCTAAGAGTAAACTTACTGAGTTATGTTTGTAGATTGTTATATTCTCTAAGAGTAAACTTCTGAGTTATGTTTGTAGATGTTATATTCTCTAAGAGTAAACTTGCTGAGCTATGTTTGTAGATGTTATATTCTCTAAGAGTAAACTTGCTGAGCTATGTTTGTAGATGTTATATTCTCTACGAGTAAACTTGCTGAGCTATGTTTGTAGATGTTATATTCTCTACGAGTAAACTTGCTGAGCTATGTTTTGTAGATGTTATATTCTCTAAGAGTAAACTTTCTGAGCTATGTTTGTAGATGTTATATTCTCTAGGAGTAAACTTGCTGAGCTATGTTTGTAGATGTTATAGTCTCTAAGAGTAAAACTTGCTGAGCTATGTTAGTAGATGTTATATTCTCTAGGAGTAAACTTGCTGAGCTATGTTTGTAGATGTTATATTCTCTAGGAGTAAACTTGCTGAGCTATGTTTGTAGATGTTATAGTCTCTAAGAGTAAACTTTCTGAGCTATGTTTGTAGATGTTATATTCTCTAGGAGTAAACTTGCTGAGCTATGTTTGTAGATGTTATAGTCTCTAAGAGTAAACTTACTGAGCTATGTTTGTAGATGTTATATTCTCTAGGAGTAAACTTACTGAGCTATGTTTGTAGATGTTATATTCTGAAGGAGTAAACATGCTGAGCTATGTTTGTAGATGTTATATTTCTCTAAGAGTAAACTTGCTGAGCTATGTTAGTAGATGTTATATTCTCTAAGAGTTAACTTACTGAGCTATGTTTGTAGATGTTATATTCTCTAAGAGTAAACTTGCAGAGCTATGTTTGTAGATGTTATATTCTCTAAGAGTAAACTTGCTGAGCTATGTTAGTAGATGTTATATTCTCTACGAGTACACTTGCTGAGCTATGTTTGTAGATGTTATATTCTCTAAGAGTAAACTTGCTGAGCTATGTTTGTAGATGTTATATTTCTACGAGTAAACTTGCTGAGCTATGTTTGTAGATGTTATAGTCTCTAAGAGTACACTTGCTGAGCTATGTTTGCAGATGTTATATTCTCTAAGAGTAAACTTACTGAGCTATGTTAGTAGATGTTATATTCTCTAAGAGTAAACTTGCTGAGCTATGTTAGTAGATGTTATATTCTCTACGAGTAAACTTACTGAGCTATGTTTGTAGATGTTATATTCTCTACGAGTAAACTTACTGAGCTATGTTTGCAGATGTTATATTCTCTAAGAGTAAACTTACTGAGCTATGTTAGTAGATGTTATATTCTCTAAGAGTAAACTTGCTGAGCTATGTTTGCAGATGTTATATTCTCTAAGAGTAAACTTACTGAGCTATGTTTGTAGATGTTATATTCTGAAGGAGTAAACTTACTGAGCTATGTTAGTAGATGTTATATTCTCTAGGAGTAAACTTACTGAGCTATGTTAGTAGATGTTATATTCTCTAAGAGTAAACTTACTGAGCTATGTTAGTAGATGTTATATTCTCTACGAGTAAACTTACTGAGCTATGTTTTGTAGATGTTATATTCTCTAGGAGTAAACTTGCTGAGCTATGTTTGCAGATGTTATATTCTGAAGGAGTAAACTTACTGAGCTATGTTTGTAGATGTTATATTCTCTACGAGTAAACTTGCTGAGCTATGTTAGTAGATGTTATATTCTCTAGGAGTAAACTTGCTGAGCTATGTTTGTAGATGTTATATTCTCTAAGAGTAAAACTTACTGAGCTATGTTTGTAGATGTTATATTCTCTACGAGTAAACTTGCTGAGCTATGTTAGTAGATGTTATATTCTCTAGGAGTAAACTTGCTGAGCTATGTTTGTAGATGTTATATTCTGAAGGAGTAAACTTACTGAGCTATGTTTGTAGATGTTATATTCTCTACGAGTAAACTTGCTGAGCTATGTTTGTAGATGTTATATTCTCTACGAGTAAACTTGCTGAGCTATGTTAGTAGATGTTATATTCTCTAGGAGTAAACTTGCTGAGCTATGTTTGTAGATGTTATATTCTGAAGGAGTAAACTTACTGAGCTATGTTTGTAGATGTTATATTCTCTACGAGTAAACTTGCTGAGCTATGTTAGTAGATGTTATATTCTCTAAGAGTAAACTTACTGAGTTATGTTTGTAGATGTTATATTCTCTACGAGTAAACTTGCTGAGCTATGTTTGTAGATGTTATATTCTCTACGAGTAAACTTACTGAGTTATGTTTGTAGATGTTACATTCCCTAAGAGTAAACTTACTGAGCTATGTTTGTAGATGTTATATTCTCTACGAGTAAACTTACTGAGCTATGTTTGTAGATGTTATATTCTCTAAGAGTAAACTTACTGAGCTATGTTTGTAGATGTTATATTCTCTAAGAGTAAACTTACTGAGCTATGTTTGTAGATGTTATATTCTCTAAGAGTAAACTTACTGAGCTATGTTTGTAGATGTTATATTCTCTAAGAGTAAACTTGCTGAGCTATGTTTGTAGATGTTATATTCTCTAAGAGTAAACTTACTGAGCTATGTTTGTAGATGTTATATTCTCTAAGAGTAAACTTACTGAGCTATGTTTGTAGATGTTATATTCTCTAGGAGTAAACTTGCTGAGCTATGTTTGTAGATGTTATATTCTGAAGGAGTAAACTTACTGAGCTATGTTTGTAGATGTTATATTCTCTACGAGTAAACTTGCTGAGCTATGTTTGTAGATGTTATATTCTCTACGAGTAAACTTGCTGAGCTATGTTAGTAGATGTTATATTCTCTAGGAGTAAACTTGCTGAGCTATGTTTGTAGATGTTATATTCTGAAGGAGTAAACTTACTGAGCTATGTTTGTAGATGTTATATTCTCTACGAGTAAACTTGCTGAGCTATGTTAGTAGATGTTATATTCTCTACGAGTAAACTTACTGAGCTATGTTTGCAGATGTTATATTCTCTAAGAGTAAACTTACTGAGCTATGTTTGTAGATGTTATATTCTCTAAGAGTAAACTTACTGAGCTGCTGTGTTCCCTTTTCTCATTACAAAAGATATCTCTT
This sequence comes from Ruditapes philippinarum, assembly GCF_026571515.1. Taxonomy (NCBI): domain Eukaryota; kingdom Metazoa; phylum Mollusca; class Bivalvia; order Venerida; family Veneridae; genus Ruditapes; species Ruditapes philippinarum. The sequence goes on along the minus strand of NW_026854186.1, from coordinate 169,647 downwards.
TTCATAGAAGAAAGAGTTTACCCACACATAGCCCGCTATAAAATTGGCCCAACTTTTGGGGATCTGTCCCAGTTCCCCATCTTCCAAAACCCGACAATTGTTTGACTTCCCGGTGAAAACAGATCTGCTGCCCGTAAAAACATAAAAATCCCCCTAAAAAATTGGAAAATGTAAACAAAATTTTGGATATCTTAAGCAAATTTTGGGTTTTTAATGAAGACAAAATTTTTCTGTTTTTCATAAAATTCAAAATTTAATTTTTACATTCTTTGGGCCAAATCTTTTAAAAAGACCCAGAAATTTTTTAAAAAAAATAACTTTTTAAAAAAGTTTTTTTTTAAAAATTTTTAAAATATTTTATCAGAAATTTTGACTTTAATACACCTAATATGCCTTTTCGGTTACTCTATAAATACAGCAATAATCTGTCAATTGCCACATTATAAAAATACTTTAATGAGTATTTCTACTTATTTATCAATTACTTTTGAGAAACATATATTTACCCTGCCAGGATGTTTTGCCTCTACCAGATAGTTATGGTCATAAGGTATTTTTGACGGTTGCATAGCCAGGGACAACCAGACCCCCATCCATGGTGTAGCTGCTACCACCAGGTATTCCGGTGGTGACCGGTGCAGCATACAGTTCCAAACCTCTGTTATAACAGAGAGGATTTCAGGATGTGTTTCTAACAAAGATCTCTGGTAAACATGGCACAATAATGGTTGAAGGAGATTAGGTAACCAATTATCAACAGATTGCTGAAATAAAAACAATTTTAAGCTTATCTTTGAAACTGTATGTTAAATATTACTATGTTTTTTTTCCTTCTTAAATCAGGTCTAGAAAATAAACATGTGACCAGTCAAAAATCCTATTTTTGAACATTGTAGGGATTATTTCTTCCACATTTTAAAAAATTACAAATGGTGTAGACAAGGAAGAACAAGAGCACCGCTAGGCGGAGCATTATATGCCCGAAAGTGCTTTTTCTTTTAGTAAGGATGAAGCATTTGTAAGACATGGGAATTAAATACAGTATTACCTCCTTCAAAAAGCAATCCTCCTTTATAGCTGAAGAACATTCATGTATATATACAGTTGCTGTTTTCAAAGCACCACCATCAAGTTGTTATCTTGTAAGTAAAAATGCTACAACGGATGGACGAAAAGACGTCAGGGGTATAAAGCTGTTAATCCTATAAAATTTTACAGCTGTAGGTTGATAAATACTTGAGTTATTGAGCGAAAACTGTTTCCAGTTTAAAGGTGATAGTAACCTTGATATCTGACCTTGCGTTACCCCAAAATCAATAGGGTTCTTCTACACAATATGGACAATCATCCTATGAAGTTTGAATACTGTGGGCCAGATGAAACTTAAGTTATGGTCTGGAAACCATTTTCAGTATTAAGCTAATAGTGACCTTGACCTTTGACCTTGTGACCCCAAAATCAATAGGGGTCTTCTACCCAATATGGACAATCACCCTATGAAGTTTGAATACTGTGGGTCAAATGGAACTGAAGTTATGCTTTAGAAACCATTTTCAGTATTTAGCTAATAGTGACCTTGATCTTTGACCTTGTGATCCTTAAATCAATAGGGGTCTTCTACCCAGTATGGACAATCATCCTATGAAGTTTGAATACTGTGGGCAAAATGGAACTTAAGTTATGCTCCGGAAACCATTTTCAGTATTAAGATAATAGTGACCTTGACCTTTGACCTTGTGACCCCCAAAATCAATAGGGGTCTTCTACCCAATATGGACAATCATCCTATGAAGTTTGAATACTGTGGGCAAAATGGAACTAAAGTTATGCTCCGGAAACCATTTTCAGTATTTAGCTAATAGTGACCTTGATCTTTGACCTTGTGACCCTAAAATCAATAGGGGTCTTCTACCCAATATGGACAATCATCCTATGAAGTTTGAATACTGTGGGCCAAAAGAAACTGAAGTTATGGTCTGGAAACCATTTTCAGTATTAAGCTAATAGTGACCTTGACCTTTGACCTTGTGACCCTTAAATCAACAGGGGTCTTCTACCCAATATGGACAATCATCCTATGAAGTTTGAATACTTTGGGTCAAATGGAACTTAAGTTATGCTCCGGAAACCATTTTCAGTATTTAGCTAATAGTGACCTTGACCTTTGACCTTGTGACCCCAAAATCAATAGGGGTCTTCTACCCAATATGGGCAATCATCCTATGAAGTTTGAATACTGTGGGCCAAATGGAACTTAAGTTATGCTCCGGAAACCAAATTGCTAACGGATGGACTGACGGAAGTTCTTACAGGAGAGTAATTATGTGGCTTCTCTATTGTTCTCTCTATTGTTCTTTTTAGCCACACAAAAGAAAATAGCCACATAAAAGCATTACGGAATGAATGACATCAAAGAGAAAGAACAGTAACCTATTGTCCCTCTAGCCACATAATTACTCTCCTGTGAGTGCGGACGTACAGACGGACGGACGTACGGACGGCCGAAATGGAATAAAGGGCCATTTCTTTTGTTATTTTCTATTGTTTAATAGAGGGCCAATGGCCCCTTACTCTTTTGTTACGGAATGAACTCTATTGTTCTCTTTTGTTCTGTTTACAGTTAGATGGCCCTTTATCCCTATTCGGTAGTGCGGACGGACGGACGCCATGGGGTATAACATAATATGCCCGAAATTCTTTCGGGCATATAAAAAATGTGAAAATTAACACTGTCATTTTTTCATCTTATTGTTTCTCATTAAGATCAAACTGATTTAAGTTACTAGTTTATATAAGTTAGATATCTATAGTTCGTCTATCTGGGCTTTACAAACACAATTACCGATTAATGACAAATTATGATTAAATCATAAATAGATAAAGATGTAACTTAGATAATTTTATAGTTGACCTAATATGTATAAATCATATAAAACATAATTGTGAACATATAAAACAGGTACAACAAACATACAAACCTTTGTAGATTGCATAGTTAAAAGAGTGTGTAATGTCTTCATTGTTGCAGTTCTTACTGACGGAATGTTGTGTCGAAAAAATGGCAATAGCCGAGGTACAAGTTCAGTTAATGGCTTTTCAGTCCTGTAGTAAAGATATAAAATAAAATGACACACTTTTATCATTTTATTTTTATTCCTAGGTTTTTAGGTTGTTTTTTGTTGTTGTTTTTTGTTTGTTTGTTTTTTCAAATTAGTGTTTTACAATTTTAAGAACCAAACTTATTCTAAACTTGATTTTAGAAATGTTGAAGATTTATTACCAAGTTAAGAGTGTTTTATGACATCAGGAATATAAGAAATACCTATTTTGTCACTATACACAGATGAAAATAGGTAATGACTTGTCATCCAGTATGCAACACATACATAAAAGATGCCAGAATGATGTCATGATAATTTACATGATAAAAAAACAATAATTATCCAGCACAATGTTAAACTATACAATCCAGTGTGATGGGTAAATTTAAATTGTTGAAATAATTGTTGAAAATAAGAATATACATGATACTTAAAGAGAAAATTTTCTTGTGATTCATTTCTATTTTACTTTAGCGACAATAGGGTGCAGAATAGAACAGCCTGATTCAAATATCAGGTGTGGAAATATTCACTGTCTTGTTAGAATTGAAAAAAATATCTGGGGCTAGTTTCTCAAAGCTCTGTTAAATTTAACTGTCTGTTAAATCCACTTACGGACAGTTAAATTTAACGTTTGTGTTAAATTCTGTTGCTCAAAATTAACGCTCACTTTAACTGCCACTTTAACAGCTGAATCTGTCTGTTAATTGTTTATCTGCTATTTAACACCAGTTTGAAGTTCTGTTGCAAAAAATTAACCACTTAGGCCTTTAAAAAAAACCAGAGAACAAAGGGAGATTACTGCTTGAACAAGAAACAACTGAATCAAGTAATTTAAGCCACTTTACAGTATTCAAATGTACAATGTATTGTTAATAAAAATAATATCATACACATCTATCACATTTGCTTTTGGATGGGCTACCAGGGCTGAGAGAAGTGTCATTATGCTGTTTGTTGATGCTGTAAGGTCATCTAGGTCCAGTAAAGTCTCCCATAGACATAAAACTATCACAGGAACCTGAAGAAAACATAGTGTTAATAATTATCCACATTAAAATTACCAAAGACAAAAAATAACATGGCATAAATACACACTGAAATCTCTTTTCAGCATTGCAAAAATTAAAATCACCATAACCAAACAAGAAATACTATTTTATAAAATAAACAATAATTTTACATTTGAAATGAACAATAAGAATCATTTCTATAATTTTCAACTACATATCGTGACCTTAGTGCAGAAATGGAGTAAGTCCTTCTAAAAATGATAGGAGTTAATCAGTTATTGCACTGAGATGACAATATATTTAAAATTACAACAGGTAACACAAGGTCAAAAGTCTTTATTTAAATATCATTTACTTTTTGACATATATAAATGATTCAGAAAGTGCACACTTTTAGTACCAAGCTTTCATATTTTATCAACCTATCTTACATTCCTTAACCTACAAAGGACCAACAACAAACATTTAAAAGATCAAATTCTTCCCAGTCTGATCAGGCCATTGCTCCCGTACCGGACAGGATGTCAACCTACACAGAAAGTGATAGTGTACTAATCTGACATGTTAACCACGATCAACCATGCCGTCATTAATTTAAATAATACAATACTGTCTGTTGTTTATTGTTAGTAATATGGCTATTATTTCTTTTTAAAGCTACTGACTTTATAATGTTTTCAAGAAATATATTAAAGTTAAACCTGCTGTGGAAGTATTTGTACGAGATCATCAGCTACAGGAATTAATGCACTAGCAGCCACAGCCCTGTTATCATCATCAGCATCTTGTAATCCTTGATATATAAATGGTAATACTTTAGGTAGTAAATCGCCTGTCATATCCTGAAAATATACATATTAATGCTTACTCTTGCATACAAACTGTGCACACAGGTATATATATATTAACTGAGAAGAAAACATGCATTAACAGATAAAATCATATAAACATGTTCCATTTTTAATTTTTTAGCATGTTTTTAATATGTGTGTATGAATGCATCATTTTGAATATATCATCCTAACCTTTCTTACTGCCAGCAGATATTTCATTCCGAGCAATCCCCCATGCCGCACCTCCCATTGTTTTTGTGTTAACAGCTGTAACAAGATGCATAGTACCCCTTGTATACCGTCAGCTTCTAGAAACTTTATCACTACTCCAAGTGTTTGAGCACATGTTTCTCTAACTGGAGCAACAACCTGAGGAAAAATTAAAACAAATCATAAATATAAAGGATATTTGTTTATCTACATAAAAATGAATTATGTGAATTTATGTCCTACTGAGAACTTTCAAAATAATGTTAAAATGTCTTGCCAAAAATGAAATACAGGAAATTTTATACCTATTTGTAAAAAAGAAAGTTTTCACAAAAGATACCTAAATGATATCATCATATCAGTATAAATATAAGTGACATCATATCAGTATAAATCTATCCAGTACCTGAGACATAATTGCCAAATCATATCTAGAACTATCAAAGTTAATAACTTACCTCATCTGAGACATAATCACCAAATCTATCGAGTGCTATCACAGATAATAACCTGAGTGCTAAATCTGATAACCATATTTGGTTGACTGCTGACATCTACAAAATATAAACAGTAAAATATCAACAAAACATTTCACCATCAAGTGAGCAACAAATTTATAAAATACACATACATGTAACCTTTAATATCTAATTCCTGGCTCATATCAAGCAGGCTGATTTAAAATTAGGAATTGGACCATAAGAATTGAGATCATATGGTCACTGTTTTAAAGTTAACTGGTGGAGGAACATCAGATATTCCATTGAGCATCATTTCAGACAAAGATAGGCACAAGAAAAGAACTGAATTCAATATCCCATATTTGTTAGAGGCAACCACACAGCAGCTACAGTGATGTAAGTGGTCCTGAATGTCTTACAGTATTTTACTATCAAACTAAAATAAAGACATCTGGGAATTAATCAATGCAGAAATACATAGATGTCTTGATGTTGAATAAAATTAAATCCACAACTAACACCACAACCTAACACCACAACTAACAAACCTGATCAGCGGGTGTATCCTGAGACTTGCCTGCTCCTCTTCCATGCAACTTAATTACCTCCCTTAGACCAGTAGCAGCTCCATGTCTAGTCTCCCAGGCAGTGTGAAATAAATCAGCCATCAACAGTTCACAGAAACAATCAAATGGCCAGTCCTCCTATCATAACATGTAAAATATACATAATAATAAAGTTACACAATTGATAAAATTATATCGGAACAAATCATTTAAAGAACTAAGACTATCACGAAGAACATTTACATGTAAGTCAAAATATGCATTCAAGTTACCTTTTATTGCTTTAAATGAATATACATTGTACAGTCTAACTTGCCCATGCGACCACGTGTATTAAGCGACTTTTGTCTTAAACGACCACTTTAAATTCCCCCCGATCATTTTCTCTCTATATCTTTAATGTATTAAGCTACTTTTGCTCAACGCGACCAGCGACCGCTAATTAGTCAGCTAATTGAGATAAATCTTTTCATTAAACAACCACTTTTACCTGTCAAGTAATTGTGTTTTTAGAGAACGCCGCCTCGTAATGTCACAAGTGTCAACAATCAAAACACAACAAATAAATGTGTGAAAAACTCTATTTCCCAAACCGTTTTAGTGTATGCAAATGAAGTTAAGTATACGTGTGACGAGTATTATCCAATAATCTTGAATAAACAATGCAACGCTCCGCCCCTACTGAGATGGTGTATACGCTTCGCTTGTTGACATTTAGACTGCATTGAATTGACTTTGAACTTGATCAGCAATTTAATGAATCGTAACAATTAGATGTAGTTTGTTTATTTCAAATGAGAAAATGCACAACAGAAAACATCTTCACTAATAGGGTTTTTGTGTTGGAGACAAGGAAAAACAACGGAGAAATTAAAAAATTCTGGAAAAATGTTAAACATGTACATAATGGATGTCAATAAATATCAGAAAGTTATATTTTACATTAGCATCCATTTAGATTATCTGAGCATACAAATTATTCAACATTTATATAAATGAAGTTGAAAAACATTCCCACCGCAAAAGAAAGATGTCATTTATAAATTTTGACTTTTATATCATGCTTTGTCTTAAGAGACCGTTTCTTTAAGCGACTGTTTTGGTTGTTTCCCTTGCGAGGTAGCTTAATACACATTTCACTGTATGTCATTTTTTGACACCAACACAGTTAAGGTCATTTGACGACTTTCAAGCTTTATTAATGGAGGAAGACGTGAAGTGCCACTCTAGGTGGGTTTTTTTCGGGTTGAACTAGCACATAAGTAGAAATACTAACATTCCATATGCTAATTGTTTAGCTTCCTTGCCATATTCAAAACCTTAGCAGTAAGGGGCAGGTAGGACCTTGCCTTTTGCTTGTAAACATTAATTGTATTTCAAGAATAAAATGAACGTATGTTTGTATGTACTAGAATATGTTTAATTTGTATTTTGTTTTTCATACTTTCACATGCTACCAGAAAAAAAATAAACCAAGTAGTACATATGACTATGCTAAATATATGATAGAGCTTCAAATAGTTGAGCAAAATTTTTATTTTGATATCACAATTAATCACTTAGAATAAACAAATATTGTCAATTAATCGAGAAGTGATCATTTTTACCTCCTCTGTCAGATCACTAATTATTCCTGTATTTTCTGACCCATTTTCTGACTTCATTTTCTTCACTGGAGGCTCATTTTCACTGTCGGGGCTACAATTAACAAATAACTTTGTTAACTTACCATATGACTTGACAAAAATATGTGTCACATGACAGGTGATATAAGTTTATGTTACTTAATAAAAGAAAGGAAAAAGCTTCTTTTTTTTAAATCAGAGAGATTTTCTCTTTTAACAGTATTAGTATTATACAGTATTGGTAGATATATAAGTAAGTAAAAATTAGGAATTTTTTTTTGTTTAGAACTGGTATACTTTTGGCACCAACACGTTTTAAATAAAAGTTGTTTTTGCACTATTATTGCTATATGTAGAATAATTTCTACTTTTGAACTAACATGCAAAATGTGTATGTCTGGGATAGATTTTACTTTCATTTAATTACTTTTATGAAACATGTTATTCACCCCTGCAAACCCCATGCTCCCCCCCCCCAATCCACCTTACTTACCTATTTCTAAACAAGCTTGTCAAACATATAATCTGTATTTTCATATTTGTTTTTCACCCACAGTTATAATCATTACTTCAAGTATTAAATTGTGAATGGGTCCTTTTACAGGTACAAACTATACAAGGTAAAACATGTGTGTATATATGAACACTATTATTTAAATGATTCCATTATAACCGCATACTAAAATTACTCACATGATTATAACAATTATATAATTCAAAACTTATAAAATTTTATATCCAACTTCAAGTAAATATTTATGACATAGGATTCTCTCTATTCTTATATGATTAAATGGTTAATGGCTTGATACTAAACAATAAAAAGAATTGGATTATTGCTTACAGAGGAGACTCTCTGGATGGTCTTTTAATCATCATTCTTGCTTTGCGTTTAGCTCGGTTCCTCTCTCTAGAGCTAAGACTGGAACCAATCTGTTGATTTACAAGGTCACCTACATGTTTCTGAAATTTATATACATTTCTATATGATTACAAGAATTATTTCAGATACAAAGAAGTTTCAGACAAGTGCAATGCAGTGACAAAACAAAGAGGGCCATCATAGGGGGATATAATCTACATTTACCTGGACATGCCTCAATTCATGCCAAATATCATAGATCAAGACTTAATCATTTCAGAGGAGAAGATTTTTCTTTATAAATATAAGGTAAACCATAGGGATCATTTCTATAATGTTTTGATATTGATTTGGGGGTTTAGGAGATGTTGTACAAAGAGAAGTGAGGACAGACAGATGACAGTGAGTGATGACAATAGCTCACCTCAAGCATGTTGTGCTCTGGTGAGTTAAAAACTGACAACTCAACCATATACAACCTCAGACCTGTTTTAACGACAGCCTGTCTGAATATCTCAGTACTTAATACAGGCATGTCTTTGAAATATTCTAAGTCAATAAAGAGACATTAAGGCAACTTCATGACAGTATTATGTAAAATTTCCTAGAAATGTAACTACATTTAATTGGTGTAGAAAATATCGAGAATAACTCCGCTAAAATTCATGAAAGAGTTATGAACTCCTGCCTACATAAGGAGATGGTTTCTGAAATGATCAGAAACAAGTATCTCAGTCTTTAAGCAATCTATTAAAGGGTTCATTTTTATGGTATGGTACTGACACATATATTACCATGCAAGTAGAAAGCTCTCACAAACTTACTAAATTTATTAAAATTATTTTAACAGTCAAGCTTAAAATGGATGTTACTCACAGGTATAGAGCAAAATATTATCAGTTATCAATATGTGACACAAATCATGCAATAATTTGTTTCTGTTGAAAAAATAGCCCAAAAAATCATACCAATTCTTGTTTGAAAGCTGTTTCTTTATTCATGCCAGTAAGTAAATCTTCATCAGAATATAAGTCCTTGTCTATATCAAGCTGAAGATTTCCTGCCACATCAAGACCTAGACGTTTATTTAACATCTGTCTTTGAATCAACAATCTTTCTCGTTCATCAATGCCTGAGATATATGTATATAATATATAACATTTTTCTTAAAATCAGACAAATATAATTATCATATATTACAGACATTTTATGTTTGACTACTGTAAAATACGATATTCATTAATGTTAAATGATTTTATATAGATTTTTTTTATAAAAACAAAACATTTATTTATAAAAGAAGAGAACCTGTAAGTTTGTCATCCTGATTAAACTGTACACCTTCAGATCCAAGTAATGATGTTCCATTTTGTAGTACACATTGTAGATCAAACTTTGAAAACAACAACTTCCCCTCAGCTCCAGGTATATCTTCTCCACATTCTAACAAAGTATGATTTCAAAACTTGAATTTTAAAACAAATCATCATTATTCAACAGCTTGACGTGCCTATTTTAACAATAAGATCACAGCATTTGTGTACAGCTGCTGAAAGTGACTCACTTAAATTTTGTAAAATCTGTAAGAAAACTTTGAAATTAAGGTATTACCATCCTAATGCATTACCTCCTCTTTGAAGAGTATTCAAATAGGCTAGAACTACTGTTAACTACATTGAAAATGAGGGCCGTGGGTTCAATCCCCAGAAGGGTCAATATTTTTTTTCTTTCTTTTTTTCCTTTAACATTATTTATGTATCTCTCATGTCCCATTTGGAAAGAAAAAAGTGTTTAATTTTGATTTTTTAATTTATATAGGTATTTATTGGCTAAATTATGCTAAATCTAGTAATAAATATGGTACCTGATATTTTCAAAGTGTAATAAAATCAAAACTAGACAGTAAAAGTATTTCATATTTTACAAGATCAACCACTATACTTTAAACATTTAGGGAAACTTTGAAAATAGGCACTCATTTGGGTAAATTTTAAGGATTTTTTTAAATTAGGCTCCCTAAGTAGGAAAATGGTCAGACACAAGGTAAAAATGGGTGGCGTAGGGTAACATTTTATACAGATTTCATAAATTTTAAGTAGAAACCATAATTTTGCTTATGTGGATTGCTAGCTAAATGGTACTATTTGTTTCTTACCAAAAATTAATGGGGAAATATTTTTTCATTAGAATGTTATTGCCGATTATTTAAAGGTTCCTCATTTCTAAAAAAAGGGCCCTCATAACATCCTAGCTTGAGTTCAGAAAAGTGGCCATAACTTGATTTCCGTACGGTAAACTTTGTTTAAATTTTGCATAAAGGTGTACTTTAAGGTATATATCTGACCTATGATGTCAATTGTTTAGTTCCTTATAGTGCCCATTTGGGGTGGTAATACCTTAAGTATATTGTAATTCATGCCTTTTCTAGAAATACTTTACAACTTGTGTGGAAATATTAATTTCTTTCTTTCAAAGTAAATCTAAGTGTTTCCTTTACATTCCATAATCAATTTCTGTATTTTAAGCCATACTATGAACTCAGTAAGTATGAATTATCTCTGATGTTACTATAGTTCTGTGCTATAAATAACATCTTGGAGGTAATATCACTTCATTCTGGGAAACAACTAAGTGTTCAAATTCATAAAAACTCATTCTTGGTTGGTATAAGGATTTCTAATCAATATAAAGGCATCCTAAATCTTACTTGCTGATCTAATTTCAGCTATTATGGGTAACTTTTATGAGTTCTAATTAAATTTTGACTTCATTACATCAAGGTGCTCTTAATCAACCCTTATTCTAGGTCACAATCAGGTGTGTTCTAATTGATTTTATCTTGTTCTTAAACAAAACAATGTATATGTATTCTAATTCTGGGTCATCTATTATTTAGGTGTTCTATTTCATCTAACCTTATTCTAGGTCATCACTAGGTTAATTATTTTATTTAACCTTATTCTAGGTCATCACTATTCTAAGTTTTCTGTTTTATTTAACCTTATTCTAGGTCATCACTAAGTTTTCTGTTTTATTTAACCTTATTCTAGGTCATCACTAGGTTTTCATTTCATTTAACCTTTTTTGGGTCATCACTATGTGTTCTACTTTGAATGATCTAATTATTGGTCATCACTCGCACTAAGTAACATTATTCTGCATCACCATTGCATGTTCTAACTGGTTTATTTCATTATGGGTCATCATTTAATATTCTGGTTATTAATCAGCACAATGTCTTTCAAATCAGTTAACCTTGTGTTTTACTATCAGGTGTTTTAGTTTATAATTGAGATTTTCAATGTTATATATTACCTTGTTTTGGAGCACCTCTTGGCTCCCACTGAGGAACATTTCTGGCTATGGCATTAACAGCTTGTGCTGCAGCAATTCTAGTATCCCAATTACTGCTTCTCAGATAAACAAGCACCTGTTCAATATAATCATACACTGTTATGAACAAATTGTACTTTAATTTTTCCTACTGTCATAGTACATGATAATATGAAGTACTTACATGAATATCTGAAATAACTATAATTAGTTACAATGGTGACCAGCAATGAGAATAATTACCTATAAACGTAGGTAAAAATGCTATTGATCATTGTCTGTTACAACATATACTGCAGTGTTTGTAATTATTAAAAAATTTGAGCCTCATCACGACAAAACCAACATGCGTTAGCGACCAGCATGGATCCAGACCAGCCTACACATCTGCGCAGTCTGATCAGGATCCATGCTGTTCGCTTACAAACCCTATAACAAGTAGAGAAACTGATAGCAAACAGCATGGATCCTGATCAGACTGTGCGGATGCGCAGGCTGGTCTGGATCCATGCTGGTCGCAAACCCATTATGTTGGTTTTGTTGTGACACGGCTCAATTTTGTTGTAGACCTACAGGTAGTTTACAGTCTATAAAAATGTATGATATCAAGTTTGGTTCAGCATTGTAAGCAATGGAATTATTATCTGGTAGATCAATAACTCAGCACAGTCTGGCTTATAATATATTACCAACACTCCCATCCATCGACATGCTTCATCATTCTGAGCTTGAAACAATTTAATCACCTTAACTTAAGAGTTTTCATCATTTTGTGAAAAAAATACAATCTTATCTATACATAGGTCAATATATCTATAAAGTTACATTACGTTAACTTATTTTCTATATAATATAATAAGGTTTATTGACAATAACTCTATTCTTGTTTTATTATCGTTACTTTTGTATTTTATCTCCTCGTGACAGAAATATTGACATGTTAATCTTCAGTCATGTCAATGAGAGGCTTGCTATGATTCTAAATATATTTTGTAATAAAGTCGTACAATTCCTACAAAAGTTCCTTCCTATAAATATTAAAACATGTCCTAAAAATAATTATAAATATGTTTCCATGTATGAATAAAGTTTTGTAAGTAACAAAAGTGCATGTTCTTAATTATATTTGAAAAAAAAAGGAATTTAACCCCACCAGCAAGGTTTGTCTTTTGTTAATTTGCCATGTTCCTTTTTTAACAAAATAATCAAACAGTGGACAATAGTATTGTCTGGTCAGAAAGCAAAGTCATGAGCAAACTAATGTAATTCTTTTACTAGAGGCATATGTCTACTCTATTTATATAATATAGCACTAAAAGTCAAGGACAAAATGAAAAAAATAATACTGTACCTTTGTAAGGAGGTTATTAAGCTCATAAGGGTGTAGTTTTTGGACATCTCCTAATTGTTCTGCTGCAGATTTCCTGATCAAAGCAGTAGAGCCAGTGTCCAACAGTAAAAATAATCTATCAAGTCTGAAGAAACAAGTTATATTGTTAAAGAAGATAACTCCAGGAGTTTTCAGGTAGTTTGCTTGACTATCCTTAGTAACTGATCAATAAAACAAGGGCCATGCAAGAATTCTCAATGAGAAACAGTTTTGTTAAAATCCATGTTTAATAGAGTTACAAGTCATAAGAAAACCCCTACAATTTTGATCCAAAATACATGACGTTTCAAGAGAATATCTTTTGAGGCTGTAGATGTTGTCGCTTAAACTTTATTTCTATTTATTAGCTCTGGTGGCCATTTTGTTCAAAAGGCTGGAATAATTTACAAATTTTAGCATTTTTTTTAAAGAACTATCTGATGATGATTCTTGTAGAGTTTCATCAAAATCTACCCAGGTTGAGGAGATAATGTTTAAAGGTTTTTCTAATTTTAGCTCTGGTGGCCATCATGTTCAGCAGACTAGTAGCAGAAACATTTGAGTAATTTTCTGAGTACTATCAAAGAATGATTCATGTACATGTATAGTTACATCACTTTGCCTAAGAGGTTTAGGAGATGTTGATTGATTAAGTAAAATGCTAAGGACAGACAGTGATTGAGGGCAACTGGACACAAAGCAATCACAATAACTCACCTTGAGCACTATGTACTGAGGCAAGCTAAAATGAAATCAAAACCAGATTTAATCTTCATTAATGTTATTATCAAGTATTATCTATAAAGCATATTGCTTCAATTTCAATCTTTAAATTTCCTGAAACCAACCTGACTGTAAAAGTGAAACATTTATGAGTACATATCTTGAATTATTTCCTCTGCATGAATAAAAATGTCTACTTATAGTTATAATTTAAAGGAAATTAATGTTGCATAATTATAGCATAGCTTAAATTACTAAAATGATGTTATTTTTTTATTTTCTGTCAAGGCTGTATTTATATATGGTTGATGTCAAATATGAAGATGAAACTTTATTATGTTTTAATTCTTCAAAATCACAGGCTAATTAAACATTTGAACAGTGCTCTAAATTGAACCCCAAATTCCCCTAATAAATAGTTTGCAGTGATCTCCCCTTAATTTTTCGGCATTAGTGTACTTATAAAGGGAAGTAACCGCTTTGAGGCCTACTTTCAGGTTTTGCAAATAAGCATATCAGGGTCTGAAATTTCGCTACCATTATTTGTTTGATATGACAACCCAAACAAATAAAAACCTTATAATTTTTGGTCCGACAACCCAAACAAATAAAACCTATCTTAGTTTGATTTTGTGAGAAGCTTAAAACTTTAATAGACACACTTTTGAATCCTTAAAACAAGTAATAAGCAATAGGTGTGAAGTTTCTTGATGGTTTGAACATGCCAAACCAAGCAGCCAGCAGTCCTTAGATTACTAGTCTGACAGATTAACAAGTTGTCCATGCCGAAAAATTGCTGTGATTTGTTCCCCGTTGATAGTAAATGTGACAATACTTTTTAACTCCATAAGGAACCCACCAGCAATCCTCAGAGCTTTAGATAAAAAATCACTAAACAAATTATTTTACATCAATAACATATGTATTTTTGTAGTTAAATTAAATAAAATCCTGAAGAATCATTAACAAGATTTGTTATTTAAACAATAAAATTAGTCAGTTTTGTAAATCATTCCTTTAACATTGCAGCTACTGATTAGCAGGAGACCCATAAATCATTAACAGGCCAAAACACCTTTTTTATTCAAGGGCTGGAAAACCTGTTAAATATGCACAAGTACTTCAAGTACCAATCAATCCTGTAAAGTTTCAGTAGTAGTATTTAAGGAACTAGTCTCTAATAATAATTTTGCTGCATTTACTTTTTATGCACTATCACCTTTATTAGGCATATGTGTTAAATTTGTGTTTGTTATGAAATAAAATAAATGGAATATCATACCATGTCACTCAACTGTATACACAGTGTAAATTGAAAATTCCAGCATGATGGGGTCATTATTGACTCATAAGATATTTACACATGCACACTTATAAGATTTGTTAAGTGTATAATTATACTCCTGGTTCAGACTACAGGGTCTAATCCAGTACATCTACTTCAACTTCATACTAATAACTTCATTTGACCTGTAACACGTTGACGGGCCTCATTCACTTCATTTTTGAATTCGGTCACGCTAACCTTTACGCATGCGCACAAGAAATGAGAACTTTTAGCGAGAGCTGTTGTTTTTTTCATTGACTCCGTATTCTATTTTATTGTGTGCCAACAATATATTTACAGGTATATTTGAGGTTATAAAACATTATAAACATGAATTACTATGATATGTGTATGTATTTCGCTTGGAATTATCAATAGCACAAGAAATGAGAAGTTTTAGCGAGAGCTGTTGTTTTTTTCATTTGACTCCGTATTCTATTTTATTGTGTGCCAACAATATATTTACAGGTTCCTCTTTGAATGCCCTATCCTCCAGAGTGAGAACTCACGTATATCCGAACAATAATACTGCTTTAAAATCGTTTACGATTATACTAAGTAGGTATACATTGTACACATTGAATTGAGGGATAGCTATGAGATACCAGTCCCTAGCTCTTTAGAATAGACCCCTTGGTTCTTTTACATGCCCAGTGTATAGCACTATTACATGCGAGGATTACCTGGATTTCTTACCAGTACACCTGTTGGTAGATGGGAAACACTGAAGGTGTCTCTGAAAATCCCAAGGACGTTATCCAGGATCACCGATCAAACCAGGGACCTCAGAAGTGACAGTCAGTTGTCTAACCAACTGAGCTATCACGCCGAATCCGGGTCAACTTGGCCCTTAAACTTTCTCAGCCCCCCAAGTCATCTCGGCCCCATACCAAATTGGCACAAGTCAACTTTCATTGTTTAACATTTCACTGTAACAGACCTCTTCTCAAGAATATTTAAGTTTTATTGCTGAAAGTACGAATTTGTTTGTGAATTTGTAGAGAAAGAAAGAATTTACAATTTATATGCATGTTTTGCCTACTTCAGATGTTTTTTGTAAAAAATATCTTTCAAGAAGCATTGCAGAATAAAAGGTGTTAAATACAATTACATTTATTGTCATAAAGATTCAATCTAAAATCATTATTTATCGATCAATATTAAAAATAGTGTCTTGATTTCTGTTCTTAGCAACGATTATAAATTTGCAAACTTTTTCAATTTCTGATAGTGATCGTACCTCTGAACACTTTCATAGTAATTTACTCCTTAAAAGGTTTATAAACTAAACAATTATCTATATCCTAATAGGTTTTTTATGGAGAGCCGAGTTGACCTGTGCCGAGATGACCTGTACTAAGTTGTTATAGGGCCGAGTTGACCATTTACCTATCGCGTCACCAGTATATAGCAAATTATTCTTACAATATACACTTAGCATTGAGTTGACCCAATCTATGAAAACATCTACATCATACTGCTTTAAAATTGTTTACAATTACTCTAGGCAGGTAAACATTAATGAGACAGCTAATGAGATACATGGGAATCCGGGAACCAGTCCCTAGCTCTTATTGAATAGACCCCTTGGTTCTTTTACATGCCCAGTGTATAGCACTGATACATTCGAGGATTACCTGGATTTCTTACCAGTACACCTCTGGGTAGGTGGGAAACACTTTAAGTGTCTCTGAAAAATCACAAGGGTGTAACCCAAGATTGAACCCGGAGTGATTATCAGTGGTCTAACCAACTGTCAGTTGAATAATAATAATAATTATCATATGGCATGTTCAATATCCGTATAATTCCAACCGAAATGTTTAGTTAAACACCTGGTAAATTACAAGGAACTTCCTCAGCTTCAACTGTTCAATGCCAATGGCACCATACATTTCTATTTTAGTGATTTTACATCGGTACAAGTCAACCCGGCCCCAAGTCAACCCGGCCGCAAGTCAGCCCGGCCCCAAAGTGGTCAACCCGGCCCCAAGCCAATGTTATTTCTGGTCAACCCGGCCCCATTTTTTTATTATTTATTTTGCTTTAAAATATAAACACTTATCAAGAAATGATAGAAATACGATAGAAGTATTAAGAAAAAGCTATGTTATTGTATGTAAAAAAAGAAAGAAATGACCAAAAGCACACTAAAGTGTTTCCCTGAACAGTTTTAAAGTAATATTAATTATAGAGATGCTGCCATCTATCACAGGTATCGCAGGTCACTGCTTCCTGTCTGTCACGCACAATATATCCATAATCAATACAGTTATCAGTCATGACGACATAAAGTGATTTAACACAAAACACTTTCAATTTTTCAAACACTTAGTAATATTCCAATACTTTTTTACACAGTAAATATTCTTTGAAAATAAGTTAATAAAAAACGAAACAAATATTAATTATACTGATGAACGTATTTAATAGAAACATTCAAATGAACTGAAAAAGAGATTGTTGGAAACTTAATTTATACAAACATTTTAACTCGAAATTCAATGCATTTCTTCCTAATTAATTAACACTCACGAAACCATCTTTAATTTACATCGAATAAAGACATGAAAGATACTACCAACTTATTTATAGCTTTTTAAACTGTTTGATTATCACATCTGAAATAATGTTGATGTACATATATAGGTGTTGATGTTATATAATTATTCATTATCACTATTGCGTATTAAACTGTTAAAGTCTTAATCGGCACAATTAAATTTACTGACATTTTTATGCCAGTTCATGTTGGTTTTTTTACAATTGTTCTTTAGTTTATAATATTCAATTAATAATAAACCATTTTTATTCCATCATACAACAAAATGACCTGAATAGTTTTCTTTGAAAATATATATTTTGGGGCCGGAATGACCGATTTTGGGGCCGCACTGACCAATTTTGGGGCCGCATTGACCAAATAAAAACTCTGTGGGGCCGGATTGACCAATTTTGGGGCCGGGTTGACCAATTTTGAGGCCGGGTTGACTTGGGGCCGGGTTAACTTGGGGCCGGGTTGACTGTAATTCTTTTACATAACTCACAAACCAAAAAAGCAAGTTGAGCCCCGAGCTTACCGTGTTGTCATTTGCCTGGAAAATAATTCACTCAGATGCAAGATGAGCAAACAGGTTTTCTGTTACCCTTTGTGAAACAGAAGTTGAAAACTTTTCAACAGATTTTGACCGGTTTTCTTGCAATTTCTCTTTTCTGAACAAATTACACACTGTCAAAATTTCTGTATTAACTTGACTTGCTACACCCTCTAATAGAAAATCCGGACAAAAAGCTGACAATACAATTATGAAGGTTTTTCCTCCATATTTCTTCTTTGACCCGTTCAGGACGAGTTTTGTTTTTATACTGACAGCCATTTTGAACATCGTGCCTAAAAAGGCGTTAGAATTGGGCAATGATTGGACAAATGAAGGAGGTTAACCTTCCAGTTATCCAATCAGATATGTTCACTCATGGCTGAATTTCAGTTGGTTATCTTCGGACACTGTAGACTGGTCCCCTGCGAACTTCTAAAAAGTACGACAGGAAACCTCCAGCGAATGCAGTTATTTCATTGGTTAATCGATATATGTAAACAAATATGGCCGCCGGTGGCTGAAGAGCGTACAGAAATTTAGTAATATTTCTGGTATTTTTACTTTTTCGAGAGGTTATATTTGCGAAATTTATTTTCAAAACCGTAATATGTTAAATAAGTAAAGGCATAATAATAATGAATACATTAGAGGACTGTTTGTTTTAGCCTCTGTTGGGAATAATTCAATGTAATCAAAGCCATTGATTAAGATCCGTCCCATTACCGATTCGACCCATATAATTCAAAGATTATATGAAATAAGATTATATTTCAAAATGGTTGTGGCTTATTTTCAAAATGGTTTAAATTTATAAAACATCAAGAAATCAATGTTTTCTAATTTTTTCCATCCATATCTAGTACACAACTCTAGGGACAGTTTCCTTGAGGGAATTTCATTTTACATTTTGTCCTCCCCCTTATAAAATTTAAATGTAATTTCCTATGGTTGTCAGTCATCATGAGAATGATATACATTACTTATAGGTAAGAAGAGTCTACTTCTTTGAACCAACCAGTATTTGTGTCATGATGAAGAAACATGGTTGTGACCCGATTAGTGCTTGATTTTGTTTGTTTGTTTGTTTCATTTTACGCCTTTTCCCCAACAGTATTTCAGACATAAAGGCGGGTAGTTTCCTAACCATCATTCCTGGATAGTTACACCAGTACAAGACGACCTTCCTCCGTGCCAAACTACCTAAGCATCTCCTGGGGATCGAACCCACGCCAGAGAGGTATCTGGATTGGAAGTCATCGACTCTAACCCCTCGACCAAAGAGGCGGTTGATTAGTGCTTGAATCCAGGATACATATGTTGAAAGGTAGACACCTTAACAAACACCAGGCCACTGCTCCTCTTAATTTTTTATTTCTCACTGACCTTTCAAAAAATTAAATGATTCAAGCTTCGGCCAAAATAAGGAACAAAAGGGAGGAACAAGTTTTTGATTTTGTTTAAATGACATTCAAAATTTTGATTTGATATTGAATTACTGGTGATAAGGTACTTCCCCACAAGAAATTATTAACAATATGCCACAATAACAATTTGCCAGAGTTAAATAATGATGCACCATTGTACGATTAAAGCAAAAATTGAGTAAAATTTACTCAAGAAGCGAAATTTAAAATGGAAAATAATTAATAAGATTTCAGCAACTGTTTGAAAATGCCCCATTATGAATGTGTAAAAAAGGTATTTAAACACATGGCAATTTGTTATGTGATGAATTTTTATTGTTGCGAATCATCAAAATGTCAAGTAGAAGATTGACCTACAGACTATTGCATGTATTTGAAGCAGTAATTGCCAACTGCACTTTTTTCCGGAATCCACCAGCTTGCTTGAAGCCTTGTGAGCAACTAGCTATGACTGATAATATAATTCCATGCAATCATCAATAATGGTTTAGGATATTTATGTGCACATGAAACATATTGTTGAAATTTACTTAAAATTTTTTTGTAAACTTGATGTAAACATTTCTTACAATTTCAGATGTATAGAAATGCAGTATTTATTGTATTCACTGTATTCATCATGTTAGGATAATGAAAAGCAACAAAAATATGGTCATATAGACTGTTAACATAATCTTCACTATTTTTTCCAACATTTAAATACTCATTTAATGATTATGAATGTCAAATTGTCAATGTCAATTTGTTGATACCACATCATTTTTTTTTTCTCACAGTTTTCAAAACAATCTATTTTATATATCAAGATAAATCAGAAAAAGGGAAAAAATATGAAATCAAATTCCAACAACTATGAATGGAATTCACCTACACATTTAATTAAATTATCAATTCAATTTAACATATATGGCATAGGCTATCTATAACAACTTTCTTTCAATAAATTTTATCAACTAGCAGATAATCATATAAGTCAGCTGCTTTTAAGTCATGGTTCTGGTGAATAATGTGCACAGGGCATTTCAGTTGAAAAATAGCATTTTGAGGAAAAAGTCTTTTTTTTTGGCTGTAAAATTTAGGAAAATAATCACTGCACATAAGTAAGGTAGTAAACAAATACCAGCCAAAAATACTTTAATTGTATCTATTTTATCATGTTAATATTGTTTCTGTAAATTTGTAGAAATATTAATAGTTTTCTATAAACATTGTGGCTGATACTATGTCTCCTATAGTTTAATTGGTAAAACACCTCTGGTTTATTGATAACTCATGCAAACTAAGAGGAGTTCTGAGTTCAAATCTCAGTAGGAGCAAGGATATTGGCTATATTATAAAATCAAATCTGTAAAAGGATAAACATAGATAAATGTTAAATTTTCTGTTTACCTTAAGACCAATGTTTTAATAAACTTCAGAAATAATTGCTAGTAAAATTTTGATAGAATGGCTATGTGTACTACCATATTTGGAATATTTATTCATTTAAAATATATTGTTTTAGTACATGTTCATAATGTTAAAGAGCTTAAAATATAGATTAAGAATGTGGAGTGAGTAATAGGGAATTGATGGTCTACAGAATATAGGCCTAATTAGCTAATAATATACATGTAACTATTAAAAATATATAGAATTCTATGTCAATGAAATTTTCAGTGTCAGTTTTAATAGGGTGCCACTATATTAAATGTTACTCAATAATAATATCCAGTGTTCCGAGTGAAAACAAAAGTTGTGCATGAAATACTGAATGGAAAAATGAACCAATTTTTTAACTGACTTCCCTGTCCATAGACTTTGCCTAATTTCATATTAAATAAGTCAATTCAAGATTCCTGAGAAATAATGCCTTTTTACATTCTTCCAAACTTTTTTCATGGATTCCTTGCCATTGAAATTCTACAAGTTATTAAACCTATGCTTTTTTACATCTAAATGATTTTTAAACTTTTTTTTTTTACTTTTCATGCCTTTTCAGATTTTAAATATGTGTATGATCATATAATCTGTCACTTATTTTAAGAATCAAGTCAAAACAGTTCAATTTTTCTCAGGTGTTGAAACAGTTTTTTTTTTTTTTGGTTGCTACATGTATTTGCCATAATTTGGATTCTTTCTAAATAGAGGCTATTTTACCAGCCAATGGTGAAAATGTTTTGTAGGGGAGGGGTGTGCCGTGGTGGAATTAACCATCTCTAATGAGGTATAAAACATTGAAGCTACTGTTTTATGTCTGTTATATGAAACAGCTACAAGCCTACCAGGTACATTGTACATATCTAGTATCTATGAAATGTGACATTGTGTATACATTTCTTCATGTTTGGTTATATTCCGTCACTGACAGTGCTATGTATGGCAAGTTAACCATTTTTTACAATTTGTGTATCATAATTATGACATAAAGAATTACTTTAGTCAAAGAAATTCAAACATTTTTCACTGAATCGAGGGAAAAACTTGTTTCATTATTGTTGTTGTTGTGGCGTTCTATTTTTACCGTGGAAACCCAAAAGCGGTTTCATTGGCTATTTTAATCTAGGACATTATCTGATTGGATAAGGATAACAGGTGCTCGACTGGTTTTAATTTTGCGTTCATTATCTGGTTCTTTGGAATAATTTATATACGACGCAGTCCATTGGACAGAAATCTGTCCAATACGCTTGGGGGTTTCCTGATCCCATTATGGGCAGCCATCTTGGATGGGAACCATAATAGGACAGGGAACCAGATTACGGACACTGTGGACAATCGTAACAACTCGGCAATCTCCGTCAAGTTCGGATATTGAATTGAGTTGCGAATTCTTGAAGTCGCCCGAGGTGTTCCGATTGACACTGTGGATACACCGAAGGAAAAATCGCATCTTTCCGGCCCTTTCCGTCAAACTTGGGATATGCGCATGGCAAACGATAATAGCCGAGATGTACCGATGAGTTCCGATAATCTGGTTCCCTGTCTTATTATGGTTTTTATCCACTTAATAGAAGTGAGCAGAGACCATTCCAGTTTCGTGTAGGTTGAACATCACAAAAACCACTAAATATTTTCCTTCTTTGACGAGTCATTTATTTATGTGTCTAGATGATTACCCGACACCGAAGTATTAACAACGAAACACGTCATTATTATTTTATCTACAGTGTTAAAGAATATAGCTTTATATTCATTACAAAATTCTGATACGTTACATTTATGTATTGTCATAATATTGTTATATGAATTATTTATGAATTTCATATAACAATATTATGACAATACATAAATGTAACGTATCAGAAACTAGGCATGGAAAGTTATGTCAGTATTGTATATGACAACCCATTTCTTGTAAGTATTGAAGAACTGGAACATATTACAAGTTATAGTGTGTAATGTTCTGCAAATTCTGATGACACAATTTTGGTTTTACATTTGAATATTGACAATCAATAGTAATAAAAATATCATTTGCTTATTTATGATTTCTTAAATTATTCTTTTTATTGGATTTTCTAGAAAATTTAAGTGTATAAAGCTACATATCTGGTGTAAAATTTATTGTTTAATTTTTTAAAATGCACAAAATCACTGCTATAAATAGATAAAATCATACTTAAAATTGCAGCATCATTCGTATATTTGTTCCGGAAACATTTTATTATGTGTACGTACAATATTCATGTACATTCAATATTCATAAAATACTGGGAAGAGCTTAATCTAATGTTGCTAGAACTTGTTGCCCAACATTTACTTTTTGTTATATACTCATCATTTGTATAATATTTAACATGTATTTGATGTAATAAAATTTGTTTAAACTATATATCACAAGAAATATTCTGTTACATCTCCACAGAAATGATTTATACTATTAATATTGTGAAAGTAACATAACATTATTTTACTGTTTATACAGAAGCTTTATATTCACTTTAAAATACAAAAAAAAATTGTTGTTTTTTTTTTAAACCTTTACCGTTAGAATCCAGAATAAAATACAGAATATCTTTGTGACTGTGTCTGCGAGCACGACTTTGAACGTCCAATAAAAACACTCTGGTCGAGATTTAATAAGAATACATGTGTGTCTTGCTTATTGATCACTTTAAAACCAAATTAAATTTAATCCATTAGTAAGGAAGAAGAATTCATATGGGAACCTAAATTAAAATAAAAGTATGTTGTATATTTCATATTTTTTCAGATAACGTTTTATTAATTTATACTCTTTGGTAACGTATTTTTTGTCTCAGAAACAGATTGTGTAAATAAACGTTTGTAACAAGTTTGCATGTCCTCTTCGTGCGGCGATAGAAGCTTGACATCAAATTCACCTTAAAACTTATAAAACCTTTATTAATATATGTATAGAGGAGGCCCTATATAATTATAAGGATTCGACGCTCAAAAATGAAAACGAGATTAAATGGAGTATGATCGATATGTATTTGATATTAATTGTACTCTGAAAATTAAAACGAGGCTATATAGGCATTTAATTGATATTGATTTTTTTACAAACGAGGCTAAACTGGATCAAATAATAATTTCTATATTGGAACGGTTTTGTATTATGTCTATTATAATATCCAATATACGAGTATCAATGTCATGCATTTTGGAATTGGAATTACAACTGAAAATTAAAAACTGATATATGCCGAACATTTCTGAACAGAAACTATACTCTACTTCCTATTTTCGCAAGAAAGGTTCAATTTAAAATACAGCTAAGCTCCAAGTGATTGTCATTTGGAATACGTATGCGCTGGTTCACTGGTTTTGCTTATCCATTGACTGGGAATATTCTTTCAATGATGATCGTGTTGGTGCATATATCATATACACATTCCATGGCATGTAGTTCTGTCAAATATTGCCTGATTCAAGAGCATAAAACAAGTTTTTAACATTCATGCATCACGTACTCCCTGCATCTGCGAGCTTAACTATAAGAGGATGTTCCTCTTAAAGTGCCTTGAATTGCTCACCGCATAGGACAGTGCTGGCACATATCGTGCACCCTCCAAGGTTGGCAGTTCAGTCAAATTCTGTCCAATTCAAGCGCATGAAAAATAAAAATAAATAAAAAATACAATAATAAAAATGACATTCAACACTACCTGATACAGCGAGGGATCTGTGATGTTCAGTTGAAGAGGGCAACGCAGGACCTAGATCGCTCACCTGAGATTTGCATTGCTGTAATTGGTGGATATCTTATTGGATTGGACTCAAGTATATAGTTACTGGTTCTAAGTTTTTGGTAAAGTAATGGTAATTAAGAAGCCTGAGGAAAATTAATAGTAACACCTGGATAGGCCATTAATTAAATATTAATGTCATCAATCTGATCTGTTTTGTTATTACGGTTGCTTGGCCCTGTGCTTGAACGATTCGGGCCTGTAGTCACCCCGCAAACTAATCTGGCTACATTTAAATCAAATTTATACTAGAGCTGCACTGGATTGATCAATACCCCCACCATCTCTGTGACACAGGATTTTGAATTGGTCCATTTATCATTATTTATCTTTTATCCATGTTGGATTAAAATGATAATTTATTTATGTTTAAATGGCTGAATGGAATGAAAGAAAACATAACATGAATATCAAGCTCTAGATAAGCCTTAGTTATTGAGATCTGGAAGGTATTTCATGTACAATACTATGCCAAATCAAACCAAAGGGCGGACCGATTTTATTTGAACAAACTTAGTTTCAGTAGGTGATACATACTCTGTATCTAAGCTGTTAAAATCTGGAAACAAAGTGACCCCTCGGAAGCATTAATCACAACAAAATTACACGAAAATCGCACTCGGTTAAATGCAGTATGTACACGAGGGACAATGAATAAGAGCAACATCCCTCACGACCCCTAGCACCGGTTTGAGCGGTACTCAATTGTAAGCCTTACGCTTTCAGTGATTTTCAAACATATATATATTTATTGCTTCTTTCACCCACATGCGATGGACTAGGACCTTTTGAACTTGGGTAGAGCTTCATGCAAGGAACATAAGGTAGTTTGTTTTTTTACATGAAAGTTATAATTGACCCAGAGTGATGATAGAACTATCAGGTTCTTAAACCTATAAATTGACCAGAGTATATATATTATCTTCCAAAAAAACTATAGTCACCAATATTTTTCTTAAAGACTTGCCCATATAGACAGCTGGTTGCGAGCGAAAACACACACACATCTATAATTGTTGAGCAAGAGCTATATAGAGTGCCATGCTCGTGTCCGATATTATGAAATTTATCATACAATGCAAAAATAATAAATATCACACTGTGGGAATTTAGTCAGTGGTCTTATGTAGATTGTTTTTGGTTGTCAATTAAAAGACTTTAAAATTATCTTGATCCAAAGATTATCCGTTTCATATTTTAGGAGGAAAATATTTCGTTCATTTAATTTCATATCACTATGTACTGATTTAGGTGTCCGATATAGCTGGGGATGACTGTTTAAAGCTAAATTTATCAAATATGCATTTATCAACAGAAATCTATGTAATGATATAATCAGTGTACATACGTATGTTATCTTTTGAAAGAATATTATGCCTCGACATTATGGTCAGGTCTGCACAATTTTGGTGTTTCGCACATCTTTTTGAGGGCGCTTTAGTGAATGGTTACTATGGTACATCATAACTGGATACACAATGTAAAATCGTAATCTTATCAGTTTGGTACAATACAGTACATTTCAGTCTATTAAAACCCTTTTACATGTAGTTTCTGGTTAGATTCCTGGTTATTTTTCTATAAAATTTATGATCAAAATGTCCCCCCAAGACTGGGATGCTTTTCAATCTTGGGGCCTATTGATATTACTTTATTAGACCTCAAGGTTATGCTTCATGACATTTAACTATCTAAAATATTGTTGTACAAGGGAAACTAAATGATCATTTCATTGCATCATTGTCACAATCTACCTTGTGGTATCAAAAGCATCATACAGTGAAGAGCTGAATTCAAGGCACCACAACTGTTTTAAAGTTATTTAAAAGAAAAGCTAAATACACAAGGAAAATTTTTAAAAAACACTAGCTGTTTATTTTTTTCCATAATTATACAATAAGAGACGACATTTTATAAAAACAAATTTGATGGCATGTAAGAATAAGATCACTGATAAAGTCTATTTTGTCTGTTGTTTTAGCAAGTGCGTAACATGAGACAATGGATGACAACAATGATGATGACGATGATGAATCGGCCTATTTACATCAAGGAATTTGCTTGCATCCTGAAATACATATAGAAATAAACAATTTAATAGTACTATGTAATAATGCTGTTGTTAATTGACAATGATTAACTCCAAAACAATGTCCATAATCTCACAGGTTATCATTTAAGGGATCATTTGCACATAAAAGGCTTATATTTTGACCTTAACCAGAGTGCCAATGCATTCTGCTGGTTATCTATCCTGATGTATTGTACTTTGGACTAAAACCTTTATGAAAATTTTCAATTTTCATTAAATACTTGCAGTGACTCTAGAACAGGAGATACAAAAACATTTCAGACAAACATACAGAGAATTAAAGATACATCTGGTTAACAATAATTAGAATCCGGGAAGATCACATTCAGAATAAATTTATTAATATGAAAAGAAAAAAAAATGTAAACAATGTTACACTTACTGAAGTTAAAGACTAGTAAGGTCTGTATCCGCTGTTTGACCCACCTCTGTTACTTTTAGGTGCCTTTCCGTATCCACCACCAGCTTGTTGACCTGAAGTAACGGGCAATATCTCACCATGAATTACATTGTTTTCATTCAACTTAGTATTGGACCATTGTTCAGCATTGACTAATAATATATTGGAATACATTTCATGAATGGGTGACAAATTTGAAATTCAATGATGGTTATAACAATATGAATTCCTTTTTAGCAAGGCTTCTATTATGGTTTAATATTTAAATCAATTTTCTACAATGACTTTTATTGGCAGTTAAAATAATACAACAAAATATAAGAATGAATCTGTCAGTACATTATCCATGTTCACAACTCATTATTATACTAAAAGTTATTAAAATATACCTCTAAGACATGTAGCAGCATGTAATTATATATAACAGTTTTATATCTACTGATATTGTACAATTATGTAAATGTTTGCTACACATATCACATCTGTTTACTATTAAATGTCAAATTCCATCCTTTTAACTGCTGCTAAAGGAAATTTATAAGGTTGTTGTTGCTTAATTTTTTTGACATCTTAAGGGGGTTCCATATTTCCATACCCTTTCTTTATAACTTAATACAAAATTTGCTGGATCAAATAAATAATATCATCAGGAATATAACTGAAGATTAGAACATTACCAGATTGGTCATATCCACCCCAGCCTCCACTGTAGTCATAGCCACCACCACCACCTAAACAAACAATTTATTCTTAATAAATCTTTAACTATAAATAGTAAATGTAATTTCAGTGCTTTTTTCTTCTCTCAAGGTATGTTAGAATTTTCAATACACAACAGATTTTAGACTGATGTTTATATGTCTGTGGACAGCACAATCCTCTTTTCTCAGTTGTTGAAAACTAATGAAAAGTATTATGAAAGTAGGAAAGCGAACACAAATTTGCAAAACTGTTTGACATACTGACCTGCCCTTAATAGTATTTAAAGTTTCGATTGAATATCTGATGGTTTTTCTTGAAAATATTTTTGGGAAAACCAGGTTAAGTAATGAATCAAAAATAAATTTCTAGGGTTATATAAAAGCATTCCAGTATGATGGTAAACAAGTTAATTTAGTTTAAGAGTACCTAATTTAATCAAAATGTGGGCAAAAGTTAGTAAAAAGCAAAACAGTAATTGAGAACATGAACCCTAATATGCAAATACAGAGAGGACCATGACAATACCTTTACTTTCTTTCTTTGAAAAATGGAGCTAAATATCTTATAATTACCTCCATAACCACCATAGCCGGCGTAATATCCACTCTGATCGTAACCTCCCCATCCACCTCCATACCCGTAGTTAGGATCATATCCGCCATAGCCATATCCACCATAACCATAGTTTCCGTAACCTCCATAACCATTTCCATACCCACCATAACCTTGGTTATAGTCATTCCATCCTCCATATCCACCATAACCTAAAATATCAATTATTGTTACATAATCTCTCTACACTCTTGTTTAGGAAGGGTAATCCTTATCAGGCATTTATTTTTTCCCCCTTTCCTAACTAATGAAAGCAAAAATACGGTTTGGTAGGTAAATTCTTTAAATTTTCCATTAAATGAACATACATTAAAAAATTAGCATTATTTTTTTTAAGAACAATTTACAGTAATAGGTCTTCATCTATATATGTTAACAACTTAGCATGATTTAATGACTGAGAACATGCACACATTTTATGAAGTGAGTGGAAAAACATAATTTTATCCTTTTTTTATTCAGGGAAAATATTTTGACTAGCAGCAAACTCATTGGGTGGGCAATGAAGGGGCAACATTAACATACCGCCACGTCCGCGTCCTCCACGGCCACCTCTGTCACCAAAACCACCACGTCCTCTACCACGATTTCCTGGTGTTGCTTTCTTTATCTCAATCTGTAAGCAGACGCATACAGCAGTAAGTATAACAGTCTGTTTAAATGTTTCCATAAGGAATAATATCCCATGAAACAAATTACATTACAGTATAATGAAGAAATCCAAGCTGAAAGCTCACAAAACCATTTACAACTTTACTTAACCTGTTGAAAACAGAAAAAACACGTTATAACATATAAGTTTAATGCTACAAAATGAAAGCAGTAAGAAACTTAGCATGACCAATACCATGAAGAAACAATGATAAGTTATTAAGATTATTATCCGATCAATATAGAATTTCTGGACTTTTTATTAAATCATTTCGTGTATTACATAAAGCGGAGGCACCTCCTTGTGAGACCTCACGACGCCAGATTTCTGCTCCTATGTCTCCACTCATTTGTCTTTGTAGACTGCTGGAAGTGTAATAAGAAAGCTCGGTCACATTCACAAATCAAGCAGTGGAGCCGTTTTTACTTAATTTTTAAACTCTACTTAAAGAGCACCAGCTGATGAGAGCTTTTACCATTAGTTGACCAGGATTACTTACTTAATTACCACAAATGTCCCAACTCATATATATATATATACTTTAACAAAGATGCTAAAAAACATTTTCACTGAAAAAAGCTAGTGCAGAAAAAAGATACAAGTTATACGATTGCATAAAATTATTTTAAACAATTTCCATATTTACCCTTTTAAAGCAGGAACTGAAACAAATGTAAATTTATGAAAGTATTCAATTCACAGGAGTGCCATTCTTAAACAATTGTAGGGTATTCTCTTACCTCATCAGAACCAATTTTGTGTTGGAAATCTGGATTTTCTGTTGTGTGATTCAACACTTTATTAACAGTCTCTTCTGTATCAAATTCAACAAATACAAAGTTCCGTCTTGTTTCCTTTTCCTTGTCAAAAGGTGCCTCTATTTTCTCAACCTACAACAATATACCCATTTACTATTACACAACAGAAATAAAATTAAAACTGAAATTTATCACACTGTTCCGTGCCCTTTACTTCCTATCAATTTATTCCAGAATTAAGAATATTTAAAGTTATCACAGCTACAGGGATACAGATTAATTTGCATTTCAAATAAGTAAAACAGGTTGACTTGTCTATTGTGTACCTCTATGCAATGAGAAACTATAGAAGTTTCATTGTACCAAGGGGTTAGCTTGAACACACGCAACTCATATTTTCCAAACTATAACCAATTTCACATCTTTCAATAATATTATAACTTACCCATAAATATTTTTTGAAAAACTGATGTTTTCTCTT
This sequence comes from Ruditapes philippinarum, assembly GCF_026571515.1. Lineage (NCBI taxonomy): Eukaryota > Metazoa > Mollusca > Bivalvia > Venerida > Veneridae > Ruditapes > Ruditapes philippinarum. The sequence continues at coordinate 138,810 of NW_026854186.1, read as the reverse complement.
GAATAGTTCCCAAAGTTTCAGAGAAACCCTTTTCCCATTTAAGCAGACTTTTCAATTTTCAGGGGAACAAATCTGTTTGGTATGAGGAAAGAAAATGAATATGGTGTACATGTAATACTGATGTCACACTCTATACATCACTTAAAAGCAAAGTTTTGACATAAATAAGAAATATTCCAGAGTCTTACCTTTCCCCACTGTGAAAAGTATTCTTTTATTTGGTCCTCTGTTGTGGTTGGGCTGACTTTGGCTACATAGATTTTCTTAATTGGTGGTTCCTGCCATTTACCTTTTGGATTTGCTCTTTTAGGGTCTATAGTTTTTCCCTGAAGTTTGTGTTCTTTTTCAGCTAAAACCTTCAAAGTAGTTAAAATGTGTTATTAAGCAGGAATGAATCTAACAACAAGAATTCTAAATTAAAAAGAGTTAAATACAAAAAATAAACTTTAAAGAATAATACTTTAATAATAAAAGCTTAAATTCTACCAACTGTACCTTATCAAAATTTTTACTTTGCTACAAGAACATTGAATGGTCATGGTTTTTTAGGTTCACTAAATCACAGAGTAATGTTAAACAAGGTTAAAGTTGACAGTATTGTCCTACATATGGTGAAATAAAATCAAAAACAACATTGTTGTGGTACAATACATATTTTTCATTCTTTCATGTTTTTCAATCCAATTACCAATATTCAGTTATAGAGCAATATATCTTATGCATTCTTTCTTACCTTTTCTAATGAGTCTGATTCCTCGAATACTACAAAACCAAATCCTCTTGACCGATTGGTTTCAAGATCTTTCTTTAAATTACAACTAACCACTTTCCCATATTTTGACATATATTCTTGTAAATCAGCTGGAAAAGTAAACATAATTGCTTAAAAACTGGATTAGCCATGTAATTTATTAAAATTAATACCAATTACAGCAATGTCCTTAACATTTCTGATGTACTAAATACAACAATCAGTAAACAACAGCAGCTGTAAAAGCATAATTATTATATTGCATATTGATGATATATCCATACCACATGACAATATCTTATATCAATGATACAAAAATATTTTGATAATTTCTTGTAATGACATGTCTGTAATTCACTTTCATACCTGTTTAAATAATTTCAGTACAATTCATAAGATGTTCTATACATACACTAATAATGCATCTCAATTCTCATAAAATGTACAGGCAACCAATAAAATTAAACTCTTAATGCTGATCAGGCAAAGAAAATGACTCTTCATCAGACAATATGACCAACAAATTATTAATGCAAATGTGTAGTGATTCATTTAGTGTGTGTGTTGGGCAGGGTTTCAGGGGAGGGTACAAGGCAAATGTCCCAATACAGTGATTCCCTCCCCCCCCCCCCCATGTATTTTACAGCCAAATAAAGGCTGTTTCTCCCAACTCAAAATAGGCATATTTTCCCCTAAGAAAGCTAATATGCTAATATTTTCCCCTGAAATGCCCTGTGCACTTCTTCACCAGAACAATGACTTAACAGCATCAGACCTGTTTTATCAGCTAGAAGACAGACAGCTGTCCCTATAGCCTGTGTGATGTACCATGCATGCTAAATTGAATTGAAATTGAAAATTTTATAAAATGTGTGAGTAAATTTCATTCTCAGTTGTTGGAATTTGATTTTCCCCTTTTCTGATCTTATCGCGCTACATTTTCCCCTTCAGAAAGCCACAGGTTGTTTTGAAAATAGGAAAAAAATCACTGCTATACCAATGATGGCAGTTCAATTTTTAAGTTTATTTCTCATGCAATATTGTCATTACAGTACAACAAAATGCAGTTGTTTTTTCTTCTTTTTCTCCCACTCATATTAAAATTCAAAACCACAAGTTAAAATGAATAAGGTTATTGATTATATTACTAAATGAAACAGCATATAGCAAGAATAAGTAAATTTTTGTAACCTTTAACAAAACTTTCAAAGTCAACATACAAATATGAAAGTTATCTCATTACATTTGTTAATGTAAACAATCAATAAAACATCTCCTCTGAAGTTGAAGATTTTAGTATAAAATTAAGAATCCGGGTCAGCTCGGCCCTAAACGTACTCGGCCCCCCGAGTCAGCTCGGCCCTATTCCAACTCGGCCCACTTTTCAATAATGAATATTTAGGTTTGTGTTAACACTATTTATTGTGATTATTGTAATTATTTATATAATACACGGATTGACAGTTTCGAACTAGCAGCAGACAAGCTATTGCGAGTAAAGATAAACGATTGCGTATCTCACTGTATTTCTACAACTTCTGTTCTGTTCTTTATTACTTTAACTAGATAATGCACAGACAAGGTCTTTCTATTTGACAGAAGAAAAAAAACGTATGACAGGTGCATATGAATTTCGGCAGCAATCAATGCGCTTATACGGTAGAATTAATTAGAAGCTTATGATATTAAGTAAACACGTTTTTGTTCATATTTTTTTAAATATTACTTACAAACACATTTTATTAGAATCTAGATCTATATTAATTTTATCGAATCTGCAAGACAGATAAATAACTTTTTTTTCTTCTAAATATACTTTATTTCAGAAGAAGTACAATGTATAATTATATAATAATAAGATATCTCTTATTATTCATTTACCTTAACAACATGCAAAGCAAAGTTAATACGTTACATATATTTTTGTAAAGTGGGCCGAGTTGACCCGTGCCGAGTTGACTCTTTTCCTAAAATTAATAGATCTCTAAATTAATGGATTTAAACTTCTTTAAAAATAAAACTCAAAAAATATGGATTGTCCTACAGATACCTGGCAAAATCAAATAAAAAATTCAGTAGTCATTTTCCTAAATTTATAAATATCCAAATACTTAAGAAAGCAAAAATTTAACAGATGACTTACATTCTTTAGTTTCCCAGCTTAAACCTCCAACAAATAACTTCCTGCAAAATAAAACAAACTTTCACATCAACATAGAATTCTACGAAGATCACTATACTAATATTACGATAGCCTACAAACAAAACTATGGCAGATATACAATTTCAACTAAATAGTTAAATTAACCGCACAATGTACATGCCGCAGAAACCACGTGACATCGTCCGCCATAACGTACAATGGAAAAAATCTGAATATATCCAATGTTGAACATTTCTTTTAAAATTGTAATTTAATTCCCCAAAAATGTAAAACAGCTATAATGGTATAACAATAGTAACACCATATAGAATTTATTAATTCTACTTCTGTTAATTAATACAACGCTTTAAGATGTCTTAAGACATGTAAGAAGGAGCCGGTGACAAAAGAAAATTACCGATACCTGTCGTCATCACTTTCGCCTTGTCCACCATCACCGTTTGCTGCTCCATCACCTGCACCATGTTCCGCCTGTTGTGCATCCATTGCTTCTTCGTTTTGCCCACTTTGATCGTAATTCTGTTCTTCAGACATTCTTGATTTCTTTTATTTTAGTCGTCTCTAAATTTCCAAAATGTCGGCCGCATGCACACGCTCTCGTTAATCTGCCGATTGGTTGAAATTATGTCACGTGAATGGCAATCGATAAGTAGGTAGTAAAGTCCTAAAACTTATTGCGAACACCTCTAAAATATACTTAAGCATGATGGGGGTTCTCAAACTCTATTTTGAAGACAATGGCAATACAAAGTCCGAGCAGAAATTCCGATAAAAACATTATGATAATATATTGGTCACCTAATTAATTGTCTCTCCACCTAAAAATAGATAAATACAGAATCCCTAAAGAAAGCCCAACACGGCAAAATTGAAAATGTTGCAGGCTCGGTTTGATTGAGTCTTCTTCCGGGTAATGTGCTGGGCCCCTCTGGAGCATCGTCGCACAATTGTGACTATTTACATGAGTGAAGGGAACATCAAGTGCAGCTAAAAACAGGTTAAAAACACCATGCTCCAGAGTTACTCGTGCAGCGCACCCATCCTCGTCTTGAAGACCTCTAGGGACGGGGCTGTCATCACGACTTCTGGTAGGCTGTTCCAAAGTCGGATCCCAGAAGGAAAGAACGAATACTTGTATGAGTTGACACTGGTAAAGGGTTGTAGGTACCTGTTGGCATGGCCTCGGGTGTGTACTCCAGCAGGGATCAGTATGTGATGGGCTCGGATGAGCCTGTTCATGGACGGTACTGGAAAGTGCAAGTTACCGTCCACGCCCCTAGCTAGCTTAAGCAGAATTCAACATTTAAACATGAAATAGTAAAATTTTGAATTTAGGAACATCCGCAGATGTGTTCATACGGCGGTTATCATAGAACCTTCAATGTGACACTTTCGTGCCATTCCATGGAAAGCGGCGTATGGTCCCCAAGTAATAAAAAGCGTGTACCCTAAACGAGAAAACAATGGGCAGAACTAAATACAATGGAATTTTGAAAGGGGATCAGAGGTTATGAAGCCTGCGTAGCACAGATAAGACGTCAAAAGACACATTTAAAAAGTGCAGGAGTGTAATAAATGGTTTTATTACACTCCTGCGCTGCGGTTTAGGTGGAGAGACAATTAGCTTTATTACATGCTTTTCGGTGGTTTATAGAAATATATCAGTGATATAAAACTGGTAATTTCACTGTTTGAAACAGTGAAATTACCACTTTGATAATTTCACTGTTTTGAATTTAAGCCCCTTTCGTTGTTTCAGTGAAATACCAGCGTGTACAGTACTGGGAACCAACTTAATGACGTGACTTCGTAAATGACGTCACGTTGTATTTTTATTTGGCGCGCTTTTCATTCAATATTAGGTTTAGTGTCTTTTTAAAACGTTCTTTGCATATAATAAAAAGAAAATTTGTTTAGTTTAGTGTAAGATCGAAATTTATCACATAAACCGCGGCACAGGAGTGTAATAAAGCCATTTAATAAAAACGGTATTACACTAGACGATATTATAAACAAGCGAATAATATGTTTATTTATTATTAAATTGATGTATAACTTATGATAAGCTTTTGTAACTTGTTTATGTTGTACTTGATATGTTTTAGTTTAAACGAAATTTATTTCATTTTGTTTGTGTACAATGTACTTGTCGTATTATATATTGAAAAATGTGTCTTGATTGTTGAAAATTTTCATTATTTTAACTTCTTTATAATTCATTTATTATTATGTAAGTTAGTGTAACAATTTTACAGTAAATGGACCCCATTGGAAATAAGCTTTTAGCTTAATGGGCAATCCTAGGGAACATACTCATTAATTAATCTTATAATTATATTTGTTGCATTTATGTGTGTGTTTTTATATATACATTGGTATGCAAATTGATATATGTGTGTATATGTCTATTCCCTGAATAAATCGATTACACTATAGTCTGTCCCATCAAATTTGAACATTCCATTTTTTATTTAATATAATAGTAAAATCATTTAAATTAATGTCATGTTAACCCTGACGTCAATATCTCTAGGCATGTTTTTCATTTTTTTCATAAAGTCAGTAATATGGTCAAAATGTTGAAATTATATTTTTTCCCGTTGACTTACGTTGTAACCTGACGTGACGTCCATTTCAAAATGGCGGCGCCCATATAGACGTCATTTAGGGTTCGTCTCACAGTTAGCGTGAAATGTACTCGATAATTATTAAAAAAATATTACTCTTATTCACTTACTAATCAATAGCTAAATGTTATCATTAAAATGAAAAATGACAATAAAGTTGGAGTCTAAAAGGCAATTTTACTAGCAAACCATTATTTGAAATAATCAAAATCATTTGTAGTGAAAATATCAGTAAGGTTTATAAATTCTAACACACAAACTGAAAGATTTAATTAATTACCATGATATACTGTCGTATTTTATATTTTTTAAGTGATTTGATTAGATATCTTTTCAATCAAGCGCAACGCGTCGTAGGGGAGCGGGAACACTAGCTAGAAGACTATAAAAAATGGTTCTTCGCTAGTTTATGTTTAATTTACATAATTCTGTATTTGTCTGAATTCTGTCTATAAGTGTGTATCACGTCTATTCAAAAATAAATAAATTGACCAGGTTCAATGGGATACAAAAATATGTTACCCTCGTTATTTCCAGAGACATAGATAACATCTATGTCTCTGTTATTTCGGGTGCGATGTTCGTGCGCTAAAACTTTCCGTAGGTTTCAACTTTCACAAGAAATCGCCAACAAATACTACATTATCATGCAAATCTGACAAAAAATATAAAGAAAACTGATTCACTATACGTTCAGCATTGGTTTGCTTGTAGCCACGGTGTCTCCCTCGCTAACGAGAGAACACAGACTCGCGTTCGAAGAAAATGTAAATTATAACAATATAATATCATGCTTTCTAGTTTAAGCAATCGAACGTAGGCCTATACACTTTAAGCTCGTAAATACAGATTTAACTTTCCGTCTCACAATTCAACAAAATGTCCAGAAATACCGGCGGTGATTTGATATTATTAAGAGTAAGTTTGAATTGGAGTGTTCAATAAGCGACAATAAGTGCTTTTTTGTAGTACATATAATTATTTTGTTAATATGAAGGGTAGATCAAGTCAAAGAGAAACACCGAGTGACGTTCTCAATAATTTTAGCCTTCCGAAAATTTGAAAATATTCAAACAAAAGATCTAGAGCATTTTGTTCGCGGGAGAAATACCGCGTATTGTATATTTTGTAGCTAAAAGAGTAGGATTTACAGAAGTCTTGAATAACGATATAATATGTAGGGAAATTATTTTTGAGAAATATAAAAAATAGTTCAAAAACATAAAATCAAAACGAATGTTCTATGTAATTAATGGAAAAAGTATTGTACTGTTGTAGATTCATGTCATTAAGATTTTAGTGTTTAAAGTTATTTTTAAATTTTATCAATAGTTTTATATTATTAATATATGAATTGAAGGTGTAATTTTTTAATTTACAGTTAAGTTGCAAAATCTACTCATTTTAACAGTTTACCACTTTGATAATTTCACTGTTTTGAATTTAAGCCCCTTACGTTGTTTCAGTGAAATACCAGCGTGTACAGTACTGGGAACCAACTTAATGACGTGACTTTGTAAATGACGTCACGTTGCATAATTATTTGGCGCGCTATTCATTTATCATTAGGTAAAAATGTGCTTTTTAACGTTTGATTGCATGGAATAAAAAGAAAATTTGTTTAGTTTAGTGTAAGATCGAAATATATTTCACCTCGTGAACACCAAAAGTTCACATTTCACTCGTGGCTGCGCCACTCGTGAAATATACCTTTTGGTGCTCACTCGATGAAGTATATTCCGATCTTACACTGAACTTAACAAATATCCTCTATTTATATTCGTGTAGATTCAATACTAAATTATTTAACTCGTTGAATAAAACAATTTATTACATGCTTTTCGGTGGTTTATAGAAATATATCAGTGATATAAAACTGGTAATTTCACGGTTTTGAATTTAAGCCCCTTACGTTGTTTCAGTGTTATACCAGCGTGCACAGTACTGGATACCAACTTAATGACGTGACGTCGTAAATGACGTCACGTTGTATTATTATTTGGCGCGCTTTTCATTCAGTATTAGGTTTAATGTCTTTTTAAAACGTTTCTTTGCATATAATAAAAAGAAAATTTGTTTAGTTTAGTGTAAGATCGAAATATATTTTACCTTGTGAACACCAAAAGTTCATATTTCACTCGTGGCTGCGCCACTCGTGAAATATACCTTTTGGTGCTCACTCGGTGAAATATATTCCGATCTTACACTGAACTAAACAAATATCCTCTATATTATGCTCGCCAGAGGCTCGCTTAATATGATTTTATTCAACTCGTTCAATAAATTTAGTATTAAACTACACTCATTCAATATCCTCTATGTATGATTTTTGGTCCCCCAATAATCTTATATTTTTCATGTAATTTTATTGTGATCGATTTACGCTTCTGAGGGATCACCCTTTTTCTATATTTTATAAAAATCAGTAAGAACAACATTACATGTAATGGTCACACAGATGAATTAACCTAGACAGTCAAATATTTTGTTCGAAAATTTGAAAATGCTTTAACTGTTGAAGAAATTGTCAATATCGATATATTTCAAGTAAACACTAAGCTTAAAAATTGTACAGACATAGGTATCCTTTAACTGTAGAAAACTGATTTGTTTAGTTTTAATCCAATGTCATTTTGACTATTCTTGCACCTCTTGGCATGAAAGTTTGAATAAAAGCCTAAAAATTTAACTACAAATAGCTCAAAACAAAGTTATCAGATTTGTTAAAGATAATTAACCAACTTAGAACTAGTTTTAAGTCTCTCAGATTTAACGGATGTGAGCATGAAAAGCATTGAAAAAAATTTAAAAACAGATAATGTGTAACAAATCCAACTTTGTATAAAACCTCTGTTAAAATCTATTTTGCTACAAGCTGAACTGCACAACATACAAGCGATTTACTTTATTGTTGTGTCACAGTGGCATTAGAGTCTATATGAACGCCACCTTCCATTATGTTCTTGCTCAACTTATATTGTTCTTGTTTCTTATTTTCTGTGATTATGTATACCCACTATTATATAGCCTTTATATGTCAAACATCTGAAACTAGTGAGCATATTCTGCAATTTCATTTATAAACATTATCTATTAAACTCACACTGGGAATTAAAATGACCTTAAGTCCTAGACTTACATTTAAAAATCATAACCATAATCAAGTTATAATATTTTATCATCCTTTTTCTGATAAAAATAAAGTTTCATCTCGTTTCCTTCTGGTTCACCCCCCCCCCCCCCCCCACAGGAAATAAACTTTCGAGCTTAATGAGCTTTCCTTGTAACCAAAAAACATTTATAAATTGTTGTTTTTTTTTCATATAAAATAAAATGTTATCTATCTATCTTTCTTCCATTTATGTCAAACCTCTCGCGGGGACATAATTCAGAGTCAGCTATGAGAAACAAGGAAATCCGGGAACCAGTCCCTAGCTTTTATTTATAGACCCCTAGGTTCTTTTTCATGCCCAGTGTATATCACTGAAACATGCGAGTATTAACTGGATTTCAGTACACCTCTAGGTAGGTGGGAAACACTGAAAGTGTCTCTGAAAAATCACAAAGATGTTATACAGGATCGAATCCGGGATCTCAGGAGTGACAGTCAGTGGTCTAACCAATTGACATTAGACGCATACTTACATGATCTTGTTAATATAAAAACTCATTCTTTTAATTTTAGGTATAAAAATGTAGCCATTATCCCTCAGGTAAGAACCACCAGCTATGGCAGCAACTCTTTTCGTTCCTATGCACCTAAACTATGGAATTCACTTCCCCCACACCTCAGACTGGAAGTGAATTATGACCAATTTAAAAGTTTAATTGGTGCATGGAATGGAGAGAGTAACTTATGTACTTTCTGTCAATAAATCTGCATTATAGATTAGCTCCATCTTTAGTTTTGTTTCTTGTCTGCTTTCTTTTGTTTTGCTGCTTACTTACATGTATCTCTTTATTTCACATTTGGCCTAAATTTTGTTAATATTATCAACATAAATGTTTATGTACATGTATTATTTTTCCAGTGTGCTTGAATTTTGTTTGCTTATTGCCAGCTTATTGCGAAGTTTGCTTATTGAGGAGGCTGCTGATCACTTCTTGCAAATTTTGAATTGGGGATTTTTTATTTTTAAAACCTAATTAGTGGTCACATTTTTGTGATCCTTTTCATTTTCAATATCTTATTTCCTTTCTTTTATAACAGTCCAGGCTAGGCCTGGGTCAAGATCAGCAGAATCCACCCACTTTTTATGTAATCTTATTTTATGTATGTGCTAATATGTTCCGCATTTTTATCTAGATATATATTATTTTATTCACTTATGATACAGTAATTAAATGTTATCCTTAGCATATCATTACTATTTATTAATTATTATTATTTTATTTTAAACTATTACATTTAGTGTGTACATCCCACATTATAGTAATTTAACTTGTCTTTTACCATTTGTCTTTCAAAGTTTATCTTAATGTGCTTCTTTTATGAGTTTTATGTTTATATGCATGTATGTCGATCAAAAGCTATACATAGCTTATGTTTTGTAAAATGTTATATATGTATAAATTTATATAAATAAATAAATTTTGATTTGATTTGATTTGCAGGTGCAGTTATTGTTTAGTAAAATATACGCAGTGTGAAATATTCTGAAAAGTATTGCTTGAGAATTTTAATTCTGACTTCCAAACTATTCAACCTACATCAGCCAACAAGAGTAACTAATATTTGAAGGTTGTTACAACAAAACACTTCTCACATATTCCAGGTAATTGTGCATGATAAACTATTTATAAATTAAGTAATAATGTTTATATTTTATCCAATCCAATGAAAGTATTTATAAAATATACATTAAAATTATTATAGATGAAACACTCAGATGTGTTATCTTGTTCTTAAAACAACCAAAAACAACATAATTATGGTACCAATGGTTATTAATATTACAAATCGTATTTTAGTACTGTTACCACTGTCACGGATCTTAATTACAAATAAATCATTGCCACCCTCACACTGTTTATGGAGACGGCCCACTGAATTTTCGACCCATATATCCTATAGTAAATCCATCACATTTAAGGCTAAATTCTGGACAAAGCAAATCCGGTACCGAAACTTCATGACCATTTCTTTAAACACCAATGCAGTCCAAGTAAATTTAGCACAAAAAAATAATACATTAGCCCTTGGAGTTTTTCTGCAGCTTTTAATTTCTGTAATCACTATTATGGAATGCCGGTAGGGACATGCCAATTTGCTAATTTGTCAATTGCTGAATTGCTTATTTGCTAATTGCCGATTTGCTTATTTGCCAATGGCTGATAGTCTTAACGACAAATTTGCTTATTTGCCAATTGCTGAATTGCTAATTTGCTTATTTGTTAACAGCTGGATTACGTATTTGCTTATTTGCCAATTGCTAATTTGCTTTTTTGCAAATGAAATACTTTACACTGTGCCGGAAAGATATGGAAAATCTGACTACAGACAACAAGTTGAGTCAGATCTGTTAACTTTTACCAACAGTATTCTTGTAAATTCAGTGTTTTTTCAAGACTACTGTTGATCTATGAATTTAGTTGCAGTGATGCCTACGCAGATTTATGTCTACAGCTGATGGCTGACATGTCCTTGAGAACACAGACGCTTTGGGTCTGATCCCGTACCCCAACGTGAAACATGCCCCTGTAAACACTCATTTTAAAATATTTTAATATTTAAACACGAATTGGACATCGTTAAAACTGGTTTCAAGCAATTTTTACATATACCGGTATGAAAAAATACCATATACCACCAATTAAGTCTCAATAAAGTACTTAATGGTTTTATCGTTGTAACAAATGTCCAATTCGTATTTAATAAATATTAAAATAATTTTGATATAGTGTTTACAGACGCGTATCACGTTAGGGGCAGGATGTAACCCGCCAGCATCTGTGCTTGAGCCTGCCTTATAACGTGTTGCAGCTATAGATCTGTTTGTGCAGCTTAAGTCAGAGATTGATGGCATAATAAACACTTGATTAGTCATATATAAGTGAACATTATTGGGTAAAGATTGAAAATAAAAGAACTTGAAAACAAAACTATTTCTTATTTTATGGCATATAAAATGTCGTTATTCTCAGCAGATTTGTCGCAGAGGGCCTCATTTTAGTGGTACGAACACATAGTATCACAAATGATACATTTGGTACATGCTTAACACGGGTGTTTGTCTTTGCACTTAAGCAATAGGCTGCGTTTTTGGCTTTGTAAGATTTTGAGATCACTTATGTCTGTTTGTGCATCAACATTTTGCTTTGGTTTAATGTTTTTGAAATTTGGTCACACTTTTCCATTTTTTCATATTGTACATTTTACATGCTATCATGTGACCATGACCATGATCATGACCTAGGGTATAATGGACAAAGCCTCTTTGAATATTGTGTATGCATGCTGCCTATTTAATGCTTATTTGAAGTTACAGTTAGATATAAGCAAAAGTAACAGAGATATGACAGAAAAACAAAGGCTTCTCAGTACAATACATTGGTGACCTTAACATTCAGTATATAACGGGCACAGCTTCTTCATGTACATGTACTTTGTATGCATGCTTGTGACGCAAAGTTTATGCAAAGTTGCAGTAAGATGCATGAATGAGCAAAAGTAACAGAGATATGACAGAAAAACAAGTTACCAAGAAAACCAATGCATTGGTGGGTAGAACAGCATCCCTATTCTCTGAATAGTGGAGCTAAAACTGAAACTCAAGATAATTAAAAAAACAACTACTTTCTGAAACTGAATTTATTTTTTTCGAAATTGATTAAAATGTATCCATCTGTCTTTCTACCTATATTCTAGGTAATGATGGATTGATCCTAATTGTCACAAGTTATAATTAACAAAACTTTATAAACATAATAACATGATATAGGTTCATGAGCTTGAAATAAAGACTACAAAGACTTTAGCATAAAAATATATATATTTAAGCAAATAAGCAATTAGCAAATAAGCAAATTGGCAAATCAGCAAATAAGCAAATTGGCAAATCAGCAATTAGCAAATAAGCAATTAAGTAGTTGGCAAATAAGCAAAGTGGCAGGTCCCTACCGGCATTCCATACACTATAGAATATTCCAAATAGTAACTGGTGTGTATTCTTGTGCATAGTGCCTCCTGAAACCTTCCACCCAGAAATGAAATCCTGCAAAAATACATCAAAAACAACCTTTAAAGTACTCAGAAATGAAACTTTATGTACACAATTACTAAAGATATACTTAAAATATAACCAGTATCAATTAAGATGACTTGAAATAGGCCATTTCAAAATTTAAAAGAACTACTTTCTAGACTACAATGGGCTGGGTCTAATTCCGTACCGGGTTGAGACCTTATTCGCTGAACGCACTTTTTATATATTTAGCGGTGTTCAAATTGGTAAATGGAGAACGGAAGGACAGCATATAGTCTCACATAGGAAGTCGTAAACAGGAAGTTGTCGGTTTCTAAGCAACATTGCTACTTTACTTTCGTGTTTGAAGGAACTTGGCGCATTATTTTATTTTTAAAGTAAGTAACTACTATTTTATTCTGTCCATCGATAAAATGCAAGCAGACTTTAAGTTATGATTAAAAAAAAAGATATTTCCCTCAAAATCAGCACTTTGAAACAGTCATCGCACTTCATTTTTAACCTGAATGTCAGAATGATAACTCCAAATGCTTGAAATGGGTCTCATGGTTGTTTTGTTTTGTAAAGGCTAAAGCGCAAAAACAAAGACATTGTCGGCATAGATTGGCTAATATCTAATGGATTAATGAATTTAGATACTAAAGTAAACATTTTTAGTCAGTCTATCAGACACCTCACACCTCAAACCTCTAAAAATCTCTCTGTCTTCATTCATTCTTATAGACAAATTTAGGTCTCTGGTAAAACAATTGAAAAACTCCATCTTGGACTATCTCTCCCTTATGTTTTCAAAACAGCAGTTGTAGCAACAGTCGTCAAAAATGTTTCAAATGCAAAGCAAGCAGTTACAGACTCGGGCAGCACGAAATACCCAAATATACCCAAATACACCCAAATATACCCAAATATTGCCCAAATATACCCAAATATTGCCTAAATATACCCAAATATTGTCCAATTATACTAAAAATAAATGTTTAATACTAAAAAAGTGCTGTTTTAATCATGAATACAATATACACTTTCACTAAGATATAATCAAACATACCCAAATATACATTTTCACTGTGTTTTGAACCAAGATACAGTATATATATGTACTCCATTAAAGCTATTTTTTTAATAACATGGACATTCTTCTTCTATATGATATGAAATTTCAACAAAATTACACCTTAAAAATGTAAGTGTAGACAACAAATATCATATCTTGAATTAAAATTGCATTCATAAAGAAGCGATATTGTAGATAAGCAAATGTCACAACTTTATTTTCTTACAACATCTTAACTGTCCATTTCAACGGAATGAATGAAAGTTATAGCAGGCTAAGTCATATTATTTTATAAATATTTATTTATTTCTCATTATAATCTATATTTTATACAAACAAAAATAAATATTGCTATATTTGGGCAATATTTGGGTATATTTGGGTGTATTTGGGTATATTTGGGTATTTCGTGCCGCCGACAGACTCTTAATATTCGTTTCATTTCGTTCAAAGCCTTGATAATGGCCGTGTTGTCACTCCGGTATTTACAGCTAAACTCTGGTATTTTCGATTACTGTAAAATATAGTCACAAAATTGCTTATGATTCAGGGTTCGAATTTCAGCTCGCATACTTGCAAAATGCTGGTGAAGTTTGGAAATTGCGAGTAATTTAATCTTAAAATTTTGCGAGTCGTTTTCAGCGGCCCTGTTAACATTGTAAAAACGAAAGTAGGAATTAAATTGTTGTGCTCGCGCATCGGCAGGTGCTTGTGTCGTTAAACTGATTTCCGGTTGTCTGCAAATGAAGCGGCCTGCTGCTAATGATCATTTATCTTGACATGAAAATCGAAAACAGAATTATCTATGAAATTTTTTAAAAGACCTGCACCATCATCACTGTCATGAGTTTTAAAAATATTATATCAACATGATGTTTACAGTATGAAGTCATGTCTAGTTACGCAATTATTGATTCGTCAGTATTGAGAAAGAAACTGCCAACTTTTGAATTAAAAAATTTAATACTAACAATTTTCTTCAATTCAATTTACTGATTATTATGAACGCCATTTTATATCATAATGTTGACCTTGGTGTAAACATAAATCGTTCACAAAAAATCAAAATAATTGGAAAAAAAGAACATTATTAAACTAAAAGTAGTATTAACAAAGTCTGTCGTAATATCACGAAATTTAAGATCTATCAGAAGTTATTTTATTGATTAAAAACTAATATAAAATCTATTTTGCGAGTTGATTTTTCATTTTGCGAGTTCTAAAGAAAGTTACTCGCAAAAAATTGAGAGTCACCGTCATGACAGGAAAAAAATCTGAAATTCTAACCCTGTGATTTCATCAGATTTTGAGTGTCACATGACATATTATGAGTTTGCTGTCTGTGGCCAAAAAGTTTTAGGCATATTAGGCCTGAGGAAAAAGTATATCGTAAAACGGGAACCTACAAGAAGTTTTTATTGTCTAGACTATTTCCATTTATTTTTCTTATTATAAGTTACGTTGGATGGTAGTTAATTTGACTGTTACAGTAAATTATCAAATATTGTTTATAGTTGATAAATTAAAATGTACATATTTAACTATAATATTTATGAAACAAACATGAACCACAAAGAATCAAAATTCGGAAAATGGATTTTCGAAAATTTTGTATTGGGATTGATGGCAGCAAGGTGTTCCAAATATTAATTTTTAATTGAAACCATATTGAGATGGGGAACCAGATCACACTGACTCCTGGCACTTCTTGATTTACAGACTAGTGAAACCTGCATGATGATACTTATTCCCTGCTAGCTCCGGAAATAATAGAACAGGGAACCAAAGTTACCTCCAATGAAAGGCTGGCAAACTTATTACCCATAATTTTGCTGTTTTTCTGGCAAAAGTTTTCAAAACCATCACTTTTGAAGTGAAGTTTTTTAAGCTCGCTTATAACATAATGTTTATTTTGACACCATAAATGGTATAAATACGCTTTTCTGATAAAATTCCTTGCATTCTTAAATTCCAAACAGTGATTTTATCAAGTGATATAAAGTAATTAAGACACAAAAGTTTATTAAAGAATTTAAGATTTTAAAAAACCCAAAAAACTTTAGTGAGTCACTTTTTTCGATGGGGAACATTTAGTATAAGTATTATTTGTTAATTTTATTGCAGAAGAAAAAAAACATAGCCAGGTAGCAGAATGGCTGCAACTGCAGCAATAGACAACTTTCATAACTCCATTAGAACTTTGGCACAAACAAAAAGAATACGAGTTACAGAATTTTTTCAAGATTTTGACAAACTTCGATCAGGCTTTATAACAGGTAAGGTAGATTTTAATAGGCTCTTAAAATTTTAGTTGGTATTCAAAAATGTCTAGATCAAAAGCCACAGACAAGTAAAAAAAACATATTTTATGGAAAGTGGTTGCTAATGAGGGAAGAATTCTATTGAAACTCAAGGATGTCAAGATACTAAGTGTGAACATATGACATAAGTACTGTTTATTGAGAAGTTAGTGGAGATTGGTTTAGATTTACATAAACAATTGAGTTTACACTTATACAATAAGGTATATCAAGCAAGCTATAATTGAGGGTATATCAACCAAGCTATTTCTTCACACTGACATTGATTGTATATCAAACTATATCTTCACACTGACATCGAAGGTCTATCAAGCACGCTATATTTCCACACTGACATTGAGTATATATAAAGCAAGCTATATGACTCCACACTGAAATTGAGGGTATATTAAGCACACAGACATTGAGGGTATATCAGCCAAGCTATATCTTCACACTAACATTGAGGGTATATCAAGCAAGCTATATCTCCACATTGACATTGAGGGTATATCAACCAAGCTATATGACTCCACACTGAAATTGAGGGTATATTAAGCACACTGACATTGAGGGTATATCAACCAAGCTATATCTCCACACTGACATTGAGGGTATATCATGAAGGCTATATCTCTTCACTGACATTGAGGGTGTATTGTGAAAGCTAAATATTCACACTAAATTTTTTTATATGTTTCTCAGCAACATTTTATATGTTTGTTACCTATGTATAGATAATGAGAGTGATAGTTCATAAAATAATGTCATGTATTATTTAAGAAAAAATCTTACATTATGTTTAGCTCCACAATTCTCAAGATGTTTGTGGCAGACACTTGGATTACAGCTTACCCCTGCACAGGAAGAATTAGTGAAGGCAAACTATGACTTAAATGGGAATGGACAAATAAACTACAAGCTGTTTTGTGATATAATTGACCAGAATTTCAATGCAAACAATCTAGCAAAAGATCCAGAAGCACAAAAAATTGTACCACCAGAATTGTATGTTTTTTTTAAATTTTAGTTAATATATCTTATCTAATTTGCCCTTAGCAACTTATTGTTTATGACAGTTAGATTTCTCAATTTGCATGAAACAGTGCCAATGAAACTATTTTAGTTTTGGACATGTTTTCACTGAATTTGACATTAAGCATTTTCTTTGAATAAGTATGAAAATATATTTAAACTTTTTAGTGAATTTGAGGTAAAGCTGACCTGTTAAGTGGCAAGGAAATACCCCCTCCGTCCCCACCCCCACACAAAGTAATCAGTCTATTTTTCTTAAGTTATCTTATTTTTTGTTAGTAAAACAAGAATTTTCAATTACAGCTTGGGTACAATGAGAACTGTCCGACCTTTGAGCCCAGAATCAGAGAGAAAATTGATCAAATTGTTACAGCACATAGAGCAATTTTACAGCTACCACGGTGTCAATTTGCGAACATGCTATGAAGATTTTGACAGGCATCATATGGGTGTTATTACAGAAAGTCAGGTAAATATTTTAGATGCATGTAGTGAATGGACATTTCTTTATAGTTTCATAGTTTCAGACATTTTACTTTTATGTGTTTTAAAGCTGCACTGTCAAATCATCATATCTTTTTTTTCCCTTCAGTTTTTCCGTAGTTTCCCAGGTCCCCCTGATGTCAATGAGGCAGATATGACCCTTCTTGTACAGAAATATCGTGATCCAGATCGACCAGGGCTTCTCAATTATCTGAATCTTCATCATGATATCGTGGCCATTGGTGAACAGATGGCAAAAGACAGAGAGTTGATTGAAGCACCATATACACAAGTAGATGGTACACGTGTTATGGTATGTGTTATATTATTAACAATTCCTGATAAAGTGACAAAGATAACACTTTAAATATTTATTGGGTATGGTTAATTTTTAATGATATATTTTTGGTTTAATAAGTCATATTTTGCTACAATAATATTACCAGCCTAAATTAAAGCATTCTTTATTTATCATAATAATCCATACTTATATTTAATCATACATCTTTAACTAAGATAACTTCAGATAAAAATTGTCATGTAGGAGGCAATAATTTAATTGGTTATTTTACTTGAAAATTTAATAAATATGTAACTGGTTCTTTATTAAAGATATTTCTTTTATCTGTAGTTGACACCAGACCCAGATCTGAATACAATATTTGATAAAATACGAATGGCAGTATTCAAGAATGGTATCAGAACAACAGAGTTTTTCAAAGATCATGACAAACTTCGTAGTGGAATAATAACAGAGAACCAGTTTGTATGTGGTCTCGCACTAGCAGTTGGCAAAGAGGCACAATTATCTAGAGCCGAAATACAAAAGATTGTTGAATATTATCGTCAACCAGATGGACGAGTGAAATATAAAGAATTTTGTGATATTATGGAAAATGGTAATATATAACAAATTACAGAAGCAATTCTTAAGAACTTTGATTCAATATTGATAATGATCATCATGATGCAATTTCTCCAAGACAAAGAAATAACCCCCCCCCCGCCAAAAACGGCAAAAGTAACCATTATTATTATGCCACCCGTCGAAGAAGAGGGGGTATATTATTTTGCTTATGTTGGTCTGTCTGTCTGTCGGTAGACCACATGATTTCCACTGATTATCTTAAAAACTATTTATCACAAAGTCTTCATATAACACATACTGATTGGTCATAACAAGAGTAGATGACCCCTTTTGATTTTGGGGTTACTAGGTCAAGGCACAAGGCTGCCGTAAATATCAGAATGGTTTGCGCTGATTATCTTGAACACTATTTATCACTTCACATATTGATTTGTCATAATGGGGTCACCATTTCAAAGGTCAAGGTCTTTATATTTCACATACTGATTGGTTTTAACTAGTAGGTCATTATTTTCCTTTTTTCCATAACTGAACACTTCCCATGTACCCATTTATGTTTCTATAACAAAATTACCAATAATATGAGTCACGGGCTAGAAAAGGGGGCATATGCGTTGTTTGACATTTTTTGTTTTATGATTTAAGATAGTTTACTGTATTAAAAAATTTTTTTTGCAAATTTTGATTTAGTCTATTCTAACCAACTTTTGTTTTACATGAGTATAAGATTAGTTATTTATAAATATTTTTTCAGCATTCACCATTCCTGATCTAGAAAAGAAGCCTCTTCAGAATGTTGTAAGACCTGTAAAAGGAGCCTTGTCAAGAGTGAGTTGATTTTATTAAAATTGTTTCTCCATTACAATCATAACTTTTAAATATAATTCCTTTTTAAATTTATAAAATCAATTTTTCCGTATTAAAGACTGGCATTCAGATTTGTATCAACTGAGATTTAGACTTTAGATTAAATAAACTTCACCCTGCTTTGAAATTGTAACTGTTCATACAAATTTGAAGGTAATTTCAATTACAAAATACATAAATTGAGCTACCAACAGAATAGAGCTGTGTCAGAGTGGACAGAAGTGCAGGCTGGACTGACTATATTCTAGTTGCCAGGAGGTTAAGAATTAAATGTTGAGGAGAGTTAGTTATAATTGTGAGCTGATATTTCCAGGGTTTGAAGCCACTGACTGAGGCGGAGGAGAGAAGGATACAGGAAATATTGTGTCAGATATCTGATAATGTACGACGCCGTAGACTCATGATGTATCCTTACTTCAAGGATTATGATAGGGTATGATCTTATATATTACACTATAATGATGTAACTGTGGTAGCAAGTGATTTTTACATCAGTCATGTAACTATTATACAGCTAACATAATTAACATAATGGTTAAATAAATGATTTAAAGTATAAACATGAATCTTCTTTATAAAACATATATAAGGGTATGAGAATCTCATTGTCTACTTGGCTTATTTATCTATTACTTTGTAATTGATCAACTTGACAATATTGAATGAAATCTTATAAATATCATTCACCAATTTTTATGTAAATGTCAACATGGTTTATGTTACCATTACAGGGTGTTTCATACACGAGAGTAGTAACACCAACTCAGTTTGGTCGCATTCTTCACTTCCTGTCTCTAAATGTAGCACCAGAAGATCTCAAATTATTATTGAGAAAATTTGAAGACCCTGCAACTGGAGATGTTAATTACCCAGCTTTCGTACAAGCTGTAGATCAAGGTATAGTGTTGTATTAACTCACTGTAGATCAAGGTATAGTGTTGTATTAACTCGCTGTAGATCAAGGTATAGTGTTGTATTAACTCACTGTAGATCAAGGTATAGTGTTGTATTAACTCGCTGTAGATCAAGGTATAGTGTTGTATTAACTCGCTGTAGATCAAGGTATAGTGTTGTATTAACTCGCTGTAGATCAAGGTATAGTGTTGTATTAACTCGCTGTAGATCAAGGTATAGTGTTGTATTAACTCGCTGTAGATCAAGGTATAGTGTTGTATTAACTCGCTGTAGATCAAGGTATAGTGTTGTATTAACTCACATTTACTGACTTATTGAATCACTTTACTTTTGTAACCTTTGATGATCAAACAGTTTTACATAAATTAAAGTATTTATATATTTATGGTAGGCTTCTTTGTATAAATTTGATAGAAAAGAAAAATGTTGCAAGAGAAGCACTGACAATTCATAAGATATTGATCTGCTAACCTGTTTAAGGTCATACACATATCCTTCTACATTTGAGAGCTAATTTTATTGTCTTCAAAACAACAGATATATAGAGACCTGAGATGAAAAAAAAAATATATGTTACAACATCAATTTTTCAAATGTCATTAAATAGCGAAAACTCTATTTGATTTTTTTCTTTGCCTGTAGAATTTGTAGGTCATACAATGGATGATGCTGACCTAAGTGCGAAAGGACGTACAAACACACCAGTAAAAGAGCGTGAAGTTACAGCTGCTGATAGTAATGTTAGTTATGAGGATCTGATGGCTAGAATTAGGCATATTGTCCTTACTAACAGATTGAGGGTAAATATTTCAACTTCTCTACAATCAGTTTATTTTTTAATCACTTATCAGCTGTGTTTTTTTTGTACTGTATATAGAACTACATGTATTTTACAAAATTGAATATACAATGTACATGTACATTTATTGTGGAGAAACAATAAGGTCTAGATATTGTTCTCTTTTATATTTAATTCCTTGGTTATTCTCAATATGTTCAAAAAGGTTTATATATATCTTTTTTGATGAATAAAATTTCTTCTTGTATATATTAGGTAGGGGAATTCTTTGAAGATTATGACCCTCTGAGAAGTGGTTCAATAAGTAAATCACAGTTTCGACGAGGTTTAGGTTTACTTGGTATGAGTAAATTAGGCACACACGATATCACTGAAGGTCAATACCAGCTCCTGTGTGATGTGTACACTAACCCACAAAAATCAGACCAAGCTCTGTGGACAAAATTTCTTTGGGATGTAGAAACAGGTGAGGCTAATATAATGCAAATATTTAACTGAAGTAAATTTGTAGGTGGAATGTTCAAGTTGTTTGCCTTTAAACTATTTATTTTTCTTAATCTTTTTTTTAATTATTTATTTTTCTTTAGATAAGCTAGAAGAAAGGTCAATAATATGATATGACATAAATTTCCTACTTATAACCTAAATTGCAATGACTGATAATTTGATTTACATTGTAACATGATCAAAACTGTTGTTTTTGTTCTTGTTGACTATCTAGTAATATATTTTGCAATGTAAACATCAAGAAAGAATAAATATTTATAAGAGTTGTATAGTAAAATACCCAATTATTATATTTATCGGCATATGGTACCACTTTAAAAAACATGGATTGGTTAACATTACCAAGATCCTTCATTACAATTTCAAACAAATTAACATTTTAGTCACAACAAGAATTATTTTATCACACATTGTTGTAGTGTTTACCCAACCAAACTTGGAGAAGGATCCACTTACAAGAGTGCCACCGCAGGAGATTTTCAGAGTACCAAAGCCTGGAACTGTGAACTGGACGAATGCATCAGAAGATCACATGTCACTGTACAATGCTACAATGGATCGCCTTAGACAAAGGACTGAACAGAGACGAGTGCTAGCTAAACCTGTTTTCCAGGACTTTGACAGGTATCTTTTGTCACTTTATGAAACAAACCTTTAGCTTTCTGTTTTGTAATCTATTGAGATTAAAGGTACTTGTGCCTATTCAGCAACATGGTTAGTCAACAAATCTCCATGCCTTGATTGTGTTAATTTTCTTCTCTTTTGGAGTTAAATCTCAGAAACTAGTCTGTGAGAATATAAGCATTCAGCAAGCATACTTATTATGTAGTCAAAATAACACTCATGTTAATAATTTTATTCTGATTTTAGTTACAGAAAATGTACACAGTGTTATTATTGACTTAAATGCTGGTGAATGAAAAATGTTCATTACTGTAAAATGCTGTTCACATTGTAAACTAAGAAACATACAAAATATTGACAATTTGTAACAATATTTGCTGGTGTTAATTACATATTAATGATAATTTCTTTTACACAGACATAACAATGGTCATGTGACAATGTCACAGTTCCGTCAGTGTTTGACAATGCTAGAGCTTCACTGTACAGAACCAGAAATGATTGCCCTTGAAGCCAAATTCTGTAATGACACAGGCTTCAACTACCTGGCTTTCCTATCAGAACTGATGCCGGAGGAGCCACCTCAGTTTATGTACGAGAGCAGACTTGAGACACTTCGTCAAACCAACATGAAGAAAACATTACCAGAGCTAAATGCTCAAAAAGATCTTGAGAGTGTTTTACTGAAAGTGAAAACAAAGGTAATTGTGAAGATGTTTGGTTTATTTTGACCAGCACTAATATGAAAGTGAATTAAAATTGATATAGGAGTCTTGGGACATAAAATTTAACTATATCCTTTTGTTTTTGATTTATATCATAATTAATAGTTATGTTGATAAAGTCAAATATTTAAATATTAAACATGCATATGTACAAGTATTTGTGATGTTGGATATTCTGTTATGGTTTCCATGACTATGAGTATAAGATAAATATAGACCTGTTATATATTTTAGACATAAATTTTGAGGTTGTTATTGTAGGATAATGCATGATTTAAGTTTAAAATATGCAGTAGAATATTTATGAAGGCTGGTGTGATTTAAATGATAAACCATACATTTTTTACAACACAAGAAAAATTGATATTACGAGGGTTGTTCAAAAAGTAATAGGTCTGCAGCTCTACTGTCCACATTTTTAAATTTACGTACACAATTTTACATGAGACAAATATCGGAACATGTTCTCTATATACAGTGAAAAAATCAAAACAAAATGTAAGCAAATGGAATTTCTGTGAAATTTTAAAATGGCAAGGGGTACGAAACGCGGCGCACGCTAACAATACAATAATTGACGTTCATGACGTCGTAAAGTAAATCGAAATTGTAATAAGCGTCATTCTTTCTGAAAGTAGTCTCCCTAGTCTCTAGGTGTATGAGTGATGTAACTTTTACTTTGCCTCATATGTGGAGATGAAGCAAGAAATAAAACGATCACATTCTCGATCCACTGTTTCAAATAAAAAAAAATAAATGCCCGATAGCCGGCCATTCTCCGGGTTTTCTCGTCTTTTTGAGTAACCATGGAACTCAATAGGACTGAATAAAACTTGTTAAAGCAAAAGCAATTTATTTTATTAATTTACTCATGTCATTGTATGTTTTTAGAACAATATGATTATATACAGAACAATAAAGATATTTCTCAATGGAAAAATATCTTGTTCTACTTAGCACAGTCTATCGTTTATTAAAACAAGTTTTCGGGAAACACTACTAATTATTACCGTTAACTATTACATTAATTTATTGATTACACGTATATCTAGTTAAATACAATAAAATAGTGTTGATAACAAATATCCTATTTACAATCTTTTGGTTAAAACTGAATAAGTAGTCCCGAAGCAGATACAAACAACGATAACCAGTTCGCGTACCGTTTACCGTGGATTCTTTTGTAGCGCTTTTGCAATTGACGTCACTAACGTCCCGTCAATTTTCAACTTTCATCCTCGCCCTTTCTCGTTAGTGATCTTGTATTTGCAGTTTTTGAATTGCTTGTGCCAGCTGAAAACAAGTGTCCTGATGGCAGGATAATTTTCCTTTGTTTATTTAATCATTTTGTGTGTATTTGAATGATTATAGTCAATCTGTTGGCAAAATTTAACGATCGCACACATTTTCTGTTTGTTAACAAATGTCATATTTCTACATCTAACGCTATGACCGCTGCTGTTCAAAACTTAATTAATAGGCCATTTCATGTCCGAATGACGTCAAATTTGGACATAATGTCACATTAATATATTTCAACGTATTGATGGAATACAGGGGAAAACAAATAGTTATTTATGAATAAATTAGAAGTAGAACTTAGCTCCAATAACTATATTTATGTGCTGCGCCGGGTGCGTGTTACCATAGTTATTCAATAGCAAAGGAAAAGCGCGTTTAGCACAATATATTAAAAAACTTATGTTTGATTTGCAGAAATATTTTTACGGTTGCTGTACATATGAAAATATTCTAAATTGAATGAAATTTGAGTACGCAAGACTCCCTGTCCTATTACTTTTTGAACAACCCTCGTAGTAATCCCATTGAGTGGAGCAAACTTTAATGACGTCTTTTGCTTTATTTGTCACATATGATTCTTAATTCATGAATGTAAGCATTTCTTTTTATGCCATGTTTACTTTTAGTTAAAAAGATTTTTGTCAGGTCATTTTAATGGCTCTATATAAAAGGTTGTTTATCTATATAACCTGATATGTTAGGTGAGGGTTATATTGTAAAAAAAACTTCTTATACATGTATATGGCCATATAACCTGTCAAGAATCTTTATAACAACTATATAAAACTTATGAAAGTACTTCATAAATGGACTGCAGACTGTATATAGATTATATAAACATCACACTTAACTAATGAAAAACAATGTTGCAAAAAAGCATTATAAGAAATCATGTAATAATGCACTTGACAGGTCTGTATCTAAAATAGGGGAATAATGTATGTTAGTATAATAACTTTGTATCTCTGTAATTTCATGGTCATATTCTTTTTAAACAAACCTATATATATAAGAGTATAATTTTGTTGTAACAGGTCAGCAGAGAAAGGATGAGAGTGCTGGAGTTTATGAGAGACTATGATAAATTACGATCTGGCCGAATGTTGAAGACATCGTTCCGTAGAGCTCTAGACTTGTGTAGATTTGAGCTAAGACAATCAGAAGTTTCCATCCTTGAAGATAGGTAGGTTTTTGGTAAAATTTTCATTTTTAAGACATGCAATTAATTTCATGTTATTCTCATAATTAAGTCTAAATTTAGTAAAAAGAATACGATTTATTGAAAATTACCAGACCTATCAAATTGAAATAGTTGGAGTATTGCTGTTTTGTAGGAATAATGTTTTTATTATTGTTCTGATAAGAAATCCTGTTGTTTTGTAGATATCAGTCTCAGCACGACATTGATTATGTTGACTACCTGAAGTTCTGTGATGAGGTTGAATCTATCTTCACAACTAAAGAGCTAGAGAAGCGCCCCCTGGAGGATGTTGTACAATTCAAGCCTCCAGAGGAGTGGGAGAGGAACAAACTACCTGTAGATCAGCAGAATAGATTCAAATCCTGCATGGATAGGCTCAGTGAAAAGGTATATTTATATGTTCACATTAATGGCATCCACTGCTACATTTTTTTATTAATTGCCTGTAAAAAATCTCTTCTACCTCCTAGTTAATAGTACTGACAGAGATGGGCATTTGAAACTAGAATAGAGCCAGGCCAGCTTGCACATTCATGTTGTCTGACTAGGCTCTATACTATAATGTTAGCTCAATTTTTATATTGAAATCTCTTAAACTTTGCACTTCAAAACAGAGAAAATCCATTTCACAAAATTTTCAATACAGCAGGTTAAACGTTAAGTAATTTGTTTTAAGGTCTGTGATGAATAATATCAGCTTACACTGATATTAATATTATTGTTTTATTAATTAGTCTCTCTTTTTCAGTAGATGATGATTAAATAAGATTTGTTTTACATAAAGCTGTTACATTATACATACATACAATTGATCAAGACATGAAAATATTTCAGGTTCGAAAGCATCAGATGCAATTATTTCCATTGTTTGAGGATTATGACAGAGTTCACAACGGCACAGTGTCAAGGTCACAGTTCAGACGTGTACTTACAGAGCTTGAACTTGGTGGCCTTGTTAGCCAGCAAGATTTTGAGCTTCTCTGGCAACAGTTTGATGTAAAGATTGGCGGCAAAGATGATGTCAATTATATAGCATTTTGTGACATGATCTATAAATTGGCAAATTTTGAAGTTAGAAAACCATAAACAAATCCTTGAATATCTAGAAGACATAAGTTTTATGAAAATGACTTTTTCACTATTATTTCATTATAACATCTCATTAAAAATGGATATATTGAATTAAAATACAGAGCTTTAATTTGTACTTCATTTTCTATTGTGTTTTATATATACATTGATAATTGTTACGAGTGAATTTTCATCTTATACTGAGAACAATGATTCTACCATTTGAAACCAAAATTTGTGATATAATTCTGTTGTATTTATTTGATTTAAAATGAAAAAAATTAAAAAAGAATCATTTCAGCTACTGAAAGATAATTCTGCTGATACATAATTGATGTTAACAGTGTATGTTAAGTGTTGAAATTATTGTAAGATATATTAACCAAACATTTTGAGGACATTTAAACTAAACATTTTTTTTATGTATATATACTATATATAGTAATTGACACAATGAATGTTTGTATAGGATAGTGTATTTGACAGCATTTATTTTATGATTGCTTCTATTGTTAAAGTCATACCTGAAATTACGAGGCATCCTGTCCTACCAGTAACGTCATGAATGAACTTTAGACTTTGTCTTTTGTACTGTTCAAGAAAACCAAAGTTTTTATTTTAACCAGTCATTATGATTTGTTGTTCCCACTAATTAGTATTCTATCATACACATGAATAGTATTTAAAAATTGTTTTAAGATTTAAATGTGATTATACACGGTTACTTTGTATGTATTGTTTTTTTATATGTTAAAGATATATTCAAAATGTATAAAATCAAAATTTTTATTTTATAAATTGCTATATACCAGTAGTATGACCATCAGGTTGTAGCCAGTTTTACAGCATAGAAAATCAAGCTTGTAATAAAGCTGTTTGTGGTGCAACTCCCTTCTATAAAGATAGTTGGTGCAGAACCAAAGAAAAAATGTTTCCTCTCATACAATTGCATGTCTGTTATATTCACAAAGAGAAATGTAATAGTATTGATAAGGAAATTGTCTGAACAACCATGTTTCTTTTGCTGATACAACTGCTTTTCGAAGTATTAAAGTTATATTGTTAAGAGGATAATATGTTCTTATGTCATTTAAGCATCATGTTTTTTTATGTCTACATTGAAAGAGTGGCAAAAAAATTTATGTATACATTCTAGTATTATGTTTAGCAGTTTTATGTCAGAATGTCAGTATTTATGTCTACATCATAGTATTATGTCTAGCGGTCCATGTCCGTATGTCAGTATTAACAGAGTTCTACTAATAGTATTTGTATAATTTTATTTTTTTGTTGTTGTAACTTTACAATTTACTTTTTTTTTTTTTTGTAAACTTAGTGAATGACCAGGCTTACTTTGAGTGTTGCTTTCATTTGTTAGCTTCACTTTTATACTCTGTAATTATTATCTATGCAACACACTGAAAAAGAACTTGATAAACACTTTACAATTTGTTGTTTATTTGTTTTGATTGTTTTGAAAGGATCAACTGATATTTTCAGTTCCCTTCATTGTTTTACATTTTGTCATAGGAAAGTAAATCTTTAAGTTACATCATACAGAAACTTTTAAGCATATGTTTGTTTTATCAACTATATTTTTTAACCAGTTTCTTATTTAATTATTGTTGAGTGGGAGTGACTAGTATTTGGATGACCCCTACTGAAAACTATGAATGTCAGGGTCAGTCTTGTGTCATGTATATCTGTGATAAAGTCTATTTCTTTCTCTATGAATATATCATAACTGTGAATAAAGACTGAAAATAAAAGTGGATATTTCAAACTGTACTTTTTGTCTTTTGTTAAATTTTACTTTCTTTACACAGATAAACTGTTTCTGTCAAACACAGAATTTCTGTCCTTTATAAATTGGCATTGACTTGACACAGTGCTATTTCTTTCTGAATGCATGATGCCTTAAAAGGTGTCTTGTCCAAGGAGCAGCACATTCATCTTTTCTCACTGCTGTATAGTATAATGCACATTACGCAAATATAATTTGCATTAAAATGTATAAAGCTATACATCTGATGCAAAAAATATGGTTTGCATTTTTAAAAAGAATACTTCCAAAATGTTAGCATGAAATAAAAATAGCAATAAATTGCCTTAAAGCGAGAGGTGCATGCACAAAGCCATTGCTAAACAGATGAAACCCTACTTAAAATAGCAAAATAATATTTTGTTACGGAACATTTTATTCTGTTTACGTACATTATTCATGTTTATCACACACCCATTCCGATTTTGCGACTCCGTAAAAATGGTATTGCACGGCCGTGCATATAAATTTGACGTGACGTCATTAGCGTTATACAAACATAGTGTAAAGACACGCTAAATGTTAGCGTTATACTATAGGCTCGTCCATGAAAAATGACTCTTTTTCACTTTAAGCGGTCTTTATTTTGCGTATGTCATAAATAGAATATTAAATTCGTGTAAGTTCATTACTGAATTTATTGACTCGTTAAATAAAATAATACTATGCTCGCATAATATAATTTTATTCAACTTGTGCAATAAATTCAGTATTGAATTTACACTCATTCAATATCCTCTATGTATTAAATGACAGAGAAACATTCTATGTTACAATTTTCTCGGGAATCAATTTTATAATAATGGAACCACTATAATTTTACTCTTGATATTTCATAAAAATATTTTATAAGATACGGATTTATACCCTTTTAAGGTTACGTTCACTATTGGCATTGTGACCTTGACCTTTGACATCCACGAGCATGTACATACAAAATTTGAAATTCCTAGGTCAATGCTCATGGATTTTATACCCATTTTTAACTCGACTATTCACAGAATAATCAAGCTTAAATGCAGTTACCCATTTGTCGGCGTCCCTGTGGTTAAGTTTTTGCGTGTAAGCTGGTATCTTCATTACTACTGAAGGGAATGGATTGAAACTTCACACACTTGTTCTCTGTGATTATCTAAGATGATTGGCACAAGTCCCATAACTCTGATTTGATTTTTAACATAATTATGCCCCTTTTTTCGACTTAGAAATTCTTGGGTAAGTTTTTGCGTGTAAGCTGGTATCTCCATAACTACTGAATAGAATGGATTGAAACTTCACACACTTGTTCTCTGTGATTATCTAAGATGATTTGCACAAGTCCCATAACTCTGATTGCTTTTTGCATAATTATGCCATTTTTTGACATAGACATTCTTGGTTAAGTTTTTGCGTGTAAGCTGGTATCTCCATAACTACTGAAGGGAATGGATTGAAACTTCACACTCTTGTTGTCCGTGTTTATCTTAGATGATTGGCACAAGTCCCATAACTCTGGTTTGCTTTTTTGCATAATTATGCCCCTTTTTCGACTTAGAAATTCTTGGTTAAGTGTTTGCATGTAACCTGGTATCTCCATAACTCCCTAAGGGAATGGATTGAAACTTCACACACTTGTTCTCTGTGATTATTTAAGATGATTGGCACAAGTCCCATAACTCTGATTGCTTTTTTGCATAATTATTCCACTTTTTCGACTCAGAAATTCTAGATAAACTTTTGCTTGTAAGCTGGTATCTCTATAACTACTGAAGGGTTTGTACCTTTTTGGACAATTTCATGTATTCATATAGGAAAGCATAATTATACTCAATGAAACACCCTTGTGACAACTTTTCGAATAGTCGAGCGTTACTGTCCTCTGACAGTCCTTGTTATGTTTTATTGGAACAGTTGCCGCTGTTTTTTTTTTAACTGATAATGGTTGTGGCAGGTAGAACACAGCATGGTAAATCCACGTAGATATACTATGTGCAAATTTGATATTGATAATTGCTACACTGTCTATGTAAATATCTAATAAACATGTTTTGACTTCACACAAAGTACATGTTATGTTTACAATTCTACACACTATGTGTGGACACAATATGAAAAATATAGTGTCATTAAAAAGACTGGCAGTTTTTTTTAAAGAAATAACCAACCTTACTTGACCTGTAACAGGGAACGCAGCTTCCGATATGTACATAGTTTATTCATTCTGTTATTCAAATTAGACATACTCATAGAATTTCATAGATTTCTGTGACAAAAAATTTTACTGTCAAGGATGAGCATAGTATATCTTTTAAGTGTATAACAGTATTTAATATTTGTTAGTATACTGTATATGATTTAATGGTTACCGGACTTTAACAGATAAACAAGAAGTCGTAAATACTAAAATATAAGTTTTTTATTTCAAAAGATATACAAAATGTTTACAATATAATTGAGTATCTAGATTAGAAATTTTGAACACAAAAACAATTTTTTTAACAGTTTATAAACATTTTAAGTCTCCAACTCTATTAATACATGTACATCATTTCTTCCACCTTCCAAACAAAACAAATCACAGCAGTTTTACCATTTGAATAGACAACAACAATATGTTCAAATATTTTATAATCTTTGAATATTCTTATAAACTAAATAAACAAATTATAGGTCTTTAAAAATAGAAAATTTGCAAAAAAAAATGGAATAAAATATATTTTTTTGACATATAGTTTCATATATTTATAATTTGTATATTCTGAATGCATGTGATGACAGAAACTTGCTGTTATATATGAAAAATAGTTATTTCCAAATATCAACTAAATCTGTTTTGTGAAATTTAACTATTGACATGATTACTATTTTCAACATAATATTTTGTCTTCTCAAACAAGAATGTAGTATGTAAACACAATTTGAACCAAAAAACAAACCCTCAAATTTTGAACTTGAAATTACATAACATCAAAAAAAAAATATCTTCAGTGCTTGATCAATTATGGTAAGTACAAGCCTTGTGGAAAAATATTCCTTAAAAATGTATGATAATTCTGCAAAGTTAATACATGTTTAAGCAAAGAAAATTTTCAGGCACATACATATTTTCTTTTAAGGAAAAAGTATAAAATCAGAATCCATTTGATTATGGCACAATGTTTATTCACTTATTCTCTATTCAACAGTGAATAATGTGTTCAAGACAGATGCCTTGAATTCACACTAAACTTAAACATGAAATCCCCACCCCTATTACATACACTAACTTTGGAACAAAACTGATAACATGTAAGTGCCTTGAAAATTGGCTATATTATTAAGATTTAGGTAAATGAAAATTATATACAAGTTATGAAGCTTTTTACATATCCTTATGTACATGTATAAAGAGTATATATGTACCTGTACTAGATAGTTTTTCTTTGTTGAATATAAAACACTCAACATTTAAAAAAATAAAACCAGTAATTGTGGCTTATAAATTTTCCTGTTATAGTTTTGATTTTTAATACATATTTACTTTTAAGCATGTACTTGAGATTGAACAAAAAGTTGTTAATTACATGTACATTTTTGTATTTCAATCATACTTGTTAGAAATATAGAATTTGTGTTAGTAAAATTACATTCTTAAATCATGGTATAAAAATTTCTCTAACCACTATAAACACTGATGAGTATTCTAAAACAAATATTTGCAGTCAATGATATTATGCCGACCAGACGAAGCGCGTCTCCTCGTCCCTCTGACCTAGATCTTCTTCATTAATGCTCGGACGGTATTTATATGGACCGCCATATGCTGCTTCCTCAAAGCTTTGGTCTGGCTTGTATCCAAGCGCTGGATAACCAATAGAAGGGTACGGAGCTACTGGACGGACCTGTCTGCCATGGTAACCAAAGTTATCATAAGTTCCGTCATATGCTCCATTCTGAATATACTCTGGGTCATGATACTGCTTATGTCTCTTTCCACTTGAAACCGAGTCTCTGAAAATATAAAATAATTCATCATAATTAGATATACCAGTATACACATTACTAGGTCTATACAATCCAATAACATTATCACTGTTATAATAAACATGTATATCTAAATAGTACTCTTCCATATTAAAAATGATTAAAGACGTTTTTGGAGTTTTAAAAAGTCCGATTCAAGGGCAGATAACTCAAAAAGGAGAACGGTGACCCCATTTTTTTTCGCTTAAAATGTTTCTGTTATCATATTCTTACAACATGCCAAGTTTAAAGAAATTCTATTGAACATTTTTAATTTTGCCTATATGTCTTTATGAAAACTCCCAAAACGTCCTTAAATTTGTTCAATTATTATTACTGGACTTTAATTACAGACCTGTAACAATTAAGATGTAAAGTTTAAACAGAATTTTAAACACATAATGTCATACCTTGAACATTTCATGAACACTCCCACTATTATCAAGATGATTATCAGTAAAGCTCCGCCTCCACCTATAGCTCCGCCCAATATTGCTGGCAAGTCAGAAGATGGTTCTAAAATATTTAAACATCAATTTTATATACAAGTTATAATGATATGCAAGAGGGCCTTAATAGCTGTTTTAATACACACCTGGTCAGAAACTTCAACTACTAATACTTTTATTTCAAGCATAATTTATTAACAGAAGGTAGAAACATTCATCTGTAGCCTTAATGACCTTGACTCTAGTACTCTCAAACCCATTTAAAGTACATGTACAAGCAAAATAAGAAAACATAATTCATAAGATGAAATTTTACCATTAAGAAAATAATGAAGTATTTTTGCTTGAATCTGAGATTGAGATTGTGCATACTTGTAGGTCTCTGTCAATTTGTAGCCAGGTCTTACTTAAAATGTTAATATGTGTACTAGTCAGTAATCTATGTTTATTGCTTAGTATTTAAAAGAAAGAACTTGTTCCTTTCTTTTCGGACTAAATATTTTGATGAACTAATATGTACCTTAGAACAAGAAAGTAACTATCTTATAAATTGGTTTCATTTTAATAAAATGCAAGCTAACCCTGATAAATTTCAAGCTATTGCTGTAGGGAAGAAAACTTTCACTAAATCCCCAGCTTTCAAAATTAATACTAGTGAAATAACATGTGACGAAATTGTAAAACTCCTTGGCATCGACATTGATCAACAATTAAATTTTAATTTTCACATAAGCAATATATGTAAAAAAGCTGCTAATCAGTTAAACATCCTCAAAAGAATAGGTCACAATTTAAATCAAACAAATAGGCTAACAATCTTTCATACTTTTATTTTGTCCAATTTTAATTTCTGTCCTATGGCATGGCATTTCTGTTCAGAAAATAATACAAACAAGATGGAAAAACTACAGGAAAGAGCACTCAGATTTGTATATAATGATTTTAATTCAAGTTATGAAGATATGCTGATAAAAGTTAATATACCAACTCTAAAAATAAGAAGAATGAGGGCTATGGCCATTGAAACTTTTAAAATTTTTCATGATATGTCTCCTGCTGTTCTGTCTGACCTTATTGTCAAGAAAACTACTGGTATTAATTTTAAATATTCAAATATTTTGCAGATCCCGCAAGTAAGAACTACAACTACAGGTAAAAAATCTTTCAGGTATGCTGCACCTGCTTTATGGAATACTCTACCCGAAAATTTTAGAAAATGTTCAAATTTTGCTCAGTTTAAAAAGTTAATTTCATCCTGGAATGGTAAACAGTGTAAATGTATTGCTTGCAGCTAACTTCTATATCTTGATTTACTCCACTTTTTTATTTATTTTTTCTGGGTATGAACATTTTCTTTTGGGTCACATTTATCATTTAGCTTCTTCAGTTTTTTTGTTTTTTTTGTTTTTTGTTTTTTTTCTTGCTTGCTTTAAATGTGTTTTTGCTATTCTTCCCTGCTTATGTTAATATTATCATTTAGTTTCTAGATAGGATGTTGCTTTATTTTGTGATCTTTTGTTTTGATTTTGCTTTTTGTTTTGTTTAATTGTTTTTTTTGCTTATCTTTTCCAGCATGACTCAAGCTAGCTGTTAAATGAGTTCAACTAATGACTTACATGTTTAATACCTTCTGTCTTTGTGTAGTCTGATAATCCATAGTCTTTCATATTTAAATTATATATAAAAATGTATTTTTTTTTTTTAGTATTTTTATTTATTTATTTATTTAAATAATTCATTAAATTTTTAATTGTTTACTCGGTATATTATTGAACTTTAAGTAAATTTTTAGATACTAGACATTGCTAGTGATGTAGATTTGGGTAAACTATCATTTTTAGTTTTTTAGCATATGATTCGTTTTTATAAATATATCCTAAAAGGTCTATTTTATGCATGTGATGTATATATATCATGTCTAATCATTTTTTATTGTAGCTGTTTTATCTTTGTTGATCTTATACTTTATGTTATTTACAGTCGGTTATAAAAGCTCCTAGAGCTTATGTTGTAATGTTGAAAACTTGCCGACTTGAAATAAAACTTATCTTATCTTATCTTATCTTATCTTCCACTAGGTGATATTGGTGTTTGGAGCATCAATTTTGGGCTCAGATTTCCAACCATTTTTTCTATGATCTATTGCCTCCCTTTCTTTTTGTAAAAATTTTAAAACAAGTAAATAATTGTTATGGTTACTTTTGATCCCAGAGGATAAATTTGATAGAACTTGGTAGATGTTTACTAGGCTTCTGGCATTCTGGTTACAGAAAATATGATTTTATTAGTTTAACCTATGTATATTAATGTTTACATTAGTGATCCTAAAGGTTGGGTCACTTTGACTGTGATTTCATAATCTGAACTATCTAGGTGACGTGCAGTAGGTTATGTCACATGCCAAACATATCTGTTGACTTTTATCAATACTCTACCTTCAGGATAAGTATTATAAAATTTTTTAATACCTTTCTTTGTGGCACAAGTTGCACCCTCATAATTTTCATAGCAACTACATGATGCACTACGTCGCCCCGAGTCTGAGCATATACCTCTGTTGTTACAATAATTTGGGTTGCTAACACAGTATGCTGAAATGTTGATTATTTTATACATTTATATTGTACATTGTAAGTTGTTAACTTCAAACTTCTCATATATTTAGAGATTATTAGGAGTACAAAATTTCAAGTAGCAGGCTGATGTCACAATAAGTGTGAACTTTGTAACATATCTGACAATGAATTTCACTTTCTATAATAAGCCTTTCATATTGTATACCAATACAAAAACATATAAAACTGCACCACATGCCACTGTTTTGTTAGTCTTGAGTCAGAGAGTGTGACAGAGAAATGGACTGTCAAAGGCAAATGCTAAATGCCCAACCTCCGAATGCTATTTGCCTAACCCCCTTGGTGGGGGCGTAAAAATACAACTTTAATAGATACTATTTTAAATCATAATAAAAATTTCTAACATTGAACTTGAGCTTATTTATTATATGTAATGTATGTGGCATGTATACATACATTGATTTTTTGCAAATGTTTACTATGTCTATTTTAATTGGATTCTTTTGTAGACTAAAGATTAAACTTGTTAACCCTAAAAAATAACTTAACTAGAAAAGCTTGACTGGACTTGCCAATCTTTAAATGCTATACACGACCATTTATATATTTTTTTTTTGGGGGGGGGGGGGGGATTTCAAAATACATCCTGAATGAATAGAGAACAGTGCAGACCAAGATCTGATGGCAAACATTTGTCGACTGATATTGGTCTGCACTGGTTGCATTGGTAGAATCTTTTGCAGGCAGTAGGCTAAGAGTTTAAAATTGTGTTTTCACCAGCTTATATCATAACTGTATGCAAATACAAATGTATTCTAATTTAAAATCAACTATGGTAAACAATATCTAAGGATTGCTGACCGCAGGGGTTCAAACCCTGTCAGGGGCAAGCCGTTGTTTCCTTGAGCAAGAAACTTTACATTCTTTGCTTAGTACTGGTTGGTTCCAGGAACGGATTCGAGAGTGTTTCAATAAGCTTATAGCTTCCGAAACAATCAAACTAAAATAAATTTGTATAAACTAATCTACATATTTAGTAATAAAAAATGTCATTCAATGTTATATGGTATACACGATCATTATAAAAGTGCCCTTACATTTACATGCAGACACATCAGTAGCTCCTGTATCATCGTTGTACGTTCGTGATGGACAACTCTTACATGATGACTCGCCAGTCCTGTCTTGATATGTGTCTTTAGGACACAGCTCACATGTCACTCCATCTTCACTGTAGCGTCCAGTATTACAATCAACTGAAATAATTTATACAAA
Source organism: Ruditapes philippinarum (assembly GCF_026571515.1). Classification (NCBI taxonomy): domain Eukaryota; kingdom Metazoa; phylum Mollusca; class Bivalvia; order Venerida; family Veneridae; genus Ruditapes; species Ruditapes philippinarum. The sequence goes on along the minus strand of NW_026854186.1, from coordinate 102,209 downwards.
ACATGAACACAATCGTTTAATATAATAATTTAACTCAGCGCTCTAATAATTTAACTCGGCGCACTCAGTTCATTCTTTGGATGGCCAAATGCATTACCTTCTAGAAAATATTATGTATCTTGACTTTCAAATTAAAATTACCTGGTCTATTTTACATTAGGGGTGTGGATCGTCGGATAAGTGACGATCCGATCCGAACCACGATTCAGCACTTACGATTCACAAATCGAACCACAAATCTTTTGTTATCAAGACACCCATAAAAACATGTACATTAGTTATAAAAACATGTTTATTTAAAGAAAAACAAAAAAAAAACACAACAACAACAATATACTAAACATAAAACATATAAAATATAAACTATAGATTCTTTGGATGAGTATTTTTGTTTTGTTTTTTGAAACCAATTACTTCCTAGCTCAGCATCATGGTACTTGGTCTTTAACCGGCAAATTGCATTTAGGTAAACTTCATATAATTTATACTCAAATTGTGAGAAACAGTGAAAGTATATAAAAAGCTTAAATCGCGATCCACGATCTCTGGGCTTACGAATATTCAAACTCGATTTTTCACTATGATTCGTGATTATCCGAGTACTCGGATACTCGCCCCAGCCCTATTTTACATCTCTGTACCAGTAAAAATATTTACAAACATATTTAACCCTTAACCTATTGAGTTACTGAAATGGACTTTTCTAATTTCCATTTTAGAACAGTCAATTATCAATTTAAGTGGATATCAAGGTCAGAATTTGAAGTTGGCATGGATGTGCAGGCTGGTCTGGCTCTATACTGGTGGCAAAAAATCACTTTTGCCTTCAGCAGGGTAAAGGTTAAAGAAACTTGTGTATTAAATATGGAAATTCAAAAATTGCTACAGAATAAGCATACCTTAAGCTTTTAGCAAAATTTAATGTTCCCAAATTTGAGCAACTGTTAATGAACACAGTTAGAAAGTCTTGAGAAAACTATTTTATAGTATTAAATGTTCCTTGATTCAATAAGTTATCACTTACCACACTGATTGTTAACAGAATTTTGGCCAGCAGCACATATTACAGTTTCAGTTGGTTCTTCAGCACTGCTAAATTGTATCTCATTAGGCTATAAATAAAAACAACAACAATTCTTGAACGGTAACAAAACAATACATCTTATAGGGTTATAATGAACTAAAAGTCTTTAGATCATGACATATCTTAATTCAAGTTCTAATATTGTTGTTCTAAAAATTGTTTATTAATGGTATTTAAATCATCTCTGTATTCTGTCTAATACAGACTTGTGTTTCAGCTTAGTTGCTGTAAACTTCTAAAGTTATCACTGATTACAAAAATATCAAACCTTTTGCAATTTGTCCATAACAGCAATAACAACTTGAAGCTGACTATATTAATAATGTTGGACAAAAATCAGAAAATTTTGGCAAACTAACTTTATTCACAAAAACTACTTACATCAGATTCTGGTGAAAGGGTATCTTTGTTGTCTTCAATAATCTCACTTATCACATCTTTTGTTGGTAATGTATCCCCAGTATCACTGTCAACAGTGCGCTCACTGAATAATATAACATTCATAAGTTAACAGATTATTTACAAAATAAACTATTCATGTAGGGGCACAAATCAAATTCTCAAAGAGTGCATGCACTGTATGTTATATATGCTGCACCAATGTTATAGCTTTGTTAATGTTGAAGCTACTGATCATAAACTTAAGTCAAAGGTTCACCAAGAAGTTTAACTGATGCCACTGTTGATTATGGCTAAGTGGGTCATGACAATAACTCGGCTATTTGTTAGAAAAACAGAGCACAAAAAATATATAAATGTAAGTTTTTAATTTAGCTATTCTAGTTTTATGTATTTTTTTAAACATTATGAGTTTTCTTTTACCAAGGTAGATATGACGGCACTGGTTAAAAGCTATCTGATAATTTCTGTTTGACATAGTTCAATGATTACCGAAATTAGAGACACCACAAAGAGTAATTTACATGTATTTAACTACTAGACATTGATCCTCTGTTCATGTAAGATTAACTAGATCAACATAAATTTATCATAAAATTTTTTATCCTCACCTAACATTCTTAAACTCAGCAACTAAATTAAGAGCATAATCTGTTGTTCCAGTTTGTCGTCTTTTACGTCCGGCACCCCTCAAAGTACAAGGATTGTTGTCAGCAAACTTCAAACTATAGTTATCACAGTCCTCATTATTACAGATGCTACGATCTTTGTTCTTATATTTATTTATTCTAGCATTTATAAATGTGTTACGAGATGACAATGAGAGTCTAGTGAGGATTCCGTTTAAGACCGTGTCACTACACGAGCTGATCTTTACAAAAAATACCAATTGGACACGTACGATCACCAACTTGATCACAGGTTGGACAGTTGCTGCAAAACATAACACAATCATAATTATGTCCTATCAATTTAAAATACATATTAAACACAAGAGCGATCAGTAATCACATGTGTCGCCTCATAATGGCCAATTTCATGTTGGGACAAATTTTGTGACAGACGGACAGACAGACGGACAGTGCACAACTACACTTGGTACTGATCATTCCTGTAAAGTTTGGATAAAATTGCACCAGTAGTTTATGAGGAGTAGTCCGGACAAGCTTTTGCGTATCTGGCAACACACAGAAAAAAACACCTTTTTATCAAAGGGCCATAACTCGGCCAAAAATCATTCAACCGGAAAACCCGTGCAATATGCGCAAGGACTTGAGCTACAGATCAATCCTGTAAAGTTTCATTGAAATTGCATTAGTGGTATAAGAGAACTAGTCCGGACAAACTTTAAAAATAAAAATTATTAAAGGGCCATAACTCTGACAAAAATCATTGAACGGAAAATGCTGACAATATGCACAACTAGACTTGGTACTGAATATTCCTGTAACGTTTGGATGAAATTGCACCAGTAGTTTTTGAGAAGTAGTCCGGACAAGCTTTTGTGTATCTGGCAACACACAAAAAAACCTTTTTTTATTAAAGGGCCATAACTCAGCAACCAGAAAACCCGTGCAATTTGTGCAAGGACTTGAGCTACAGATCAATCCTTTAAAATTCATTGAAATTGCATTCGTGGTGTAAGACGAATAGCCCGGATAAACTTAAAAATAAAAATAATTAAAGGGCCCTGGCTCAGACAAAAATCATCGAACCGTAAAATGCTGACGATATGCATTACTAGACATGATACTGATCATTCCTGTAAAGTTTGGATAACATTGCACCACTAGTTTATGAGGAGTAGTCCGCACAAGTTTTGTGACGGACGGACGGATGGACAGACAGACAGACGGACAGACAGACAACGGAGAAGTGATCCCTATATGTCGCCACTACTCCGTAGAGGCGACACAAAAATAATATTGTGTTAGTTTACAATATAAATTGAACTAAAGAAATATATAGTGAAAAAATATCAAAGTAAGTTATAAATTATTCTTAAAGCAATTTGACTTCATTTTTTTCAGGTATAATTTAGCAGTACAAGCAACACAATCTACAAGATAAACTGTCTTATGTTTGTGTTCAATATATGACATAATAGGGTAAAAATAAAGAAAATATATAGGACAGTGTAATTTCAGAGTGGAACCAAAACCCCTGTTGGACCTTTGATGTTTCCAGAATTTTTCAGAAATTTAGGATGTAAAAGAATAAATGTGAAGCATCATTGGAAAAAGGTAGTAAGGTAATGTATATATATTACATGTGATATAGAGAATGATGAAAAGAAGATAAAAAACATTTATATTTAAAACCTTTATCAGAATAAATAGATAAAGAATAATAATCACTTTAAATTAACTGACCATCATTGAATTACTTAAATTTACAACATCATTTCAAACATACTATTTTGTGATTTTAACCTGAGTCAAAATTCATGATCATGGATTATTGTATAATTAGTAAACAATCAATGGAGGGATAAAATATTGCCTCAGGATTTACATTTTTAATTTACAATAAGTTTCATACGTTTTGTAGTATCTGGAATTCACAGGTAAAGTTGTTTTGATTTGACCCAAAATTTACAGACATATCTGACAATATTCAGAATTCAGAAGTTCCAGAATTCAGAAGTATGATTAACAAGGAAAAAAGAAAGAAAAAAATAGGGACTGAGATATAAGTTTCTGGATTTCAGAAGTTCAATAGCTACATTGTAAATAATATCTTAAAATAATAAAGAAACAAACATGTATAAACCTTTAACCTGCTGATTTTGGGTAATGACATTGTCCTGATATAAATCTGAAACAGTCTGAAGTTTAAGTTAAGGGCTTTCATTATGTGAAACTACAAAATGAGCAACCAAGAATATAGACCCCCTCCCGGTTAAAGACTGCACAGAATCTGCAGGCTGGTCTGGCTGTATACTGGTGACTAAGGTTTATAACAAATTGCTTGAGCAGGGTAATGGTACGATTAAGAAATAATATATCCCAAACAGTGATTTTATCGCTCAATAACATCACTGTTTGGAGTTCGGATGCGACGAATTATATCACGAGGGCGTAGCCCGAGTGATATAATGATGCGCATCCGAACGACAAACAGTGAAGTTATCAAGCGATAAAATCACCGATTTGGATATATTATTTCGATTCTAACACGATATCAACAAATAAATGCTGCTGTACCTGATATTAAGCAAAATTGCGCTTGATTTGTTTCCGTACTTATTTTCAGCGCGTCACATTTTTAGTGGTTACGTCACGTGTATAATGATTACGTCACATATCTAAATATAGAACGTCAAACAGTGACTTTATAGCATAATAACACACACTTTCGGTTCTTCTATGTTCAATAGGGAAAAATACGGGTCGTGTTAGAATGACTATTAACCTATTTTTCACATACTTGTTTCACATTGTGACTGTCCGGTCCTAGTTGTAGTTTGACCATCAGGACAAAATTTACAGTAATTTGGATTAGATCCACTGGCATCATTGTATTGTCCAGCTGGACAGATTTCACACTGATCCTTCTTAAGTTGGTATCCATAACCAGCAGCACATTTTTCTGAAAAATCATAAGAAAACTAGAGGATGCTTTTGTAAAAAAGCGCATGTCTCCCCCACTGCTGAGAATAACTGTGAATGGAAACAGGAATGGAAATGGAGATAAGATAATGTAAATACCCGGTAGTCACTTCAATGAAGGCTGTCTATGGATGGTTTCTATTGTTAAGGTTGTATGAGAAGATGCTTCCTATGAAGTTTGAGGGTTGTAGGTCAAAAGGAACTCTAGTTATCATCCGGAAATGAGAAATTGACCAACGGTCACTGTGACCTTGACCTTTGACCTACTGACCCCAAAAACAATAGGGATCATCTGCTCTATAAGACCAATCATCCTATGAAGTTTGAGGGCTGTAGGTCAAAAGGAACTCTAGTTATCATCCGGAAACGAGAAAATTGACCAACGGTCACTGTGACCTTGACCTTTGAACTACTGACCCCAAAAACAATATGGATCATCTGCTCAATAAGACCAATCATCCTATGAAGTTTGAGGTCTGTAGGTCTAAAGGAACTCTAGTTATCATCCGGAAACGAGAAATTGACCAACGGTCAGTGTGACCTTGACCTTTGACCTACTGACCCCAAAAACAATAGGGATCATCAGCTCAATAAGACCAATCATCCTATGAAGTTTGAGGGCTGTAGGTCAAAAGGAACTCTAGTTATCGTCCGGAAACGAAGAATGGACGGACGGACTGACGGACTGACGGACGGACGGACTGACGGACGGACAGGGCAAAAACAATATGTCTCCCCCCGAGGTGGGGGAGACATAATCAATTAAAATAGTCCAATAAAACCATAAGAATGTGGAAATCAATTAAAATAGTCTAATAAAACTACTAGCATGTGGAAATCAATTAAAATAGTCTAATAAAACTACTAGCATGTGGAAATCAATTAAAATAGTCTAATAAAACCACTAGCATGTGGAAATCAATTAAAATAGTCTAATAAAACTACTAGCATGTGGAAATCAATTAAAATAATCTAATAAAACTACTAGCATGTGGAAATCAATTAAAATAGTCTAATAAAACTACTAGCATGTGGAAATCAATTAAAACTAGAGGATGCTTTTGTAAAAAAGCGCATGTCTCCCCCACTGCACTGTGACCTTGACCTTTGACCTACTGACCCCAAAAACAATAGGGATCATCTGCTCTATAACACCAATCATCCTATGAAGTTTGAGGGCTGTAGGTCAAAAGGAACTCTAGTTATCATCCGGAAACGAGAAATTGACCAACGGTCACTGTGACCTTGACCTTTGACCTACTGACCCCAAAAACAATAGGGATCATCTGCTCTATAAGACCAATCATCCTATGAAGTTTGAGGGCTGTAGGTCAAAAGGAACTCTAGTTATCATCCGGAAACAAGAAATTGATCAACGGTCACTGTGACCTTGACCTTTGAACTACTGACCCCAAAAACAATAGGGATCATCTGCTCAATAAGCCCAATCATCCTATGAAGTTTGAGGTCTGTAGGTCTAAAGGAACTCTAGTTATCATCCGGAAACGAGAAATTGACCAACGGTCAGTGTGACCTTGACCTTTGACCTACTGACCCCAAAAACAATAGGGATCATCAGCTCTAAAAGACCAATCATCCTATGAAGTTTGAGGGCTGTAGGTCAAAAGGAACTCTAGTTATCATCCGGAAACGAGAAATTGACCAACGGTCACTGTGACCTTGACCTTTGACCTACTGACCCCAAAAACAATAGGGATCATCTGCTCTATAAGACCAATCATCCTATGAAGTTTGAGGGCTGTGGGTCAAAAGGAACTCTAGTTATCATCCGGAAACGAGAAATTGACCAACGGTCACTGTGACCTTGACCTTTGACCTACTGACCCCAAAAACAATAGGGATCATCAGCTCTATAAGACCAATCATCCTATGAAGTTTGAGGGCTGTAGGTCAAAAGGAACTCTAGTTATCGTCCGGAAACGAAGAATGGACGGACGGACTGACGGACTGACGGACGGACGGACTGACGGACGGACGGACAGGGCAAAAACAATATGTCTCCCCCCGAGGTGGGGGAGACATAATAATCTAATAAAACTATGAGCATGTGGAAATTAATTAAAATAGTCTAATAAAACTACTAGCATGTGGAAATCAATTAAAATAATCTAATAAAACCATTAGCATGTGGAAATCAATTAAAATAATCTAATAAAACTACGAGCATGTGAAAATCAATTAAAATAATCTAATAAAACTAGAACTGCCACTATCATGGCGTGAATACCCCTGCATACCACTTTGTCAGAATCAACAGTGGCAATTTAGAACTCAAGGACAACCTCCCTGCCAAATCTGAGGTTACTAAGTATTCTACATGCTTCAAATGTGAAAATGTCAAAATCAATACACTCTGGACAGGCATTCTGAAGCAATTGAGGGGAAAAGCTTTATTTTGACAAGGTCCCTGTGACCTTGACCTTTGACCCAGTGACCTCAAAATCAATACGGATCATCTACTAATCATGACTAACCTCCATGCCAAATATGAAGACTGTGGGTCATAGGAACCTTAAGTTATTGGGCGGACAAGCTTTTTGAAGTCAAGGCCCCTGTAACCTAGACCTTTGACCCGGTGACCACAAAATCAATCGGGGTCATCTACCAATCATGACTAACCTCCATGCCAAATATGAAGACTGTGGGTCAAAGGAATCTTAAGTTATTGGGCGGACAAGCTTTTTGAAGTCAAGGCCCCTGTGACCTTGACCTTTGACCTGGTGACCTCAAAATCAATAGGGATCATCTACAATGTACTTATCATAACTAACCTCCATGCCAAATATAAAGACTGTGGGTCAAAGGAATCTTAAGTTATTGGGGGGACAAGCTTTTTGAAGTCAAGGCCCCTGTGACCTTGACCTTTGACCTGGTGACCTCAAAATCAATAGGGGTCATCTACTAATCATGACTAACCTCCATGCCAAATATGAAGACTGTGGGTCAAAGGAATCTTAAGTTATTGGGCGGAGAAGCTTTTTGAATTCAAGGCCCCTGTGACCTTGACCTTTGACCTGGTGACCTCAAAATCAATAGGGGTCATCTACTAATCATGACTAAACTCCATGCCAAATATGAAGACTGTGGGTCAAAGGAATATTAAGTTATTGGGCGGACAAGCTTTTTGAAGTCAAGGCCCCTGTGACCTTGACCTTTGACCTGGTGACCTCAAAATCAATAGGGGTCATCTACTAATAATGACTAACCGCCATGCTTAATATGAAGACTATGGGTCAAAGGAATCTTAAGTTATTGGGCGGACAACTTTTTTGAATCAAGGCCCCTGTGACCTTGACCTTTGACCTGGTGACCTCAAAATCAATAGCTGTCATCTACTAATCATGACTAACCTCCATGCCTAATATGAAGACTGTGAGTCAAAGGAATCTTAAGTTATTGGGTGGACAAGAAAAAACAGAAGGACGGCCGGACAGCCGGACGGCAGGACGGACAACCTGATTCCAGTATACCCCCCTTACAACTTTGTTGTGCAGGGGTATAACTACTAGCATGTGGAAATCAATTAAAATAGTTTAATAAAACCACAAGCATGTTGAAATAAATTCAAAAAGTCTAATAAAACCACAAGCATGTTGAAATAAATTCAAACAGTCTAATAAAACCACTAGCATGATATGAACATTCAAACATGTTGCTTCTTTATAGAAACATAACTTGACAGCATTGCAATGGTTTCAGTACAAGGGCACAACAAACCCTGGAAAAACTCCCCTCCCAATGAATCTTCATTCCAAATTATTTTGAGCAATTTCAACAACCTGAACGATTCCCCTCCTATTTTGCTTCAAGGCAGACAATTTAACATTAAAATCATTTAAAAAAAACCTTACCTATACAGTCATCTTTAGATTTCTTGCCTGTGCCTAGTGTTGTTTCAGTACTTGCACAATTTTCACATTTAGAAGACATTATATCCGGGTTATATGTGCCAACAGGACATGGAAGACATCTAATTGTATCTAAATTCACATCAGTTTCAGAATATTCTCCTGCTTGACACAAAGCTGAAAATATATCAATCCAAATTTGACATTGAGGTTAATGAATCCTGTTGCATGTCAGTTTTTAAGGGAATATTCTGTGTTGCAAGGTATTGTGTTTTATCATCCCTGTATAGTTAATACAACATTTGTTCATAACAACAATTATTTGGTCTTATAAACAATCACATGAGCCTTAATTAATGATTTAAAATTCATTAGTATTTGATGCACTTTTTATTTCCTTGAGAGGTTTTTCCACTCTCATTTCTTTCAAAGCCCTAATTATCTTATGGGGGGATGGGAAGGGCCAGAGGCCCTCAGGTATGGAAAGTTCAAAACTTTACATTCATTGCTTAGTACTGGTTGGTTCCAGGAACAGATTCAAAAGTGTTTCAATAAGCTTATAGCTTCCAACAAAATCGAACTAAAGTAAATTTGTAAACTAAACTAATTTTTACTAGTCTGAATGCCAATTGTGTGACATTGTTTACATTAGAGAGATCATAAATTGGTCGCCATATGGTGGTAAAATTCACAAGTGACGGGGTTTTTCCAATGCTGTTTTTAGAAAATTCTAACACTCAACCAAGGCTGTAAGTAAACATCAATGTAAATTAATGTATCCCATGTTATTGAATTATTAGCTTTCATAGGACAAACGCAGCAAAAGCAATGTTTTGTAAGTTTTTATTCAGTTTATCTTTCATTTTCTAGTAGAAATCTTCACCAGGAGGGGGATTTTAGACTTTTTTGGAGGGAAAGAAGGTAGTAATTCAGCTTGGGAAAGTAGCCAGATACCGACTACAGGAAAGGGGAATTAGGCCCTGTGAAATAACGAACGTTTTCTTTTTAGTGTAAATAAAAATTCAGGGGAGCGTCTCAAAGAAAGTAAAAACAGTCTAAATTGGGAGTCAGATTTCACAGTCAATTGTTGTGTAAGACAGGGAGTCGCTTAATTCAGACAAAATAAAGTTGGGGGCATAAAATAGCGTCCAATATATGTCAGGGAGGTAATTTTGGCCAAAGAATTGTTTTGTTTAACAAGTTTTGGGAGAGCTACAAGAATATTAAACATTACTTAATACTACTGACACTGACCCTTTACTTTGTACATTGTACCAATTTTGGAATATCTTCAACCAACAAAAGATAACTCGAAATTTAACACAAACGGTATGGTGATACATATATCAGTTAATAAAGTAAAAGCAAACTGTGTTATCATACTTTCAGAGCAATCATCTTGTGATTTAGATCCTGTAGTTTTTGTTGTTTTGCCATTGCTACACTTGACACAAGCATTTTCGTTGCCTTCCTCAGCCTTGTAATAGCCAAGAACACATTGAGAACAGGTCTTTGTATCCGAATTAAACTCATATCCTGCCTGGCAGATGGCTGTAAAACAATAAGAATACTCTTATATTTTAATATGTTCTTGTTTTTACATGTATTCCTTCCAATAATATACATTAACAATGGTACAATTTATACAACCATTAATAAGCATTGTAATGACATCAACCAGCATGCAACTCATTTATAAAATGGTGTCAAGACTGACATCATCATAAAAACATACATTGAGGAGAAAGTTGATTATCTGGCACTGATTTTAACACTTAAACACAATCAAGTGTGAAACAAAAGTTTAAATTGTTAAATTAATAATAGAACATCCATATTAAAAATTGGCAACAAGATAGTTTTGCTTAAAAAATAGTGATCCCCCTCATTTTGCCTTATTAGAATCAAAATAGTATTGATCACTGCGATATTCATTGACTTTTTTTACACCAGTTTGTTGTTTTGATGAATAAAATTTAATTCCTATATAGCAAAACTCAAAAACGGTGTTAAACAGCCAATAAACACTGTTCACATTGATATTATTACTTAAATACATTGATTTCTTTAACTGTATGTTGCTACAAAGTCATATTGTAAAGTGGCATTTAATAAACATTAGACAGGAAAAAAATCACATAAAAAATCCCCACAAAACAGAAAAGACAGAGAAATTATCCATAGCCATTTATAATTCTTGACAAAATTACACTTTTCCCGGGGAATAGAATTTGCAATACTCTATATTATTTTTTAATATGATAGAATAAACATTAGGGAAATATAACATACCTATACACTGTGATACAGCTGTAGATCCCTTGTTTTCTGTGTATGTTTTATCAGCACATGATTTACATTCTTTTTGACCAATCAAATTCTGGTATGTATTTAGTGGACACATTTCACAGACTCCACTTGATGATCCGTAATTACCAGCAGCACATGGTTCTAAATTATACATTCATGACATCATTAATCATCAGACAATATTTCCTAATACTAGTATAGCATTTCATACAAGAGCACATCAAAGAAGGGGCAATGTACTCTCAAATACAAAATAAAATAAAAACGTTTAAAAACTTAAAAACATACCTAGATATTCGAATGCATGTATGAACTTATAAATTCAATTATAAATTTAAATTTTACTACTATATCAGGACCAGATCATGATGTCAGGACAATATCATAAAAGGCGATAAAATTATAATATACTTAGTCAATATCATGCTAGGTCAGGGTAAGGCCACTTTAAGTTATAATAGGTCAGGACAGAATCATTACTTGTGTAATAATGTAGGAAACAAAGTGTGAGCAGTTCCTGACATGTATACAGTAATGAAGAATGATCACACAACATCAAAAACATCACACAAGCAGATTAAAGCAGCACTCCTCCAGATTCATGCTAATTTCATGAAAATTTTGAAAATATATTTAAATGTATAATATTGTGAAATAACAAACAAGACCCAATTTACACATTATAAATTGCATCAGAACTCATGTAAATTACCAAAAAAGGTGGTCAAAATATGCATAAATAGCCCTTACTGTGTTCAGTATTGCAATCAAAATATAGTTGTAAATACTGAAAGATCAGTCATTAACCGCACACATAATAATTATGTAAAATATCACTTGAATCTTCAATCATTTTGCTTTTCCTACTATAGTAGTACATATTTCTCAAGTTTGATTTATTGAAATAATTTGAATCATCTGGAGGCCTGCAGCATGGATAAAAATTATTTATAATGATGTTAGAAACAAAGAGAAGACTTACCACATTTTGAATCTACCCGATACTCCCCAACTTCACAGAGATCTTCTACAGTGACGTCTTGGTAACCCACAAATATTATTTCTTTTACCTATTCACATTCATAAATGTATAATTATTTACAGGTAAGTTTTACTATATCACTCCAGGAAATAATTCATGCATACTCCCCCCATTCACTACCTGATGACCATTTTAACAAGTCAAAAATTGACAAGTTGATGTAAGTATAATTCTAAAGATAAAACATTAATAATCCTATAACAATATTACATCACAAACAATTCATTCTCAAATTCTCCTCTCTAAATCTTCCAGTTGGTAATTGCTTCCAGAGATAAACAAAAGCTCCTAATGTAATCAGCAAAATGTCATAACGTAAATTCCACTGGATACAACAGTTACTGTGCAATTTAACCATCAACAATTCAATAGTAGATTGCTCTGAGGCAAAAACTTAACAGAACAGAACATACTCTTATTGAATTCAAGTTATTTATGCAAAATCAGTAAAAAGTGCTATTTCTTTGTAATTTAACACATAACAATGTATCTTATAAGTCCATACAATAGAGGGTAAATGTCACCGTTTTTGGTGAAGCCCACGGGGCGATGTATTTAATTAACCCATGGGATTCTGCAGATGTTAATGGATAAAAAAGGTGCATTCTAGCACCATTCATGCATATATGTATATAAGTATATGTCTGTTTTTGGTAAATTGTGTTTCCCTATATGTTTTTCATATAAAGAAATTGGTTTTATCACGCTTTTCATGTGTTTAATATTAATTTTAGATACAAAAATCCTTTGGATCTACCTAAAGTATGTACAACCAAATAAGATAAAAAGAGTTTTTGCTTTTGCTTTGAAGCAGTTAAATTCTGGAAAAGTTTTCCAAATGATCTCAGATGTACATCTGACTTCTAATGAATTCAAAAGACTAGTTGAAACGACGAGTAAAGAAAAGTGAGCCAGCTTTATAATCTTTCCAGTGTATGTTCTGTTTCATATAGTTCCTGATTTGTTTGTAAGTTCATTTTATATATTTTTCCTTGAATTATGTCTCATGTTATGTATTATGTTATCCCAATTTTATTATATACAGAATTGTATTTTTTTTTCTTTATTTTCATTTTAAATGCTCTTATTTCATTACCAATGACATAAAAAATATTTGTATGTATTTTTATCTTTACAGTGTTTTTTTGTTGTTGTTGTTGTTTTTTGCTGGGGACAGTTTAAACACTAGCATGACCCTGGTAGGCTTAAACTGAAGATCTCGGAATACTTATAATCTCAATGTATAACTCATAAATATCAAAATCATTTTACAAACACTTACTTGGTCAGATAATTCTGCTGCATATAACCTTAAAATCTGACTGATAACTTCAACAGCCTCAATATTAGCATTGTTATCCAGGGTATCTGTGATAAATTCACTGAAATAATAATAGGAAATCAACATAAACATTTAATTGAAAGTTCTGGTATCTTACAATTAAAACAAGAGCGATCAGTAATCACATGTGTCGCCTCATGATGGCCAATTTCATGTTGGGACAAATTTTGTGACAGACGGACAGTGCACAACTAGACTTGGTACTGATCATTCCTGTAAAGTTTGGAAAAAATTGCACCAGTAGTTTATGAGGAGTAGTCCGGACAAGCTTGTGTGTATCTGGCAAAACAAAGAAAAAAACACCTTTTTATCAAAGGGCCATAACTCGGCCAAAAATCATTCAACCGGAAAACCCGTGCAATATGCACAAGGACTTGAGCTACAGATCAATCCTGTAAAGTTTCATTGAAATTGCATTAGTGGTATAAGAGAAGTAGTCCTGACAAACTTTAAAATTAAAAATTATTAAAGGGCCATAACTCTGACAAAAATCATTGAACCGGAAAATGCTGACAATATGCACAACTAGACTTGGTACTGATCAATTCTGTAAAGTTTGGATGAAATTGCACCATTAGTTTATGAGGAGTAGTCCGGACAAGCTTTGGTGTATCTGGCAACACACAGAAAAAAACACCTTTTTGTCAAAGGGCCATAACTCGGCCAAAAATCATTCAACCGGAAAACCCGTGCAATATGCGCAAGGACTTGAGCTACAGATCAATCCTGTGAAGTTTCATTGAAATTGCATTAGTGGTACAAGAGAAGTAGTCCGGACAAACTTAAAAATTAAAAATTATTAAAGGGCCATAAGTCTGACAAAAATCATTGAACCAGAAAATGCTGACAATATGCACAACTAGACTTGGTACTGATCAATTCTGTAAAGTTTGGATGAAATTGCACCAGTAGTTTATGAGCAGTAGTCCGGACAAGTTTTGTGACGGACGGACGGACAGACAGCAGATGGACGGACGGACAGACAGACGATGGAGAAGTGATCCCTATATGTTGCCACTACTCCTTAGAGGCGACACAAAAAGGACTTATTGTTTTACTAAGTTCTTACCTGACCTTCGTTTATTTAGTCAAAATGAAAAAATAAATATTTTATTCATAAAAGCATGAAACATAATTAATACTAATGAAATAAAACTGTTGAAATATGGAACAATGAAAGGCATATATCCTTATTTGTTGCAAATATTTTTTAAAGCTGCAAGCCTCCAGATGAGCCAAAATATTTCAAAAAATTCAATCTTTAGAAAAATGTCTTCAGATCTTATAAAATGTAAAAAGATTCAATATCTAATTAATTTTGTCCATGTTATGTGTGTTTAATGACTAATTTTGCAGTATCAATAACTATAATTCTACTGGGTTACTAACGCAGTTAGAGGTATTTATGTATATTTTGAACACTTTTTGGAAATTTATGTGGGTCGTGACTTTTGCAATGTGTAAATTACTTTCTTTCTTTGTTCACTTCACAGTATTTTACTTTTAAATACATTTTCAAAATTTTCATGAAAATTAGCATGAATCTAGAGGCATACTGCTTTAAGTGATAATGATTTTTTTTAATCTATGAATGCAAATACAAAGCCCTTTTTGTTTTAAAGTATAGGGGATAATATGAACCTGAAATTGTTAATAAATTCATGAACATCTATGGAACTTGATTAAAAGATTGTAAAAATCAAGCCAATTTTTTGCACTGATTTTGAAAAAATTACATATATTTGATATGATGATGTCAGAGTGTTAAACAGCCCTTAAAGTGTTTGACATCAATTAAGACATCAATTAATTTTTTTTATAAATGTTTGTTTACATTCATCTTTTCCTAAGATAATTTTATAACATTGATACATATACCAAACTTTTAAGTTTATAGCCAAGTAGAAAATATGAAAACATATATTGTTAAACATTGAAACTTATACATTGATTTCTATGGTAAAATAACCACAGCATAGAATAAGCTAACATTAATGTAATCATTTTAGTTGCTAAGATTTGTTGCTTAATTTTACAATCATGCAAGTCTAAACTTTGCATTTCATAACATAAACAACCAGCACTGGATAATCCTATACTCAGAATTATCAGTGCTGGGAAAAATTATGAAAGTTATCAATTTGAAAATATAAAAAATTTGTTCGTTTATGGAGAGACATTTCAAAAAGTAAAATTGGTTTTCCTAGATGTTTTAACACATAATAATAACAAAACCACTGACAAAGCTATGTGTTCCAAAATTGACAGCAAAAAAAAATTAAAGTATTCCAAGTTTATATATTCAAAGCCTGAAAGCAAATTATAGTGGTACAAAATGTTTGATATTTAATGAGCTCGACTGCTCTTCCTAACTATTGAACTAAAAACAATGATGTGTTCTCATATATGCCCAGGTACATTCTCTGACATAAAAGGCACTTTTTAACTTCTACAACAATCAAGGTATAACAAAAATATAGAAACTTAACGGGCCAAAACTTTATCAAATAGAAAATTTCTGAAACAGAATTACTAACCTGATATCATTAAATACAAAAGATATTGTAAGTCTGTGGGTTATAGCTCTCTTTCGTCTAGTAATTACTTCACACGATGGATTTTGAGAAGCATCAAGATTATCACAGCTATCTCCATGACAGAATTTTTGTTCGCCATTATAACGTGCATTTGTCCGATCTTGGAACACTTTTCGTGCAGTTTGTTCAACTTGATTTGTTATACCATTAATGCTGTCAGTATCAGAACACTCATTTATAGCTACCTCAACCTTACCAACAAATTTCAGATTTATACGGTTGTCAGGGATCGGGGATACTGTAAATTATCAAAAATATCATTTTAAACAATAAGTCCAATAAATAAATGAATAACCAATATTTACAAGTAAATTTTCGCATAAATAATGTTGTTCTCTTTTAAAAAAGATAAACTGCATTTAAAACATGTTTTTCTTCAATTTCTCTTTATATTGAAAGTTTTATACTTGTAAACAGAAATAAAGAGATTGTAGAAATAAGCTACTTATTATATTGTTATTGGTGTAAATAGAGAGTTAAGATTTTGTTTTTGCATCTGATTATCAATTATTTGAAATTAAATTGAAATTTCTTTGTTAAAGATATTGAATAATCATGAAACTTGGGTATTTCTTCAAAACATTAATTTAAATTATATATACTATTCTAATGAAAGGAAAAAAAAAACAATAACAAAAACTTCATACTGTCAAAAGCACAAGATGTTGATCCACTCTGGTAATTTGTAGAACCAGCTGGACATAATTTACAGGTGTTTGGATTCTGCCCCTCTTTTTTGTTGTATTGACCTTTAGGACAGCTAGAACAAGTTGCAAGATTAGTTCTGTAACCAGCACCAGCCTGGCAGTCCACTGAAAATATCAACAATTATCAGGTTAAAATATTCTTATCATTAACATTACATTAAATGATTCATCACTTAAACAATTACAAGGGGTTATCCAAAAATTTGTGGACTTTTTAAATATCTTTCAACGTGTATTGTAATGAAATTTTATCAGCATACATTGTAGAATATTATCAACATATTTTGAAAGGAACAGTTAACTGCGTCAATAAATAATGATTTTATATTGCTTTTAAGTAAGCACATACACGGCACCCGGCGCACGGTAGAAAAGCGCAGTTAGTCATCGTATATTTTTTGCTAAAAAACTACTTATTAACGTAGAAAACCCGCTAAACATCGCACATTTCTTCTATGATGTCATTTAAGTAATTTTTTAAAATTATGAACGTCATTTCTGTTAATTTTTGTTGAAATCGCCAGAAACGCCAGACGACGATATTGTTAACGGGAAAATGACGGACACGCAGAAATTAAAAAATAGCGTTATGATAAATTTTGTTGGTATTTGGGAATGACACTATCAAAAACATTTGAAAAAAACAACAAAAAAACAGCAGACGAACAGAGAAAATAAAATTTCACAATCATTAGAGTTTGAGTGGCATAAAAAATTTAGTGAAGGACATTACTTTGTAAAGCAGTACTGGTTATTGACTACGTAACGTTGAAGCATAAGTTGTACGTAAAATATTATGATGTTGACGTCAATAACTTTTTGGAGTGCGCCACTGTGGCTGACATGTGTTTATGTAAAATTAAATATTGTTGTAATATAAGAAGCTACTAACATGAATTTTTCTGTGTTTATTTGTTATTTATTCATCTAAGCATTGTAAGAATTTCAAATAAATATCTCAAATATATTTTAGGCAACAAAGGAAGTCCACAAATTTTTGGATAACCCCTTGTAAATACTGCACTTTCCAAATGTTTTAACAGTTACTATGGTTTTTTTTTAAAGTATTATAGATGGCACATATAACTGCACACTTTCAGCTGCTATCATTGTATCACACATTTTGTTCTTCATAATAAACTTCAGAGTATAATGACCTTTGTGGTGGTGTTGGTAGTTTTCACTCATGACAGTAAGCAATATTGAATTCACCAGAGCATAGCAACCACCGCAGCGTTCCTGGGCAGGCTGTCAAGCACTTTACCAGTACTAGTTGCCTTCACTTTCGTAAGGAACTGAAACTTCTGTACATGCCAGAGCAGAGGTTCAGTGCGAATGACCGTAGAAAGAATTTCATGATCAGTCACAATGAAAGTGACCTGCTCCTTCCAGGAATCGAACCCGGGTCGCCCGATTTACAGTCTAACACTCTACCTATTGAGCTAACTGGATGGCTGTAATGACCTTTGTCACCTTACCCCTGATTTATGTATTAGAATATGAAATTTGTTAATGGTGTTTTAAGTTATGCTGACTATGTGAACTATTACAACTTTCTGGCTTTAATGGTGGCAGTTAAGGGTTATTAGTGTCACACTTTGTATTATTTCAGCACATGTGCTGAACTACATAACAAATAGAAAGGCCTTCAAAGATTTTAATTTACAACACAATTTCAAGATATACATAAATGCTGATTTATTGTGTTTTTTATAATCAACTTACAGATACACATTCCAGCTGACTTAGTGCCAACAGCTTGTGTTGTTTTATCATCTGGACATACAGTACACGTTTCCACCATTTCCGTATCACTATATCTGCCTATCTGGCATTCTCTACAAACTATCTTATCATTCTCTACCACAAAATATTTTCCTGCTGGGCACTTGTCTGAAATATTCATTATTATACTGATATAAATGATGATTGTGAATTCCTAGTGGTGTAACAGTAGACTGGTTTATTGTTATACAACAACAATAAATACTTCCATTGTATCAAGATATTTTCTTCTTTTTTTATTTGATCAAAATATGTGATCAGTATGTTAACTGTTTCAAGCACTGCAACAATTTAAATGTACATACAAAATGTTTTTTTTTTTTTTTTTTAAAAAAATTTAAACCCCGGGGTTTTTTTAAAAAAAAAATTTTTTTTTTTTTAAAAACCAAAAAATTTTTGTTTTTTTTTTTTAAAAAAAAAAACCCAAAAAAACCCCCCGGGGTTTTTGGGGGGGGTTTTCCAAAAAATTTTTCCTTTTTTTTAAAAAAAAATTTTTTTTAAAAAAAAAAACCCCCCCTTTTTTAAAAATTTCTTTTTTAAAAAAAAAAAGGTTTTTAAAAAAAATTTTTGGGGTTTTTTTTTTTAAAAATTTTTTTTTAAAAATTTAAACCCCGGCCCCTTTTTCCCTTTTTAAAATTTAAATTAAATTTTTTTTTTAAAAATTTTAAAAAAAAAAAAAATTTTTAAAAAATTAAAAAAAAAATTTTTTTTTTTTAAAAAGGGGAAAAACCAAAAACCCTTTTTAAAAAAAAATTTTTTTTTTTTTTAAAAAAAAATTTTTTTTAAAAATTTTTAAAAATTTTTTTTTTTAAAAAAAAATTTTAAAAATTCCTTTAAAAGGGGGGTTTTTAAAAAGGGGTTTTCCCCCCAAAAAAAATTTTAACCTTTTTTCTTCCCCTTTTTTTTAAATTTTCCTTTTTTTTCCCCCCCCCCCCCCCTTTTTCCCCCCCCCAAAAAATTTTTTTTAAAATTTTAAATTTTTTTTTTTTTAAAAAAAAAGGGAATTTTTTAAAAAAAATTTTTTTTTAAAAACCAAAAAAAAAAATTTTGGAATAAAATTTTTTTTTTTTAAAAAAAAAGGGGGTTTTTTTTTCCAAAAAAAAAAAAAAAAAAAAAAAAATTTCCCAAAAAAATTTTAAAACCCAATTTTTTTCCAAAAAAAACCCCCCCAAAAAAAAAAATTAAAAACCCCAAAAAGGAATTTTAAAAAATTTTAAAAAAGGGGTTCCCAAAAAAAAAAAAAAATTTAAAAAAAAAATTAAAAAAAAAAGTAAAAAAAAAAAAGGGAAAAAATTTTTTTTTTAAAAAATTTTTTTAAAAATTAAAAAAAAAAAAAAAAAATTTTTCCCAAAAAAAAAATTTTTAAAAAAAAATTTTAAATTCCAAAAAAATAAAAAAATTTTTTTTAAAAAGGGTTAAAAAAAAAAAATTTAAAAAAAAAAAAAAAATTTTTTTCCCCCAAAAAAATAAAAAAAAGGGGAAAAAAAAATTTTTTTAAAAATTATGAAAAAAAAAAAAAAAGGGTTTTAAATTTTAAAAAAAATTTCCCCCCCCTTTTTTTTAAAAAAAAAATTTTTTAACCAAAAAAAATTTTTTTTTTTAAAAAATTTAAAAGAAAAAAAATATAAAAATTGGGGTTTTCCTTTCAAAAAAAAAACCAAATTTCCCGGCTTTTGAGAAGGGGAAATTTTTTTAAAAGGAGGGAAAATGTCCCCCTTTACCAAAAATTTTAAAAAATTTAAAAAAACCATTTTTTGGGTTTTCCCCCCCAAAAAAAGGGGAAAAATTAAATTAAAAAAATTTTAAAAAAAATGCCCTTAAAAAAATTTTTTAAAAAAAAATTTTAAAAAAAAAATTTAAAAAAATTTTTTTTTTTTAAATTAAAAAAAAAAGGGAAAAAAAAATTTTAAAAATTTTCCCCCTTTTTAAAAAAAAAAAAATTTTAAAATTAAAATAAAATAAAAAAAAAAATTTTTTTTAAAAAAATTTAAGGGGGTTTTTTTAATTTTTTTTTTTTTTTTGGGAAATTTTTTTTTTTAAAAAAAAAAACCCCCCCCCCCAAAAATTTTTTTTTTTTAAATTTTAAATTTTTTTTTTTTTTAAAAACCCCTTTTTAAAAAGTTTTTTCCCAAATTTTTTTTTTTTTAAAAATTAAAAAATTTTTATCCCATTAAATAAAAAAAAAAAATTTTTTTAAAATTTTTTTTTTTTTTTCCCCCCAAAAAATTTTTTAAAAAAGGGGGGGAAAAAAAAACTTTAAAACCCCCTTTTTTTTTTTCCCAAAAAAAAAAAATTTTTTTTTTTGGGAAAAAGGGTTTTAAAAAAAAAAAAATTTTTTAAAAAATTTTTTAAAAAAGGGTTTAAACCCCAAAAAAGGGGGTTTTTTTTTTTAAAAACCCCCCCTCCCCAAAAACACCCCTTTTTTTTTTTTAAAAAAAATTTTAAAAATTTTTAAAAAGGGGAAAAAAAAAAAATTTTTTTTAAAAAGGGTTTTTTTTTTTAAAACCTTTTTTAAAAAAAAAGGTTTTAAAAAAAAATTTTTAAAAAATTTTGGTTTTTTTTAAAAAAAAAAAAAACCCCCAAAAATTTTTAAAAAAAAAAAAAAAAAAGGGGAAATTTTTTTTTGGGGGGGTTTTTTTTTCCCGGAAGGTTTCCCCCGGGGTTTTTTTTTTTTTTTTTTTAAAAATTTAAAATAAAAAAAAAAAAATTTTGGGCGGGGGGAAAAAAAAATTTTTCCAAAAGGGTTTTTCCCCCCCCTTAAAAAACCCCAAAAAGGGAAAAAATTTTTTTTTTTTTAAAAAAAATTTTTTTTGGGGGGGAAACCTTTTTAAAAAACCCCTTTTCAAAAAAATTTTAAAATTTTTAAAAAATTTTTTTTAAAAAAAAAAAAAAATTTTGGTTTAAAAAAAAATTTTTTTCCTTTTTCCCTTTTTTTGGGGTTTTTTTGGAAAACCCAAATTTTTAACCAATTTTTTTTTTAAAAAAAAAAAAAAAAAAACCCCTTAAAAAAAAAAAGGGCCAATTTTTGGGGAAATTTTTCCTTTTTTAAAAAATTTTAAAAAGGGAAAATTTAACATTTTTTTCTTTTTTCCCTTTTTTTTTTTTGGGGCCAAAAAACCCAAATTTTTTCCCAAAAATTTTCCCCCCCCAAAAAAAAAAATTTTCCCTTTTTTTTTTTTTTTTAAAAAAAAAATTTTTTTTTGCCCTTTTTTTTTTTTTAAAAAAAAAAAAAATTTTTTTTAAAATTGAGGAAAAAAACCCCAAAATTTAAAAAATTTTTTTTGGGGAAATTTTTAAAAAAAACCCCTTTAAAAATTTTTCCCTTTTTAAAAAACCGGGGGGGGAAAAAAAAAAAAAAAAAAAAATTTTTTTTTTGGGGGAAAAATTTTTAAAAAAAAAATTTTTTTTTTTTTCCCCCAAAAAGGCTTTTAAAAAATTTTTTTTGGGAAAATTTTTTTAAAAAATTTTTTTTTAAAAGGGGGGGTTTTTTTAAATTTTTTTTTCCCCTTTTTTTTTTTTCCCAGAAACCTTTAAACCTTTTGGTTTTAAAAAATTCCCCCTTTTTTTTTTTGGGGTTTTTTTTTTTGGGGCCCAATTTTTTTTTTCCCTTTTTGGGAAATTTTTTTGGGGGTTTTTGGGAAAGGGAAAAAATGCCCCCAAAAAAAAAAAGGGGCCGGAAGGAAAAAACTTTTTAAAAGGGCCCCCGGGGTTTATTTAAAAAAAAAAAGGTTTTTTTTAAAAAAAAAAAAAAGGGGGAAAAAATTTTAAAAAAGGAAACCCAAAAGGGGGGAAAAATTTTTTTTAAAAAAAAAACCCTTTTTAAAAAAAAATTTTTTTTTTTTCCCCCTTTTTTTTCCAAAAAAAAAAGGGGGGAAAAAAAGGGGTTAAAGGGGAAAAAAAAGGGTTAAAAAAAAAAAAAAAAAAAGAAAAAAAAAACCCCCCCAAAAAAAAAATTTAAAAAAAAAAAAAAAAGGAAAAAAAAAAAACCAAAAAAAAACCCCAAAAAAAAAAAAAAAAATTTAAAATTTTCCCCAAAAAAAAACCCCCAAAAAAAAAATTTTAAAAAAGGGGCCTTTTTTTTTTTTTAAAACCCCAAAAAAAAAATTTTTCCCCCTTTTTTTAAAAAATTTTTTTTTCCCCCCTTTTTTCCCCCCCCCCCAAAAAAAAAATTTTTTTTTTCCCCCTAAAAAAAAGGGTTTTTTTTTCAAAAAAATTTTTTTTTTTTTTAAAAAAAATTTGGAAAAAAAAAAGGGGGAAAAAAAAAATTTAAAAATTTTTAATTTTTTTTCCTTTTTTTTTAATTTTCCTTTTTTTTAAAAAAGGCCCCCCAAATTTTTTTTTTGGGTTTTTTTTTTTGGGGGTTTTCATAAGGGGAAAATTTTTTTTTTTTCCCCCCCCTTCAAAAATTTAAATTTTTTTAAAAAAAAAAAAAATTTTTTTAAAAAAAAAGGGGGGGTTTTTTTTTTGTAATTTTCATGAAAAAGGGAAGGTAATTTCCATAGTTTTTTTTTTAAAGGGACTTTTTGCCCCAGAAAAAGAATAAATATTTAAATTCTTTTGGGAATTTTAAAATGTGTATTACAACATTTAATAATGGTTTTAGAGAAAGTTTCAATGCTTGTTAAACCCGAAGAAAATAAACAAAAATGTAACATTATATCCCTAAAAGTAACAAAAAAAAACAAGTTTGTAATTTTCATTCCCTGCAAAATACTAAATCACTTTTAAATATATTTATTGAAAAAAAGGAAGAAAAGAAGGGAAAATGGGAATAATTTGGCCAAAAGAGTATCTTGCTGAAAAAATATAAAAGAATACAAAGATAAAAAACATTTTTTGGGAAAAAAAATTAAAGCATTTCTGGGGCATTATGGGCCTTTTAAAAAATTATTTAAAAGCTCCCCTTTAAAAACCTTTTCTTTAAAACAGTAAACCCTTACTTATAGCAAAAACGGTTATAGCGAACTTCCGGGTTTTAAAGGAAAATTTATTTTGGGCCCAAAATTTTCCCTTCTTTTTTTTAATATAAAAATATACGGGTTTTACCCAACCGGTTATAAAGAAATTTTCCTTAATTTAAAAAACTCATTTCTTAGTCCCCCAAATTTTGTTAAAAGTGCCCTTTAAAAATTTCACTTTTTAAAAGAACTCCAAAAATCGGCTATACGTAAAAAAATCCCGCATTTTTAAAATGGCCCCGGAAAAAAACTCGCGGAATTTTTCCTTTATTGTTTATGTAATTCAAAAAATGGGAAAAGAATTTGTATAGAAGTAGAATAGTTTTCTTGAGTTTTTGTCCAAAAAAGAAAAAAACCCTAAATTTCCCTTTTTTTCTATGATTTCCCTTTTCTTTAATAGTTTTGCTCGAGTAAAATAATTATCGGTTTTCAACATTATATCACACATGCTTGCAAACATAATCCATAGAAAACTACAAAGTATGCTTGATTGAAATGAAAAGGAAATCTATATATTTCATAAGTTAAAGTCACCCTTATTTTAATATAAAAAGGAAGAAAAATGGAAAAATCTTTGTTTATTTTATTCATTGAAAAGGGAAAACGAAAAACAAACTGAGTTTTAAGAAACAAAAATATGATTTTTTTGAAAAATTGAGAAAGAGAGTAAAACTAAAAAATGAAATAAAGCAAAGGATTTTCAAAAAATTCCAAAAAAATGTACGCTCTCGGGTATTGTGTCTAAAAAAAGAAATAAATGACTAATTATTCTTAAATCAAAATGCTCTTTCAAATGGCGGACGATGTTTAACAATCAGTTCGTTATAATGTAAATCTGTTCGCTATAAAAACTCCTGATACAAGGAACCAATTCGCTATATGCTTACAAGGAACTCCGGATATAAGGAACAGATTTTGAATGTCCCAATGAGTTCGTTATAAGCGGAGTTTACTGTACAGTGACATTAAATCATTACAGCAACAATTAATACATTGTACCTTAATATAACATTTATGAGATCAGTCTAGCACTTACAAACATCACAGGCTGTTCTAGCTTCATTTTGATGTACGATCTTCGTCTGCACATTTTTGACATAATTCATATCCTGCATTTGGTTTAACCATTCCCTCTGCACAATTCTCACATGAAATTGTACCTTCTTGGCCAGGACCACATTGAGCTGTAATTAAACTAAACTTCTAAAGAAAAACAAGATAGTTATTTTGAAATTTTTTTAAACATGTTCTCAATATTGTTAATAAACAAATCCATGATCATCTCAGTCTTTTGGTGAAAAATTATAAATGCTGAACATTTTTTCTAGTACAAGCAAGTTAGATTAATGTAATTAAACTATTTAACAAGAGAAGTTTGATTGTCCTAATATGGTTCACTTAAGAATTTTTTGGCCCTGAAATTGTTCACCTGAAAACTGTTGTTTGACAAGGGCATAATGTCTAAAATATGAAGGTCACTTAATCACAATGAAGATTTTCCATGGTCAAAATTTTATTTCAAACACAAAAACTGACCAGCAACTGTTGTCTAAACTATAAGAAAAAAGCTGGAAAAAAATCAACAGGTCACTGGGTTGTGACCCAAGAATGAAATTAAAAACAAAACTGTACCTCTATAAAATATTTGAGAACCATAGGTAAAGATTTACAAAGATTTGTTAGTGGGCCAGGCTTTACATCTTATAACAAATATTCTTGACCAAAAAAGTGCAGTAAAGAGATGGAAACATTGCACTGTTGTGGGCCAGGCTTTACATCAAATAACAAATATTCTTGCATTAAAAAATGCAGTAAAAAGGAAGATTTGGGGAAAAAAAAAATTTTTTAAAAAACCTTGGTTTTCATTTTTTTGGTTTACTCAAGATTTCCATTAAAATTTTGCTGACTGCAATTACAATTTTATTTTTCAAATCAAAAATTTAAACTCCGCAATCATTCCCTGAAAAACATTTGGGCAAAAACTGGTTTTTTAATACAAAAGTAATTTAAAAAGCCCCAAAAGCCTGCCTTAAAACATATTCTTTTTTTGCACCTTTTTAGTGCATTAACATTTTCACTAAGGCCTCACCTGGCCATACTGGTTTCAGGCTTCACATGCATGAATTGCTTGAATTCTAATTCTCAAAACTAATTAACAATTTTGTTGATCAAACTTACTCTGACAGTCATCAAAACTGGTACTTCCCTCACCAAACAGTATTAAGATTGTTTTCCACAGTCTATACATTCAGTTTTTTCTTGGTTTATCTTGATAAGTCTTTTTAGGACATAGTGTACATTGACTCCCATCAATCTTTTAGATCCTGCTGGGCAGTTACCTACAAGCAAAATAATTCTGTTGAATAAAAATTGTGAAATTGAAAAAAAAAGAAACTATTACATATGTAATGTATTGAATTTCTTTTCTACTCAATTAACATTTACACTGCTTAATTAACATTTATCCTGCTAAAGTAACCTTTTAACCTGCTTAATTAACATTTATCCTGCTAAATTAACATTTATCCTGCTAAATTAACATTTATCTGCTAAATTAACATTTACCCTGCTAAATTAACATTCACCCTGCTAAATTAAAATTTTACCATGCTAAATTAACATTTGTCCTGTAAAATTAACATTTGACCTATTAAATTAACATTTATCCTGCCTAAATTAACATTATCCCAGGGTAAAAAAAATCATTGCTGTTAAAACTGACCTTTACTGTTGCCAAATTTTCTCGTAACCCAGCTAAATTAAATTAAACACTGCTAAATTAACCTTGACCCTACTACCTTAACCTTTACCTTGATAAATCAACATTTACCTTCATGAATAAAAGTTAACCCTGCCTTAATTAACCTTTACCTTAAGTATGTTAACCTTTACCTTGTTAAATCAACCTTTTACCTTAATGAATAAAAGTTAACCCTTCTTCATTTGACATTCACCTTACTAAGTTAACCTTTACCTTGTTAAATCAACCTTTACCTTAATGAATAAAAGTTAACCCTGCTTAATTAACCTTTACCCTCCTTTAACCCTAACCCTGGTAAGTTATCATAAGCTTTGCTAAAAAAATAAACCCATACGCTGCTAAATTAAATTTACCCTTCACTCTGCTAAATTAACCTTATCTTTGCTAATTTACTCTTACCCTGCTAAATAAACCCTTTTGCTGCTAAATAAACCCTTTTCCTACTAAATAAATCCTAGTTCTGCTTAATTAATCTGAGCTCTGATAAATTAACCTTTGCTCTGCTAAATTAACCTTAGCTCTGATAAATAAACCTTAGCCAAGGCTAAATAAACCATAGCCATGCTAAATTAACCTTAACTCTCTTAATTAAACCCCAGCCTGTTAAATTAACCTTAGCTTTACTAAATTTACCCTTACCCTGCTAAATAAACCCTAGCACTGCTAAATAAACCCTAACACAGCTAAATAAACCCTAGCACTGCTAAATAAACCCTAGTGCTGCTAAATAAACCCTAGCACTGCTAAAACAAGAGGGCCATGATGGCCCTGAAGTCGCTCACCTGTGCATAGGCCCCCGGAGCGGGGCTAGTATAAAGCCCGGGGCTTTTATTTGAACAAACTTTGTAGACAACCATTAGAAGATGTTTCATGCTAAACATCTAAGGTCTAGCTGGTTGGGATTTTTAAAAGAAGATTTTTTTAAGTTTTTTCTTTACACATATAGTTAAAAACAATGACACACCTGGGGCGGGCCAATTTTGACTCCAGGGCTTTTATTTGAACAAACTTTGAAGACACTTACTAGAAGATGCTTCGTGCTTAATATCTAAACTCTACCTATTTGAGTTTTTTCAAAGAAGATTTTTCAATTTATGCTATAGTTTTACACATATAGGGAAAATGAATGACCTCCGGGGTGGGGCCAATTTTGACCCCAGGGCTTTTATTTGAACAAACTTTGTAGACAATCACTAGAAGATGTTTCATGCTTAATATCTAAACTCTAGCTATTTGGTTTTTTCCAAAGAAGATTTTTTAAGTTTTTCCTTTACACATATAAGGAAATTTGGAAAATCACTGACCTCCAGGGCCGGGCAAATTTTGACCCCAGGGCTTTTATTTGAACAAACTTGGTAGACACCCAGTAGAAGATGTTTCATGCTAAATATCTTAGCTCTAGCTCTTTGGGTTCTTTAAAAGAAGATTTTTGTATTTTCTGATCGCAGATCAGTAAATACATAGCTAACATCCACGGTCTAACACAAAATTTCCTAACAGACCTAACAACGCAAAGTAGTTCTCACTCAAAACTGCTTAAAAACCAGCAATTTAAAAGAAAGAACAATTTTTTGTTACACGTGTCCAACAAATTACTACACATTCAAACTTTAAAAGTAGCGTTGGCTTATAGAAATGTCAATAAATGCACACTCACAAATTACGCGGATGAATATGATTTTAATCAATGAAAATGCTATTTTAGCGATGTCGATTACCGAATACTACGCAAATAAATCTGACTGCCGAGTAGTTGAATATATAATTTCTACATGTTGGACTGTTTGGGTGAGAAGATTTTTGCTAAATTATTTACTTCAATTTTAAACAACAGGTTTACCCTGAACAAAATACCTCGAAATTACCCTAACCCGAAATGCAATGGAAATTCTAAATTTAGAATGACTTGATTTTATTCAGCCCCGAACTGCAATGGAAATTCTAAATTTAGAATGACTTTATTTTATTCAGCCTCTGTTTTTATAACTTCTCCGTGGTGCAGGGGTAACGCGCTTGTTTAGTGTGTGAGAGGTCTGGAGTTCAAATCCCAGTCCAGTCAACATTTTTTAAAATTCTTATTTTAGTGTCTTTGTTAATGAAATAGCCACGATATGCAAGGATAAAGTGTGGCTATCATAAAAAATGAACATAAATGATTTTTTGATGCAACTCTAGTTATGCAAAATTCCGTATGTATCAAACTCTGGTGCCCTGCAAAATGAATTATAGTACATAACAAGAAAAGCATTGATGCAAAGCATCAAAGGGCGTCCAAGCAAGAAATGCAGCAGGTGAAGATGAACTAGTAGATATATGATTATAAACTTTTCAATGGTTAATTGGTTTTTACCAGAATTGTAAATCACTTATGAATGAACGGACAAAAGACATTGTTCATTATAAACTTTGATTGGCATGCTAGAGATTAGAATATTACTTGTTATTTCTTTATGATCGTGGTTATTAATAGCCACGGATATACATGTATACAATCATTTATAATCCATATGTGTAATGCATGATCAACACCACACTTGTGTAATTGTCCCTTATTATGTTATCGCCATTAGCGAAGACCCCCTCTAAAGGTATCTGTTCACACTAATCTTACTAACAATATGACACTGGTTACATTACCATGTTGATCATGTTGAGCATAATTGTTTATTATACAATAATTGTAATATCTATTTTAATAAAAAATACAGACTTTATGAATATTGTTTTCTTTTCTTTTTTGTGTTTTATGTGCTATTTTAATACTGAGTTTTTACGTTAACTACTATTTTAAAAATTCAATTGTCATATTGACCGACGATTATAAGTAAAATCTTAACTGGAAAAAGGCAGTAAATTATGGTTAATCTTTCAATATATAATTATTGTTTATTCTTAAACCATATACATGTACATTTGTATTTTTCTTTATCATTTTTTAAATTATCAATCAATTGAATAATTCATAAAATCTAATTTGTAACTTTGAATAATTCCTCGGCATCTTTACTTAACACGAATAACAAATTAAATAAAATGTTTCAAAGTTGATAGTGTCATATTAATACCATAAAAATGTACATTTTTTCTCAATTATTGTACATATTTATTGTTTTATCTCATATAGATAAAATAAAACATGCTATTGTTGTTGTTGGTTTTTTTTTCGAATTGTATGTTTATGTATAACGATAATCAATAAATTTGAGAGTTGATCTGTTTTTATTAATTATTGTAACCAAACTAAGTGACAAACATTCATGTTGAAAAAAACTTATATAACTGTAAAATATTTGTTCTATTCTGTAACGATATCAAACATCTACTACAAAACCGGGAGAGACCGGACAATAAACGTGTGGTACTATTCACCGGTCACTAGTAAATCCCGGTCAAAAAAGACCATGAGAGACCGGGAATTACCGATAGGGGTACATCCCTCTATAAATAGATTTTCGGTATATTTAGGTCATCAACTCATCATGGATACATGTACCATAATAACCCACTGTGTACTACAAAATGATAAATAAAAATACCCCGAAGAGCGCGATTTATTGACGGAAAAGGTTATTTCATTTGAAAATATTTGCATTGCGAAATTCTCCAGTTCGCTATTCATTGTATATATCGCGACATTTCATTTTTAATTAATAATCAAGCACCCTCATACTGATCGGAATGATCGGCTTTTATTATGTCCGACTAAAAGGCTCGAGAAGTTGCTGTCGCCCTTTCACAAAATCTGATTTCATTCCATAAGAGGCGCCGCGCTTCGCGCAAAATAAACTTATACAGGAAAACACATACAGATATACAGTACGATTTAGATTGCAAAGATCAGA
Organism: Ruditapes philippinarum; assembly: GCF_026571515.1. Classification (NCBI taxonomy): domain Eukaryota; kingdom Metazoa; phylum Mollusca; class Bivalvia; order Venerida; family Veneridae; genus Ruditapes; species Ruditapes philippinarum. Next base: position 71,902 of record NW_026854186.1, on the reverse strand, counting down.
AAATACCACAGAGCTTGCAGCCCTTTGATTTAAGTTTTTACTATATGTATATATGGAAAATCAAAAACCCCCTGGGGTGGGGCCAACTTTGACCCCAGGGCTTTTATTTGAACAAACTTGGTAGACATCCATTAGAAGATGTTTCATGCTAAATATCTTAGCTCTAGCTCTTTTGGTTCTTTAAAAGAAGATTTTTTAAAGTTTTTACTATATGTATATAGGGAAAATCAATGACCCCCTGGGGCGGGGCCAATTTTGACCCCAGGGCTTTTATTTGAACAAACTTGGTAGACACTCACCAGAAGATGTTTCATGCCAAAAATCTAAGCTCTAGCTCCTTGGGTTTCTTAGAAGAAGATATTTTAAGTTTTTTCTTTTGGTTGCCATGGCAACCAGAGTTCTGCATGGAATTAAATTCTTTGAACAATTTTCAAAGGTGACCACCAAAGGAACATTCCTGTGAAGTTTGGATGAAATTGGCATAGTGGTTTATGAGGAGATGTCATTTAAAGTAAAAGTTTACGGACAACGGACGACGGACGGACGTCGGATGAAAAGCCATCACAAAAGCTAACCCTGTCACTTTGTGACAGGTGAGCTAAAAACACTAGCACTGCTAAATAAACCTAGCGCTGCTAAATAAACCCTAGCACTGCTAAATAAACCCTAGTCCTACTAAATTAATCCTAGCTCTGCTAAATTAACCAACGTTCTGCTAAATTAACCTTAACTCTGCTAAATAAACCCTAGCCAAACTAAATTAACCCTTATCCTGCTAGATTAACCCTAACCAAACTAAATTAATCCTAGCTCTGCTAAAGAATTGCTGGTTTGCCTTACTGGCTATCATATACCTGTCAGGTATCACTGTCATAATTTAAACAGTTTGAGAACATTATATTTAATGAAACACTGTCACCTTGAGTAATTCAGTACCGAAAACTTTTATATGCCTGTATCAAATAAGCATGGAAATATGATTTTACTATAAATATACCTGTATTTGTTATATATCACTCTATTTAGAACCTCCTGTATGTTACTTGGGTTACATTTTATTCAGTTTTAAAACAGTATTCAGGTGTTGTATTTTTATGTAATATTAGCAAAACACAGAATATGTAATGATCATCGGGTAAAGATTATTTTATACATTTTCTATGTAAGTAAATGACATACGTATTGTGCACTGTTCAGCTGATTTAGATCCAACATTACTGGCTACATATCCAGGTTTCACTGTTTCACATTCTACACATGAACCAAATCTGTCATCATCACCTTTAAAACTCTCTATTGGACAACTCTCACATTGTAGTGTGTCTGCATTATATTGTTTCCCTCCGGGACAAGTTGCTAAAATAAATGTAGAAAAAAAATCCTGGATGTGCTTTCTGATTATAATTTTAAATGTTGTTATTATAGGTATTGTCACAACTTTAAGGCTTTAATGGTGTTTGTAGTAGACCCATAAATCCCCTCTATTAGCAGTCACTATATTGATACAACACACTAATTGATAACTAATAAGGAATTAATTTAAAATGTTGTCACAATACATAATAGTGACATGATGTGATAAACTTTTACTGAAACATAAAACATTTCTCCCATGGTCAGATGAGTTAATGAACCCTTACGTTTACAAAGTGAAGATTTATCTGTTCCTGTTTGTTCAGTGCCATAAACAATGCCATTTGTAGTTCCACATGGAATACATTGTACTTGCGAGTTTGGATATTCAACTTCAGAGTAATAATCCATGTCACAATCAGTGCATACATTATCCTTCAGATATTGGCCTGCTACGCACTTTGCTGTAAAATCGTAAAATAACAAATAATTCAATTTCATTTTATATTTATTCCTACCAATAGAAGACTCTTTTGTCATATTTATATTTATGTTTGGTAAGACAAAGTTAAAGGGACTTGAATTCATGATAGTGAAACTGTTTATATCCAATGGAAAAAAAAAACAACCTCAACAGCTTTTATACAACCAGCCTATTTTTATCAGTGAAACTTGGTTTAAAATTTATGCTATTATTCAACATAATCTGACCTCATATTAATTCTGATAAAGATATGAAAGATGATTGTTTAATGAACAACTGAATTTTACAGTAATTATATTTAGCAAGCGCACACTGTTATATCTATAACATCTGGAGGGATTTCGTAATGCTATTTATTAGTTATAGCTACAATTGAGGGATATGAAATTATTAGAACATAATTTATGTTTATTTGAAGAAATAAAAGAAACATACGTAAAGTACACAAAGATTCACTGACTGCCCCTGTATTCTCGGTAGTTTTACTATCAGGACAGATAGTACAGTCCTCAAATCTAGCAGCACCAACATTCTCTTTATATGTCCCTCTTTCACATGGCTTACAAGTTGACTCCGAGAAAAACCGTCCAGCATCACATATAGCTGAATAAAACAAACATTATAATGTCATATCCTTTAATCACTACAGAACCAGTTGTACTTTGAAAAATATAAGTTAATATAACTGTACTTGATTTCAACAAACTTACCAACAAAAATCAAACATTTTTCAGAGACAATGACACTATTTTGTGAGAAATGAGATAACATAAAAATATACATATACAGAAATAAAATGTGATAACACTCACGCAGACAATTTTCAACAGTTGTTGTTCCTTCAGTCTTTGTATTAGTAATTCGGCCATCTTTTGGTGGGCATGGCTTGCATTTATCAGTTGATAGTGGAAATTGTACTGGCTGGTAAAAGTTCAGGTCACAAGGCTCACATCCAGAGTCTGTGGAGACAAAGCCGGCCTCACATTTATCTGAAAAAAAATGAGAACTCAATCTTAATATAAACAAGACTTTGTTACCAAGTAAACAATGTCCTCATGCTGTTTTTAATTCAGTGCAAAATCTTGATAAATGCAACAATAAATTCATTATAGACATAAAATGAAACAACTTTTGGTATGTGTAAACAGAAATACATGTACATTATCACTGAAAATGAATACATAATGGCAGATAATTTGAAAATTATTTAAGATACTTATGTGACAAGATCATATTAAGGTCAAGGTCAATTAAATCTTCTTTAATATCTTGTCCCAAGGATTGTTGTGCACAGGTATGATGACAATACATTAACTACAAAGTTATAACCAATTAAAGCAAAAAAACTGTGAAATTACAATGATTTGACCATCAAGGTTAAGGTGATTGACAGTTCAAGGTCACACTGAGTTTTATTTGTTCTTAAGGTAGATGTGCTCAAGTATGAAGAGAATCCATCCTAATATATAACAAAGTTATAGCTGATGACAGCAAAAATCAAGCAAAATTAATTAACTTAACCTTAAAGGTAGGTCCATGAATGAGTCATGGTCAAGTTTAGTCTAGTCTACTTGAAGGTCTTGTCCAAAGGGTTGCTTTGACTATATATGAAGACAATCCATGAAATAATAAAACAAAATAAGGCCAACGTTAAAGTTTCTGGACAGCAATGCATCAAAAACTTGACAGTCACAATGAGTCAAAATTTTCCTTCAAAAAAGTCAGGCTAATCAATAAAAGATGATTTAAAAAAAGAGCTCAAGGCATTGAAACAGGGAAATGGAGATATAAAGATAAGAAAATGTCTTACAAACACTACAAGCATCAACACTTTCAGAACCAAGCTTGTCTGTTGTTGTCTCTTTCCCATTTTTATCAGGGCATTTCCTACAGTTATCAAACCTTGTATTACCAGCATTGTCTTTGTAGTAACCTCGTGCGCACTGCTCACATTTGTCTCCATTTAAAAATAATCCAGCTGGGCAGTACCCTTTAATAACACGAATAAAACATAATTAAGAATTATCCAGGCGGGCAGTGCCCTTTAAGCGTTAACCGGTATATACATAAAAACATTGCAGTTATGAAGAATGATTATTAGCAATCATTAAATCATGAAAGTCCATTACATTATGAATAATCCATATGGACAGTATACTATCTAATTATGAATAATCTATGAGCATTATCCTTTATTATATGGGCAGTACCCTCTAAATTATATAATGAATATACTATAAATATGAGCAGTACCCTTAAGTATGTGGGCATTACCCCCTAAATTATATAATGAATATACTATAAATATGAGGAGTACTCTTTATTATGTGGGCATTACCCCCTAAATTATATAATGAATATACTATAATTATGAGCAGTACCCTTTAATTACATTATTCAATTATCATGAAGAATGATACAAGTAGGCTGCACCCTTTAATTACATGAATAAATTACTACTGTTAAATAAGTTCACATAGATTTTGATTACCTAGAAGGACAAGATCAGCCCTGATCCATTTATTTTGACGACATGTACCTCACAATTGACAAGTGTAAGTATTGTCACATATATGAACACTGTTTATTTACTGGCTATTGCTTCACTTTACCTACGTCTTCATGTAAATGGCTACTAGGACAGATTTATAATTCTATTGCAACATTATGTTAGTATCATAAAACAATTGTACTAACGTGTGCATTTATCAGAAGTGGAACCTGGCCCTTCAGTGCCATAAAGATTAGGGCATGCTTTACATTGAGTGCTGGATGTTGGTGATTCATCGTCAGAATAAAAGTCTTGCGGACAGTCTTTACATATCCCGTCCTCTATAAACTGGCCTGCACGACATATAGCTGTAAAAAATACAGTAAAACTTAAAAGTCCTATGATATGTGCATGTATAAAGAACTATCTATCTCAATCATATTTATATATAACATTATCTATATAATATTTCAAACCACTGTAACATCACCTCTTAATATATAAAACTACTGTTAGAATCATATTTCTAATACATACACATCAAACTTGTGTTACATCATCTTATACATCAAACGTGTTCTTCATCACACTAGTTTACCAAAACACTGTAACATTACCTCTCTAATATATCAAACCACTGTTACTTCTATCTAATATCCTTTCGACGGCCATCCGCTATACCCGTAGGACGGCCAAAGCGTAACAAAACGTATCAAATTTTTCAAATTTCTGAAACCCAGTCTAATTTTACGACCTGACGTCCATAGCGTAGTAAAACGTATCAAAAATATACCTTTCTAGAAATGTAGCGTAAATCAGCGTAAAACTTGAATTTTGTGTCATGCAAACCTGTAAAAATCTCGTTTTTGTACATTCTGGTTATTTAATGTGTTTTTGAAAAATCAAAATATTACGCTATGGCTGTTCAACTGCATACGATAAACAACAAAGCCATACCGTATAACACTGTTAATATTACGTTCAACTGCAATAAACAGACTCACAATCCTTGTTTTTTAAAACAAGTTCTGAATGTTTTAAAACGGTAAATTTTACGTTATTTACCGTTATAGCCCATTAGAATAACCCGTTGAGTAAAATGTCCACAACGTTTTAAAACGTAATTATTGAAAATCAATGAAAATCAATTTTTCTCAGGAAGGGTGATTGATATTATGCTTTTCAACGTGAATTTTGTAAGTTCAACTCATTTTTGTTTCAAATAAGAGAACTGCTTACAGAAACTCCGTTTGATGTATCAATAAAAGCATTTTAAAGTACTTTACCATTTAGAAGATTTTCTTTAATTAATTTGGATATCGATTTGATTACCACATTAATTAAAATGTGTACTGTATATCTAAAAATTTACTTTATCTGTCAATAAAGGGCACTATACAATTAACATATTTGGTGTTTTTATTTGAACAACATTTAACAGAATGAAATAAATGAAAGGTAAACTTTAAGAATTTAGTCATTTAAAACTAAATTTTGGTGGCCTTCCTACGACAAAACAGTAGTGGCTTTCAGGAAGCCAAAATTTTATACCGGTTTATTACGTTATAGCCTTCTTATGACTATAGCCTCCGGCTTTTGAGAAGTCGATTTTTTGGTACGTTTTATTACGCTATGGACATCAAAAGGATATATGTAATTGTATGTTTGTTTTTCTTTATACTTGTATTATGATCTTAATGGCCAAAGTCCTTGCTGCATTAATTATAATTGACAATATAACATTTTCTAATTTACAGTTTGGATTCATACAAAGACAAGTCTTAAAACACAAACTAGGCAGACTAAATAGCTAAATATTTACATGTTCTTTCCTATGACAAAACACAATGTTTCATTTCTTAATAAAAGTTAAAAGGTTTCTACTAAGAAGCTTCTTAAAAATATAAACTGAACAATACATACGTATTTTACAATCCTCTGATGATGTGGCTCCCATCATGTCTGTTGTGTCTTCAGGACACTGTTTACAACGGTCAAATTGTGCTGTACCAACATTATCTTTATAAAAACCCCTCTCACATGGTACACACTGGTTCCCATTCTTTATCTCATAGCCAACAGGACAGTAGACTGAATAACAACAATAATTATATGTTAGAGCAAAAACACACACTATAATTATACAATTTCATTATACATGTAAAACGTATATTCAGACAGGTACATTAAGGTTGTAAAGTATTACATTGTTTATGGCTAAGGTCAGCATAGAAACAAAATACCTACAAAATACATGCAACCAATTACATATTCAGCTAACAATTATAAATCTTATGATATATCTGTATCATATATAGAGTACTAGTTGTGTACATACATTCACATATGTCTTTATTGTTAGCACCCTCTTCTCTTGTAGTCAAGTTACCAGGGCATGGTTCACACTTAAGTTCCAGCTCTTTGTCTTGATAAAACCCAACAGGACATTTCTTACACTCCATACTATCTTCCTTGTCAAAATAACTTCCCAGGTCGCAAATATCTGTAAAAGTAAACAAAAAAGTAAATATCACAATATCAATGTTTTGAAAATGCCTGATTTTCTTTGTCATGCAAATACTGCCTTAAAGATTAGCAAATATGTCTTTCTTGTTTTTGGCATTTGTAGCCCTTTTTTTCAAGTGTGTAAATATTTGTAGAATGCAATGCAAAACTCATTTTTATTTCAAACCTTTTTTTTTACAAAACAGATTGCCTTTTGAATTCATAATTTACAAATGATGTTTGTTTGAGGTTAAATTGCTTTTGATTGGCTAGATATTACCAGATATGGTGCAAAGCCATGAACAACTTGTTTCTTACAATAGACCATAAGACTTTACTTTTTGAGCTACATGCGACACAAGTTGAAAACTGCACATTTTTACTAAGTCAAGGGCCACAGAATAAATGCACAAACGAAACCCCTTGTGCACTGATCCACATGAGTATGAGCAACATTTCTGTAAAGCTTCATGACTCTAGGTCAAATACCTTTTGAGCTATGTGCGACACAAGTTGGAAATTGCAAATTTTTCTAAGTCAAGGGCAATAACTCTATAAATGCTCAATAAATCCACACAAAAATACCCAATTGCACAACTACCCATGCTGAGCAATATTCTTGTAAAGTTTCATGACTCTATATCAAATTCTTTATGAGCTATGTGCGACACAAAATGAGATGGAAGGCTGGAAGGAAGTCTGGCCAAAAAGGAATAAAGGGCCATTTCTTTCGTTATTTTCTTTCGTTTCTTAGAGGGCCAATGGCTCCTTACTCTATTGTTACGGAATGAACTCTATTGTTCCCTTTTATTCTGTTTACAGGTAGATGCCCCCAATCCCTATTTGGTAGTGCAGACATACTTATGAAATGGTATTTATGTGACTTTTCCTTTGATCTTTTAAGCCAATTCTAGTCAAACAAGGCTTTCAAAAGGACACACAAGTAAAACCGGAATGAATAAGATCAAAAAGAATTTACTGTTACCCATTGTCCTCCAATTTACACAAGTACCTCTGGGTTGTGCAGATGTACAAATGGAGGGACAAATTGACAAGGGTAAATCTAAATAACTCCCCTATAGTAGGGAGACACAAATAATTTGATAAAAACACAAACAAGGTCATAGCTAACATCTATAAAATAGTCTACTCATTGAAAACATCTGTTAAATTTAACTTACCCATTTTACAATCAGACACATCTTTGGCATGTTCATTCAAAAAAGTTGTCTTATTGTTAGGACATTTTTGACAATCATCGAAAGTCAGACTTCGCCAGTAGCCCCGTGGACACAATTCACACTGACTGTCTTCATCACTTCGTGCCTCTCCTGCTGGGCAGTCCACTGTAATATTATTGTTCTTATCTGATAAATCAATCCAGTTTTCAACAGAATTTTTCTCTGTTTGAAATTAATGAGAAATAGGTGATTCATGGGAACAAGGTGATTCATACCCCACCAGGAACTTTTGAAAAATAAGTGGTCTGAACCAATATTTGAACTCTACCTGCATTGTATAATTTATGGTGTTTAATCTGTCTATCAATAATTATAACAATAAATAGCCTATTTTCCAGAAACCATTTTTCTATTTTTAATAACAGTGAACTTGACCTTGACCCCATCCCAACTAGGGTCTTTATAAAAGCTTTCTGTATTCAAAACTTGCTGTATGCAAAATTTGATTGCTATATCTCATTCCTATATCTAGTTATTTCTTGAAACTATTTTTCTATTTTTAGTAATGGTGACATTGACCTTAAACTGAGGGGATCAAAATGCAATACTAACCTGGATATTCACATAAGTTTGCTACAAACCAAGTTTAATTACAATATCTCATTTCTAACTCTAGTTATTGTAAAGAAACTGTTTTCCTATTTTCAAAAAACCAGTGACATTGACCTTATTCCCAGGGGGGTCCAAAAAGCAATCCCAACCTGGGTCTTCATATAAGCTTGCTATATACAGTGTTCGAAATTAGCACTAGTCCTATAGCCCCTGGGCCCTGACTACTAAATTTCTCCTTGGGCTACCAACTTTTCAAAGTAACAAGCCTTGCCAGACTACTGTACTTTCAGAGGCAATATAAACAACTGTTTTGAACAAATGAATCGTGCTAGTGAAATGTCTTTTGGGCTATTGAATATTCCGATCTGGTAGTCTGACCAGCCTAGTGGTTTCAAATCCGAATTTCTTACACTGTATATACCAAGTTTGATTACAATATCTCATTCCTAATCTAGTTATCATCCAAAAAACATTTTTTCCTATTTCTAGTAACAGTGACCTTGACCTCAGGGGGTCCAAAAGCAATCCCAACAGGATTTTTCTCATAAGCAAGCAATCCATAAATCCCCTACCGGTTAAAACCCCATCAACATTCTGAAGGGCCATTGGCCATTCACTTATGTTTCAATTTTTCTATATACTAAGTAAATTTGTTGGAAAAGTTTTTTTAAAAATGATCACAGGAAACAGTTTTTATGAACAGACAGACAGACAGACTTAATGACACTCTGAAGTTAATATTTTAAACATCCATGTTACCAAAATATAACATTTTTAAAAGCAAAATTCTTAAAGAGGAGATAACTCTTGAATTAAAGATGCAATTTTATAAAAATTTTCAGCTCTTTTTGACTAATCACAAATATTGTTGTATTGTTGTTTTATGCCTATTTTTTGCCAAGGCAACCAATATTTTTTCAAAATAGGTAGAAAAGATAAGACATGCATAATCTCCAGACTGCCATCTAGCCATATGTCAAGTTTCATATAAATATTTCCAGTACTTTTTGAGTTAACACTGGATTCAGTTTATGTGTAATATTTGCCATATTTTCAGTCTATGTGTTGCCATAGCAACCAGAATTTTCAACATAGGAAGAAAAGAAAAAGACGTGCATAATTTCCAGACTGCCATCTACCCATCTTACAAGTTTCATAAAATATTTCTATTATTTTTTGCGTTAACACTGGATCCAGTTTATGTGTAAAATTTGCCATATTTTCTGTCTATGTGTGGCCATAGCAACCAGAATTTTCAACATAGGAAGAAAAGAAAAAGACATGCATAATTTCCAGACTGCCATCTACCCATATTACAAGTTTCATAAAAATATTTCTATTACTTTTTGCATTATCACTGGATCCAGTTTATGTGTAAAATTTGCCATATTTTCAGCCAATTTGTTGCCATAGCAACCAGAATTTTCAACATAGGAAGAAAAGAAAAAGACATGCATAATCTCCACACTGCCATCTATCCATATATCAAGTTTCATAAAAATATTTTCAGTACTTTTCAAGTTATCGCGGGACCCAGTTTTGTGGACGGACTGACAAACAGATGGACAGATGGATAGACAGACAGACGGACAGATGGTAAACCTAAAGTCCCCTCCGGTAAACCGGTAGGGGACTAAAGACTGACAGAGGGTAAACCTAAAGTCCCCTCCGGTAAACCGGTAGGGGACTAATTACAATAACTTATTCCAAACCCATATTATCACCTAGAAATGACTTCCTTTGTGGGAGTATAATGAAATTACACATTTGAAAACATTTACTTTGAAATATGATGTGTTTTTTAAACCAAAATACTGAAAGAATAAATGTTAGTAATATGCAAGAGCTTACAATAGGAGAGTGTGCTTCACTATTCTAAGATCTGTGTTGTGAAACAAGAGCATGAATAATGAAGAGTTATTTAAGTATAAAAAGGCAATAACTCTTTTAAAATCTTTGGTAGAGTTATGGGTCTTGGACAGTTACATCCTGTGTGAAAATTCAACGCATTACCTTCAGTAGTTTGGAGAATACCAACTAATACACAAAACTTATGCAGTTTACAATGACAATACCAACACAAGGGTGAGTACAATACCAAAATCAAATACTTTAATTTATCATAATTGGACATCAAATTTAGTCACAAGAACATAAAAAAAATATCATATGCAATTTGAATGTGAAAAAGAACAACTCAAAGTTGATGCAGATAACTTACCTTTACAATCATTTTCACTGTCCGATCCTTCACCTACAGTTTTGTACTCATTTTTACAGGGTACACAAAAATTCTTGCCTTCCTCATGCTGATAAAAATGTCTTCTGCAAGCAACACACTTCTCTTCAGCCTTGTCATAATATTGACCTGCTGGACATTTCACTAGAAAAGAAATAAATGCTTTTCTGTTACACTTTACTGGATTTCTCAAAATTGTTTTTTGTTACACTTTAATATTTTTGTTACACTTTACTGGATTGTTAAATGAAGTTTTCCTGTTTAAAACTTGGTTGATAATGAAACAATAAAATAAACTTTAAACTATACAGAATTAAGTGAAATGATTGGGTCATCCTGACTATTGTAGGACAAAAGCCCTCCCGGACAAAAGCCCTCTCGTCAAAACCTGACAAGGCGGACAAAAGCCCTCCAGTGAAAATGACACGGCAGACAAAAGTCCTCCTGTAAAAAAGACATGGTGAACAAATGCCCTCCCACATAAAAATGATTACTCCTATGTGAAGTAAAGATGAATAGGGTAATAAATGATGAAAAGAAGCTAAAATTATTTAACTTAAAAGTTAAAGACATTTATAATGTGCGTTGTAATGAGTCAATAACTTTTAAAAGTGACTTTGTTTTTAACAACATTAGTGTAAAAAGTTACCTCGCTAAACATTTCAGGAAAGTATTTTCAGAATAAAAGGTGGTTTTAGCTCATACACATACTTAGGCCAATTGATTATGTCCCCCTTGTTAATTTCTCATGACGGCTTTTGTCCGCCCAGTCATTTTCATGGGACTGCTTTTGTCAGCCCTCTTTTTTTCATGGGAGGGCTTTTGTCCACCTTGTCATATTTTGACAGGAGGACTCTTTTTTCTGGGAGGGCTTTTGTCCATTTCCTCATCCTGACACCAAGGCTCTTTGAAGAGCAAGTATGAGGAATGGAAGGGTTGACCAGCCAACAAGGCTCTAGACTAAGTTATTTATGAGAAAGGAATGAGCTGACATGTCATGGAGGCTCTTACAAAGTAAGTTATAAGGAACAGGCTGACAAGTTACCACAACTCTTTGAAGAGTTCCACCCACGTTCTATACAAAGTCATGTCACAAGGAATTACTAGGCTGCCCAGCCAACAAGGCTCTTTACAGATAATTTATGAGGAGTTGATAGGCTGCCAAGCCAACCAGGCCCTTATACAGTATGAGGAATTTGACAGTTGGTGATATCTCATATGGTTTATATATTCATTATCCCTCATGTACAGACTCAATCAAACTGAGTCTGCAATTCTCCTGAAATTTTGTTGTGATTTATGCTTCCGGGGGATCACTTTGTTTCCAGATTTTTATATAATGTTTCCATTTCTTTTAAGGATTCTTCATAGCTAAACCATACCCTGGTTGCTGATTTTCTTTCATATATAGATCAGGCATCATCTTTCATAATGATTAATGCAAAATAACTTTATTCCAGTTGATCATTTAAATTCTAATTTATTAGATATTCACAAACCTTTGCATTCATTTACATCTTTGGCACCTCTGCGGTATGTAACTTTTTCATCTGGGCATTTATCACACATTGTCTGGGCTTCATTCACTTGGTAGTGATCATAATCACATGGCATACACTCTCCATTATTCAGATAGTAGCCAGCAGAACATGGAACTAAAATGTATAATATGTTGTTGTTTTTATAAACATATTACAAGCGCTCCTACTATTTCACTAAATACAGCATACTTGCATATGAATATTAGCGAAGAGGTTTTCAGTTTGAGGGTCATATTACTGGTATTCATTCAGGGTCAGTCTTATTACTGTTATATCTGTCTCTGAAGAGTTTTAATATACATGTTTTCAATGCACATGTTGACAGATTTGTAATATTAAATTAATTCATGCTGCTGCAAATCAATGTTCATTTATTGATATAATTATTGATATGATGTTTCATGTACATATTTACATTGACTAAATGTTGATTGTGATTGTAATATACATATTGTACATATGAATTTTATGATTAAATGACAATGATCATTCATATATTGAAGGCTTATATGTAACAACACAAGAAGTGCTTTTAAGAAATAAAACAAAATCTCCGAATATATCTCCACTACATTGTCTGTAGTATATCCAAGGCATTTGATGTGGGAATAGGTGTGAATATATATATAAAATTACAGATACTTAAAATGTGTCTATAAGACATAGCCCTGACACCTCACATTTTACAGTTTCCAGACAGTATGAATGGAGTACGGAAAGACAAAGGCAATATTACATACCACATAAAGGTGAATCGCCTGTCATATCGATCCAGTTTCCTGTTGGACATTCTAGTACTTTTCCGATGACAACAGTATCTACTTGTAAAACAGCACCAGATACAGTCTAAAATAAAACAATTGTCAAACTTCATGTATTTCAAGCAATACAAAAGTACCCTACTGGTTAGAACACCAGCAACATTCTGTATGGCCATGGTCATTCCATTATGCCACTGTGAAAGACGATGTATGCACTTAAATCTTTTGGGTTATTAGTTTATCTTTACCATAATAATGTGTTAAGTTTCCATGCCGGATAAGTAAACTATAATGTTTATACAACAGATTATTAAAAAAATCCAATTTTCTTTGGTACAGTACGCTCAGCGCGGCTTTTGCAAAACCCGCGTGTCCCAGCGGACGTGACTCATCGCGGACAAAAATTTGCTCAAATATTGTCCGCGTGACAGAAAATTTTCACCACTGCGGACATAAATCTACAGCCGTAAGGGTTTCCCCCGCGGAACACTGTGGTTAATTGCGGGGGAACGCAGTAGTCAATCTCCGTGGACCGCGGTGATATTCATTAAGATACATTAAGAAATCAAAAAGTTATTAAAAAACTAGAAATGTGTCAATGTGTGCCACCACACTCCACTGTTTTATCAATCTTATGACTATAGGCCAAATATTTTTTGGGCTACATGTGCCACAAGTTGAAAACTAAAATCTTTTACTAAGTAAAGGGCAAGAACTTTACAAATACTGAATATATCCACAAGAGATCCCCAAGGTGCATAAGTACACATGCTGATCAACATTCTTGTAAACTTTCAGGCCTACAGGTCAAATACCATTTGAGGTATGCATGAACATGTTGAAAATTGCAAATTTATACTAAGTCAAGGGCAATAACTCTAAAAAAAATGAAAAGAATGCACATGCAAAATCCCAAGTGCATAGCTTCACAGTGATATTGATGATTATTCCTGCAAAGTGGATTGATTCTAACTCAAGCACTCAAGGAACAAATAACACAACATAATGACTCAGTTTTTACTAAGTCAAGGGCAATAACTCTACAAATACTGGATAAATCCACAAGCGAAATCCAAGATGCCCAACTACATATGCTGACCAACATTCCTGTAAAGTTTCATGACTTTAGGTTAAATACATTTTGAGGTTACACACAACACAAATTGAAAATTGCAAATTTTCACTTAGTCAAGGGCAATTACTCTGACAAAACATATTTATTCACAAGCGAAACCCCAGATGCAAAACTTCACATGCTGATCAACATTCCTGTAAAGTTTTATGACGCAAGGGCAATAACTCTATAAATACTACAGAAATCTAAACGAAAAATACCTAGGTGCACAACTACACATACCAATCAACATTCCTGTCAAGTTTCATGACCCTAAGTCAAATACTTATTGAGTTACGTGCGGTAGAAGTTGAAAATTGAAATTTTTTTATTAAGTCAAGGGCAATAACACTAAAAATTCACACAAAAATACCCAGGTTCACAACTTCACATGCTGAGCAACATTCCTGTAAGGTTTTATGACTCTAAGTCAAATACTTTTTGAGTTAAATAGGACACAAGTTGAAAATTGTAAATTTTTACTAAGTCAAAGCAATTTTACTATTCTATATCTATTCTATTTCTATATCCCCTGCCGCCTTTTCGGCAGGGGATAATAACATAAATCACCTGTTACAGTGTAAAATAACATAACACACCTGTTACAGTATAAAATAACATAACACACCTGTTACAGTCTAAAATAACGTAAATCAAAATGTGTGTAATGTAAACACTAAAATTGGTAAGGTTTAAAAATGGAAGACAAAGCAGAAATTGTTGACATGTTAGGGTCATCCAAGTTCAGTGTCTTTCAGTGTTAAGCTCAATATTGCTTTTTTAAGTATTCCCGATAGAAAAATTAATATAAACATTATATTAAGTCTGACTAATAGGATCAAAATTAATCGAATCACAAAGCAATAATTGAGAATTAATTTGAAACCAGAGAAAGCTGAATCGTTGTGTCTCTAACTTAAAAGTGTTTTACCTTTATATCTATAAGTTGCTCATTACGGATGATAATTTTTAGTGCATCTTCAATATCCACTATACCACCTCCTGTTGCTTGTAAAGTTGTACTGTAATAATCAGAAGATAATTACAAAATAAAATTCTTCAAACTGCAATAAATTCATTCCAAAATACTAATTTTAAAACTTGAATAAAATAATCATACATAATTCAAATAAATTCATACTGAAATACTGTTTACGAAACTTGAATAAAATAATAATAAAAAAATTCAGATAAATTCATACTGAAGTACTACTTGGAAAACTTGAATAAAATAATTATAGAATATTCAGATAAGTTCAGAATGAAATGTACATAAGATGATCATACTGAAATGTACATGAATTTATACTAAAATATTCATACTTAATACTAAAATAATCATAATTTTACTGACAGACAGATGAGACCATACTGAAATACTATATACATTCATTATGAAATATCCATTACTTGAGACTAAAAAAAAATTAAGATTAAACTGAAATAAAAAAAGATTATAAATAGTTCACACTGAAATAATTTTCATACTAAAATAGACATAATGACAAAGAAATGTTTGTTTTGACACACATTGATACTTGGAACAACAAACTGATATAAAAATACAGTTACATTACAATATATACCGTTCAAAGAAATATGCTTTATTTGAAATGTTAGAAATTATGTCTAAAATACAAATACTGAAATAATCTCTAACATCGTTATTTGACTGTAAGAATATGTCAGCTAAACAGAGTGGTCAGACAACATATCTATAACTAGAAGATTTACATTACATGAATCTTATCTCATTTATATTTTGTTTTTCTATATTGATATTTCTTGAACTGGCAAAATATATAATCAAAAAGCCTTTCTTGCAAAATAGTTCAAAACGAAAAACAACAATCTATAATATAGAAATGGCATGTCAGTGTTAATGAAATTTTTCGCTATAATAAAACTTAAAATAAACATACCTAGTTAACACTAGAGAAAACTCCACAACAACGTTAAAAACATCATTTGTGTCACACTTATAGGTAATGTCCTTCAAATTAGTGCAAGTGTTGTCATCACAAATGTCAATCCATTTTGGTCTGATATCATCCGTAAAGCTATCTCTTACTCTATCATCAATGATGTCAAGAATACTTTCTCGAGTTTTAGAACATTCTGTCTCTAATTTATACTTCATAGAAGCTACCAGCTTATATTTCACAGCTGATGTGTCTACAACAAAAGTTAATTATTATGAAATATATATGGGTATTTAGAAAATTTGGCATTCTATATGCACGTTTGATAACAGTAGATGTTAAATCTATTGCTGATATATGAAAACACTATTGTTGCTATATTTCATTCAATCAGTCAACAAAATCATAATTCCTTTGTTTATAATACCTATCGTTTTTCTTTACATGGGCTTACACAATGAGGATTCAGATGCACATTAAAAAATAAACACAGCATTAGAAATAGACATATATTTAAACTCTATGATCTAGTATTATAAATCATAGTACAACACTTTCAGAAAAAGTGTCAGGACTGCAAGCGTACCAGGATTTGTACGGTCACCACTTTTATTCTACACTGATTTTTGCTGTGTTTTTTTTTACTTTAAAATCCCCTATCTAAAGTTCTAACTTTAAAGCAGAACAAGTCCATTTCACAAATATGTTATAGAAATTGTAATAATATGGTAACACATGAAATAACCTGTCATAAAAAATCAACATGGAATAACCTGTCATGTGAAATCAATCTGGAAAAATCTGTCATGTGAAACCAACATGGAATAACTTGTCATGTGAAATCAACATGGAATAACTTGTCATGTGAAATCAACATGGAATAACTTGTCATGTGAAATCAACATGGAATAACTTGTCATGTGAAATCAACATGGAATAACTTGTCATGTGAAATCAACATGGAGTAACTTGTCATGTGAAATCAACATGGAATAACTTGTCATGTGAAATCAAACATGGAATAACTTGTCATGTGAAATCAACATGGAATAACTTGTCATGTGAAATCAACATGGAATAACTTGTCATGTGAAATCAACATGGAATAACTTGTCATGTGAAATCAACATGGAGTAACTTGTCATGTGAAATCAACATGGAATAACTTGTCATGTGAAATCAACATGGAGTAACTTGTCATGTGAAATCAACATGGAGTAACTTGCCATGTGAAATCAAACATGGAATAACTTGTCATGTGAAATCAACATTGAGTAACTTGTCATGTGAAACCAACATGGAATAACTTGTCATGTAAAATCAAACATGGAGTAACTTGTCATGTGAAATCAACATGGAATAACTTGTCATGTGAAATCAACATGGAGTAACTTGTCATGTGAAATCAACATGGAATAACTTGTCATGTGAAATCAACATGGAGTAACTTGTCATGTGAAATCAACATGGAGTAACTTGTCATGTGAAATCAACATGGAGTAACTTGTCATGTGAAATCAAACATGGAATAAATTGTCATGTGAAATCAAACATGGAATAACTTGTCATGTAAAATCAACATGGAATAACTTGTCATGAGAAATCAACATGGAGTAACTTGTCATGTGAAAACAACATGGAATAACTTGTCATGTGAAATCAACATGGAGTAACTTGTCTTGTGAAATCAACATGGAGTAACTTGTCATGTGAAATCAACATGGAATAACTTGTCATGTGAAATCAACATGGAGTAACTTGTCTTGTGAAATCAACATAGAGTAACTTGTCATGTGAAATCAACATGGAATAACTTGTCATGTGAAACCAACATGGAGTAACTTGTCATGTGAAATCAAACATGGAATAACTTGTCATGTGAAATCAAACATGGAATAACTTGTCTTGTGAAATCCACATGGAGTAACTTGTCATGTGAAATCAACATGGAGTAACTTGTCTTGTGAAATCAACATGGAATAACTTGTCTTGTGAAATCAACATGGAGTAACTTGTCATGTGAAATCAACATGGAATAACTTGTCATGTGAAATCAACATGGAATAACTTGTCTTGTGAAATCAACATGGAGTAACTTGTCATGTGAAATCAACATGGAGTAACTTGTCATGTGAAATCAAACATGGAATAACTTGTCTTGTGAAATCAACATGGAATAACTTGTCTTGTGAAATCAATATGGAATAACTTGTCATGTGAAATCAACATGGAATAACTTGTCATGTGATGTGAAATCAACATGGAGTAACTTGTCATGTGAAATCAACATGGAGTAACTTGTCATGTGAAATCAACATGGAATAACTTGTCTTGTGAAATCCACATGGAGTAACTTGTCATGTGAAATCAACATGGAATAACTTGTCATGTGAAATCAACATGGAATAACTTGTCTTGTGAAATCAACATGGAATAACTTGTCTTGTGAAATCCACATGGAGTAACTTGTCATGTGAAATCAACATGGAATAACTTGTCTTGTGAAATCAAACATGGAATAACTTGTTGTGTGAAATCAACATGGAATAACTTGTCTTGTGAAATCCACATGGAGTAACTTGTCATGTGAAATCAACATGGAATAACTTGTCTTGTGAAATCAAACATGGAATAAATTGTCATGTGAAATCAACATGGAATAACTTGTCATGTGAAATCCACATGGAGTAACTTGTCATGTGAAATCAACATGGAATAACTTGTCTTGTGAAATCAACATGGAATAACTTGTCTTGTGAAATCCACATGGAGTAACTTGTCATGTGAAATCAACATGGAATAACTTGTCTTGTGAAATCAAACATGGAATAACTTGTCATGTGAAATCATGGAGTAACTTGTCATGTGAAATCAACATGGAGTAACTTGTCATGTGAAATCAACATGGAATAACTTGTCTTGTGAAATCAACATGGAGTAACTTGTCATGTGAAATCAACATGGAATAACTTGTCATGTGAAATCAACATGGAATAACTTGCCATGTGAAATCAAACATGGAATAACTTGTCTTGTGAAATCAACATGGAGTAACTTGTCATGTGAAATCAAACATGGAATAACTTGTCATGTGAAATCAACATGGAATAACTTGTCTTGTGAAATCAACATGGAGTAACTTGTCATGTGAAATCAACATGGAGTAACTTGTCATGTGAAATCAACATGGAATAACTTGTCATGTGAAATCAACATGGAATAACTTGTCTTGTGAAATCAACATGGAGTAACTTGTCTTGTGAAATCAACATGGAGTAACTTGTCATGTGAAATCAACATGGAATAACTTGTCTTGTGAAATCAACATGGAGTAACTTGTCTTGTGAAATCAACATGGAATAACTTGTCATGTGAAATCAACATGGAATAACTTGTCATGTGAAATCAACATGGAGTAACTTGCCATGTGAAATCAACATGCAATAACTTGTCATGTGAAATCATCAAGGAGTAACTTGCCATGTGAAATCAACATGGAGTATCTTGCCATGTGAAATCAATATGGAATAACTTGTCGTGTGAAATCAATATGGAATAACTTGTCATGTGAAATCAACATGGAATAAATTGTCTTGTGAAATCAACATGGAATAACTTGTCTTGTGAAATCAACATGGAGTAACTTGTCATGTGAAATCAACATGGAATAACTTGTCATGTGAAATCAACATGGAATAACTTGTCATGTGAAATCAACATGGAATAAATTGTCTTGTGAAATCAACATGGAATAACTTGTCTTGTGAAATCAACATGGAGTAACTTGTCATGTGAAATCAACATGGAATAACTTGTCATGTGAAATCAACATGGAATAACTTGTCATGTGAAATCAACATGGAATAACTTGTCATGTGAAATCAACATGGAATAAATTGTCTTGTGAAATCAACATGGAATAACTTGTCATGTGAAATCAACATGGAGTAACTTGTCATGTGAAATCAACATGGAATAACTTGTCTTGTGAAATCAACATGGAATAACTTGTAGTGTGAAATCAACATGGAATAACTTGTCTTGTGAAATCAATATGGAATAACTTGTCATGTGAAATCAACATGGAGTAACTTGTCATGTGAAATCAACATGGAGTAACTTGTCATGTGAAATCAACATGGAGTAACTTGTCATGTGAAATCAACATGGAATAACTTGTAGTGTGAAATCAACATGGAGTAACTTGTCATGTGAAATCAACATGGAATAACTTGTCTTGTGAAATCAACATGGAATAACTTGTCATGTGAAATCAACATGGAGTAACTTGTCATGTGAAATCAACATGGAGTAACTTGTCATGTGAAATCAACATGGAATAACTTGTCTTGTGAAATCAACATGGAGTAACTTGTCATGTGAAATCAACATGGAATAACTTGTCATGTGAAATCAAACATGGAATAAATTGTCATGTGAAATCAACATGGAATAACTTGTCATGTGAAATCAACATGGAATAACTTGTCATGTGAAATCAACATGGAATAACTTGTCTTGTGAAATCAAACATGGAATAAATTGTCATGTGAAATCAAACATGGAATAAATTGTCATGTGAAATCAACATGGAATAACTTGTCATGTGAAATCAACATGGAATAACTTGTCATGTGAAATCAACATGGAGTAACTTGTCATGTGAAATCAACATGGAATAACTTGTCATGTGAAATCAACATGGAATAACTTGTCATGTGAAATCAAACATGGAATAAATTGTCATGTGAAATCAACATGGAATAACTTGTCTTGTGAAATCAACATGGAGTAACTTGTCTTGTGAAATCAACATGGAGTAACTTGTCATGTGAAATCAACATGGAATAACTTGTCATGTGAAATCAACATGGAATAACTTGTCTTGTGAAATCAACATGGAGTAACTTGTCATGTGAAATCAACATGGAATAACTTGTCATGTGAAATCAACATGGAGTAACTTGTCATGTGAAATCAACATGGAATAACTTGTCATGTGAAATCAAACATGGAGTAACTTGTCATGTGAAATCAACATGGAATAACTTGTCATGTGAAATCAACATGGAGTAACTTGTCATGTGAAATCAACATGGAGTAACTTGTCATGTGAAATCAACATGGAATAAC
Source organism: Ruditapes philippinarum (assembly GCF_026571515.1). Classification (NCBI taxonomy): domain Eukaryota; kingdom Metazoa; phylum Mollusca; class Bivalvia; order Venerida; family Veneridae; genus Ruditapes; species Ruditapes philippinarum. The sequence goes on along the minus strand of NW_026854186.1, from coordinate 50,566 downwards.
TTGTCATGTGAAATCAACATGGAATAACTTGTCATGTGAAATCAAACATGGAATAAATTGTCATGTGAAATCAACATGGAATAACTTGTCATGTGAAATCAACATGGAGTAACTTGTCATGTGAAATCAACATGGAATAACTTGTCATGTGAAATCAACATGGAATAACTTGTCATGTGAAATCAACATGGAATAACTTGTCATGTGAAATCAACATGGAGTAACTTGCCATGTGAAATCAACATGGAATAACTTGTCATGTGAAATCATCAAGGAGTAACTTGCCATGTGAAATCAACATGGAGTATCTTGCCATGTGAAATCAATATGGAATAACTTGTCGTGTGAAATCAACATGGAATATCTTGTTTGTTTGTTTGTTTCACTTTACACCTTTTTCCAACAGTATTTCAGTCATATAGGCAGAACCTGGAATAACTTGTCATGTGAAATCAACATAGAGTAACTTGCCATTTGAAATAAAAGTATTTAAAGTACTAATGTAAGGTAGTTTGTATTTTGCAAGATTTTTTCTTAATATCACAGAATAATGTCTTATAGTTCTCTCTCAAAGAACATTTTTAGGGGAACAAATGTCATTAGGAAAACATGCCCATGGGAAAACAGGTCCACAGAAAAACAGGTCTGCATGAAGTAAGGCTAAACAGTTTAGTCCACTCCTCACACTTACTCTGTCAATATTACTACACTAATATATTTATCAATGTGATTAATTTGCTGCTGTAACTTTACAAAAGCTTTGTGTGCATTAAATATAATAAATACAGCAATACTTTAACATAATGTTTCTTGCATAGATTTAGATATTTGTTCCAGGGAAAATTAAAATTTGTCACCATGGTTACGTACCTACACATGCTGGATAATATGTTTCAGCATATGGCATCCTGTAATCATAAACACCAAGTGTTCCACATGTAATATAGTATGGTACAGGGGCTGCTAGAACTTTGGAGTCATCTATACATTTAACATCGCAATAACCACCAATATCAGCAGAACACTGTCTATAGCTCACAGTATCACTAAATAACTCATTTACTGCTGGACATGCACTGTTGTCTGAAATAAATATCAATACACATTTTTTTTATTCATAACATAACTTTTCTTAGTTTATTATAAAAATCCAGTTTATCACTGATTTGCCTTTCGATCAATCACCGCAATCATTGAAAACATATTCTAACATGCTTCATGCTATTCCATTATCAAACAGATAAGTGCAATCAAGTACATTGTTACACAATATATGCATACCATAAAAAAAGAATTCTTACAGTCATCATATTACATCAGAAATTACATCAATAAACTAAATGATGTCAGGAAAAGTACTTCTACACTCAATGTAGTTCAACATACCCTAAGTTATTCTCTTTTTTTCATTAGCATGTTAGAATGAACTCAGATAATAATTTTTCTTGCATTATAGCATAGTAATACATGCTTTATCATTCTAACACTTTGATATTAATCACTAAAAACTATCGGTCTTTGTGATTATATTCCTGCATATTTGAGCACTACAACAATGCACTCAAAATAATATTTATTTCCTAAATAACAAAATTAATATGAACTATATGTAACATATGAGCAGGGTTCCATCCCTAATTTACTGATGAAATTTCACGAAGTACATTGTTTTAACTATTTTAATTCTTTAAACTATAAAGGATGTTTGGCTGCACCAAAATTGTTCTCATTCTTCATAAATGAATTAGCAGTCAAGATGAACAATGAAGATAGAATCAAAGGTAAACCGTTAATGCTAAATGAAATTTCAACACAGTTGCTAATGTTTGCTGATGATGTAGCTTTATTAGCCGAAACAGTTCAAGATTTACAATATCAACTCAGTATAATTACTTACATCGAATGATAAGTTTTCCTGAACATTGTCCATAATTTTCTGTATCTTTATCCTTGCCAATGATTATCAGAGGATAAGCTCCCCATGTAATTGCTACAATAGAAAATAAAATTCATAAATATTTTCAAAAGTAATATATGAAAAGTTTTAAAATAACTTTATCTATTTTGTTTTGAAAAAATTAATATTTTGATATTTTAGTTTGTCAAATATCCTGCAGCATCCAATCAATTTACTTTTCTTCAGTAAAATATTAAGGTCAACTTGAAGGTGTTGATTTGAACAAATCTTGAAGAATGTATTTCACTAAATTATTTCTGAACTAAACAGTTTTTTAAAAATTTAAAGAAAACTCCTAAAACATTTCAGAAAATATATTCTTGTATAACAAATGTTACACACCTGCTGCAGACATTTTCACCAAAAAAAATCTTACGTTTATCTTAAGTTTTTGACTAACAATACTCATAAGTCATTTCCACAAAGTCACTCATAAGTTAAAATTTTATCTGAAAAAAACATCCCTAGCAACATTCATTTGATATTGATGTGCATGCTCTATATTTGGTTCCAGTTTTAAAATCAAGTAGCAAAGAGCTTGTAATATGTCGTGAACACAATCAAGTTAATTACAATAAGAAGGAAAAAATGATTAAAACTGATTTTTATCTTGATTGAAAATAATCATATGGATCTAAGTGAAGCAAGGTCTGCTACATTATTGCTAAATAAATAAAAAGGTGCCACTAGTACATGCTGCCCACCAAATTGTACAAAATGTTAGTTTTCAAAAATTCATCAAGTGCTGACGTCACAAATTTTAATGTTGAAAAATAATTTTTACTTAATTTGTGTTATTTATAACAAAGTGTTTGCTTAATATATATTGTCCTTCTATTTTTTCTTTGTTTTCATTCTGCTTAGAAAGATGATATTTTCCTTGTAAGAGAAAAAAAAATACACTTATTAAGGAGGAACATTTCATTTTAATGAAAATGGCTACTGTTCCTTTTAAAGTTTGAATCCATGCCCTAAATGAAATCTTACATCTTTGAATAAATTTTTCCATAAGTTTTTTCTCCTTGGACTTCTGCTATTTAAAATTTTCTTAAATGATATATTTTATTTTATTAAGAAAGGTTCTGTTAATAAATATGCAGATGACGATACCCTCTTATCTAATCACAAATTAAATCTCTCGAGAGAACAATATAAGATGAAAGTGTTGTTATTGTTGCAGGAGTTATTTAAAGGTAACATACAATGAGGGATCCTAATAGCTTATCGAGAACACACATACATTTAATTGAATAAGCAATATTTGCTTATTTTCACAACAATCCTTTTTCAGGACTATTTACTTACTTGATTCAATTGTGTGCATGTATTCCAGGGTTGATCCGCTATTTTTTTTCACTTGCTCATAGACGTTAACTAAGTCAGATACTGTGCTCATTGACACTAGACGCTCAGTAGTAGCGTAATATATATCATCAACATCCTCACAATCCAAAGTTGGAACTTTTAAGTTTGGATTCTCTGATGACAAAGAAAACATGATTTATTAATAATTTATTTTATTAATCTCACAACTGGATTGTGTTGAGATGTTAATCATGGCATATTTTATATTTTGTAAATGTATACATATATGTGTGTTATTATTTTTATTACTTTTTTGTTTGTTTTTTATTTTGTTTTTTAAAGTCATAGTAAATGTATATAATTCCATTGTAAAGCGCCTTTGAACATTTTATTTTTTGAGAAGGGCGCTATAAAAATGTGGTAATTATTATTATTATTTACATTCTTCCAACAAGAAAATTGTTGTATCCTGTTTTGGCATAAAAGAGCAAGTTTAACATTTCAAGCCTGACTGACCAATGTTTGTAAGTATAGACATGATGTAATTCTGCAGTTAATTAACAATCAAAGTATATTTTCTACAATGCTTTGTACAAGTATGTTCTTCTTTGGAGATGATATTTAAAATAAAAAACTAAAACAGTTTGTTGCCTTATTGCTATAACTGAATAAGTCTTTCTAAATTTAATAGCAGTTAAATCATTTATTGCAATAAGGTAATGAAATAGGACTTACTTATAATATTGCTGTCCAGGTCTTTTTCACTCATTGATGTTGAAGGATAGAGGTTGTAATTTTGAAAACTCTGAACAGGAGGAATATCAGGCCTGTCCCCTCCAGTAGATGCCTTAGAAAACACACTAGTTTCAAAAAACTTATTGTAAACTTCAACATCTCTGTACTCAACAACATGGCCATATCCTAAATATATTTGTGCACTGAAAAAATTGAAGTAGGAATTTTCAAAAATTCTTGAAAACTTGAAACTTCTAGCAATCTAGAAATGAGACTTCTTAAAAAGGGAATTATTTTTTTTGACCTATAGAATTCAAATTACAAACCTAAGTAATATAAATAACTTACCTATATAAAATCATGCTTTTTTGTTTCTTTCTAAACTATCCAATATAATTTCAATTTCTCCCTAGATAATCTCAAATACCCCCCCCCCCCTAGAAAAATCTCAATTATAACTCTAGATAATCTCAATTACAACCCTAGATAATCTCACAAACAACCAAGTTATAGCCCTAGATAATCTCAATTAATCCCTAGATGATCTCAATTACAACCCTAGATAATCTCAATTACAACCCTAGATAATCTCAATTACAACCCTAGATAATCTCAATTGCAAATCTAGATAATCTCAATTACAATCCAAGATAATCTCAATTACAACCCTAGATAATCTCAATTACAAACCTATATAATCTTAATTGCAACTCTAGATAATCTCAATTACAATTCTAGATAATCTCAATAACAACCCTATATGATCTCAATAACAACCCTATATAATCTCAATTACAACCCAAGATAATCTCAATGCAACTCTAGATAATCTCAATAACAACTCTAGATAATCTCAATTACAACTCTAGATAATCTCAATTGCAACTCTAGATAATCTAAATTACAATCATCTCAATTACAATCCTAGATAATCTTAATTACAATCCTAGATAATCTCAATTACAACCCTAGATAATCTCAATAACAACCCTAGATGATCTCAATAACAACCCTAAATACTCTCAATTACAACCCTTGATAATCTCAATGCAACTCTAGATAATCTCAATTACAACTCTAGATAATCTTAATTACAACTCTAGATAATCTCAATTGCAACTCTAGATATCTCATTTACAATCATCTCAATTACAATCCTAGATAATCTCAATTACAATCCTAGATAATCTCGATTGCAACTCTAGATAACCTCAATTACAACTCTAGATAATCTCAATTACAACTCTAGATAATCTCAATTGCAACTCTAGATAATCTCAATTACAATCATCTCAATTACAATCCTAGATAATCTCAATTACAATCCTAGATAATCTCAATTGCAACTCTAGATAATCTCAATTACAACCCTAGATGATCTCAATTACAACCTTAGATAATCTCAATAACAATCCTAGATAATCTCAACCAACCCCTAGATAATCTGAAGTACAACCCTAGATGATCTCAATTACAACCCCAACTAATTGGGGTACATTCTTTTACAGTTATAGGCTGGAAAATAATGGCAAAATGTTGACAAATCTATTGTGACCGGTAGATAGTTCACTATGAAGCTATAATGGTATAACTTTGTAAGAGGGGATTAACATTGAAAAACCCACATTTGCTAAGTTCCGGATAATATCTATTTAATATGATCAAAATTTTTACCCAATTTAATGAAAATTAAACCCAAATTTGGTCCCAATGACAATTGAACATTATCCAAAACCATTTAAAGCTTAAAATAATCTGAATAATAAATGTAAATAATCTTAATAAATGAAATATGGAATGTCTTACTTGTAATCAAGTTGAAGGTTCCGGCCGGTGTCAACTGGTTCCTGGACATGTAGCGAATCTAATGATGCCGATAACATTCCGCTACTAGTCATTGAAATTCCAAGATGATGCCATTCTCCATCAAATAAAATATCTCCAAAAAGATCCTCCGTTACAAATGATATACCAACGGGTTCATCCAACCCGTATCTTACATAAATTCCAGCCACACTGACTGTTAGGCTAAAGTCATATATCAGATCTTCTGGTAGTGTCTTGTCCTCTGTCCTGTTATAACAAATGATACTGATGTTTTATCTCTACCTTTATATTTGCTGCTAATTCATATCTAACACTTTCAGTGAATGACATCTTAGAATGACAGTGTATGACACCAAAGTATGACAGTGAAAGACATAGAATGACAGTGTACAACATCATAGTATGACAGTGTATGACATCATAGAATGACAGTATACAACATCATAGAATGACAGTGTTTGACATCATAGTATGACAGTGTATGACATCATAGTATGACAGTCTATGACATCATAGTATGACAGTGTACAATATCGTAGTATGACTGTGTATGTCATCATAAAATGACAGTATACAACATCATAGAATGACAGTGTTTGACATCATAGTATGACAATGTACAAAATCATAGTATGAAAGTGTACAATATCGTAGTATGACAGTGTATGACATCTTAGTATGACAGTATACAACATCATAGAATGACAGTGTTTGACATCATAGTATGACAGTGTATGACATCATAGTATGACAGTGTATGACATCATAGTATGACAGTGTACAATATCGTAGTATGACTGTGTATGTCATCATAAAATGACAGTATACAACATCATAGAATGACAGTGTTTGACATCATAGTATGACAATGTACAAAATCATAGTATGAAAGTGTACAATATCATAGAATGACAGTGTATGACATCATAGAATGACAGTGTATGACATTGAAGTATGACAGTGTATGACAATGTAGAATGACAGTGTATGACATCAAAGAATGACAATATAAACCCAATAACATCCAGAACTATCTACCGCTCAGTCGTACTCCCAAAGGCCCTCTACGGTTGTGAGTTATGGAATGTTTACTCAGCATCAGACATTCGGACACTTGAATTGTCTCACCCCTTTTGTGTTAAGTTTATGCAAACATTTAAACGCCATACATCCACTGACTTTGCATTAAGTTCAATAAATATTGACAGTATTGAAGAAATTATAAACTACAGAAAGCTAAATTTCTTAGGCCAATTATGTCGTCTGCCTTGCCAATATTTGGCAAAACAAGTGTACATTACGCGACTGATAAAGTATTTGAACTTTGACAATCAGAGTCGTGGATTTATACCCGATGTATACAGACTATTGCAGAAATATAATCTTGAAAGTGTCCTTTACTCATATTTAGAAAGTGGCGTATTCCCTTCGAAATATGCATGGAAAGTTACTTTACGCTCAGCCATTACAAATACTGCAACCTACATGCGTGTTGACCGATTAATACTGTCAAGACGTGAGTTATGTGGAATAATCCAGTATTCATTGCCAGCGACACTGTGGTATGTATCAAGAAACAACCCTAAAACGGCGTATATGTGTTCTTTTTTAATGGAAACTATAGGTAGTTTCATGTCCCAGCCATATGTTGTAACATGTAGAAAATGCAACAGGCTTTGCGAAAATCAAATCGTACACTTGATATGCTTCTGTACGGTAAACAACAACAATATAATCAGATTGTGGGACTCAGTCATTGAGGAATGCGGAATGACAACATTTATAGACCTTCTTGCGTTGTCACCTGAGGAACAATGCTGGCAATGTTTCCGGCTAGCATCTGATAATGACAGTCTAACGTTCTGCAATTATAGAGTTGCGAAGTCTATTCATAATCTCTTAAAGGTCCGCACAAACTAGAAAAGATTGGTACCTGGAGGGTGAAATCTTATAGAGTTTCAGGTCTCTATAATGAACAAAAAGCCGGAATTAACTCGGTGTAATAAATACCTAATACAGGACTTGTAAAACTAACAAAATAGGAACCAACTCTAAATAGTGAATAGAATGACAGTGTATGACATTGTAGTATGACAGTGTATGACAATGTAGAATGACAGTGTATGACACCAAAGTATGACAGTGAAAGACATAGAATGACAGTGTATGACATCATAGTATTTCAGTGTATGACATCATAGCATGACAGTGTATGACATCATAGTATGACAATGTACAAAATCATAGTATGACAGTGTTTGATATCAAAGAATGATAGTGTATGACATTGTAGTATAACCGTGTATGACATTGTAGAATGACAGTGTATGACACCAAAGTATGACAGTGTACAACAGCATAATATGACAGTGTATGATGACATTGTTGTATGACAGTGTATGCCATCATAATATGACAGTGTATGGTATCATAGTATGACAGTGTTTGTTTGTTTCATTTTTACGCCTTTTCCCAACAGTATTTATGTCATATAGGCAGGTAGTTTCCTAACCATCATTCCTGGAAAGTTTAACCAGTCCTAGACTACCTTCCTCCGTGCTAAACTACCAAAGCATCTCCCGCAGCTCGAACCCATGCCAGAGAGGTAACTGGATTAGAAGTCATCGACTGTAACGCCTCGACCACGGAGGCAGTGTATGACAGTGTATGACATTGTAGTATGACAGTGTATGACATCGTAGAATGACAATGTATGATATCAAAGTATGACAGTGTATGACATCATAGTATGACAGTGTACAACATCATAGTATGACAGTGTACAACATCACAGTATGACAGTGTACAACATCATAGTATGACAGTGTACAACATCATAGTATGACAGTGTATGACATCATAGTATGACAGTTTATGAAACATTTACCTCCTTGTAAGTCATGTCATATTGATATAAAATTTTCAATCAAGATATGCAACATGATATACATGTATATTACATACATCATTTTATTAAGCTCATACTCAGGGTTCTGATAAAGACTGATGAGACCACAGCTAACTCACAATAAATATCTGTAATTTATGGCAACCATACACACAAAAAATTTTACACATGATTAGATTTTTTAGGTTATTTTTTGTACATATTTCATTCAACAGAAGTATGTCTGAAATCTTTTATAATGTGCATTCTGTAAATCAAATACTTTTTCCAGAAATTTGAAAGGTTTGGATATTGATAATTTCAAGATATTACACGTTTGTTTTCTTTTTAGTTTTGTTAAGAGGAAGGTTTTACACTTCACCAACACAGTAGAAGTAAATTGGTGACATTCCAGCTTTACTGGTGAAGGAAAATTAAGGTGTCCATTGGCACAAACAAATACCCCAGAAGAACCACTGACATTCTGTAAGGTAGCTGGATAGTTTCCTCACATCAAAGAATCTAAAGTATTTGGCACAAGCCCCCAGTGGTGAGGGACAGGTGATTTAAAATCGACATTTTTAGCCAATCAGACATGGACACCCCAAGATATTGCATGTGGTTGAAAAAATTTCAAATACTGGGTTCATCTTTTTGTTAATACAAAATGGCTGCTAATTTACGTTATATACTAACTAAAAACTGTCCGCTAAGTTACTATCTGGACAGCAGGTTAATGCCAGTCTGCTATTGCAATACCAGACTGTAGGCTAACACCACTATATTTCTTGAATACATTAATATGTCACATCCATAAATGTATTTATTTAAAATAAACTAGAACTGCCACTATCATGGCGTGAATACCCCCGCATACCACTTTGTCATAATCAACAGTGGCCATTAAGAGCTCAAGGAAAACCTCCCTGCCAAATCTGAGGTTACTAAGCCAGTGCATTGCTAAGTTATGTATTCTACATGCTTTAAATGTGAAAATGTCAAAATCAATACATTGCGGACAGGACATTCTTTAGCAATTGAGAAGAAAAGCTTTTTTCAAAGTCCCTGTGACCTTGACCTTTGACCCAGTGACCTCAAAATCAATAGGGGTCACCTTATAGTCATGATCAACATCCATGCCAAATAAGAAGACTGTGGGTCAAAGGAATCTTAAGTTAATGGGTGGACAAACCTTTTGAAGTCAAAGTCCCTATGACCTTGACTTTGATCCAGTGACCTCAAAATCAATAGGGGTCATCTACTAATCATGACTAACCTCCATGCCAAATATGAAGACTGTGGGTCAAAGGAATCTTAAGTTTTAGGGCGGACAAGCTTTTTGAAGTCAAGGCCCCTGTTACCTTGACCTTTGACCTGGTGACCTCAAAGTCAATAGGGGTCATCTACTAATCATGACTAACCTCCATGCCAAATATGAAGACTGTGGGTCAAAGGAATCTTAAGTTATTGGGCGGACAAGCTTTTTGAAGTCAAGGCCCCTGTGACCTTGACCTTTAACCTGGTGACCTCAAAGTCAATAGTGGTCATCTACTTATCATGACTAGCCTCCATGCCAAATATGAAGACTGTGGGTCAAAGGAATCTTAAGTTATTGGGCGGGCAAGCTTTTTGAAGTCAAGGCCCCTGTGACCTTGACCTTTGACCTGGTGACCTCAAAATCAATAGGGGTCATTTACTTATCATGACTAACCTCCATGCCAAAAAGGATGACTGTAGGTCAAAGGAATCTTAAGTTATTGGGCGGACAAGCTTTTTAAAGTCAAGGCCCCTGTGACCTTGACCTTTGACCTGGTGACCTCAAAATCAATAATGGTCATCTACTAATCATGACTAACCTCCATGCCAAATATGAAGACTGTAGGTCAAAGGAATCTTAAGTTATTGGGCGGACAAGAAAAAACCGACGGCCGGACGGACGGCCGGACGGATGGCCGGACGGATGGACAAGCTGATTCCAGTATACCCCCCTTACAACTTTGTTGTGCGGGGGTATAATGATAATTTATGTATGTCGGATGTTTGTTTTCAAAGTTTTTCTCAGTTTGATTTCAGATAAAAACAAAGACACAATATAGTGAATTACCATTTGACTAAATGTGAAAAATGCATAATAGTAAAACATACAAATTTAAAACAAAATAACATGTCAAATGAATGCAATTGTTAGAAATACAATTATGCAACAATGCAACAAATATCAACTATTACGCATGTATGGGAAGAGAAATAAAATGTGCCCAAAATAAATTTTATCCAGTAAATTGATAGAAATGACTCTTTTGAATTTTTGTCTCGAAAGCATGCCACTAGACCCTCCTATAAATATTCTTAGTTTGAATATGAGCTGGCTACAGGCTTAAAGAATCAATATATGAGCCAGGTCACGACAATACTAACATAGAGTGTTTGCCACCAGCATGGATCCAGACCTGCCTGCACATCCCCTCGGTCTGATCAGGATTCATGCTGTTCGCTTACCAACTCTTTTACAAGTAAAAAACTGATAGCAAACAACATGGATCCTGATCAGACTGCGCAGATGCACAGGTTGGTCTGGATCCATGCTTGTCGCAAACACACTATGTTGGTTTTGTCGTGACGTGGCTCATATATCATCATGATGATATAAATGATAAGAAAGTCCAACAGTAAATAACTTACGCAACTAAAGCAAACACAGTGCCTAGAGGAACTTCTGAGTTCACCATATGAACCCTGAGCCACATCATTACAGATAGCTCATCACTCTTCAAATGGAATAATGTCTGCAAGGTAGCTGGCATCTTGAGTCGATCTGCAGCATTTACCAACATTGTATATTCTGTTCTTGAATCTAGAATATACAAAATCTGTACATAAACAATAGGGAATTTACTTACTTTATCTCCTACAATCAATACAATTTTTATCTAATATCAAGGAAATGGTACAGGTAAAGATATTTGTACAGGTAAAGATAATGGTACAGATAAAGATGATTGTACAGGTAAAGATAATAGTACAGGTAAAGATAATGGTACAAGTAAAGATAATGGTACAAGTAAAGATAATGGTACAAGTAAAGATAATGGTACAGGTAAAGATTAAGGTACAGGTACAGATAATGGTACAGGTTAAAGATAATGTTACAGGTAAAGATAATGGTACAGGTTAAAGATAATGTTACATGTAAAGATTAATAGTACAGGTTAAGATAATTGTACAGGTAAAGATAATGGTACAAGTAAAGATAATGGTACAGGTTAAAGATAATGTTACAGGTAAAGATTAATAGTACAGGTTAAGATAATTGTACAGGTATAGATAATGGTACCGGTAAAGATTAAGGTACAGGTATAGTTAAATGTACAGGTAAAGCTGAACTTAAATTTTTCTAAAAAGATGTAAATGTACTGACTTTTACAAGATGTTCCTGTCCATGTTCTCCCTTCTGTACATAGACAATCATGTGTTGATAGTGATGTTGCCTGACAATCAGCTCTGTTAAGACATGGAGTGTTGGCACATGGATCAGCTACTATCTCACATGTAGCACCACTGTAACCTACAAATCAGTGGGTTTAAAGAATGGTACATTTTGATACTTTTAATAATCTAGTTGATATAGTTCTGTTTACAATTGAAACATGTAATTCTGTAATAATCTTTATCCCTAAACTTAATAAGATGCGAGAAATGCCTGATTGCTCAGATAACTTGTTCATTTAGAACACAAGTCTATCAGTGAATTATGATAGTTATTAAACCCTTTACAAGCTAAATGTCTTCAAATATACTCTTCCCTCTTTCAATGTGGACTGAACTATTTGTCTTTTATTATGAAAATTTCAAATATGTACCGAATGAGTCACAAACATTGCAGACCATGATCAGATGTCATAGATTGGCAAGCTGACTGATCTTGGTCTGCACTGGTAGCATTGGTAAAATCTGTTGTCACTTACAGTTATAGAATATATTAGTATCAGAGATTAACAATATATTTGGCATATCTCTTATTGAATTTAAAATAGCATATCACTGATCATTATTGTTTTTTTTTGTACACATTCAATACAATTTAGCTACCCTTCTATTGTGTTTAATCTGCTACCATCAGTTAGAACTGCTGAACAAGTACTTTCAGTGCTTTGATAATAATATAGATAATGAGGTTATTACCTGGCATACACTCGCATTCATACCCTACTGGATCTAACTGTTTACATCGTCCATCATTCTTACATGGGTTGTCAGTGCACCAATCTGTCACAATCTCACATGATTTACCTTTGTAATCTGAAATGAAAATAACATTAACAAAATAGAATTTCTACACTTAAGCAGATGTCACATTTTTGTTTTAATTCAACGTAAAGGTTTAGTTACTTACAAATATTGAAAACGTTAAAGTTCTAATTTAAGAATATTAATCCTTTGATTTAAGATGGACTAAGACATATAAGAGTTATATGAAAACTTTAATGAAGATATAAAGAATTGATTGGAAAACACTCTGTTGTTTTCATGCATGAGAAAGGGCCATGGAGTGCCTCATTTCACCATAAAAAATCCAGTTAGGTAGAACTATGGTGTTAGCCGAGAAATTTTACATGTACGAGGGTTGTTCGATATATAATGAGACTGTGTTAATATCTTTTAATTGTTACTTTCAATGGCTAAATACAATACATAATAACAAAGTTATTTCATTTCTAAATATAATCTGGAAATATTAAAGTAATCCATCAGTTTTAAAGTAACAGAATTTATAAGAAAGTCATGTTTGCACCATCGCCTCCGCACAACAATATGTTGCGACGTCAGCTACATCATTCGCGCAGATAACATAGCTATGATGTCTTATAACATTCATAGCTTTTCAATTTATGCTCCCGAATATATGCTTAAATCTTTCATCAGTATGAGATGCGTTAATAAGTTCCTATACTCTTGCATCAGCAATTTCGGCAAGCTCCCGCACCGTTTAACGCATATCAGTATCAAGCCCTGACTGAATTGTCGCGACCATTGACGCTTTCACAGACTTTTTTCTACTGGACCTATGTTCGTCATTCCAAGATGTGTGTCCCTCAGAAAACATCTTGTACCACCTAAACACTAACATACGACAAAAACTGTCTTTCCCTTTAGCCTCTTGCAACATTGTAAATGTTTCCATTGCCGATTTGTCTAAATGCAAGCAAAACTTAATGTTCGCCCACACTTCAAGTTGTTCTTGCGTCATAATCTTAACTTGACATTGTGTCAGGGTTACCGTGAACAAATGTTGATTACATCAACGTTTTACGACCAAATAACATCATTTTTTCACATGACATCACTGATATAATGTACAAACTATTGGCAGAGTTTTACGTTATTGCAAAAATTGTTTCTTACTTTACATTATATTATAAGTTACGTCTTAATAAGACGGAACAGAATGCCTTACTATGGTTATTGAAATGATCATAATTTCTATGTAGAGTTATATTTTTTCTACCAATGCCGGTAATCTGATCAAGAATAAATTATATTTAATAATGATACCACATTTTGTTATATTTCATGTTAGAAAAAAAAATATATGAGGACAGTCACATTATATATTGAACAGCCCACGTAGAAGTAAAATGCCCCTAAATAACATGATCAACCCACATTTATGATGTATAACTGATTTAAAGTCAGGGACATTAACTTCTTAGCTTTAAAAGAACATTTACTATTGGTCTATACAAAATCCGTAATAATTTCAAAATTACTATTTGCATGTTATCCAATGCTTACCTTCTGGACAGTTTCTTCTGTAGTGTGTAGAACCACTTACTGTACCTATTTTTTCTTCACCAACTGTATAGAACTGACAAAACTTGGAAGAACCAGATTCCGAGTATGACACGGCCGTGCATTCATTGTTGTTTAAACACAAAGTCTTACATTCATCAGCAGAATTTACAAGTTTGGTTGAAATTTTAGGATTAACCAACTGTCCACCACCTGTCTCATCTATTCCTTCCTCCATATAACATCTGTCCTTGTCATACACTAGCATTAACAATAAATAAAATCTTGTTTATTTCATATAATTGTAGGTGAAAACCTGAAATACATGTATACAGGAATAAAAATAACAAGAAAATAGTGGTACTAAAGCTATTGTATAAACTTTCATTTCAATAAAATCTGACATTTTAATGATCAATGTCAAGGAGTTTTAACCTGATTTTTTGGGGATGCCTTGCTTTAAATTTTCAAAAAAGTCCAATTACTGATATGTTCTATGTATAAAATGGACAAACACAAGTTCTATGCTAAGGAAGCTCATATCATATCAATATCTGAGCATGTTCTACCTATATTGATATATTGCACAATCACAAGTTCTTTTATTCTATCATCTATGCATAAGTTCTCCTGAAGGTATGTCTGTTATGTTCCCGGACGCCAGTTCTTACTTTTTATTTGTTAAGTTATAAATATGAAATTCAAATAATTACATGAAAGGCAAGTTTTGTCTTAAAATATATTTTAAATGCCATTTGAAGTTCACGAGATATGGTTTCTATAGCAACCCCTGTATGTAAAACACGGCCCCAAGTCTATATCCATTTCAAATCACTTAGGTTCATAATACTGTAACGACGGAAAAACGTCATGAAATTTGCAGGAAACATTACAGTGAAGTTCAGCAACAATTTGACGTCATTTTTGGAATTATTTAAGATTTAGCTGACATAATAACAACCTTAAAATGGCACAGAGCTTTTACTGACCATGGATTGAGATATAATCGAAAAATCTTGAGTTATTATTGAGTACATGTACTTTCAAAGTATTAATGCAAAACCAAAAGAAACTAGAAGAATGCTTGATAAATCATTCAGAGAAAAGATATTGTCGTGTACAGTCTGGTATGAATGGTATAAAAGATTCAGAAAGGGCCGCACATCTACTGCAGATGATCAGAGGTCTGGAAGCCCGAGCATCTCTTGTGACGAGATTTAAGAAATACTTGATGACGAGTGTCAAATGCCAGTGCGAGTGTGACATCAGTTAAACAATAATACACAATATAATTACTGAAAATATGTCAATGACCAAAGTATGCGCTAGATGGGTACCAAAACTGTTACAAGATGGGCAGATGTAAACTTGTATTGGAGCAGAAGTACGATATTTTGAGAAAGAGTCAATGTCAATGTCTTCATCTGCAAAATGTCGTTGTCACGCAGGCCGATGTGAGGATGATGTATATTTATATCGTTTTATAATTTTGTACATAATAAATAGAATTTGATAAAATTGCGCATTTATAGAAGAACTATGGAAGGAAATTGTGCAGTTTGTTTTCTTTTTGAAATCTATCAACATTTTTTTATTCAAATGAACAATCGTCGGACCTCATACATGCCAAAAATGTATCGTTTCTTTCAGAGCAAATTTAACTTACCTACAGGGCATACACATGTTGCTGTACCCTGTGCATTTATACACATACACCATTATTTATACAAGCATCTGTGTTTGAAAGTGTTTTACACAAGAGGGTGGCACTTTCACATTTATCTCCTGTAGCTCCACCTTCACATCTACAGGCAAAATAGAAAATAATTGTTAAAAGCACTTTAAATATTTTACATCAACATTAAAAAAAATAAAAAATTGTGAAAATATTTTTTAAAATTTAGCACATTTTTGAAGAATTTTGAAGTGCAAACTTGATAAATTTCACTTGTAATTAAAAATATACAATAGCATAAAGATAAAACAATTTTTTTTAGTTTGATTGTGATGAATACTTGAAGTTTATTTGATTAAACCCTTTAAGTCAATTTCATGAAAATACAGGTAACTATATAACTATTAATTTTATACATACAGGAAACTAAAAACTGTAACTTTTATAAATATAAGTAATTTAACACTTCAACTTTCATATATGCCGGAAACTAAAACTGCAACTTTTATACAACTATTACTTGTATTCAAACAGGAAACTAAAAACTGTTACTTTTATAAATATAGGTAATTAAACACTTCAACTATCATAAATGCAGGAAACTAAAAACTATAACTTTTAAGTTTTATACATATAGGTAACTAAACACGTCAACTTTCATAAATGCAGGAAACTAAAAACTATAACTTTTATACATATAGGTAACTAAACACTTCAACTTTCATAAATGCAGGAAACTAAAAACTACAACTTTTATACAACTATTACTTTTATACAAACAGGAAACTAAAAAATGTAACTTTTATACATATAGGTAACTAAACACTTCAACTTTCATAAATGCAGGAAACTAAAAAATACAACTTTTATACAACTATTACTTTTATACATACAAGAAACTTAAAACTGTAACTTTTATACATATAGGTAACTAAACACTTCAACTATCATAAATGCAGGAAACTACAAACAACAACTTTTATACAACTATTACTTTTTTACATTCAAGAAACTTAAAACTATAACTTTTATACATATAGATAACTAAACACTTCAACTATCATAAATGCAGGAAACTAAAAAATACAACTTTTATACAACTATTACTTTTTTACATTCAAGAAACTTAAAACTGTAACTTTTATACATATAGATAACTAAACACTTCAACTTTCATAAATGCAGGAAACTAAAAAATACAACTTTTATACAACTATTACTTTTTTACATTCAAGAAACTTAAAACTGTAACTTTTATACATATAGATAACTAAACACTTCAACTATCATAAATGCAGGAAACTAAAAACTACAACTTTTATACAACTATTACTTTTATACATACAAGAAACTTAAAACTGTAACTTTTATACATATAGGTAACTAAACACTTCAACTTTCATAAATGCAGGAAACTACAAACAACAACTTTTATACAACTATTACTTTTATACAAACAGGAAACTAAAAAATGTAACTTTAATACATATAGGTAACTACACACTTCAACTTTCATATATGCAGGAAACTAAAAACTACAACTTTTATACAACTATTTACTTTTATACACACAAGAAACTTAAAACTGTAACTTTTACATGAATTATAAGAAACTAAACATTACAACTTTCATATACACAGGGAATTTAAAATTACAACTTAAGTTCATTATTTTATTTTCCTATTGTAGCCTTTATATTGAAATATGTCTATACATTTTGATAGGCTATTTGTCAATTTGATTAACTGAGTTACACACCTGCAAAAAGAAGTGTCTTGTAAACTTATACATTCTCCATCATTTTGGCATGTTAGAATTCCAGCACAATTATCTTTCATTGTTTCACACATGACTCCTGTATACCCGGTCTCACATTCACATTCAAAGCTGTTTTCACCATCGGTACATGTCCCACCATGTTGACAAGGGTTGCTTGAGCATTCATTGAAATCAGTCTTTGTAAAGAGAAAATAAAGAACAAGATAAATTCCAAAACATTATAGAACAGAAAATATTCTATGGTCAAGTATTGGCAAATGTGACATATACCTGATCAATACACTTCATTATGTCTGTAACAACTCAAACATCAGTAGTTAATGACTGTTTAATTTTCCTAACATTACATTCCTGTACTGGAATATCCCTACTGAGTAGAGTGGAACTTCAGTAAGTCGATGTTGAAGGGTTCGACACATCAGGACTTCGACTCATGAATCTGTCTTATTTTAATGTCAGAATTTCAAGACATCAACGTTAATAAGCGAGATACAAAAGGCGTAACAAACGGGAAGGAAGGGAACTAAACCAGCTTATAGTAAATATATCCCATGTGATTATCAGGCAACACCAGGTCACACTGATGTTCTCACATGAAACTAGTTTGTACTGTTGTAACAACCTGAACATTTTATCACACATTTAAATGCATACAAAGATCACAAGGCTGGGTTATTAAGACCTGTCACACAAGTTGAATGGAAATCATCTTCACAAACAGAAAAGGGGTAAAAAATGTCTCAAGATCAAATGTGTCAAAGGACTTTGAGTTATTTATAGTAAAGTGTACTCCATTTATTCTATATGGACCATGAAATAACTTCAACACATCAGAAAATTTGACTTATAAAATTTTGACTCATACAGGTTTTATAAAGAATATGTAAGGGGGAAAACTGGGTCTTTTATTTTAACAGACAATATCTGACAACATCTGACAACATTTGACAATATCTGACAACAAGGCATTTTTACCATCATCACTTGTGAATGACATTGACTTACTAAAAAAAAGTTTATAGCAATAATAAATTATGGTAAAAATTATCCTGGAAATTCATTTGAAAAGAAGTGATAAAATCATTTAAATATATGTGTTTAAATGTAAGACCTACCTCACAATTTTCACCAACATATCCAGCTTTACATATACATTTATACCCGTCAATTCTGTCTTCACATCTACCATTTTCTAAGTCGCATGAGCCAGGGCAGTCATTAATGTTGTTTTCACATCTGTCACCTATTAAAAATAATAGAAAATAAATGTGAAACCATCAGTCATTGCTAATAATAAGTAAAACCTTCATATCCGTTTTTCCTTCTCCGCTCTTTTGTCAATGGCTTGTTAGGGTAAACATAAATATTATTTACTGAGAATCAATTAAGTTGTAAAGTTTCACTTTTTAGAACTAAATGAGTAACAACTGTATTCTATAATTTAAGATAAACCATTTCATGTTTGTCTACATGTTTATATACATTATTACATATAAATGATTAGTTCAATAATATCATACATAATACATATATCATTGATTTTACCTGTATTACATTATAAACAATAATGGTCATTTTCAAACTCTATTCAGATCAATCTGATTAAAAACCAGCCCCTAAATTAAATCCATTGTATGTAAAAAATGAAGGGGAAATACATGAATGGGATTTTGTCCGAAGGGGATTGTGACCATCCGTAAAAAATAAGTAGGATCCACTGTATGTAAAAAATAAGTAGGCTCCACTGTATTAAAAAAATTAAGTAGGTTCCATTCTGTATGTAAAAAATAAAACCTATGAAAATAATCATTGTATTTCATACCACAAATTTCATAAAAAAGATCTTACCATCAAAGCCATCTTTACACTTGCAAGTGTATGTCTGGTCACCATCTATACATTCAGCTTCATTTAAACACTGATTATTTATACAGTCATCAATGCTGTGTTGACAGAGAGAACCAGTGTAACCAGGTTTACAACTACATACACTGTCAAGATTACCATTGGTATTTTGACAAGTTCCTTCATTACAATCCACAAGTTCACATGGTACTTTAACCTGGTCACAAGCATATCCCACATCTGTTGATAATATCAATATTCAAATATATACATGAGTATTTTAAATTTAGGCAGAAGTTATGGACTGGACACAAACTCAAGCTGCATTGTAAGACTATATGACAAAATTAATTCCTTGTCAAACTTTGAGCTAAGGCACTAAATCTTGTATGCTACACATCATCTTCTTATGGTGATCAAGTTAGTCAGTCTATTTTTAAAACCCATCATGGATGAAGAAGTTATGAGTTAGAGACGTTAAATTTGTATTGTTTACTTATGGTGATCTTTAATAATAATAATAATGTAAAATCCCATCAGACATGCAACAGTTATGAACAGGAAACAAAATATAAACATTTTCAAATTTACACCCACTTACACATAAATCCACACAGAAAAGGATAACACTTTCTGCCCCCAATATTACTGTGGGGATAGTTAAATAAAACAAGGGTCATAATTTCAGTGTATTTAAACTTCCAATGTTCATGCATTTTGAAGAATGACTATATACATGAATAACAAATGTTTGACTGTATACAAGAATAAAAATTTGACTGTAAACATGAATAATAGAGGTGAAACCATGTACATGAAGAAAAATGGTTGACTGTGTACAGGATAAGTCAAGGTTTGAATGTGTACATGAACAAGACAGATTTAACTGTGTTCATGAACAACACCGATTTAACTGTGTTCATGAACAACACAGAATTTAACTGTGTTCTTGAAGAAAAAGGTTAGACTGTGTACATAACACACTTTTAACTGTGTACATGAACAACACAGATTTAACTGTGTTCTTGAAGTACAAAGATTTAACTGTGTACATAACACAGATTTTACTGTGTTCATGAACAACACAGATTTAACTGTGTTCTTGAAGTACAAAGGTTTGACTGTGTACATAACACAAATTTGATTGCATACATAAAAAAGCTTTCAACTTTGATCAAGAAGAAAATGTCTTTGACTTTATACAAGAAGAGTAAATTTTTACATGTATCCATGATCAATAATGGTTTGATTGTATTCATGAAGAATAAGCTTAAAGATTAAAAAGTATTGATGTATGGCTTAATGTATAAAAATCAAAATATTTAATTTTCTCACCTGGTTTGTTATTACAATTTTTTCGAATTGCAAATGAAGAATCTTCCGTCTGTTCCCCTGTATAGGTGTTGTCATACATTTGGCAATTTGGAGTAAGGCCATTGTTAAAGATGGCATAAATACATTCATGATTGTCCTGACAAGCTGTTTTACATTGTTCTATGTCACTAACACTTCTACTGGCAACAATTTTTCCTGCTGCAGCAGCTTCTCCTTCAGTAACAACCATCTCACATCTATAGCGAGTTTCAAACAGAGCTGTGTCACATGTACACACTCCCTCCATTCTGTCCAGGCTGCTATAACATACATTATCTCCCTTACAGTCATTGCTTAAACAGAAGTTTGGAGTATTCTCACAGTTTATACCTCCAAAGCCGGACTCACATTGACATCTATAGCTGTTGACCTGATCAACACATGTTCCATCATACGCACAGGCATTAGGGTTGTTGGCACAGTCATCTGAAACATAAAACATGAAATATTAAACCAAATGATTTTTGAGACAGACACTGACATCTAGAACATAACATAACAGAACAAGCAACTAAAAACTTGATAAATTGTTTATACTGACAGATCAATCAATAAGCCTAGTGTTCAAATGCCACAACTAAAAAATTACAAATTTTCAAAGCATCATGTTTATATTATTCAAGCATGAAATGGTATAATTTTAAGCAAGAAATGTGGGGAGCCATATTATTTTAAGCCAAATATGACTTGTAAGTTGTGACTTATATACAATGTTGTCAGTAAATCATAAATAAACACAAAAATACATAAAGATACTTTTGTTAAATTCATTGTCTAATGTACTACAATAACTTACCTATGTTGTTTTCACAGTTTACACCATCATAACCATCAAAGCAGGAACATTCATATCTCACAGATCCAAAGGGAGTACATGTGCCATGTACACATGGGTTTGAATTGCATGGGCTGTTTGCAACATCACATCTTCAAATAATTAATAAAGATAAATTCACTATAAATTTGACAAATCATACAAAGCAAAGAAAAACAAAATTTGTCTCATAAAAATATGTTCATGATTCATGTTCAGCTAAACCATTGGTAGAGACCATCTTTTACTAATCACATCATTGCGTTTATATGTTTCCACCAGTTAACATAAAATGAGCCACGTCATGACAAAACCAACATAATGGGTTTGTATGAGTATGGATCCAGACCAGCCTGCGCATCAGCGCAGTCTGATCAGGATCCATACTGTTCACTATCAGTTTCTCTACTTGTTATATAGTTTGTAAGCGAACAGCATGGATCCTGATCAGACTGCTTGATGCGGCTCATTAATATAGAACACTGGAATATCATACTTACATTAGTGGTATTCTGTTTTACAGTTACAGTCATCATTAATATACTCGTGTCACAACAGTAAATACTCATTATTTATCACCACCAATTATATTTTGTATCATTTACAGGGATACATAGAGGATATATTTTTTGTTCAGTGTAATATCAGAATAAATTTTACTGAGTGACAGCAAAAGGTATAATTATTTCACGAGTGGCGCAGCCATTCACTACACACTCATATTTTGTAATCACACATTTTTAGAAAAACACTTGAATTCCTCATAGTACAATTTATTGATTATTCTTATTGCAAAATAAGGTCTCAAAAGTATTTATTTCATACATTATAATATATTTATTTTGGCCCTACATTGGGTCACAACCAACACAGGGTCACAACACTGTAATACGGGATAGAATAAAGAAATTTTAAGTCAGAAATCCAGATTTACAGATAAAAAAATGTGTAAGAAAGTTAACTTTGATTCAATTCAAAAATAAAACAGCCACAGACAGGCAAAAATAACTTTTTTTTATTCTTTAAGGGGTCACAGCACCTCTTTCATTTTGACAGTATCAATATGTTTTAAAAAAGTACCAAAATCTACTAGTGTCGTGTTCAAGTTTGCCTGAAATCAAACAAAATGAAACCAGTTCTTGAAGATGAACAAATCATTGTTGATGGACAGACAGACAGACAGACAGACAGACAACATATCAAGGTCAGGAAATGGACAACAGAATCATGTAGATTCAAAACTGTAGGTATGCCTGATTTACCTTATTCCAGAAAATCCTCCATTTGCAGGACAAATACATTGAAAGCCATTGATATTATCTTTACATTGTGAGTTGTCATTACAATTATTGTTCTCACAGTCATCTTTAGTATCTTGTTCACATCTTACACCACCATATGCTGCAGATAATATAAACAAATCAAGTCTTGTTTATAAAATACAGTTTAGTAACTATATCACATCACAATTTATGTTAGTAAATATATAAATAACGTTAATATGGATAGTATTTCAGTACTGTATAACAAAACATGTGTTAGCAACCATATTACACTCATGCCTCTATCAAAAGGATTCTATACCAGAGTACTACTGATTTGCATAAAAGATTGTAAAACTATAATAGGTCATATACCAGCACTAATGATCGAACATAAAGGTCACATACCAGTACTAGTCATCTACCATAAAGGTCATATAACAGAACTCCTCATCTAACATAAAGGTCATGTACAAGTACTAATCATCTAACATAAAGGTCATATACCAACACTAATCATCTAACATAAAGGTCATATACCAACACTAATCATCTAACATAAAGGTCATGTACAAGCACTAATCAACTAACATAAAGGTCATGTACCAACACTAATCATCTAACATAAAGGTCATATACTAACACTAATCATCTAACATAAAGGTCATGTACCAACACTAATCATCTAACATAAAGGTCATATACCAACACTAATCATCTAACATAAAGGTCATATACCAGCACTAATCATCTAACATAAAGGTCATGTACAAGTACTAATCATCTAACATAAAGGTCATGTACCAACACTAATCATCTAACATAAAGGTCATGTACAAGCACTAATCATCTAACATAAAGGTCATGTACCAACACTAATCATCTAACATAAAGGTCATGTACCAACACTAAATCATCTAACATAAAGGTCATATACCAACACTAATCATCTAACATAAAGGTCATGTACAAGTACTAATCATCTAACATAAAGGTCATGTACCAACACTAATCATCTAACATAAAGGTCATATACCAGCACTAATCATCTAACATAAAGGTCATGTACAAGTACTAATCATCTAACATAAAGGTCATATACCAACACTAATCATCTAACATAAAGGTCATATACCAGCACTAATCATCTAACATAAAGGTCATATACCAGCACTAATCATCTAACATAAAGGTCATGTACAAGTACTAATCATCTAACATAAAGGTCATATACCAACAACTAATCATCTAACATAAAGGTCATATACCAACACTAATCATCTAACATAAAGGTCATATACCAACACTAATCATCTAACATAAAGGTCATATACCAACACTAATCATCTAACATAAAGGTCATGTACCAACACTAATCATCTAACATAAAGGTCATGTACCAACACTAATCATCTAACATAAAGGTCATATACCAACACTAATCATCTAACATAAAGGTCATATACCAACACTAATCATCTAACATAAAAGGTCATGTACCAACACTAATCATCTAACATAAAGGTCATATACCAACACTAATCATCTAACATAAAGGTCATGTACCAACACTAATCATCTAACATAAAGGTCATGTACCAACACTAATCATCTAACATAAAGGTCATATACCAACACTAATCATCTAACATAAAGGTCATGTACAAGCACTAATCATCTAACATAGAAGTCATATACCAACACTAATCATCTAACATAAAGGTCATGTACCAAACACTAATCATCTAACATAAAGGTCATGTACCAAACACTAATCATCTAACATAAAGGTCATATACCAACACTAATCATCTAACATAAAGGTCATATACTAACACTAATCATCTAACATAAAGGTCATATACTAACACTAATCATCTAACATAAAGGTCATATACTAACACTAATCATCTAACATAAAGGTCATGTACAAGCACTAATCATCTAACATAAAGGTCACTTACCAGTACTAATCATCTAACATAAAGGTCATATACTAACACTAATCATCTAACATAAAGGTCATATACCAACACTAATCATCTAACATAAAGGTAATATACTAACACTAATCATCTAACATAAAGGTCATATACCAGCACTAATCATCTAACATAAAGGTCATGTACTAACACTAATCATCTAACATAAAGGTCATGTACCAACACTAATCATCTAACATAAAGGTCATATACAACACTAATCAATCTAACATAAAGGTCATGTACCAACACTAATCATCTAACATAAAGGTCATATACCAGCACTAATCATCTAACATAAAGGTCATGTACTAACACTAATCATCTAACATAAAGGTCATATACCAACACTAATCATCTAACATAAAGGTCATATACCAACACTAATCATCTAACATAAAGGTCATATACCAACACTAATCATCTAACATAAAGGTCATGTACCAAACACTAATCATCTAACATAAAGGTCATGTACCAACACTAATCATCTAACATAAAGGTCATATACCAACACTAATCATCTAACATAAAGGTCATGTACCAACACTAATCATCTAACATAAAGGTCATATACCAACACTAATTATCTAACATAAAGGTCATGTACCAACACTAATCATCTAACATAAAGGTCATATACCAACACTAATCATCTAACATAAAGGTCATGTACCAACACTAATCATCTAACATAAAGGTCATGTACCAACACTAATCATCTAAACATAAAGGTCATATACAACACTAATCATCTAACATAAAGGTCATGTACAAGCACTAATCATCTAACATAGAAGTCATATACCAACACTAATCATCTAACATAAAGGTCATGTACCAACACTAATCATCTAACATAAAAGGTCATATACCAACACTAAATCATCTAACATAAAGGTCATATACTAACACTAATCATCTAACATAAAGGTCATGTACAAGCACTAATCATCTAACATAAAGTCACTTACCAGTACTAATCATCTAACATAAAGGTCATATACTAACACTAATCATCTAACATAAAGGTCATTATACCAGCACTAATCATCTAACATAAAGGTCACTTACCAGTACTAATCATCTAACATAAAGGTCATATACAAGTACTAATCATCTAACATAAAGGTCATATACCAGCACTAATCATCTAACATAAAGGTCATGTACAAGTACTAATCATCTAACATAAAGGTCATGTACAAGTACTAATCATCTAACAAATAAAGGTCATATACCAGCACTAATCATCTAACATAAAGGTCATATACCAGACACTTATCCTCTAACATAAAGTTCACATACCAACACTAATCATCTAACATAAAGGTCATGTACCAACACTAATCATCTAACATAAAGGTCATATACCAACACTGATCATCTAACATAAAGGTCATGTACCAACACTAATCATCTAACATAAAGGTCATATACCAACACTAATCATCTAACATAAAGGTCATGTACCAACACTAATCATCTAAACATAAAGGTCATATACCAACACTAATCATCTAACATAAAGGTCATGTACCAACACTAATCATCTAACATAAAGGTCATGTACCAACACTAATCATCTAACATAAAGGTCATATACCAACACTAATCATCTAACATAAAGGTCATGTACAAGCACTAATCATCTAACATAGAAGTCATATACCAACACTAATCATCTAACATAAAGGTCATGTACCAACACTAATCATCTAACATAAAGGTCATATACCAACACTAATCATCTAACATAAAGGTCATATACTAACACTAATCATCTAACATAAAGGTCATGTACAAGCACTAATCATCTAACATAAAGGTCACTTACCAGTAACTAATCATCTAACATAAAGGTCATATACTAAACACTAATCATCTAACATAAAGGTCATATACCAACACTAATCATCTAACATAAAGGTCATATACCAACACTAATCATCTAACATAAAGGTCATGTACCAACACTAATCATCTAACATAAAAGGTCATGTACAAGCACTAATCATCTAACATAAAGGTCACTTACCAGTACTAATCATTCTAACATAAAGGTCATGTACTAACACTAATCATCTAACATAAAGGTCATGTACCAACACTAATCATCTAACATAAAGGTCATGTACAAGCACTAATCATCTAACATGAAAGGTCACTTACCAGTACTAATCATCTAACATAAAGGTCATGTACTAACACTAATCATCTAACATAAAGAGGTCATGTACCAACACTAATCATCTAACATAAAGGTCATGTACAAGCACTAATCATCTAACATAAAGGTCACTTACCAGTACTAATCATCTAACATAAAGGTCATGTACTAACACTAATCATCTAACATAAAGGTCATGTACTAAACACTAATCATCTAACATAAAGGGTCATGTACAAGCACTAATCATCTAACATAAAGGTCAGCTTACCAGTACTAATCATCTAACATAAAGGTCATATACTAACAGCTAATCATCTAACATAAAGGTCATATACCAACACTAATCATCTAACATAAAGGTCATGTACCAACACTAATCATCTAACATAAAGGTCATATACCAACACTAATCATCTAACATAAGGTCATATACCAACACTAATCATCTAACATAAAGGTCATATACCAGTACTAATCATCTAACATAAAGGTCATGTACCAACACGACTAATCATCTAAACATAAAGGTCATATACCAGCACTAATCATCTAACATAAAGGTCATATACTAACACTAATCATCTAACATAAAGGTTCATGTACCAACACTAATCATCTAACATAAAGGTCATATACCAACACTAATCATCTAACATAAAGGTCATATACCAACACTAATCATCTAACATAAAGGTCATATACCAACACTAATCATCTAACATAAAGGTCATGTACCAACACTAATCATCTAACATAAAGGTCATGTACCAACACTAATCATCTAACATAAAGGTCATATACCAACACTAATCATCTAACATAAAGGTCATGTACAAGCACTAAATCATCTAACATAAAGGTCATGTACCAACACTAATCATCTAACATAAAGGTCATATACCAACACTAATCATCTAACATAAAGGTCATGTACCAACACTAATCATCTAACATAAAGGTCATATACCAACACTAATCATCTAACATAAAGGTCATATACCAACACTAATCATCTAACATAAAGGTCATGTACCAACACTAATCATCTAACATAAAGGTCATATACCAACACTAATCATCTAACATAAAGGTCATGTACCAACACTAATCATCTAACATAAAGGTCATATACCAACACTAATCATCTAACATAAAGGTCATGTACCAACACTAATCATCTAACATAAAGGTCATGTACCAACACTAATCATCTAACATAAAGGTCATATACCAACACTAATCATCTAACATAAAAGGTCATGTACAAGCACTAATTCATCTAACATAAAGGTCATATACCAACACTAATCATCTAACATAAAGGTCATGTACCAGCACTAATCATCTAACATAAAGGTCATGTACAAGTACTAATCATCTAACATAAAGTTCACATACCAACACTAATCATCTAACATAAAGGTCATATACCAGCACTAATCATCTAACATAAAGGTCATGTACAAGTACTAATCATCTAACATAAAGGTCATGTACCAGCACTAATCATCTAACATAAAGGTCATATACCAACACTAATCATCTAACATAAAGGTCATGTACAAGTACTAATCATCTAACATAAAGGTCATATACCAGCACTAATCATCTAACATAAAGGTCATGTACAAGTACTAATCATCTAACATAAAGGTCATGTACAAGTACTAATCATCTAACATAAAGGTCATGTACCAGTACTAATCATCTAACATAAAGGTCATATACCAGCACTAATCATCTAACATAAAGGTCATGTACAAGTACTAATCATCTAACATAAAGGTCATATACCAGCACTAATCATCTAACATAAAGGTCATGTACAAGTACTAATCATCTAACATAAAGGTCATGTACAAGTACTAATCATCTAACATAAAGGTCATGTACAAGTACTAATCATCTAACACAAAGGTAATATACTAACACTAATCATCTAATGTAAATGAGTACATACCCGAGCACTATTCATCTAACATAAAGGTAATATACAAACACAAACCATCTAACATAATGGTCATATACCAGCACTAAGCATCACAATTTATGTCTGTGTAACAAAGCATGTGTTACCAACCAGATTATACATCAGCACTAATTAATGCCTCTATCAAAGAATAATATACCAGTACTACTGTTTTTTTTAACAATAAAGATTGTTAACCTGGAAGAGCATTAATGCTTCTAGCACAAGGACTTATGCATGTTTGATTTAATAGCACTAATCATCTAACATATAGGTCATATACCAGTACTAATTATCAAACATAAAGGATAACATACCAGCACAAATCATCTTACATATAGAAATACATAGCAGTACTTATCACCTAAAATAAAATAGATAAATACAGAATCCCTAAAGAAAGTCCAACACGGCAAAATTGAAAATGTTGCAGGCTCGGTTTGATTGAGCCTGTTCATGGACGGTATTGGAAAGTGCAAGTTTCCGACCACGCCCCCTAGCACCGGCTTAAGCAGAATTCAACATTTAAACATGAAATAGTAAAATAAAAGTCATATTCAAGCAGTAATTAACTAACATAAAGGTAATATACAAGCACTTATCCTCTAAAATAAAGGTCATATACCAGCACTTATCATCTAACATAAAGGATTACATACCAGTGCTTATGCTATTTACATATACGAGGGATGATCAAAAATAAACCGGACTGTGACTGTCAATTGAAGAATTTTCAACCTTTCACATATTGTTATATATCACACTTAATCGGAAAACAATACCTGTAAACTGGTGCTTTATCTAATCTGATAACGCAAAAAATGTGTCCGTAACAGCGAATTCAAAAACCATGGTAACGCACACCCGGCGCAGTGCGTAAATTCGCCTTGGCATCAGGCGCTTTAAGTTGTGTATATTTCACAGTATGGCACATTTAGATTTCAAAATACGCCAAAACGTCATGAACCATATCTTTGACGATGTCAGTAAAAATGACTTCATTTAAATTGCAATTACAATTCAAACGTCACATGTTAATGAAATACTCCTGTTAAAACTATGTCGTCTGAATGTCTCGAAAATTGATCAATAAGAAAAATTTGTCAAAAGTAAGACGAGAAACTGTTTAAAACGTAGAAAAATATTATGGCTATCGAGGGAAAAGTTCCAGAAAGCCACAGCATATTTTTTTATTAGAAAAAAATAAGAAAGGGTAATAGAGAAATAGAAAACAAGTAAGGGAGAGACAGAAAAAAGAAATTTTTAAGGGCGTTTGGGACGTCAATCGCCAAGACGTTGAACAAGAGCTGTCCGTAAGACAGCGCGCTCGACTTTTTTATTGCTTGCCAATAAAAAAAGTTTTTGCAGTAAAAGGTAATACAAGAATCTCTGTATTTTTAAAGTGGACAATGGCCATGAGCATTAAGATATTTAGTGAAGAATTATTTTACTGAATTCTCCTGGACATGTTTGGGAATCATGATTGTAAACAAGTATTCCAACTTTCAAATTAATATCTCAAACAGTTCAGTCAAAAAGTGGACTGGTACTAAAAACTTAACCAAGATTCTAAGTCGATAAAAGGCCTTAATTTTTAAAACAAATCCTTGACAGAGTTACCTTCTCTTGCGTACAGATGGGGGTAATGATGTGAAATAGCATTAAAAGTTTCAAAGCAATATCTCAAAGGGTTAAGGCAATAAGTGGATTTTACCCATATTCAATGTATTTTCTAAGTCAAAAAGGGGCATAATTCTGTCAAAAACCTTGACAGAGTTATGTCCTCTTGTCTGTTGATGAAGGTCGTGATGGTAAACAAGTATGGTCAGTTTCAAAGCAATACCTCCAATGGTTTTGAAATAAAGTGAGGTGGTACAAAAAACTTAACCAAGCTCAATACACTTTCTAAGTCAAAAAAGGGCCATAATTCTGTCAAAAACCTTGACAGAGTTATGTACTCTTGTCTGTAGATGGAGGTTATGATGGTGAACAAGTATGGTAAGTTTCAAAGCCATACTTGTAATACTTCTGAAATAAAGTGGGGTGGTACGAAAAACTTAACCAAGGTGTGACGCCAACGCCGACGCCGACGCCGACGCCGGGGCGAGTAGGATAGCTCCCCTTTTCATAGAAAAGTCGAGCTAAAAATGACAGTTGATTGACTGCGGACATTGTCAACGATGTTCGACAGTAGCTACGGCACGGTCCAGTCAACTTTAAGGATTTTAAAATGATAATAGTTAATGCATTAATAACATATATTGCATTCTTGGTTTACAATTGTATCAATTATTTTCTAATTTTAGGCAAAAGTTTTATAGAGAAATAACGATTAGACATGCAGTCACTGTTCAAAATCGGCTATGCGTTTTTTTATTTTAAAATAATCACAATTTTGTTCATAGTTGTATTTTTTTCCTTATGTATGATACATTATCATTCAGCAACATTATTTTACATTATTTGTAATACATAATATAGTTTATTGCATGTGCAATTTTTCCAACAATCAAGTTACAGAAGGAAAGAACGGAAATTTGCGTAATTACAGGAGCTCTTTATCATCATCCATTCTTTTACATACAATATGATACCCACTTGTACAGAAATATATATAGGCAGTGGATCCGCCGCATCAACAACATGACTGTACCACGTATTGGCCTACTCCGTGAATGAGTAAAAAACTGCTCCGTTAAGGAAAATACGCTTGTGACGTCGTTAACGTCAATTTCAAAGTTATACCGTGCGCCGCATTGCTATACATGTACATGCCAATAGCAGCATAACTATTTTATTTGATTATATTTCTTGTTGTTAGTTTTTGTATCATTTAGGTGATAGATTCCGATTTATGTTCCGTGTATTTTTATGAAAATTCATTTAACAGGTAAAGAATCATTTACAAAGTCCGGTTAATTTTTGATCATCCCTCGTACAAGTATTTTGTTGCTTTAAACACATTCTAGTACCAGTAGTAAGTCTGACACAATCCCAGTATTCTTGTATGAAATATTTTAGTACTGTTTTAGTAAGTTATGGAACTGGTAGTAAATTTGGAACATGTCTTTGAAACATGTTTGATCTAACAAGTGACTTCTTAAATATGTTTCAAATACATGTTATATACCAGAACTAAATTGTTTTATATGCATGATCAAGAATAAAAAAATTGGATGCCTAAGTGAATCAAACATTCCTAGATCATAAATCAGCAAAATATGTTCCCTTGATTATTATCCTCAACTGTATAACAGAACTGTCTGAGGGACCAACAACTTATAACTCAGATTATGATATATTTTATAGATTTAATACAATCCAAAAGTAACATAAATATTCATTTTAATCATTTTTATACATTGGTGATTTTTGTACAATTACAGTATTGGTGAGCTGTCAACAATAATATATAATACAATAATAATTTTTTTACCTGTGTTACATTCTTTTTTGAAGTGGACATCTGCTGTGATATCTTCATCTATTAAATCAGCTGGTTGTAGATTGTCATTAAACAGTAAACAGAACTGGTTAGCAATAAACGAGGCTTCTTTACACTGGCTATCTGATAAACATCTTGCCTTACACTGTTCTAAAGTACTTGGCAAAGTTTGATATAGAGCGGGTGAATTTTGAGAACCTACTTTATCTTCATTAGATACCTTCATTTCACATGTGTCCAAATCTGAAATTAACCAAATAAACATATAATTAAAATCACAAATAAATAGTTTTTGTTTATTTTGATTAAGTCTATCAAGGTTTATTTGTGTCATAATTTTTGTTCATGAAGAATTTCAACATCAAATCTGAGCAGTTGGCTTCAAACTAGTGTCATTGTTGAAACTTGTGACCAATATGCTAAAACAACACATACCAACAATAAGATTAAGTTAAATCCTAAAATGAAAATGTTACAAGTATCTTTTTAAGACAATTTTTTTTGTAACATGTTAAAACATTAAAAAAATAGTCCTGCATCATATATTAGATCATAACAATGAATATTGATTTATAAAATATTGAATTATATCTTTAAAAATAAACATTATTTTAATGCACATTTTAATAGTAATTATTAGTGCCCATTTTTTAAAAAAAGCAAGCTAGGGGGTGGGGGCATTTAATGGAGATCTATCATCCTATGAAGATTCAAGTTCATGGCTTTTATACATTAGGAGAAATGGCCAGGACAAAATTAAAGTATAAAAATTAACAAAGGGCAATAACTCAAAAATTAAGAAATGCAGAGTACCGGTTCTTGTGCACTGCACTTCGGGTTATTGAAAGAAGCATGCATACCAAGTTTGAAGTTAATCAGACTTATAGTGACTGAGTTATGCTCCGGACAAGCTTTAGGGGACGCCGACACCGACAAGGACACCGCCGACAAAAGTAAACCCTATATGTAGCCTTTTTAAGGCTACACAAAAAAATGTGAAATAAAATGATTTTGTTTTTTGGTTATTTCAAAGCAAATCTCAGGAATTTCTGACATCTTCATTTACTTTGAGGTACAATTATTTATACTTATATCAAAATTTAAGCAAAACAGGTTGACTTGTAATACATTTTTAACAATGGCACTAAACATTGGGAATCAAAAATAGCAAGTGTCACACAATTTGAAATATTTACTTGTCCTGCATGAACATGTGTAGTCCTTGTAAGTAGCTCCACGATTACATGTGCCACCATTTTTACAAGGATTTCCATCACAAATATGGTACATATTCTGACATCTATCACCATAGTAACCAGAATCTGCGTCTGAAAATACAATAATTTTAGTTATTAGTATGTTAATAATGTACATCATATATAAAGCCCTTAACCTGCCAAATTTCTTAAAAGGACTTGTCCAGCTTCCATTTTGGAACTGACAATCAAAAATTTCAGGGTATGAAGTTGATTTAAGGTAAGCATACCAACTGTATTGAACCTGGCGAGACAACATAGTAGGAATGTGCAGGCTGGTCAGACAACATGGTAAGAATATGCAGGCTGGTTAGACAACATGGTAGGAATATGAAGGCTGGTCAGACAACATGATAGGAATGTGCAGGCTGATTAGACAACATGGTAGGAATATGCAGGCTGGTCAGACAACATGGTAAGAATGTGCAGGCTGGCCAGACAACATGGTAGGAATATGCAGGCTGGTCAGACAACATGGTAAGAATGTGCAGGCTGGTCAGACAACATGGTAGGAATGTGCAGGCTGGCCAGACAACATGATAGGAATGTGCAGACTGGGTAGACAGCATGGTAGGAATATGCAGGCTGGTCAAAAAACATGGTAGGAATGTGCAGGCTGGGTAGACAACACGGTAGGAATGTGCAGGCTGGTCAGACAATATGGTAGGAATATGCAGGCTGGTTAGACAACATGGCAGGAATATGCAGGCTGGTTAGACAACATGGCAGGAATATGCTGGCTGGTTAGACAACATGGTAGGAATATGAAGGCTGGTCAGACAACATGATAGGAATATGCAGGATGGTTAGACAACACAGAAGGAATATGCAGGCTGGTCAGACAACACAGAAGGAATGTGCAGGCTGGTCAGACAACATGGGAGGAATATACAGGCTGGTCAAGCTCTTTACCAATGGCAATGGTTAATTACTTTCTGTTGAAGCAGGGTTAAAGGTTTAATCAGGGTCTCATGTTTCAATTTAACAAAAATGTACCTCTCTTTAACACAATGAAACATTGTTGTAAGGATAATAGACATATCCATACATGTTGGCCAAGTTACAAATATCATGCTTAGCAGACTGTTGTTATGGTATGAGATTTGGGTGTCAATTGTTACAGACCTGTTAGCCTTTGGGATTATATTACTGTACATTTGAACTTGAACATTACATTATCACTCAAAATTAAAATACATTTCCCAAGCAGTATTATTTTAGCATCTTATTATCAACACATGCATTGAACAATTGTTGGAAAAACACTTATAGATATTACACATTTAACATGAATAAACTTAGCAGCAAATACTTAATAAATTGTATATTCATAATAAAAACCTTACAAATATTTTTGAGGCATGTCAGAATATGACATAAGGCATAAAGATCCCACTGTTTTAACAATCTAAATTAAATCTTACCACAAGTACAGTAATTACGATGACGTTTGAAAGAGCATTCACCGTGACCATTACAATAGTCTCTGTCACATGCTGAAATAAAATTAAAACCAACCATTATAATACCTATATATGTTAGCCTAAAAACCAATGAAATAAATGGTTGTGAGTTGTTGAGATACAACTGACATGAAACACTCTGGAATATCTTTGATCAGGATAGACAATTTTTCAGTGAAAAACTAAAAGTTCATGACATATTATGCCAGTGAAAAGTGTGCCAGTTATGATCTGACATATTAGAAGCTTACATGAATATCTTCATTGATTATTGTGATTTGAATTTTGGAATACATTATGACCATGGTATTATGTTAACAGTCAAAAGCAAATATGATGCCATAAAAGAAATTTACGAAAATAAATATAAATAAATGTATATATATTATTAAAGGGATATTCAGACAAAATAATGACAAAAATATTAAAATGATCTTATGTACTCAAATCACGCTAAAATGACTTTTGTTGAAGTTTCAACATGAATTTCTGTTTAAATTTTATATATTTTGTGTTTGAAGCATAAATATATCTATATATGTTGAACAAAATTTAGACACAAATAGAATCACCAAATAGTTTTAATACAAGTCAGATGACTTGAACAAACCCTTGAAGTTACAATAACAGATATTGTGGATATAGTATGATTGAAACAAGCCTAAGTCATTCATTTGACATGTTCTTTAATGTTTCCAGAGTTCACTTTGACAACTATTGTGAAATGCTAGCACTCTAACCTGACCCACTCTAGTCAAGTTAGGAAACCATTATTTTATTCTTTATATGGAGAAAAGTTTTGTTCCTTTGACTTTCTAATATATTCATTTCGAGGGCATTTACTAAATAATGAATGAACAATTCAAAACTAAGAAATGAAAATTTTGCCTGTGTCTCCTTTCAAAACAAGAACTTTTGGAGGACAGTATTGGCTTGACTATTCAAAAATTGTCACAAGGGTGTTTTATTGAGTATAATAACGCTTATTACCTATGAATACATAAAATTGACCGAAAAGGTACAAAGGCTTGTTATTAAGATGTTTTATCAAGTAAATCACTGCTTAATTATTATGTATGCATATTAAAAATGTCCCAAAAAAAGGCACAAACTCTTCAGTAGTTATGGAGATAACAGCTTACAAGCAAAACTTTACCATGTATTTCTAAGTTGAAAAGGGGGAGAAAAATCAGCCTAAATGCAAGATAGAATTATGGATCTTGGTCAATGACCTACAATTATGATTCTAAATGCATATGTGAAGTTTTTAATAAATATCTTCAAATAGTTATTGAGATATGTAAAACTTGCATGGAAACATTAGAGAGACTAAGTAGAAAAGGGGAGATGAAACAGCCTAAATGTGAGTAGAGTTATGGAACTTGGTCAGTGACATACAATTATGACTCTCCAATTATGACCCTTAGTACATGTGTAAAGTTTAAAGTAAATATCTTTGAAGACCTTTAACCTTTAACCAAAATTTCTAAGTTTCAAAGGGGCAAATAATTCTGAGGCAGAGTTATGCAATTTTGCAAACTGATGAACATTGTTACTTTAAAAAAGTATTGTAAATTTCAATTGAATATCTCAAGCAATAATTATGAGATATTTGACTTTATAAAAAAACTTAAACCAAAATTTCTAAGTTAAAAAGGGGCATAATTCTGTCAATATTGTAGGCAGAGTTATCCAACTTGTCAATCTGATGTATATTGATACTATAAATAAGTATTGTAAGTTTCAATTGAATAGCTCAAGCAATAATTGAGATATTTGAATTTTCAAAAAACTTTAACCAACGCAGACGCGGACGCGGACGCTGAGGCGACTACAATAGCTCTCATATTCTTTGAATAGTCGAGCTAAAAATACAAATTTCATACTTTTAAGAAAAAAACAACAAAATACAGATAAATTTTGACACTGAATGTTAACAAAGAATATAACAAACTTACCATCTGTTATTGCAATACAGTCATCACTTTTTGTGCTGCCAGAAGTTAATGTTTTACTGCTGTCACTACATTTTTTACAGGTCATCTGTCCTGTTTGATCCTGGTAGAAGTTAACTGGACATGATGTACAGCCATTCACATTATAGCCTGTTCTAGAGTACTGACCCACAGGACATGGTGCTATATATAACATTACATGAATTATTAGGATTCATTTCACAAACATATACATGTAAGTGAACAAGAGGGCCATGATGGCCCTGAGGTCGCTCACCTGTATATAGGCCCCCCACCCCCGGGCCAATTTTTACCCAAGGGCTTTTATTTATTTATTTGAACAGACTTGGTAGACACCCATAAGATGTTTCATGCTAAACATCTAAGTTCTAGCTCATTGGCATTTTTAAAAGAAGATTTCTAAAGTTTTTACTATACACATATAGTTAAAAACAATGTCACCCCTTGGGCAGGGCCAGTTTTGACCCCCGGGCGTTTATTTTAACAAACTTTGTAGATATTTACTTAAAGATGTTTCATGCTTAATATCTAAACTCTAGCTATTTGGGTTTTTCCAAAGAAGATTTTTAAGTTTTTGCTATACACATATAAGGAAAATCAATGAACCCCCCTCCCCCCCCCCCCCGGGCGGGGCCAGTTTTGACCCCAGGGCTTTTATTTGAACATACTTAGTAGACACCCATTAAAACATGTTTCATGCTAAATATCTTAGCTCTAGCTCTTTGAGTTCTTTAAAAGAAGATTTTTTAAGTTATTACTATATGCATATAGGGAAAATCAATGACCCCTGGGGCGGGGCCAATTTTGACCCCAGAGCTTTTATTTGAACAAACTTGGTAGACACTCATTAGAAGATGTTTCATGCTAAATATCTTAGCTCTAGCTCTTTGGGTTCTTTAAAAGAAGATTTTTTAAATTTTTACTATATGCATATAGGGAAAATCTATGACCCCCTGGGGCAGGGTCAATTTTGACCCCAGGGCTTTTATTTGAACAAACTTGGTAGACATTCACTAGAAGATGTTTCATGCCAAATATCTAAGCTCTAGCTCTTATGGTTCTTTAAAAGAAGATTTTTTAAGTTTTTACCATATGCATATAGGGAAAATCAATGACCCCCGGGGCGGGGCCAATTTTGACCCCAGGGCTTTAATTTGAACAAACTTGGTAGACACTCACTAGAAGATGTTTCATGCTTAATATCTTAGCTCTAGCTCTTTGGGTTCTTTAAAAGAATTTTTTTTAAGTTTTTACTATATGCATATAGGGAAAATCTATGACCCCCTGGGGCGGGGTCAATTTTGACCCCAGGGCTTTTATTTAAACAAACTTGGTAGACATTCACTAGAAGATGTTTCATGCCAAATATCTTAGCTCTAGCTCTTATGGTTCTTTAAAAGAAGATTTTTTAAGTTTTTACTATATGCATATTGGGAAAATCAATGACCCCCGGGGCGGGGCCAATTTTGACCCCAGGGCTTTAATTTGAACAAACTTGGTAGACACTCACTAGAAGATGTTTCATGCTAAATATCTTACCTCTAGCTCTTTGGGTTCTTTAAAAGAAGATTTTTTAAGTTTTTACTATATGCATATAGGGAAAATCAATGACCCCCTGGGTCGGGGCCAATTTTGACCCCAGGGCTTTTATTTGAACAAACTTGGTAGACATTCACTAGAAGATGTTTCATGCCAAATATCTAAGCTCTAGCTCTTACGGTTCTTTAAAAGAAGATTTTTTAAGTTTTTACTATATGCATAAAGGGAAAATCAATGACCCCCAGGGGCGGGGCCAATTTTGACCCCAGGGCTTTTATTTGAACAAACTTGGTAGACACTCACTAGAAGATGTTTCATGCCAAATATCTAAGCTCTAGCTCTTATGGTTTTTTAAAAGAAGATATTTAAAGTTTTTTCTTTTGGTTGCCATGGCAACCAGAGTTCTGCATGGAATTAAATTCTTTGAACAATTTTTAAAGGTGACCACCAAAGGAACATTCCTGTGAAGTTTGGATGAAATTGGCTCAGTGGTTTATGAGGAGATGTCATTTAAAGCAAAAGTTTACGGACGGACGGACTGATGGACGACGGACGGACGCCGGACGAAAAGCGATCACAAAAGCTCACCCTGTCACTTTGTGACAGGTGAGCTAATAAAATGATATTTACACAGTAAATAAACAAGTCTACATCCTGCTTTAGCAAGAAAATTTAATGTTGAAACCAAGAAAGGTACAGTGACACAAAGTAACATATGATTGCAAGACAGAGTACAGATCAAATTGTATAGGCTTGCAAGATAGGGTAGAGTAATTTTGTTTATATACTGTGAATTAGTATAATGAGGCACTGGTACATGAGTTATGTTGAATTTTGAAACTGAAACATTCTACAAAATTAACAAAGTTACCAGCCTAGACCATAAATCAAAGTGGAATATATCTAGACTTTAAGTTACCAAAGTAACAAGACCTAAACAAAAAGGCAAATTATCAAAGACCTGGGTGTAGACGAAATGTGGTTTTGAAATTTAATGATGATGATATTCATATAAGTTGTCAATGTCTTATTCTTTTCCTAAGACAGGTATAGATTTCTAACCGTAACATTTAGTGTCATCCGGTGCTCCTTCTAAACCAACAGTTGTATAGTCAGTTGGACAAGGTGAGCATTCGTCTTTAGCAGTCCAGTACGTGTTTGGCTGACATGGTGTGCACGGGTAAAACCCATTTACAGATGTAAACCCTGCTGGACAAGTTCCTGGAAATACAAAACAACACCTTCATCAGATATATTTGACAATTCTAAAACTACAAACTATCTTTATCAAGATTAAATTCAAACTATATCAAGAGTAAATGAATAACAATGACACAAGTGTAATGATTGAATGTATAAACAAACACAAGTGTAATGATATAATGTGTAAACATACATACACAAGTACAATGATAGAATGTGTAAACAAACACAAGTGCAATGACAGAATGTGTAAACAAGTGTAATGATAAAATGTGTAAACAAGTGTAATGATAGAATGTGTAAATAAGTGTAAAGATAGAATGTGTAAACAAGTTCACATATCTGATTTAACTGTCAACAAAATATCATAAATTATAGTTTCATTTGTTATGCAATGAAGGTATCATACCTTACGTTTAAAATTCTTTCATTAATGTCTTATAATATGTTACAAGAACTGACAGTTTATTCAATCAATTCATTTATTAAGTTTTGTAAAATAAAATATTATCATAGTTTAGAGAGTTTTATATGAACTACTTTGAAGATTTTCAGGATATTTGTACTTACGTTGACAACTAGTTTGATCACTATTTGGGAACTGTCCTGTACCACATTCTTTACAGCTTGTCTGGGCTAAACCATTTTGGTATTGTCCCGCTGGGCACGCTTTAACAGTATTTGTATCCTCATCAAAATATTGTGCTGGACCATGTTGTACTGTGATAATATATCATATATTTTCATTTCTTGCATCAAATTTATTACAGTTTCAGCAATTCATTTAGACTATATACATTTATTACAGTTTCAGCAATTCATTTAGACAATATACATTTATTACAGTTTCAGCAATTCATTTAGACAATATACAATATATTTTTCCTTTAATCATAAATAAAATATGACTGGAAACACATATTGTTCAAAACAGTAATGCTTAAGTGTTTAGCAAAAAAATAAAATGGGCAGGGGAATTCCATTTACTGATATCATAACATTTATGTCAAATTCTTTAATACATTATGTGAATACAATAAGCCCATGTTTCATTAAAGAAATATAATTTAAAAAAGATTCAACGGATGTAAGATACAGATTTCCATCATATATTGATACATAATATTATTTTTTAATTAATTCAAGGCAATAGATGCTATGATATAGCCATGTTATATATGACAACATATAGGGCATTAAACAGTCGTCATTAAGTCACTTACTCTTGTTGTTGAACTTTTTTTTATAATATTAAATTATTTAAGTGATCTTTGAGAAATAGCCATTTTACATATTCTACTCACAACAAAGAAATTTTCCGACAATATTCTTACTTATTTAGAATGTATTCTTTTCATCCATACTCAGATATAAGCCTTACTAGAGTGAAAATAATATTTTATAATTTCTTTGTCCACTGAAAAGCATAGAATAAAGTACTAGCCCATGTGACCATGGGTATTAAGTGAATTTTGTCTGTTAATCGACTTTTGCTCAACCAGACCAGCAACCGCTTATTAGTCAGGTAATTGAGATCAAGTGACCACCTTTACCTGTGAAGTGCTTGAGGTTTTAGAGAACGCCGCCTCGTGATGTCACAAAACACAATGTATGAAGTACATGTATGATGCTTATTCTCTAATAAAATCAATAAGAGAAAGTAACACTCTGCCTCTACAGTGATGATTTATACGCTTCTCTCTTGATATTTACACTGCATTGAACTTTATCAGCAGTTGATTAAATTGATCATTACAATTAGACGTAATTTATTCAAATTAAAAATGCACAACAAAAAGCATTTATAGTCTTGAGATTTTTAGTGTCAGGGACAAGGCAAAGCAAAAGAGGAGCCCAAAAATTATAGAAAATATCAAAAATGTATGTAACGGATCAAAACTGTTTTGTTGATAAATATCAGAAAGTCATTTTTTTATTTTAGTAGCTATTTAGATTTTCAGAGTGTTTAAAACATATTAACATAAATTACACAAAGAAAAGATATCATGAATGAATCTTGACTTTTTCTCATACTTTGTGTTAAGAGACCGATGCATTAAGTGACAATTTTTGTTGTTTCCCTTTTGCAGTGGCTTAATATATGTTTGCCTGTATTTTATTTGCCTGAGTCTAAGAAAACATAAGATTACAGAAAACTCACAGCAAATATCGCCATCAAGATAATACCCAGTCTCGCAATTCTTTGTTCCTTGTCCGTTTGTTATTGTCTCTACAGACAGGGTCAGTTGATTTCCATCACATGTCAATACATTGTTGTTAACAACAAAAACAGAGTTCAAATTATCTTCATTCACTAGTTTCTGGATACATTCATCAGCAGCGGCCACAGTGACAGATGACTGCAGTGTTAGTTTCATAGTTGTTTCATACTAAAATATCAAAATAAGTTCTTGTTAGTCCAAATTTCAGGCCCTACTGACACAAAATATTATACAAAATAGCAAACTTAAAAGTGGATTGATTATTCAAATATAAAACAATGTAGGATATCAAAATATTTCATTCTCTTACTTCCCCAAAAAACTAACAATTCCTCAATAGCAAACAAGACCATTAACAACAAACAATTCATTTAAGAAAATATTATGTTATCATATAAAATATTTAAACACTCACTGTTAATATTTATTATTACATCTTGCCTTTCACAAATTTGATAAAAACACATAAATTGTCTAAATATATATTATGTATGTCTTACTATAAAATTTTCATTTGAAACAGTATTAGCTGTCACATCTGAAATTGTCCATGATTGACTACAGAGATTGTTTATTCTGGTTCTGAAAGTATTTACACTCCCAGTCACAGCAACACGAAAGGCATCCAAACATCCCAAAGTAAGAAAACTTAATCTATGTTGTACAGTGAATGGAACATCATACTGTGGGTTATTTTGCCCTGAAATATGCATGGATAAAAATAATATTAACAAACACTCCAATATATATTCTACAATCATAAATCCCATGCTTAAACATCTTTTATTATACAACCTTAAAATAGCTGAAATCACATTGGTTCAAACAGAAGTCAATACAAAAAAGGAGAAATTATATTCACTGAGTGTAGATCGGTGGGGATTTTCCCAATCTAAAAATAGAATCAGACTGAAATTCAAAGACCATACAGCATTATAAGACTATTCAAAATTGTTGAATTTTGTTCTTTATGGCATCGCTCTTGATTCAAATCTATTTACTTCACAATAATAAATGTAGTTAAAAGTTACACTGCAATGATAAAGGCATTGATAACTTTTTCAATATTAGGCTTCACTTTTTGTTTTTGTGTATGTGCTTTTTTCTTCTTTTTTTTTTTTTAATCTTATCATATTTCAATGGCTTCAGCCTTGTCAATAAATTGTAAATACTTTATTTAAGCATAATATCATTACAAATATATGGTGTAATGTCTATGAGATATTAAGCAAAATATGAAAAAGGATACCATTAAAAGGATGGCCCATCAGAAATTGGAAAAAAACCAAAAAAAAACAACAAAAAAACTCAATTAAACATACAATAATCATAGTATTGCAAGCAATACATAAGTTCCCTACTGGTAAGAACCCCTGAGTGAGCAATATTTTGAATAGCCATTGGCCATTCAATTAATTATGCCAATGAAATGAATGACATGATAAACCTAAAATCTATTGAGTTCTTAATTTGCCTGTATTATAGTAATGTGTTAAGTTTCCCTGCCTCAAGTAAGGAAATTATGTTTATACAACAGATTATCAAAAGGTCCAA
This sequence comes from Ruditapes philippinarum, assembly GCF_026571515.1. Lineage (NCBI taxonomy): Eukaryota > Metazoa > Mollusca > Bivalvia > Venerida > Veneridae > Ruditapes > Ruditapes philippinarum. Next base: position 6,533 of record NW_026854186.1, on the reverse strand, counting down.
TTTTCTCAGGATGAATATAATTATATAATTCAACTTTTCTCTAATTTAAGTAAATTTGACAGAAAAGTTTTTTTAAAGTGATCTCAGGAAAAAAAAACAGACAGACAGATGGACTGAGAGACACTCTGAGTGTAAATATTTAATCATAGCTGGTTGTTACCACAATATATCATTTTTAAAAGCAAAATTCTTAAACTAAAGAGGAGATAACTCTTGAAATAAAGTTGCTAAACTTATGAACACTGTCATACATGTTGTGAGTGTAACAAAGAACAATTATCTTAACAATTATCTTAAGTTTTAAGTAGATATCATTTATAGTTACAAAGAAGATAAGTAAAAAAAAATAACAATTTATTTATAGTTATAAAGAAGGAAATTGTTTTAACTTTACCAAATGTTGTTACTCTAGAGAAATCATGACATAGTCACATCAGAACCATATGTCTTAACTTTAGAGAGTTCATGACATAGTCACATCAGAACTAAATGTCTTAACTTAGAAAGTTCATGACATAGTCACATCAGAACCAAATATTTTTACTTTTAGAGAGATCATGACATAGTCACATTAGAACCATATGTCTTAACTTTAGAAAGTTCATGACATAGTCACATCAGAACTAAATGTCTTAACTTAGAAAGTTCATGACATAGTCACATCAGAACTAAATGTCTTAACTTAGAAAGTTCATGACATAGTCACATCAGAACTAAATGTCTTAACTTAGAAAGTTCATGACATAGTCACATCAGAACTAAATGTCTTAACTTAGAAAGTTCATGACATAGTCACATCAGAACAAAATTAATATTTTAACATTTGATAGTTCATGCCATAGTCACATTATAACCAAATATCTTAACTTTAGAGAGTTCATGACATAGTCACATCAGAACCAAATACTTTAACTTTAGAGAGTTTTATTATTTACTATAAATTAAGTGAATATCTGATCTGATGTCAGAAATATTTAAAAACATGTTAAAATCTAAGAATGTTTTCTCAGTCAAATTGGGCCATTATTTTGTCAAATTTCAATGAAGAGTTGTGGAACTTGGCCTGATGAATCCATGTTTTGACCTTTTATATACATTTCATGTGTCTGTTCTGAATTCATAGACGCTTAAGTCAGAGAGGTAATTCTGAAGATTTTTTAAAGTTCATTAGAGCTCTGGAGAGTCACATTTTACATGAATAAAATTTGCATCAAACATTTCCATTTAAAATGTTTAAAACACCAGAACTAAACATGCTTAAAAACAATATTCAGAAATAAATAAGCATAGAAAAAAATGCCACATACTTAGACAGTATCGATTATGAGGTTCTACAATTGGTGACTGATTATAATCCCATGATCCTGACCCTGTGCATCTAAATGTCTTCTCTGTGGTTTTATCTGAGAACATATAGCCAGCCCTGCATGTTGATGTACATACAAGTTCGTTACCCTCGGTAACACAAACTGGTACTCCAGCATTAACATCATCAAATAATTCCTCTTGGAAACAAGCACCCGCTGTAAACAAAAATATACTCTTGATTTGAATAAAATCTTGTTTTTTTACATAAAGATACATTTTGAATAGCACTTTTTTCTCTTAAATTAGAATTTTCACAATATTCTATAATCAAATTAGAGTCATTCCGAAAATGCAATGCAAAATGTTAACATATGTATAATCACAATGTAATATAAGAAAACTTATTATGAAATATGATGAAATACTTTTCTACACTGGGTATGATAACAGATACAAATACTCTCGACCCCAAAACACTTCCTTACAGACTCAAAGTAATATCTGTGAAGTCTATCACGTGATCATGTGATAACTATCATGAGACAATATGATAACTATCATGTGAAAATTATCATGTGAAAATTATCATGTGAAAATTATCATGTGAAAATTATCATGTGATAACTATCATGTGACCATGTGATAACTATCAAGTCATCATGTGATAACTAAGCTCAAAATTGATATCACACATCATATTACATAAAATAAAGTAAAAATACCGGTATATCATACCTAATGTTATAACATATTTCTTATGTGTCTGTAAAATGACATCATATTATATCAAACATATCATTTAAAACAGATCTGTTATACATTACAATAGTTGAACTCACCAACAAAATGTACCATATAGGTACAAGATGATTCAGTGTTAAATTCATTGGCTGCTGTAATAGTTATCAGCTCCATTGTACCTATCTTATCAACAGAAGAACGAATGATTGAAGGATTCACACTAGTGATGTCACCACCAGAAACTGTAACATCTTCATTGTAATCGTATGTTTCAGAATTTCTTGAAGTAACCACGAAAGTTTTGGAATCGGGACAATTTAAAGTAGGTTTGTCATTACGATCTGTAAAATAAACAATGAAAATAAACAATGCGTTGTTTGAAAACAGTAAAACATAAATTTACGATGATTAAACTTTGTTCAGGAGACTTTCTATCAGATGTTTTGATGTCAAATCATAGTTCTTAATCAGTACAAGAGGTCATGAAACAATGTGAAATTTATAATAAATACATTATACACGCACATATTTCAAGAGAACTGTAATATACTAGTCACTTTAAGAAGTTATAATGCTCCATTTCTTGTCTTTTAACAGGTAGATTGTATTTTTAATTGCATGTATTTACAAACTAGAATGAAGAACGTTTTTCTTATCTATATTTGATGTACAAGTTTAACTTTGATTCAAACAAAAATGATGTGTGTACAATGCAGACTGTTTACAATAACTCTTTTCCCCCCTGGATGGTTATTTAAATAAAGCTAAATCTTCCTTAATAAAAACTGTCGTTTAAATATCTCCTAAGCAGAATATTTACTGAATTTTCTGTTTAAATGCAAATTGTTTAAATCAATAAAATATAGATAAATCAAGAAATGAATTCTGTGTAAAATTATAAATAAATTTTAAATGATAATACATACTTATGATATTGAATTGAACAGAACAAGTTTCTGTATTTCCTTCAAAATCTACAGCTGTGTATGTGACTGAAGTGTCGGTGATAATTCTGTCACCTGGCCTAATATTATCAGTCATGGTGATTGAAGCAAGTTTGAAGTTATCAGAAGCGGTAGGTGTGTTAAAGCTGACACTGTCAACAGCATCTACATCCTTTGTTTCCCCACAGCTGCCACTAAATGTTGGTTTAGTCGTGTCTGGAATATTACATAATTAAAGTTAAACTATGACATGTTTAAACAAGTTATACCATTTAGACAGAGAGAGTTTAAATTTCATACTTGAGAAAGTCTTCAATTTTCATGTCATTTGATTGTTTTCATTGCTTCTAAGGAATCTCCCCTTTCCAACATTAAAATAATTCTTGTAAGACTTTATATGACTCTGCATATAGAAACCATCTCAGTTTTAAATTTCAGAATAGAAAATTTTTCCAATATACACATGTCTATTTTAATTAAATGACAGTTAGAGAGCAAGCCAATTTTGACCCAAGGAGCATATTAATTATGTAGTTGCCCACCTGAGGCAATACTATAACCCAAAAATATTTTTTACATGCGTTTTCCGATTGAAAACATATATTAAGTTGGACTCATTTTGATTCTAGGGGCATAATTTACATAACTTTTGAACTCTTCAACTAAATTACGTTAATGATAATTTATTTTCTATACTTATCAATGACATAATTATCACATTATTCCTAGAAATATAAATGAACCACGCCATAACAAAACCAACATAATGGGTTTGCGACCAGCATGGATCCAGACTAGCCTGCGCATCTGCTCAGTCTGATCAGGATCCATGCTGTTCGCTGTCAGTTTCTCTACTTGTAATAGGGTTTGTAAGCAAACAGCATGGATCCTGATTAGACTGCGCGGATGCGCAGGCTGGTCTGGATCCATACTGGTCGCAAACGCATTATGTTGGTTTTGTCATGGCGCCGCTCAAATATTAAGTTTTAAGGACTTACCTGTACATTCTGGTAAATTTCCTACAAGATTGTTAGACCACTCGGCATTACCACCGATATATTGACATGTGTACTTGATGTCAGGAACAGTAAATCCATCTCTGTCACATGTGTAATAAAGTTCTGAGCCTATGTCATAACCATCAAACACCTGTTTTGAATCTCCTAGTGTGCCCGGATCACTACACATTTTTCCTGGATGGACAAATTTTAATTTATTTGAATATAATGAAGTTCTACATGAATATAAAAATTCTGAGAACAATTACACAATTCATTAATTTTAACTAATGTAACTTAAAAGCATCTGAAATAGTTTGTATGAACAATAAGTAACTAGGAAATCACATTTATTGTTCATATTTTAATTAAAATGATTAAAACAGTAAACTTATTCGCCAACTTTTAAAAAGTACATGGTCAAACATTTACACTATAAAAGCATTTTTGTATAAAAAAAAAATAATAATCTTTATTGGGCATTTCTCTTAGTCTACTGTACTTAACTCTTGATGTTATATTTATTTTATTAAGTACAAATATATTTGTATATGTAAATTGTGTACTATCTAACATGGGCATGTTACGAATATGCACATACACAAGTAAGATAACAAAATGACTCAAAGATAATGTTTATACCTGCACAAGCAAGTGTACCAAAACTCCATCTAGCATTGTCCTTACACTTGACTACATTATCACCTTCTTCATCACCGGATGATCCTATCACATCATAACCAGGATCACAGTCAAATGTAAACTTTGAGTTGCTGGATAAATATGTTGTTGTCAAGGGTCCTACATTGTTTAAATATTTCCCACCAGTAGGCATTACTAACTCAGGATCACCGCAGTTTATTTCTATATCATAAAACAATATAATTATCACTGCTAGTGTTAACTGAAGGAATAACTATATCAAAATATTAGAAAACACCATTATCTGTATAAGTTCCCATGACCAAATGTTACATTATAGAACATATACAAGTAGTAAATAAATATAGACAAAAACATTTTAAGTCATCACTAAATTACATTTATTATTCATCAAATGAATGAGTGGCTGCATGGCTAAGTGGTTAACACATCACACTAGTAATCTAAGGATTGCTGGCAACATGGGTTCAAATCCCGTCTGGGGCAAGCTGTTGTTTCCGTAAGCAAAAAACTATACACTTATTGCTTCATACTGGTTTGTTCTAGGAATTGATTTGGAAGTGTTTCAATAAGCTCATAGCTTTCAACACAATCAAACTAAAATACATTACTATAAACTTAATGAATATGCTACTAAGACTTACTTATCTGTTTGAATATGTTTAACATTGATATAAAATTGTCCTAAATGTTATAAAAATTACCTGATAAATAAACAAATCACAATGTCATGGATTTTACCATCCTACATAACTATATCTAGAGCTAAACAGTGTCTTGTATTTGTACATGTACATGATATATTTCAATATTAAGTTATTTTCGTTATCAATTGGGTAACTGTGGTATGATTATTATCAGTTTATTCATTTACATGACAAAATTCTTATTTGCATTGCTCAATGGTGAAAATGTTGTATTTTATGCATTCTAATTAACTTCTTTATTATATATTGATGTTTTAGGTTTCATTTCCTTTGTATACATCAAGTAACTTATTCATGTTTTAGGTATAAATCGGTTAACTTCTTAATTAAATATTCATGTATTAGGTTTCGTTTTCTTTGTATACATCTAGTAAATTAAGGATCATATGCCAGGAGTTGTAGAACTTTATTTAGTCTACCCTGTGACATTATCATATCTATTGTTTACATTTCAATAATGTGAGAAAGCTCAGGGCGCAATCACACAGGAATTGGAATAAAAATTTGGGTAGATCTAAATAATGTTCTGACATGATAGTTTTAACTTTATTAGAAAATAAAAGGGGCGTCCGTAGCATGGTTATGGTCGTTGACTTCAAACCACTTGCCCCTCACCACTGTGGGTTCCAATCCCGACAGGGACTTTGGATTCTTTCATGTGAGGAAGCTATCCAGCTAGCTTGCAGAACGTTGGTGGTTCTACTCAGGTTTGCCCGTTTGTGCCTGAAATAATGTTCAGTAGGGCACCTTAGGTCTTCATCCACCAGTAAAGTTGGATGTCGCCATATGACCTTTACTGACGTAAAACAAAATCAAAACAAAACAAATAATAGAAAATAAAAGATACTGTAAGTCTGTTTGGAAATGACAGTTTGATGTGCGAATTAATATTTTTTACACATGTATAAAGCATCAAATAATTTATAATAGTCTCATTTTACCTGGACACTTTGTGATGTCATCCCCAGCAAAACCTAGACCAGTATCCTTATCTTTATATATACAAACAGCATTTAATTCCTTCTTGTCTGCATCATCATTTGTAAGTTGACATGTTAATTTTAAACGTTCTCCAAACTTTACCTCTGTCTTATCATATACACCATTATTAGGTACTGCAGGTAATGTACACTTTCTTGCTGGAAAAATCATACAATAACTATTTTAGTAAT